>NC_136423.1:130778930-131394763 GCF_052625555.1 Lactuca saligna | reverse complement strand
GCTTATTAGTTCATTAGCTTATAAGTTAATAAGCAAGTGTAGGGTAATTTACGAAAAAATGACGTATTAGAGGTTCCCCACCGGAATAAGTTATTTTAATCCAAACACTTTTTTAACTTATAGTGATGTGGAACCTAATAAGTTGTTTTAAAAAAAAAACTTAGCCAAACACCCCCTTAATATGGTATGGTAATGCTCTTGAAAAATAGATGTCATTTAATATTCATTTCTCGAAGCGAACGCAAAATGGTTTTAACTCTAAAGAGATCAAATTATTCGCCGCCCGCCGCTTTGCTCGGGTAGACGGCTAGTATGTATATATATATATATATATATATATATATATATATATATATATATATTGTAACATTCATAAAATTCTTGAAAATTTTAAACTTTAAAAACAACCACAAACCATCATTGTTTACCAATTGTTTTCAAAATAAGTTTCACATTAGAGAAATCCCAAAATCGTAAAACAAAAACATGAGGAGGTGCATGATCACGCCTTCGCCTTCCAGCGATCCTCTGAGGTAGCTGAAATATAATCCAAAACTGTAAGCCCAAAGTTTAGTGAGTTCCCCCAAAATACCGATACATAATAAATAACACAATATAGTAACGATATGTAATGCATCCACAGTTTAGCAAAATGGATTACTCCTAAGCCTCCATCATAAGTTTGGCTTGCCCCATGGGCCTACAACTTATATCTGGCTTGCTCACCGACATGATCAATTAATAGACTGAATACCACTAAGCCCTTAATACGAGTCTGGCATGCCCTTCCTGACCCTTAGCTCGTATCTGGAATGCTCATGAGTCCTCAGTATGAGTCTTGTATGCCCTCCCTGGCCCTCATCTCATATCTGGCATATTCTAGGGTTTGTTGGCTAAAAGACAAAGCAATACTATCTCAACCCACCCACACAATATGTCGACATATAACAGATAATATCATATACAGATAAACATGTAATTTCACAAGTAGTCCTACAGATCTACCAGACTAACATATCCAGGCTAGCATGGGTATTTATATCATACTTAACATATCAACAATGTCAGACTATCAAACCAATAGGTCGACCTTGGTGCCTTTGACCGAAAGTATAGTGAGGACGACACCTCATAATGTTGAACTGCACTAAAACCTCCGACTGCTGACTCACAAAAATCCTGAACTATCACAATAAACAAACACCCAATTAACAATTGGGATACCATTCTTGATTAAGAATCCATACCTAGGGTAAATGTCCACTTTACCCCTTCCCTATCTGGACCAAGGCCTGAGTCTAATTATTTGATCAAAAAGGTCCAATTTACTTTAAGGGCCATGATTGGCCCAATTTTTTTAAATTGGTCCCAAACCCCTTATTGGGCCTTATACAAAGGTTTAATCCCCTAATTGGCCCAAAACACACTTATCCAGATAGGCCATTAGGGGCGAAGTATCAAAGCCCAACAGATAGCCCAATACTTGAAGCCCAAAGTCCAAAAACCCAAACAGAGGACGTACGCGGGGCGTATGTAATGCCCGAGTTTTAGGGCTAAGCATTTTTATACAATGTAATAGTCGAGGTCAACTATTATAACTCTTTTGAAGTAATAAAGATAAAATATTTGAATATTATGTGAATTATGTGTATTTATGTGATTATTACTTATTTATAAACTTATAATTAATAAAGAATAAAAATAAGCATCAAAATTAAAGTGTAAGATAAGCCCGATATCTTTATATAAAGTTGTAGTGGTCGAAACAAGGATTCCGGGAATATAAAGAACGCCGAAATCCGAGTTATAACGAAGAAGTTATGACCCGTCGAAGTTTCGCGACGGAACCGGCACGACACCGGGAAGGTCGTAGAATACGTTATACCAAGTGCGTCCATAAAAAGAACGCCCAAATCTGACTTATTATGATTTTTCAAAGTTTCGGCTTAGCAATATACAACCCGAAGTTCGAATATTAGATCGAACGATTTCTAGTCGACACAACCTAAACAAGAATCGAATATCTCATTAATAGTAGCGTAACGGTAAAAAGACAGACGAAAACGGACGTCGGATGAAGGAGTTATGAATTTTTAATGGACCAATCATGTCCCGTCCTATTAAAAATATAAAATTTAAAATAAAGTCAAATTTAGCCGACAAAGTCTAAACGAAAGTTGTGTAGAACGTTCCCGCCTACGCGTGGATATAAAGAACGTCAAAAATGAAGCTCGTATATGAAAGTTATGAATTTTAGAAGTCGGGAAGGAAAATTGAGAAACCTTATGCGAACTCGATGACGTGGCCGAATCCTAGTCGTCGCTTGCTGTTCACGGTCTCGCATAAGATGTTGCCACGTATTGCCTCGGACGCCCGGCGTTCGCATCTGACGCCCCGCGTATGAAGCTTGGAACGCGCAGCGATCTCGTTCTTCCCTCGGTCCACATTTTGCCACAATTACCCAACCCTTTCGCATTACGTGTTGTACGAACGAAGCACTATGCCCAGCGTAGCTCCGAGGTACGCCCCGCATACCGAAGCCTCGCAGGCTATAAAAAGGCACCGAAGCCAGCCTCATTTCTCACCCCTTTCTCACATCTCTCTCTCTCTCTCTCACACACACACACACTACTTTCACTCTCTAGCCTATTCTAACCCCCTAAAGCCTAGGTGAACCCCCTAGCACCCGAAGAAAGCCCCGAGGCTCCTGGAGTCCCGAGAAAAAGGGACTTTCGGTTCGGAAACGCTGCTCCAAGCGAAGTTCGGTTTTCTATAAAACCCGCTGGAAGTGAGTTACACCTACGCTATTTTTAATACAGCTTCTAATTAATTATATTAACGTTATTAGAAGCTTATAATAATATCCGGGCTATTATTATGAATTATATAAGTATTATTTAACGATTATATAATAGTAATAATAGCTAGACTATTAAATAGTCTCGGTGAATGATAGACTAAACCCTAGTGGTAATGATACTAGGTTTTGACGAAGGAAATTGTTTCAAGAGTAACGAAGCGTTGTCTAAGTTCGGAATCACCACCTTGACAGGTGAGTGCATAGTTACTTTCATCTTACACATATATATGAAGTATTATATATAAATTACATGCTAAGTGTGCATATTATCTGAATACTTATTGTCTATATTGGATGAATAATTTTATACATGTTTTAAATGATTTAAACTGTATATGTATTTTATATCTACAAAAATGTTGGGGTAAAACATGGGTAGATGTACTAAGACGGTGTGTGATAAAATAATTAGAGGCCTCGATGTTGTTGTTGTTGATTCTGTCATCTAGCGAAGTATGGATGACGACCACGGACTCTTCTAGACAGTCTAGTGGAACGCTAGCAAGCTCGCAACCTGTAGGTGTTTGTGAACGATGTGTTCATTGGTGTACTCCATCCCCCACATGGTTGCCTTAAGGACATTTATTGCTGAGGAATCCCCTTAGTATTAGTGTCCATCCCAATGTTGATCCTTAGTCTAGGTCCCTTATGATAGGTGTTTTAGGGACGTAATGTGAGGATAATGAGAACAATTAATCGGGTTATTGTTGGTTGATGAAATTAATAAACTTAATTATTGTGGGTTGAAAACCCTATGTTCTCACCAGGCTCTCATTCCTAACCCACTCCGTTTCATGTATTACAGGTAGTGGCGCTCGAGCATAGATGTGATGTTTTGGATAAGGGATTACGGATATAGGCTTGTAGATATGAAATAATGTAGTAAGGCTTATATTGTACTATTTATGCCTTTGATCTGTATCGAACATGACATCCCGAGTCTTTTTAATGAAATACATTTCTACGCAAATGCTTTGATAAATCTTTATCATATTTTATTTTGGGAACAAATTTCGCAACACTTTTATGAAAAATATTACTCTGATTTTCAAACAAGCATAAACAAAATCGGTCTTTTTCTGGCCGTGAAAATGGGGATGTCACAGCGTACCCCTTCAGTACGCTAGGTGTACTTCGCCTCGCCTTGACTACCCACAGGGTGGTTGACTAAGTACGCAGGGCGTATGCTGCCTTATGCGAGGCGTACCCTCGCAAGACTTAATACCTCCATAAGTGCTTAATGGATTAATCATTTAAGCTTAAACCTCAGATCCATGACTCAAAAGCACTCTATAACCATAAAGTCTTAAACTTTAAGACTTTGGTCGTCCAAAAAGTCCTTAATACATGGTCTTAAACCATTAAGACCTTCTACAGAGAACAAGGAACCAAACTAGCTAAAGGGACTCCATTTTTATGACTTAGAACCTGTAACATCCCAAAATACGAGCCAATAATTTCATTTTTAGAACATATATTTAGCAAAACATTAGAAATAAAACGTTCAACGCTCATATCATTTCACAAAGATATTGCACGTTCGGAAAATATATTTATAAAACGTAATAGTGTCAGAGTACAGATCCCCATGAAGATCTCATAATGCGGAATACAAAGCATGTGTGTGATGTACCGTTACCGCACCGGCTCCTTCCCCTTCGAAGAAGAGGTACTTGAAACCAAAAATGAAAACTGTAAGAACGAAGCTTAGTGAGTTCCCCCACTTTACGATATACCATAAAATCACATAACATACATATACTGCTAGGCATATCTGGGTGCCTGACCTACCCTTTCGGTCCTTACGACCGGATATTGGGGACTATATCACCCCTACTGCTACCACATAACACATATCACATAGCATCATATCATACTAGCACATAAACATCATACAGGTAGTAGCAACCCTAGATGAATATCACGGAGACCATCATCTATCATACAACTCCTACTGGTGGGCCGACATTGTGGTCGTAGACCCACCGCTACTGGAAGGTAACTCACCTCGTAGTTGCTGATCTATGTGGGAACGGTCTGTCTACTGCCGCTACTCCGGAAATCCTCCGGCTGCAATTCCCACCAAACACTTAGTCGAATACTGCTAACCGACCTCAGGGTAAACTGACCATTTACCCTTAACCAAACCATGAGTCAAAGTCAAAGTAAACTTCCAGTTGACCTGACTCGCCGAGTTGGCTTGTCAACTCGCCGAGTCCCTATCCCTTTGTCTGACCACTATCCCGTCTCTACTTGTCAAGTTTGGCATTGACTCGACGAGTTTTCCTTCTAAGCTGATGACCAAACGTTCTTCATTCTACTCGCCGAGTTGTATGAACAACTCGTCGAGTTCGTCTTCATCTAAAGAACACTCTATGCTGAGACTCGTCGAGTTGTATAAACAACTCGCCGAGTCCGTTCTTGAGGAAAGAAGATTGCCTTGGACTCGTCGAGTCATGGCATTAACTCGCCGAGTTACTACATGAGTGAATTTGGCTTCCAACCCACTAAGTCACACCCTATGACTCACTACTCCAACCCGCAAACACAAAAAGGGGGAAAACTCGGGGACTCGCGACTCGACTCGCCGAGTCTGCCACATGCAAATACTATACTCGCGATTCTACTTGAATCAAACCCATGCCATTCATAGATCTGGGTTTCTAGGACCTACTTTACACGTAAAGTTTCCAGCTTTACGTGTAAATAAACACCGATGAGGGTTTTAGGGCTCAAAATGCACCAAAAGAGTAGATATAGGGCTTTCATGCACTATGGCTCCATAAAGGCAGTAGATCCAAGCTCCTGGAGCTCAATCATGCCTAGATCTAGAGGCTAAACAACTTATTACGAACCCTAAGACACAAACAAGCTTGGGAAAAAGGCTCAAGAAGGACTTTCATGGAGCTACAAGGGACAATAAGCATGAAAATAGAGGGAAACTGAGTTATACCTCAAGGAAATCACTGAGATAACACCAATATGCCTGGTCTCATTCTTCTCTTCTTGATCTACTCTCCTTCCCTCTCCAAATCTTCAAGAAAACACACCAAAATGCTTCAATCTCACAAGGAACAGGCTTGAACGAAGTATAAGGCTCTGGAGGGTGAAGGGGGCGAGCTTAGGGGCGGATAAGAGGGTTTAAATAGGGTGCAAACCCTTGAAATTTAGGGTTTCATCAGACAACGGGGACTCGCCTAGTCTAGAATATGGACTCGTCGAGTTGCCAACTTAAACGTGTTCCGGATCCCGTCTCTACTCGGCGAGTCGGACCTACAACTCGCCGAGTCCAAGGCTAAAAATGAAAAACACTAAGATAAATTTTATGTACCAGGAACCAGGTGCTACAGAACCCATCCTTATGTCTAGAAGGACAGCCAAAACACGTCCAAAACAAAGCATGCACAATATTGGGACTTTAGGGACAAGAAGAACACCGTAAAGCTACCAAACAAGATCTAAAGAATCCAAGCATAAAGATAGGAGATTTTTACCCTCTGGAGCTTCCCAAGAAGATGATAATCCCAGATCTACAATCTTGCTTCCTTCATTGACTCCTTTAATGCATTATCTTCTCATTTTGGCACACAAATATCACACTATAAACTTAAAATGCTCACTTATGGGGTTATGGTTCTCTCAAAACGGCTTAAGGACTTAGAGGTTGAAAGAGTGAGTCAAAATGACCCATAATGGTGCTTAAATACTCTACAAACCCTTAAAATTAGGGTTTCACCCGGACACGCGTACGCCTTGCGTACATATGTGTACGCCCAGCGTACTATGGCGCACCCTAGTACGCTTAGTGTACCCACATGTACGCCCGACATACAACTCAAGCTCCCAAGAATTACCAATTTGCCACTAGGGCTTCTTAGGACTAATTCCAACCAATATCAATGACCAAAATGACATATTTAAATACCAAGGGAAGGATTCGAAAATACCTGAAAACCTGGGATGTTATATATATACATATATATATATATATATATATATATATATATATATATATATATATATATATATATATATATATATATATGGACCCTTGGACGGGACGAGACCATTTTTTGGTCCCTCGGGCCGATTTTTAGTTCTAGGATTTGAGCAAAACCGGTCATGTTTATTTACTCGTCCAGTTCGGTCGGTTCTGGGTAAAACCAATTTATTTAAAAAAAAAATTGTATTTTGTGAAAATTTTAAACAAGTATATCTCATTCGTTTTAAGTCGGATTGCATGTAGTTTTTTTCAACGTGTAATTTAGAGTTTGTAGTTGACTTTAGTATAATTTTCTTATTTTTAGTATTATATTCGACGAGTTACAATCTTTCAAAGATGAGATATCAAAATTGAAAATATTTCAATTTTTCAGCATAAAATTTAAACTTTTGTATTATGTCATTCTTTTTTAAGTTGGATTGACATACAATTTTTTTTCAACATGTATTTAAAATTTTGTAGAATTTTTTTTTACTATAATTTATTCTTTTTTTGTGTTATATTCAATGATTTACAATCATTCAAAAATGAGATATCAAAGTTGAAACATTTCAACTTTTCAACAACAAATTTTAACTTTATATTCTGTAAATTTCTTTAAACAAGTATATTTCATTCATTTTAAGTTGGGACTGACATATGGTTGTTTCCAACGTATAATTTAGAGTTTGTAGATGTTTTTAGATTACAATTTTGTTGTTTTGGTATTATATTCATGAGTTATAATCCTTTAAAGATAAGATATCAAAGCTAAAATATTTAAGTTTTTTAGCAAGAAATTTAAACTTTTGTATTCTATAAAATTCTTTAAACAAACATATTTCATTTGTTTTAAGTCGTATTGACATACGGTTTTTTCCAACATTTAATATAAAGTTTGTAGATGGTTTGGACTATAATTTTGTTGTTTTTGGTGTTATATTTAATGAGTTACAATTCTTTATAGATGAGATATTAAAACTGAAATATTTCAGCTTTTCAGCAAGAAATTTAAACTTTTGTATTCTGTGAAATTTCTTAAACAAGCATATTTTATTCGTTTTAAGTCGGATTGATATATATATATATATATATATATATATATCTATATATCTATATATATATATATATATATATATATATATATATATATACACACACGTATATGTAATTTAGAGTTTGTAGATGATTTTAAACTATAATCTTGTTGTTTTTGGTGTTATATTTAATGAGTTACAATTCTTCAAACAAATGATATAAAGTATAAATAATCAGAGTTTGACCAGTCCAAAAGGTACAAGAAACATAAACATATTCATTTGTATGAGTTATACCGTACCAAATCCAAAAAAATATTCATTTTAGCAAGTTGTAATGTATCAAACCCAACAACATATTCGTTTTAACGAGTTGTATCAAATCCAAAAATGTGTTTTAACAAGTTGTACCGTATGCATGGAAAGTTGTAACGGTTCAAACGGGTCCAAGAACCGAAAAACCTGAACTTAGACCCGGTAAGTCTCATCCGGTCCGGTCCACGGTCCACAATGTTTTCCGAAACCGGTCCGGCCAAGAGTCAGGTTGGTCCAAATGCTCACACACACACACAAACACACACACACACACACACATATATATATATATATATATATATATATATATATATATATATATATATATATATATATATTACGTGATAGTTAAAAATCATCATCCCACTGCTATCTCACCGCGAGAACCACTATTTTAGATCATGTTAAGTGATCACTATTAGATTTTGAACTGCAACAACTACATAATTATAGTATATTCTATCGCAATTCACATAATTATTTTTTAATTCTTCACCCGACTTATGTTTTGCTTGTATTTAATCTCATTATCTAAAAAAATTGTTCTAGGCAAGCAAAATTTGTTATGTCGTTCAACCATAAAGAAAAACATTTTAATTTTTAAGTACGTGAATGGTATTATGGTAACCTCTTTTTTGCTGTCCAATAAATAAATCAATAT
Source organism: Lactuca saligna (assembly GCF_052625555.1). Taxonomy (NCBI): domain Eukaryota; kingdom Viridiplantae; phylum Streptophyta; class Magnoliopsida; order Asterales; family Asteraceae; genus Lactuca; species Lactuca saligna. The sequence goes on along the minus strand of NC_136423.1, from coordinate 131,385,908 downwards.
TGTCCGAGAAACATCAACAAATATTGTTAAGAACTAACTACAAAGCATCGCATGAAAAAATTTCTAAATGGGCCCAATAAATCACAATGGACAAATTCAAAGCAATAAACTAATCGTTAGTTTGCTTAGCCCTTCAACAAACATCACAACTTTTCCTTGAAGTAGATTCTTACTCAGACACTAAAAGCCTTTTGATTTTTTAAATTAAAGACAAACTTTTAATTTTTTAGATCGAGAGTTTTGATAGCATTTTAACTTTTGTTTCTTAATCGTTGAGTAGCCTTTTAATTTTTTAAGAAAATGGATATTTGAATAAACAAGGAACATGTTTGGCAAATATCATAATATTTTCAGTTAGGGATGCGTATAAGGCGGTTTGGTTCGGGTTTTAATTAAAACCGAACCATATAACTATTATAAGTGGTTAATAGTAGTCATTGGATATTGATTAATATTGGTTTTGGTTAACAGTTTTTTTAATGATTATAGTTAATGATTAATATTGATTAATCATAATAATCGAAAACTAGATAAAAAAAATACTTTGCTATAAAATTTGAAAAACATAAAGTACATTGTTATAAAAAGCGAACGATTCAGTATTGATAACCTTATTAATATGATAAAAAATTATGTATTCCATCCAATTTCAAATAATTACCCTTTAAATTTTCAATTCCAAATATAATTACATATCATATATTTATATTATATTATATTAAAAACATTTGTTAGTATTATTGGTTCGGTTTTGGAAGAAAACCATAACCGAACCATATGTATTTACTTAATCAAATATAGAAACCGTATCACATTTTTAGTAATAGTTTGGTTAATTTGGTTTTGATTTAGTTTTCGGTTAATATGTTTACTCCTATTTTCAACAAACTTTTTCCCCATTCTCAATCTATTTTACATGACCGTCTTCCTTTTCCCTATCATTACCATCTCCAACCTCTTAAAAATTTAGATTTTAAAAGTTCAAAATCTCTTAAAAATTTAGATCCTATTAAACATCCATTTTACTTGAGGTAGTAATTTGGTTATTCTTAATGACCAAGAAGTTTCTACAATAAATCCAAAGATGTCAAAAGTATGGTCCTAGATAACACTCAAACCTTTAGTGAAATTGAAAAAAAAACAATTATACAGTTAATTGAGACACAAATATTAATTCGTAAGCAAGTCCGAGAAAAAAAACATTTTTGAAATGAAGATGCATGTTAAGGACAACACTCGATACTTTAGTAGCTACAATGTCTGCTTTCATGCATATAATAATCATGTAGGACGCAAAGTAATTAATGTTAAATCAAGGTTGTCAAGATTGAGATCGTAAGTAGGATCGTTTTTCACTTTGCAAGATTATGATCGTAAAATCGAATCAGATCGTTAGATCCTACGAAAAACATTTTAATACATAAAAAATACATTTTCACCGATATGTTCACAATTCAATTAACAATAAATTGTTTAAAACATAAAAAATACATATCTAATACATCACTTAGTGATAAACAATTCAAAATTGGTATTCTACACAGATAGTCGATGAAACAATATCATAATTTGTTTTAGAAAAATAGTTACAATCCTACGATCGATTCTACGAACTTACGATCTGATCCTACGATCCTACCATGATCTTACCGAAAAAGATCATAGTAAGATCGGGATCAATTTACCCCATTAGGATCGTATGATCCTACGATCAATATCACAGTTTTGACAACCTTATGTTCAATCTTTGAAAACTTCCATTTTCTGGGTCATGCGATTCTAACCCAATACGTCAAATATCCAATACTCATTAGTCATCATTATGTATTATCGGTTACTTACATTTTTATGAGATTTTGCCATTATTACGAGTCATATTTCTATTTTATCTTTCATAAGATATGGTCTTTAGTCGTTCCTTTTGGATGAAAATAGAGTAAACTTTATTGAAATCACTCTTTCTAACCGGTTCTATAAAGCCTCTTTAAAATGGATTGCATTAATTTCAATAAGTATACACTATGCCTTAGTCCAAAGATAGAATAAATCGACCATCCTTGTATATCTCAGGGTGATCAAATTTCCAAATGGATATGGTTTATTGAATTTTGGTCTTGTAACAACCTTAAAATCAGTACATCTTATTGCAATAAGCCACCATGAATCTTCGGATTAGAATTATGGCCACTTGGTATTGCAGAATTTCGTTTTTCAATAAAAGCTTGTATAAAACTATCAGAGCAGATTCATTAAAAGAAAATTAGCAACACTAAACAAAGCTCTTCATAGGCCCAATGTTTAGGACAAGCTCTTCATAGGGCCAAGCTCTTATTAGCACCATCTTTTGCTTAAAATCATCAATTTTATACCATTTTTTGCTTAAAAATTCCAAAAATCGAATTTCTAGGATTTTTTTTAATGTTTTTTTTTTTTTTTTTTTTTTTTAAATCTTTGTTTAATCTTTTTTGTATGACAAACCTTGTTGATTTTCGTTTATTATCCTCCACTGATTGGTATGTATAAAAGTTTACTTAAAAAAATGTCGAATTTCTAGATTTTAAACGGGTTTGTCCAGAAACTGTCTTGAAACACGGTTGGCCCAATACTTATATAACCCGACCCGACTCCATGATTATGTCTCGCGTGTAGCGTCATTACAACGCTTTTTGCATCTCCGTATATAGTGGACAGACATCATCAATCTTCTCCTTCTCCATTTCTCCCATTTTCGAACACGCTCGATTCTTCGTTAACCGCTCGTGCGAATCTACCATTGTCAAACAATCTAGGGTTACGGCACCAGTTTGTATTACTGTACTTCAATTTCGGATTCAATGTCTGCCTTTGGCATGGCTTCTGCTACCAATACCAATCCAAACAAGTCAACCGAGGTAAAGCGAAGCTTCCATAATTCACTTTCTTTATATGTTACTTTCCTTACACTTCAATTCAATCACTCAATGTGTCGTGGTATGTGTTTGTTGGTTTATTGATCTGTATGTTCCTTCAATTAATGTTCGTCATAAAGTGTTTCTGGTTTAGATAAAAGTTTTTACCGTTATTGTTTAGAATTTCTGTTATAACTATCGGTTCTGTATAGGTTGTATCACCTCCGACGGATGCTGTATCAAGCCTTTGTTTCAGTCCCAAGGCGAATTACCTTGTTGCTACTTCATGGGACAATCAGGTTCGTGTGATGTTAATCAATCCGATTGTGTTTATGAATCATTGATTCGTTAATTTTCTATTGCGCGGTATTCTATTACACGCATCGTTTAATGATTTGTTTCTGAATTTTGTTCTATCTATGTCTCCTGTTTGTAATTGCAAACTAGATAAATTCATGGATCATTTCAGTTCTAAGTGAATACAGACATACAGTTATGATCGTTATCGAACTATTACTTATGATCTGATTTCCATCATACTACGAAACAATTGCAGGTGAGATGTTGGGAGATAACAAAAAACGGAACTGCTCTTGGCTCTGTAGCAAAGGCATCAATAGCACATGATCAACCGGTAACATCAAGCTATATGCATTATTCTCACCTAGATAATGAACTAAAAACAATCATTCTACATTCTGATAACTCTTCTAGACTTCTAATCTCACCCTTTCTTTCATACTTGTAGGTTTTATGTTCAGCTTGGAAGGATGATGGAACAACAGTCTTCTCTGGAGGCTGTGACAAACAAGTGAAGATGTGGCCATTACTCTCTGGTGGACAACCAGTAACCGTTGCTATGCATGATGCTCCTGTTAAAGAGGTTGCTTGGATTCCAGAAATGAACCTTTTGGTATCAGGAAGTTGGGACAAAACTCTAAGGTATGTAATTAACTGTAATTCTTTCTATCTTTGAAACATTAATTTGATTTCCATATCTGCTTCATTTCTATTTCAATTTTTTGTGTTACCTTGTATAGATACTGGGACTTGAGGCAACCTAATCCAGTTCACACTCAACAACTTCCTGAGAGATGCTATGCACTTACAGTGAGACATCCATTAATGGTAGTTGGCACTGCAGATAGAAATCTTATAGTATTCAACTTACAAAACCCTCAGGTATTACTCTACTTCACTCACATCAATAAGCAACAATAGTATTATCATAATTTCTATTTTCTTTAAAAGATTTCAAAAGGGTTATGGTATTGACTGAATGTGGATCACAACAGGCTGAGTTTAAGAGAATTGCTTCCCCCTTAAAGTATCAAACTAGATGTGTTGCTGCATTTCCAGATCAACAAGGTTTCTTGGTATGTTTCTAATTCCATAACAAACTTTGTCTTTAAAATGTGTACTTTTTTTTTTTTTTTTTTTTTTTTAATAATATGGTTTTGTAGGTTGGGTCAATTGAAGGGAGAGTTGGTGTGCATCATCTTGATGAACAACAACAAAGTAAAAACTTCACTTTTAAATGCCACAGAGAAGGGAATGATATATACTCAGTCAATTCTCTCAACTTTCATCCAGTAAGAATACTTTGTTATTATATAATTATACTTTCTATAATTAGGAAGATTTTTAATGTTGTAATAAACAAATTGACCCAATTTTTCAGGTCCATCAAACATTTGCAACTTCTGGATCTGATGGTGCTTTTAACTTCTGGGATAAAGACAGCAAACAAAGATTGAAGGTATTTCTATTAGCCATGTGACAAAATGACATGTCACCTTTTTGAGAATTATTATTTATCAAAAATCTAATTGTTTAACAGGCAATGTCAAGATGCAGTGCACCTATACCTTGCAGCAGTTTCAACAATGATGGCTCTATTTTTGCCTATGGGGTATATTTCTAGTGGGCCCCATTTGTTACACAGTTAAAAATTTTATTATGATGTTTGATTTGTTATTAATGAATTAATTTGTATTTGTAATGTTTAAGGTATGTTATGATTGGGGAAAAGGTGCTGAAAATCATAATCCAGCAACAGCCAAGACATATATTTACTTGCACATGCCACAGGTCTGAAATCTGAATGTATTAACTTTTTATTTATTTGTGGAATGAAAAATAAAATTTTGGTTAATGTTAATGTTAACAGGAGTCTGAGGTTAAAGGGAAACCTCGCATTGGAACAAGTGGAAGGAAGTGAATAGTGTTGTTTTCTATTTCTAGATTGTAAATGTAAGGATTTAATCAGTTTGTGCAGTTTTGCATTGATTCTTAGACCCATGTAGTAGTAGATAATGAGGTTTGTTTTCTAATATTTGTGGTCAATTGGTTGTTGGGATTTTGTTTTCTTGTTCTTTGATATTATGGGATATTTTGTGTATAGAGGTTTGTTTTAGTGAAATAATGCACAGTAACTAATAGCTGGAAAACTAACTGGTATCTGGAACCTAGCTAATAAAGAATGATGTTTTGTAAAACATAACGGATAAGCTAGTTGGAAAATATAAAATAATATAAAAAAACATATAGAAAAATGATTCAAATTCAGTTATCAACAACAAAATGTATTTATTTTGTTCATTTGGTTTACTACATAAAAAGACCAAAACACATTGTTCTTCCAATACCATTCAAGGTCTCTGCTTCCCACCTTAAAACTCTTAATCTATAAACACATTCAAAACAACGAAGACCAAAACTCTAGACACAATTCACCCCAAGAGTCCGAAACAAAAAAATATGCACAAAAGACAATAAATAACCAAATTAAAAAAAAAAAAAAAAAAAAAAAACCACCAATCATCTGGGGCCAGATAATTCATCAGGACGAAGGTTATAAGTTGAATCCGCAATAATCCAATCTGTATTTGTATTATGTGTCGCATTGAAGTCTTGTCTGAACATTTCTTCCTTTTGCCATTCTTCCCACCTTTCAGCTAACCCATCACCTTCCAACATTCTCACAACTTCAGACATTTTTGGTCTCTCTAATGGAGTCCCTTGTGTGCATAAAAGCGCTACTTGTATAAGCTGTTCCACTTCATCATCTATATAATTACCTTTCAAATCCGCATCCACCAGTGTCTCCAACTTCTTTTCCCTTAAAAGCCCTTTCACCTGTACAACGTTTTCAATGTCACAAATCTTGGTTCATCTTTTCAACATTTTTAAATTGAAGTGTACAAAACTAATTTACCCAATCAAGCAACATGACATCATCATCATTGGCAAGTCTAGCAAGATCAAAAGCTCTTTGACCCGTGATAAGTTCTAGAAGCATAACACCATATCCAAAAACATCAGTTTTTTCCGAGGATTTTCCGGTTGATAAATACTCGGGGGCTATGTGTCCAATGGTCCCACGGACAGCTGTCGTGACATGTGTATCCTTATAATCCATAAGTTTAGCCAACCCAAAATCTCCTACAACCGCTTCAAACTCTTCATCCAACAAAATATTCGCAGCCTTTACATCTCGATGTATAATCTTCGGGTCACAATGATCATGTAAATACGCAAGTCCTCTCGCGGACCCCAATGCAATCCGCTTACGTATTGGCCAATCAAGTGGCTCTTGTGTATCCGGTCTCTCTACAATTAATCAATTTCGTTACTACAATAAACAAATTAACAAAAAATTAAAAATTAAAAATTAAAAATAATACCTCTTAAGCAAGATGCGACACTACCATTGGCCATATACGGATAAACAAGCAAGCGTTCGGTCGGTGTCATGCAAAATCCCCTCAACCGGAGTAAATTCCGGTGAACCGCCATACTAATCATCTCCACCTCCGTCTGAAACTGCAACTCGCCGCCCTGAGTCCTCTCCTCTTTCAACCGTTTCACCGCCACCAACGTCCCATCCGCCAACCGCCCTTTGTAAACTTTACCAAATCCACCCCGCCCGAGAATGTGGCGGTTGTTGAAATTATCGGTTGCCACTTGTAACTCGCGAAGAGAAAACCGCTTCAATTGCCCTAAATGTACCTCCGGATCCTCTTCGGCTAAACGATATATAAAGGAATGTGATTTTAGGGTTTGCGACTTTGAGTTGATGACATTGAAATCATTAAAAGTATGTTGCTATTTGGTGATTTTACTAACCGGGTACGTCAAAGAAATGATCCTGTGGTTTGCGGCGGCGCCACCATGCAAGTGCGATCGCCGGACCTGCAAATAGAAGGGCGGCACCCGCGGCAACTCCTCCCGCGATCGCCCCCGTCGCACTGTTGCCGACTGAAATAAAATGGCGCCGTTATTGACAGAGCAAAACAGGTTGTACTGTACTATATCTGACACTCTGATACAGGACAAAACAGGCTGTACTGTGTTTGACTAAGACTAAGACTAATGTCAATACAGGACAAAACAGGTTGTACTGTGTCTGACTGAGACTGGACTAGATAGTATGTAATGCGTCGGACTGAGACCGATGTCAATGAAACAAAAATTACAGAATAATGAAAAGTACCGGAAGGAGATGGGGAATTTGGTGGGGCCGGAGCTTGAGGAGAAACTGCGGGAGCTTTCAACTGAGGATTATTTGCAAAACTAAAAGAAGAAAAGTTGATTGTTAAAAAAAAGGTGTCAAATTGTTCATCAATGGAGGAGGGAAATGAATTGTAATATACCTTATAGGTGTGAAAAGAGAAAAGGAACCATTGACTGGAACATCTCCTCTTAGATTGTTGTTCGAAAGATCACTAAGATTGGTATAAATATAATAATTTACTTTAACAATCATAATCTATGTTAAAAAAAAAAAAAAAAAAAAAAAAAAAACATGTTTTGATACTTACAGAACTTGTAGTGAAGTTATAGTAGTTAACGAAATTGGAATAGTTCCCGTTAACGTGTTGTTGTTGAGACGACTAACATTGCAAAAAAACATGACATCAAAATTATTAAAAGGATTATAATAGCAATATGTAATCTAACACTCGTAAATATTTTACAAGTTTCATATTACATATTGTTAGGTAAGGAAATGAAAGTACGTTTTTATTATAAATAGAAAAAAAAAATTGAATTATGAGAATTCATACAGGAAACGAAGCTTTTGGAGTTTTCCCAATGTATCAGGAATGCCACCATCTAATCGGTTGAGATAAAGATCCAAACTTACTAAGTTTGTTAAGTTCCCAAGTTCAATAGGAATTCTTCCAGTAATATTATTACTGTAAAGTTCCCTGTTAAAATGAAAGTAAAAAAAAAAAAAAAAAATTAGGGTAAATTTGTAAAAAGAGTTAGGAATTAATGGGAAAAATTCATTTCCCGACTTTCTTTTCTAATTCATTCTTACAAATATATAATGAAACGACTTACAAATACTGTAAATTAGTGAGTTCACCGAGTTGTGAAACGAGTTGACCCGACAAGTTTGCGTTTCCAAGATCACTGAGTATAACAATTAACAAACACGAAAAAGCACAATTTTTGTATTTAGATGATAACAATAATATCGAATCGAATAATATTAATCTTATGTTTAAGAAAAATAAGCTTACACTCGCGTAACGCTATTTTCATTATTACACGTAACATGAAACCAAGTACATGGGTTTACAAGAGTCGCATCCCAACTTTGAAGAACATTATTCGGATCACCTAACTGAGTCTTTAACGCATTCAATGCATCTCCTGTAATCCGAAAAACATGAAATTGGTGATCTTTTGAAGAAAAAATTGTCAAAATCGGGAAGAATTTGGGATATTTATGCTTTACATCAATTACCTATTATTAGAACCATAGCTACTACAATTGGGGGTGATTTCAAATCAAAACAAAACCCAATTGAAATAATTACTAAATTTGATTAGGCGACAGGTTTATCAAAGTAAAGGCAACACGTTCATTGAACTCAAATCAGAAGTCAAGAAAATGAGCATTGAATGCTAAAAAAGGTGATTCAAGAACAATAAAGCAGATACCTTCGGCATTCCCGTAGACTTTTGACAAGTTGTTGAACACCAAAATGAACCAGACAAGAACAGAAGCTGAAATCAAAGAAACTCGCCGATCCATTTATTGTAAACGGGTTCGGGTCGGTCAAGCTAAAAAACCTAGATTTCTCATCGATTACTCATTCAGATCAAGAAATTGGAAATACCCAGAACCCGAAACACCAAACCCTAGGTTTAGAGACAGCTCAAACGAACAAAATCTGTGTATATCATCCACAAATCGAATCAACCACAAAAGATGAAAACCCACTTCAAGAAATCTTGTATATGATGAAATCTAAAGAAAAAATTCGTGGGTTTTGCTGTAATCAGAGAAAGAGAAAGAAAGAGAGAGAGAGAGATTGAAGAGAGAGGGTGAATGGAGTTGGGATGAGGGAAGTCGTCGTGTAATTAGTCAAAGGTTCTCTTTTTCTGTGTTTCTCTCTCTTAAAGACAACTGGTTGTAAAAGAAGAGAGAGAGAGAGAGAGAGAGAGAGAGAGAGAGAGAAGGAGGACATTAACATTAGTAAAGAATGGGGGATTCAATTCATTCAACTTCTTTCTCTAAAATGATTTTTAAATGTCAAAGACAAGATTATTTTATTGCTTTTACTTTTCTTTACTTTCCATATGTACTTAACGGAATACGCCAATCTGTTGAAAAAATGTTTTGATCTTTTGAGAATTCATTAAAATGATAATGATAATTCCACCATACCATTGATGTTTTGTGAAAGAAAAAGAAAAGGACACAATAGGGGCAAACGATAACGGGGTCAAACGCACGCACGGGGTTGGACCCACAATGCTCGCCGCCTATTAGGAAAGATTGAAGAATTTTTTTTTTTTTTTTTTTTTAGAGAGAGACCTCCAAGGAATTCACCAATCACTACCACCCACCTTTTTTACCATTACAAAAAAACAAAAACCCTAAACCACATGAAAAAGAAACTTATCAAGAACTAATTACTAAAATTATTCATTTTTATATGCTAAATAATAATATTTTTGTTTTCACTGCCACGTAACTTGAAATCGTAATATATTTTTTAATTTATACATATTTGATCATTAAGTTTTTTTTTTTTTTTTTTTTTTTTTTTTTTTTTTTTTTTTTTTTTTTTTTTTTTTTTTTAGTTATCATTTCAACTTGTTAAACTATACATATTCAGTCCTTATGATCAGCTATTACAAGTAAATAAAAAAAATGACTTAATAAGGTAAAATATTTATCATTTTATATACATTTAATATATATTTTTTTGCACATTTAGTTCTTACTATTTTTTCTTTTTTGCAAAATAAGTCATTGTTTTTCTACACATATAATACTTATGACCAATTGTTTTAGGTTTTTTCTTACGGCGTCCATCGTGGTACAATCATTAATATGGTGTTTGGAGTTGTTGATGTTTTGGGTCATCGTAGCCTCGACTGCTTGGTTGATCAGGTCTTGTGGTTGGGTTTCGGTTTTTTGTTCTGAACGTCGTAACTTCTTCATACGATCTCAAATTTTAATTATCTTTATATTCACGAGTTTGTATTTGAGTCTACTACAATTTACGTTTATATTACTCCTATTAAAAAGTAAAAATATATTATTTTTTAATGGAAGTAATCTAAACAAAATTTGTAGCAGAATCAAATACGAACGTGTGAATATAAAGATCGTTAAAATCTGACATCGTATGAAGAAGTTATGACGTTCAAAACACAAGACCTAAGCCAAACCATAAGACCTAAGCAACCAAGCATTTGAGATTGTGGTGACCATAAGCATCAACTGCTCCGAACACATTATTAATGTTTGTATCACGTAGGATGTCATGAGAAAAAACTAAAGAAATCAGTCATAAGTATTGAATGTGTAGAAAAACAACAATAACTTATTTTGCAACAAAAAAAATATTAAAGATTAAATGTGTAAAAAAAACATAAATGATTAAATGTATACAAAGTGAGAAATATATTATCCTATTAAGTCATTTTTTCCGGCTTGCCTAGTGTAGCAGGTCATAAGGACTGCATGTGTACAATTTAACAAGTTGAAAAGGTAATTGTGGAAAAAAAAAATAAACTCAGTGACCAATGTGTGCAAATCAAAAAATATATTACTCTTTCAAGTCGTTATCCTTATCATATAATCTATGAAAAAAAAATCAATCTTTGGATTTATGATAATAAGGTGAACAAAAACTGAAATCACAACGATTCAGTTTTTTATTTGAAAAACCCGACCAAATTCAATGTGGTGCATTTTATCTAAGAAACAATACCCTCAAAAACTGAACATCACCTCTATAATTGTATCTTAATGTTTCTTTTATGTTATACTAGACGAATTCTCGCGCGTTGCGTAATAATATATTTATATGGTTTTTTAAACGACAAACACCCACACAATTATTTAAATCATGCTCCTAATTCTACAAATTGTGATTTAATATGTATATATGGAAAACACTGTTAATAAAATATGTATCAAACATATATTTATTTCTATATATAACGAATAACAAATAGTATAAAAATAAATACAACAACTTCTGTCAATTTTATAAACTGTTTTAAGTTGTGTAAATTATATATAAAACGTATGTTGATTAATATATTTAAAGAATAACACATATATGAAAAACAGAAATAATATAACTTTTAATAACATAAAAACTACAATATCTACTATAACATTTGTAACAAAAAACTTATTAAACACTTATAAATCATACAAAAAATATAGAAATCAACATATATTTTATATATATAAGCATTATTGTTCCAAGAAAATCTGCATAATAATAACCATGATGTGATAAAACTCATTTTGTTTTCAACTCTTCATATTTTAATCAGGAATATCTTAAAACACGTGATTTTTTTGTGTGAAAACTTATTTAGATATTACTAATATGGATGCAATATATATAATTGAGAGGAAAACAAAAATTCACTACCAATTACTAACCATAAGTTAAAAAAACTTTTGAGTTGTAGCAAAGAACTCCAAGTAGAGCTCATGATAGATGACCTTCTGAGTCCTAAAGATTCGATGCGACCCCTGGTAGGTAAAAAGCCCAATACCGTTATCATCACTAAGGACCCGAGTAAGATACAATTCCAAACGCACCGATAGTCCAATATGATTAGCGGTCTGCTATACAAGGGCCCAAGGAATACTGAGATGCTTGCACAATAGAGCAGTCAACCGGGAAACGAAGAAGCTCCGGTCCTCAGTAGGAATATCATTTGGGAACTATAAAAATTGATGAGACATCCAGTTAGGCGGTAACTGACCATCTTTCTAACAACCTGATCGAGACATCACCTGAGAAAAATAGGGCAAGTTAGTTAGAATTAAGATAAGGAAAGTAAAAAGGATTGCAAAATAACAGAATATACTTCACACGCATCAAGAACTGTGCCACGCGCATGATGAAGATGTGCAACGCGCAATGAAGATGCATGACATGCTTCAAGAACACGACAAACAGTCGGTTCCAAAAGCCCCTAATTTGTCGAAATTTTAACCAAGAATCTAGGGGAATGTTAGGCGGAGCTTATATTGGTAAAATACACTATCAATTTGGTTTAAAACATCACAAATTGATGGATTTAGCAAAACCCTAGGTTTTAACCCCAAAACCGAAAACCTCAAATTAAGGATATATTAACTGAGTAAAGGAAAAATTGAGCATTGGGGTTTAATAATCAATAGTTAAACTAGACCTTTTGCTAATCAATTTCGATTATTATAAGCCAAAGTGGGAAAATCCTATAAGACCTCAAAAACACTAAATACGAAATCATTGGTTGTTATGAACTAAGTTGAGGTACCTTGGAAGTAGGAGGAGTCGAAGAATCAAAGCTCGAAAATGAAAAGTGCACGACGTGCTCGTCGTGTGTGGGATCCAGTCAAATGTGACCAGTCAAACTTTTGAAGTGTGTGTCGAATAAAGCCAAAATTCGTCATTTAATATTGATCTAATGAAGATGCGTGAGGCGCATACATCGTGTCTGGCACGCATCACCCAATTTTTTAAAAAAAAGTTGACACTTTTTACCCCAAATTTATTTTAGCTATTAATATTGCACCTTAAAAACTAAAAAGCCATTAGCTTAGAAACCTTGCCTTTCCAATGCCGCAAAGCGCAAAAGGAATAAAGTACCATTATTCATGGTAATTTCCTTAAATGAAAATGAATCTTATTTAAAGACGGCCAAACCATTTAGGAAAAGCATGGGCCGATAAGAAGACAGGTTGCTAAAAAATTAACTGGTTAGAAATCATAATATGTAAGAAGAATAATAAATTCCCAAAAACAGATATGGATTGAAAAATTTTAAGTTTTACTAGTCAAATCTATGTAAAAGAGTAACAAACAACCTCATTATAGTACGACAACACGACAACGTTAACCCTAGTGGACACAACCACCATCAGGTCAATGATTGAGCGTCAAGTATCAAATATTCTCGGAAATTACGAAGTAGATAGAATGGAAGGAAATATCGACCAATGAGATGAAAAAGATAAGCAGATAACAAGCACCTACAAGGAGTTTGTCAATAGCAAACCAATAACCTTTTATGGAGACGAAGGAGTAAATGAATTAATCCACTAGATAAAAGAGATGGAAAGCAAGTGTGACAGAGATTGTAGGGTAAAATTTACAACCTGCACATTTATAGGTAAGGCTCTTATCTGATGGAATGCTTAGGTCAAAACCTTAGGTGTAGACAAAGCTAACGCAGTTCCATGGGAAGAACTGAAGAAGCTAATGATAAGAAAGTTTTGTTCTAGGGAAGACATGAATTAAGTGGAACAAGAATTCCACCACCTGACTAAAAGGAACACAAGTTTGGCCACCTATACCATACACTTTAACGACCTAGCCACAATATGTCCAGATTTGATCGACTCAGAAAGTAAGAATATCAAAGCATACATCAAAGAGCTAACTCCATAGATGCAAAGGATGATGTACACAACCCAACCCAATACCTACAAATATTCTAGATGGTTAGCCTTTAATATAACAGAACTCGTGATCAGGAACAAACCATTCAACTCAAGGAAGAGTAAGAAATGAGTCAAGGATTTCAGAAGGAAGTGGGAAGAAGGCCCCAAAGGAGAATCAAGTCCACCCTCATGGAGAAAAAGAGACATCAATAAGTCTCAAGAAGGATTTCTAATTCCAAGAGAGTATTTGGGAATTCTTCCCAAGTGTGACAATTGTAGTTATCACCACCAGGGTAATTGTAGGGAACTAGTTTGTGATAGTTGTAGTAGGAAAGGACACACCGTAAAGTCTTGCCGAACAAACAAATCCAGTGGAGAAATACTTGAAGCAAAGTATCCAGGGGTAATAATGCATTAAGGAGATACTAGGATTACCTTATAAAACATATATGTAATTCTTAAGATATCAAGTAAAAGGACTAGCAATCCTTGAAATGTATACCTTGAAAAAATGTAATATATATACGTGTCTACTTATAATACAATTTGTAATGCTTTGTCCCGAATCGTTTCCCATTTAGATGTGGGTGACATAACTTAGATGATTCGAGTGTTCGGTTTGTGTTTTGGAACAAAGGGGTATTTTGGTAAAGTGTCAGCTCGAGTCTTTATGGAAATTGGATTTTGTTTGGGGAATCTTAAGGCATGTATGAGTTGATAAAAGTGTATAGCTTCTTAATACCTTTTTTTGGATATCAGGATCGTCGAAATCAGATTTATAATGAATAAGTTATGGCCTTTAGAGTATTGTAGGATTTAGGGGAAACCCTAGTATGCGAGGCGTACATACGAAGTACGTGGGGCGTACTAGTGCAAAGTGAAGTACTATGACATCCCCATTTTTCACGGCTAGAAAAGACCGATTTCATTTATGCTTTTAAATAAAATCAGAGTAATATTTCAAAAAGTGTTGCAGAATTTGTCCCCAAAACAAATATGATAAAATTTTATCAAAGCATTTCTTAAAGAAATGTATTTTTCATTTCATTACAAAACTTGGGATGTCAAAATCGATACAGATCAAAAGCATAAACAGTACAATATAGGCATTACAACAGTTATTTACATCTAGTGGCTTATAATCCAAAATCCTTCGTCATCGTCCAACTATGTTATTGTTTCACTACCTGTAATATAGAAAGCTGAGTGTGTCAGGCTTAGGAGCCTGGTGAGCACATAAGGTTTTCAACCCACAATAAATAAATTTATTAAGTTGAATCATCAAATCATCAACCCAATTACCCATCTCCATTATCTTCTTTATTCTTAAAGATTTTAAGAATTATCTGTCATTCATTCATTCATTCGTAAGGACCTTCCTAAGGAATAGGCACGAAGTCCATCACTGACAATGTTCTTAAATTACAACGGGTGAACATGTAGTTTAAGACATCTGGTAAATACATAGTTAAAAAAATACCTGCTAAACACTCAGTTCAAAAATACTTAATGAACAAAATCATCTAGTGAACACTCAGTTCAAAAACACCTAGTGAACACAATCACCTAATGAACACATAGTTCAAAAACACCCGATAAGACATAGTTCAAAACCTCTGGTAAACACATAGTTCAAAAATACCTGATGAACACATAAGTTCAAAAACACCTACAAGTTACGAGCCGGTTAACGTTCCACTGGATTGTCTAGAAAAGGTTCGTGGTCGTCATCTATATTCCGTTAGATGACTGGAACATCGTTAACATCGAGACCTCTCATCATTTTATTCCCTCACACATCAACCATTTCATCTACCCATGTTATACCTAACATATTTGAGATAAAAATACATATACAGTTTAAATCATTCTAAATCATTTTTAATATTATATTTTTAACAGGCTGGGACAAGAAGAGTCTGTTAAAAATTCAGAACTTCTTCAAACGACGTCTGTTTTCATCTGTCTTTTTACCGTTGAACTACTATCAACAAGTTCTTCGATTCTCGTTTGGGTTGTGTTGGCTAAAAATCGCTCGATCTAAAATGCGAGTTTTGGGCTGCATATTGCTATACCAAATCTTAGAAAATTTACAACTTCCTCATACGAAGTCAGATTTGGACATCCTTTTTATGCACGCTCTTGGTTTAACGTATACTACGACTTTCATTTAGATCACTAAGGCTAAAAAGCACTTTATAGTAAATTCACTTTTTACGTCACACATCGTCGTGACTGTTCTGTCGCGAAACTTCGATAGGTCATAACTTCTTCGTTATAACTCAGTTTTCGGTATTCTTTATATCTCCAAAATCCTTGTTTCGACCACTACAACGTTCTTCATAGATATCAGGTTTATCTAACATTTTATTTTTCATGCTTATTTTTATCATTAATTTATTATTTCATAATAATTAAGTATAAGCATATAATACTCAAATTATACATCTTTATTACTTCAAAAAAAGTTACAAAGGTTGACTTAGACTATTACATCATCATTAATGCGTAGCCTAGAAACACGGACGTTACAATTCTCTCCCCTTTTGGATGATTCCGTCTCAGGAATCATACATCAACAAACAAATGCGGATAGCGACTCATCATGTCACTCTCTGTTTCCCAGGTATGATTTGGCCCATTTGTATGTTTCCATCGCACAAGCATTAAATCGATGGTCTTGCATCTCAACTTCTTAGTCTTATGGTCAACAGTTGCTTCCGGTTCTTCAATTAACGTTTTGCTTTCATCCAACCTTAATTCAGAAATTGGAATTATGTTGGGAACTTCTTCCGTGAACCTCCTCAAATAACACATGTGGAAAGTGTTATGAATACCATCTAGTTCTTCTGGTAGTTCTAGCTTGTAAGCTTGGTTCCCAATCCTCTGAAGAACTTTAAAAGGTCCAATAAACCATGTAATCAACTTTCCCTGAACCATGTAACATACTCATCTTAGTCATACTCGATTTGATATGACCTCTAGGGTCGGAATATCAATCATCTTCTTAGTTATTACAGAAACGATGGTAACGACAAACTTGAACAAAAACAAAATCAATTACTAGCTTCTTGGTAACCTTGTGACTTTTCCCTGATCCAAGTGTGAGTCTTGTGCTTCCGATAGTATATGCCTCTACTACCATTCACACCTACTCATACTCGTCCCAAGTATTATCTCACAGTTTTCCAAGTCACCATTCAAGAATTTCACATAATCATTTAACACAACAGATAACAAAACAAGGTTTTATACTATTTCTTGAGATGATTACATAGATATTAAGGTTCAACCCCTACTATGCCTCTAATAGGCTACACCATCAGATTATATTGGCCACTTCATATCTTGATCTTTGGATATGGAGTCGTTACTCCTGATTCCTTGCATTGTTATCTGTTTCATCGAGGATCATTTGGAATGCCCTTGGCTTTGGTGTACATTTGGCCTTGTTGCTTCATTTTTCTTTGGACAATTATTTGAAATATGCCCTTTTTCGTTACATTGATAATGCACCTTCTTACTAGATGTACACTCATTGGCGTAATGCCCAAATTTTCCACATTTGAAACATGTTACGTCCTCATCACATTTTTCAAAGCGTTTCTTCTTGCACTTATTACACCATCTTGCTTCACCTCCTCCTCCCCCTCCTCCAGACTTCGAGAATTTTCTCTTCTCGTTGGACCTTAAAGATCATTCAAACTTCCTCTTCTCTCCCACCTTATCTTTTTCTAGACCATTTTCTTTTATCTGGGTCTCTACATTCTTAACTGCTCTAACAACTGTTTTCAAATTAGTTGCCATTTTGACCGTCGGGCCAAAGTCCGTTGGCAATCCGATAGCAAATCTATCTATCTTGGAAATTTCAATAGGCACCAAGTAGGGTAATAACTTCATCCTTTCAGTGAATGTGGTGGCATACTTATCAACACTCATATTCCCTTTCTTCAGGTTCTGAAACTCGTTGTTTAGGTCTATTAGATCTATTTTGGAGCAATATTGCATTTTCAACTGCTCCATGAATGCTTCCCAAGACATCCGCATGGCTTCTCCCTGTGGCATTGTATCTACCAACAACTTCCACCAACTTAAAACTCCAGTCTTTGATTTTCTGAATACAAAGACTGTCTTTTGCTTATCGCTGCAGTTGCAGCTTTCAAATACCATTTCCATCTCGGAGATCCATTCCATAATCTTTACTTTGGGCTTCCGGAAAGACTTGGTGGTTTGGAGCCCAAGAAGTTATTATACATACGACCATCTCTGTCAATTCTTCTCTCTGGGTCATTCCCTCTTGCTAATGGAGGTTCAACTTGACTCACAGTACGAATGTTATTTCCCTCCTCTAACAGTTCTTCGTTTATTTCGGGCTGTATAATAGGCATAATAGGTTCATCCATATTAAGCAACATTTGCCTCATATCCTCCCTTTGTTCGGCCATCATGGCGCAAATCATTTCTTGGAATCTTGCCATCATGATTGGTTCTGGTGTAGCTTCTACTATAGGCACCTGCTCAATCACTTGGGGTTGAGGTTGCTAATTCCTATTCGCATTTCCAGCTCCACTTCGGGTTCTTGCCATTATGATATATACGCTAAATTAGGCGAATTTAGATCATTATTCACGATAGATATTTAAATTCTCCTTATCACCCCAAAACGTTACATGTTAGTTCTAATATCGTAGTCATACACTTAGAATCCTGAACATATAATGTTTCCAAATACGGTCGGCAATCGACCATAGATCCACACAAATAATATCATATATAACAACATATAGCATTTAGAACATATAAGCATTTTAGGAAACTTTCCTAAAATATACTAGTGCTCATGTCTAAAATATGGTAGACACTCATCTCATGATCATCACTTAGCATTCTAAGTTTAAGTTTAAAAATCCTACAAATTCCTAGTTTGCTTAAACTAATGCTCTGATATCAAATATGACATCCCCATTTTTCACGGCCAGAAAAGACCGATTTCGTTTTAGCTTTTAAATAAAATTAGACTAATCTTCCAAAAAGTGTTGCAAAATTTGTCCCCAAAACAAACATGATAAAATTTTATCAAAGCATTTCTTAAAGAAATGTATTTTTCATTTCATTACAAAACTGGGGATGTCAACATCGATACAGATCAAAAGCATAAACAATACAATATAGGCCTTACAACTGTTATTTACATCTACTGGCCTATAATCCAAAATCGTTCGTCATCGTCCAACTATGCTCTTGTTCCACTACCTGTAATATAGAAAGTTGAGTGGGTCAGCCTTTGGAGCCTGGTGAGAACATAGGGCTTTCAACCCACAATAAATAAATTTATTAAAGTTGAATCATCAAACCATCAACCCAATTACCCATCCCCATTATTTTCTTTATTCTTAAAGATTTTAATAATTATTTGTCATTCATTCATTCATTTGTAAGGACTTTCCTAAGGAATAGGCACGAAGTCCATCGCTGCCAATGTTCTTAAATTACAACGGGTGAACACGTAGTTTAAGACATCTGGTAAATACATAGTTCAAAAATACCTGGTAAACACTCAGTTCAAAAATACTTAATGAACACAATCATCTAGTGAACACTCAATTCAAAAACACCTAGTGAACACAATCACCTAATGAACACATTGTAACGCCCGGGTTTTCAGGGCTAAGCATTTTTGTCAATGTAATAGTCTGGGTCAACTATTGTAACTCTTTTTGAAGTAATAAATATGAAATATTTGAGTATTATGTGAATTATGTGTGTTTATGTGTTTATTATTTAATTATAAATGTATAATTAATAAAGAATAAAAATGAGCGTCAAAATTAAAGTGTGATATAATCCCGATATCTCTACATAAAGTTTTAGAATATGTCTCAAGGTTTCCGTACATATAAAGAATGCCGAAATCCGAGTTATAACAAAGAAGTTATGGCCCGCCGAAGTTTTACGGCAAAACCGGCATGGCACCGGGAGACGTAAATAGTGAATTTACGATAGAAGACTTTTTAGCCTTAGCAATCTAAACAAAAGTCTTAGAATATATTAAACTAAGAACATCGATAAAAAGAACGCCCAAATCTGACTTCGTATGAAGAAGTTATGATTTTTCTAAGATTCGGCTTAGCAGTGCACGGCCTGAAACTCGAATTTTAGTTCGAGTGGTTTTTGGCTTACGTGACCTAAATGAGAGTTGAAGATCTCATTAATAGGAACTCAATGGTAAAAAGACAGACGAAAACGGAGTCCGTATGAAGGAGTTATGAACTCTTCGCGGTCATTTAACAGTCTAAACTCCTCCTACTGTTAAATCGGTCGGGAATTAGCCGACGGAGTCTAAACGAAAGTTGTAGATCTTGATTTTACCTACGCGTGGATATAAAGAACGTCGAAAACGGAGCTCTTATGCGAAAGTTATGATTTTTCTAAGTTTGAGGGCTGATACGCGATAGGGGGTGACGTGGCACCACCAGAATTGGACACGTGGCACCACCAGAAGGCCACCACATGGACCAACTCGGCGAGTAGGTCCCCCCTACTCGGCGAGTCCATCAGATTCCACCCCTATAAATAGAGGTGCCGGGTTCCCTCATTTCCTCACCCCTCACCCCTCTTCTTTCTCTCTCTAAACTCTCTCTCTAAGCTCCCTAACCCCCCTAAAAGCCTAGGTAAACCCCCTAGCACCCGAAGGAAGCCCCGAGGCTCCCAGAGTCCTGAGAAAAGAGCCTTTCGGCTCGGGAACGCTGCTCCAGCGAAGCCCAGTTTTCGAAAAAAACCCGCTGTAAGTGAGCTGTACCTATCCTATCTTTAGTTTAGCTTATGTTTTAATATAGGAATGTTATTAGGTCCTTAAAATAATTATTTGGGCTATTATTATGAGTTATATTGAGTGTTATTAACGCTTATATAATAATAATAATAATAGTCAGATAATTAATTTGTCGCGGTTATCATTAGACTAAACCCTAGTGGTATCAATACTAGGTTTTATCGAAGGAATATCATTTTGAGAGTATCGAAGCGCTGTCCGAGTGCTGAGTCACCACCTAATCAGGTGAGTGCATAGTTACTTTCAACTTACACATAGATATGAAGTATTTAATATAAATTACGTGCTATGTGTGCATATTATCTGAATACTTGCTATCTATGCTGGATGAACGTTTTATACATGTTTTCAAAGATTTAAACTGTATATGTATTTTATATCTACAAAATGTGTTGGGTAAAGCATGGGTAGATGTAATAGTTGCTGTGTGACAAAATAAAATAATGAGAGGCTTCGTTATAGATGTTATTGATGATCCAGTCATCTAGCGGAGTATAGATGACGACCACGGACTATTCTAGACAGTCTAGTGGAACACTAGCAGGCTTGCAACCTGTAGGTGTTTATTTGAACTGTGTGTTTATTTGAACTATGTGCTCACCAGATGTACTCCATCCCCCACATGGTTGCCCATTAGGACATTTATTGATGAGGAATCCCCTTAGCAGTAGTGTCCGTCCCGATGATGATCCTTAGGCTAGGTCCCTTATGATAGGTGTTTAGGGACGTAAAGTGAGGATAACGGGAACGGGTAATCGGGTTATTGTTGATTGATGAAATTAATAAACTTATTTATTGTGGGTTGAAAACCCTATGTGCTCACCAGGCTCCCAAGCCTGACCCACTCAGTTTTATGTATTACAGGTAGTGGCGCATGAGCATAGGTGTGATGTTTTGGACGAGGGATTACGGATATAGGCCTGTAGATATGAAATAATGTAGTAAGGCTTATATTGTACTGTTTATACTTTTGATCTGTACGAACATGACATCCCGAGTCTTTTAATGAAATACATTTCTATGGAAATGCTTTTGATAAACCTTTATCATATTATTATTTTGGGACAAATTCCGCAACCATTTTATTAAAAGATAACTCTGATTTTGAAATAAGTATAAACAAAAACCGGTCTTTTCTGGCCGTGATTTTGGGGATGTCACACACATAGTTCAAAAACACCCGATAAAGACATAGTTCAAAACCTCTGGTAAACACTCAGTTCAAAAATACCTGATGAACACATAAGTTCAAAAACACCTACAAGTTACGAGCCGGTTAACGTTCCACTGTATTGTCTAAAAAAGGTCCGTGGTCGTCATCTATATTCCGTTAGATGACTGGAACATCGTTAACATCGAGACATCTCATCATTTTATTCCCTCACACATCAACTATTTCATCTACCCATGTTATACCCAACATATTTGAGATAAAAATACATATACTGTTTAAATCATTCTAAACATGTATAAAACATTTATTCAACATCCATCTCAAATAAACAAACAATATATATATATATATATATATATATATATATATATATATATATATATATATAGAGAGAGAGAGAGAGACACACACACACACACACATAACATGTATTTTTATAGAAAATACTTCATATCTTTGTGTAAGATGAAAGTGACTACACACTCATATGATTTGACGACGATTAGATAGCACTTCGTCCCTTAAAACAATCTTTTTCGATGAAACCAAGAGGTTTACTCAAAAACAACGAGCTTCTTGTGGGCACAATTTCGACTCGAAAACCCTTTTTCTCGGGTCTTCGAGCTCTCCGGTGCTTTCTTCGAGTGTTAGGATGGTACCCTAGGCTTTGGGGGGGGGGGGGGTTGGGATAGGCTAGAGAGGGTACAGAGAGTGAAAGAGAGAGAGAGAGAGAGAGAGAGAGAGAGAGAGAGAATTAGCAACCATTTCCGGGAAGCCTCACATCCTTTTCATAGGAGGTTGATGCCTCGCATCACGTTGGGCATACGCTCTCGTATGCTACGTGCCTTCTGTTCGAACTTCGGGCTTTGGACGTGCCAAAGCTGCCAACACATAGCAAGGATAGTCCGAGTATGTTGGGCGTACTCATCTATATGCTGGACGTACTACATACGTTTCCTTAGATCGGGTTCTGAGCTTCGAAGGTGTCAAAGCTACTAACACGTATTAGAGTTAGTCAGGGTACGCTGGGTGTACTCTTTTGTACGCGGGGCTTACTCCTTCACGAGTTTATTTTCAAACTTCAGAAACTAGTAACTTTCATATACGAGCTCCATTTTTGACGTTCTTTATATCCACTTTTACGTGAGATTATACTCTAAAACTTTCATTTAAGCTCTGTTGGCTAATTTTGACTTCATTTTTAATATTATATTTTTAACAGGCCGGGACAAGAAGAGTCCGTTAAAAATTCATAACTTCTTCATCCGGCGTCCATTTTCATCTGTGTTTTTACCGTTAAACTACTATCAAGAAGATCTTCGATTCTCGTTTGGGTTGTGTTGGCTAAAAACCGCTCGATCTAAAATTCAAGTTTCAGGCTGCATACTGCTATACCAAATCCTAGAAAATTCATAACTTCCTCATACGAAATCAGATTTGGACATCCTTTTTATGCACACTCTCTGTTTAACGTATACTATGACTTTCATTTAGATTGATAAGGCTAAAAATCACTTTATCGTAAATTCAGTTTTTACGTCACACAACGTCATGCCGGTTCTGTTGTGAAACTTCGACAGGTCATAACTTCTTCGTTATAACTTGGATTTCAGTATTCTTTATATCTCCGAAATCCTTGTTTTGACCACTACAACTTTCTTCATAGATATTGGGTTTATCTAGCATTTTATTTTTCATGCTTATTTTTATCCTTAATTTATTATTTCATAATAATTAATTATAAGAACATAATACTCAAATAATACATCTTTATTACTTAAAAAAAGTTACAAAGGTTGACTTAGACTATTACATCATCATTAATGCGTAGCCTAGAAACACGGGCGTTACAATTCTCTCCCCCTTAGGATGATTCCGTCCCCAGAATCATACATCAACAAACAAATATGGATAGTGACTCATTATGTCACTCTCTGTTTCCCAAGTGAGATTTGGCTCATTCGTATGTTTCCATTGCACAAGCATTAAATCGAGAAGACATGACTAGAACTCCAACCTGTTTCCCTAATTCTGTTATCAACAACCGAGAAGATGTGATACACATGCTGGGGAGTTTTACCGAACTCCCAACTGACACAACCCTCAAACCAAACAGCCACTTGGGTTGTCTTCCTTCCTAACCACGATGCGAGACTTATCCCTTTTTCAACACCGCTCCTGCTTCTGTATCCTGGGATGATTCTCCCCCACTTAGATTCGACTAAGTCTTCACAATACTTGAAAATTGGAGAATTCCCAACCTTTCTCACTTTCCAACGATCAATCCGATAACAACCAACTCTTATAACTGGAGCTCCATTAATAGCCAATCCCAATTGATGACATGCTTTTAAGAACCAGATGAACACTTCCTAAATCCCAGTGAAACCGATAGTCACTAATGCTTGAATGACCCCACACCTAAGTCCTTAAGACCTAAAGATAGATGCTCCAACTAATACCTCGGCGATGAGCTACCTCCCTTGTTTCTTTCATCCGATAATCACTAACGGTTGCTAAAACCACTGAATTCTGACGATGTTGAATAACCCTTTTGTGGGACCCTATCCGTAGACCTCCTACATAATAACCCTTTTCCAAAGTGCTCCAAACAAGTCTCCTGCTCTCGGGCTCTGGAAACCATTCCCTTCAGGGTTCGCACCCTGACTCGCTCACGCACTCAAATGTCCACAACTGAACTGTAATAACTGAAGCAACCAGGCTACAACTACTTCCCAAACATAGTCTACAATCCCAAAAGTGCAATAGGTCGCACAATCAATCCTTACCGTCTGGTACAAGAGATCCAAGGCAAACCAAACCTCAAAAAGATACTTATGCTACATCGCCCCACCTGCGCTCAATGACGCTGGAATAATGTCACCAATCCCTACAACGAACTGACCCCAAGCTGAAATACAACCTGATCCTAGGTTATAAGCCTTCTCACTCCTTTCGAGCTCAAAAAAACTGAAAGGGAACAATCCTTGCCTTATAAAACGACAATCCAATCCATCAATTACCCATTCCACTTCTAGCCGCACAACTCCAACCGAACATAATCATTACTTCTTTTCGGAGTCCCTGCAACTCACATTTTGACATCGAGTAAAATCCTGAAGCCTCAGGTCTAGTAACTCACGTGCTAGCCTCTCCCGCTCAGCCCTCAGAATGCAACGAGTACAAATCATCTCCCTATTCCCAGATAATTGCATCCCTTTGCTCATCAGAATATATACTAGTAAAAAGTCCTGGTACTGGAAGGCTCGACCAGATCCTTTCTCTGTCATCGTTATAGCTGTTGAAGCTATTGCGGCAGCCGTCTCAGCAAGGGCTGCATAGCGCTCGTAGAAATACTCAGCCATCTTGATAGACCCGAACATCTCCGAAAACTATCCCCGGAAAATCTTGATCACCTCCTCTCGGATGATCTCACTGACATTATCCACTAAAAATGTTGGCCCATCCTGGCCGCCAGCTCCCGATCCTAACTTGGATCCGATCTTAAAACATCTCGCAACCACCATTCTGGTAAGGCACCAGAAATATCTCTGATAATCCATATAATGACAGGGGACTAACTCCCAACCCAACCCTAGGGGTTGTGACTTTCTTGATATGCATATGGGTCCCGTGCTTTCAGTAGTACGGGCCTGTACTACCTCCCAGACCTACCCATATTTGTCTTAAGTATCATCACAACTCCTTAACAATATACATAATCATAACGAGCGCTCAATCCTCACTCCTAGAGGAATGATAAATATCTCGTAACTGGACTACCGGCCTCACACTACTCACTCATGCATGAAACTTCCACAAACCCTGTAGCACTAGTGTATGCCAGCCATACATAACGTTGGACCCTATAGACTTTCGAATACTTGATCCTACCCTAAGCCCCTAATTAACAAGAACAGAACATAAGGCCAAATCAAACATTCTCAGACTATAAAATCTTAGTTATGTACAACCGTGATGAATACACAAGCAACTACAATAATGATGTCAATCTCATATATGGAAAACCCTAGGCTAGCAGGCATCATGTAATCAGGAAATTCTATCATGCAATTCCTGAAGATCCCTTGCCTAGTACTAGCATGCTATTCTAACATACTATAATATCCAATAACCATATGGTATTTTGGGGTCTACTTACTGGCTTCAGCTGATCGTACACTTTGCATCCTCTTTTACTTATTTTGAAAACCATTAAAAATCATTTTGAAAATCCTTCCTTGATTTGAGACTGGATTCACACGAGTTTTCCTCTAATTCATTCAAACCAAGGGTCTGATACCAACTTGTATCATCCATAAAATTTGAGCCAATTTAAAACTTTTTAAATCATTTAAAACCATTCGGTCATTACAATTTGTTTTCAAAATAGTTTAAACATGGGAGTTCCCAGAAATCATAATCATCAATCGAGGAAGTGTATGGTCACACCTTCGCCTTCTCGCGGCCATCTGCTGAACCTAAAACAATAAACTGAAACTATAAGCCTGAAAGCTTAGTGAGTTACCCCAAAATACCCTTACCCACAACAATACACATATAATCATAAAAAAACATACTATGAGTCCAATCAACCATCGGGTTGGAATACCCCAGGCCCTCAACCAACCGGTTGGAATGCCAACATACTATGGATCCAGTCATCATCGGGATGGAATACCCCAGGCCCACAACCAACTGGTTGGAATGCCCACATACTACGAATCCAATCATCCTCGGAATGGAATACTCATGGCCCACAACCAACAGGTTGGAATGCCCATGTCTATTGGCTTTCGCACAAAGCAAATAAGCCTCAACTGCCAAACAAACATGTGCACATATAATAGATAACAATCTACAGACAGACAAACCGATCTAACAGATCATAACAGCATAACAACATCCTGTCTACCATGATACTGATCTAATGGATCATAGCAACATATAACATCCTATCTACCAGGATACTAATTTAGCAGATCATAACAACATATATCATCCTATCTACCAGGATACCGATCTAAAAGATCATAACAACATATAACATCCTATCTACCAGGATACCGATCTAACAGATCATAACAACATATTGTTGGATTAGTGTCTAAGTCCATAACTATATTTGGTATGTACTTGACGCGGCTGTGCATGGTCCTTTTGGGTGCCTTCACCAAAGCAACTTGTCTGGATGAATAATAGAAAAAGAGGTTATTATGGTTTATTAATATATTATAAGACTAATGTCTTAAAAGATAAATCATAATTGTTTAATTAACATTGTTCAAGAATTAATTAAGAATTAATTTTGTGATCAAAAGAAGTTAATTAAACTATGTGGATTGTATTGTAATTATGTGATAATTACAAGGTTGGGCAAGGAAACCCTAACTGATAGGGTGGAAGAATTCTAAGGATAAGGCCTTAAGAATTCGTCCATAATGGGGATTCTAGAATTATCTTATGGACTGCTTGGTGGCTAAGTAACCAGATAAGGATAATGACTGAAACCCTAATTCCTACACCTATATAAGAACCCCTTGGGCATGAGAATTCGGCTACACCTAACTCTAGAAGTCTTAGATCCAAATTTCTCCCCCCCTTTCTCTCTCTCTCTCTCTCTCTCTCTCTTGTTTCATTCAATTGCTTTTGGTGTTTGTGATTCATTAGAGGCACAACATTTGAGGTGCTAAAGTTCTCAAGGCTTCAAGATCTACCATCAACAATCAAGGTAATCATCTAGATCTATTTTCTTATGTGAATTTCGAATCATGTATGCTAGATCTAGGGTTCGTAAGTCTTGAATGAATTGCATGTATAATAGAGAAACCTAGATCCAAGCTTTAGGGTTTGCATGAACACATAGAATGTTATTTTTTGTAAAAGATATCAGTGGTATCAGAGCCAAGACTGGTTTCTTTTGTATTGATGCCTTGCTTGTTCATCCTTTTTGAAAATTGTTTTTCTTCCTTCTGCCCGACCTAACTCGGCGAGTCACTATCTGGACTCGGCGAGTCAGTCCAACTCGGCGAGTCCAGTTAGTGACTCGGCAAGTCGGAGCATTTGGCAGAGGGATTTTTGGGATTTCTTGCTGTTTTGCTTAAGGATAATTGCCTAAATCAATTGTAACACCTGCATTTCTAGGCTAGGCATTATCGTTGATGTAATAGTCTAGGTTAACCTTGTAACTCTTTTTGAAGTATTAATGATGAAATATTTGAGTATTATGTGAATTATGTGATTTACGTGTTTGTTTTCTTAATTATTATAATTTAATGAATTAAGAATAAAATAAGTGTCAAAAGTAAAGTGTAAGATAAGCCCGATATCTTTGCTTGAAGATGTAGTGGTTGAAACAAGGATTCCAGAGATATAAAGAATGCAAAAATCCGAGTTATAACGAAGAAGTTATGACCTGTCGAAGTTTCGCGACATCATCGACACGACGTTGAGTGACGTAAAATGTGAATTTGAGCTAGAGCGATATTTAGCCTTGGTGATCTAAACGAAGGTTGTAGAGTTCGTTAAACTGAGAGTGTGCATAAAAAGATCGTCCAAATCTGACTTCGTATGAGGAAGTTATGAATTTCCGAAGTTTCAGCTTAGTAGTATGTAGCCCGAAACTCGAATATGAGATCGTGTGATTTCTAGCCGAAGCAATCTAAACGAGAATCGAACATCTCGTCATTAGTAGTGCAACGATAAAAAGACAGGCGAAAACGGACGCCAGATGAAGAAGTTATGAATTTATAACGGAGTTTTCATGCCCCGGCCTACTAAAAATAAATAATAAATATAAAGTCAAAATTAGCCAACAGAGTCTAAACGAAAGTTGTAGAGCGTAGTCTCACCTACTCGTGGATATAAAGAACGTCAAAAAAGGAGTTCGTATGAGGAAGATATAAAATTTTGAAATTTATTAAATAATTAAAATATTAAATTTAAATATAAATTCGGATATTATCCGAAGGAGGAGGAATCATCGATCCTATCTGAAGGGTACACCCCGCGTAACCTTTAAGTACGCCCAACATACTTCAGTTTTGTGCGGTCCGAAGAAGAGACGCGTAGCACCAACGAAACGTCACCACTTGGAGGTCTGATCCGGAGTACGCCCCACGTACCAGAGCATTACGCCCAGCGTAATGTGAGGACCCAGTCTTTATAAAAGGCATGCGAGGTCAGCCGACTTCTTTTGACTAAATCTCTTCACTCTCTCCATTTTACCTTATTTTTCATGTAAGAAATATCCCGAAGCCCCGGTATCATTCCCGATCCCGGAAGTAAGTCCCGAAGCCCAAAGATCCCGAGAAGTTGAGTTTCCGAGCCAAAGCTCCGCCCGCGAGAAGCCCGATTTTTGTGGAGATCACCCGGTTTCACCGAAGAATACTACCATTACAAGCCGTAGTGTTGTCCGATCATCTTCTGATCAAGTGAGTGTGTGGTTACTTTCTTCTAACACATAAATATGAAGTATTTGATTTGAAATATGTGTTATGTGTATATATATTGTTGTTTATTTGAAGTGGGTGTATATTCCTTTTCTTCTAACACACTGATACAAAGTATTCTATATAAAATACGTGTTATGTGCTTATACATTATTTGTTTATTTGAAATAAATGTTGAATAAATGTTTTATACAAATTTTAAACTGTATATGTATTTTTATCTACAAAAGTGTTGGGTAAAACATGGGTAGATAGTTGATGTGTGTTAAAATGAAGAGAGGTCTCGATGTTGTTGTTTTTTATTCAGTCATCTAGCGGAGTTTAGATGACGACCACAGACTTTTCTAGACAGTCCTGTGGAATGCTAGCAGGCTCATCACCTGTAGGTGTTAATCAACTTGGGTGTTCATTCGCTGTACTCTATCCCCTTCATGGTTGCCTTATTTGACATATATTGCTGGGAAACCCCCGAATGCATGTGTTGTCGCCCCGATGAAATATTCTTAGACTAGGTCCCTTGTGTTACTTGTTTTAGGGACGCAAAGTGAGAATAACGAGAATGAGTAATTGGATTATTGTTTGATGAAAATTAATTTAATTATTTATTGTGGGTTGAAAACCCTATATGCTCACCAGGCTCCCAAGCCTAACCCACTCAGTTTCCTTTGAATTACAGATAGTGGGATCAGTGCATAAGTTGTATTACTTGTCCAGATTATTTTTGGATCATAGACCTGTTGTTATATTTAACTGTTGGAAGGTTTATTTTGTAATGTTTATGCTTTTGGTCTGTTTATCGGAACATGACATCCCGAGTTTTGTTATATAATGAAAATACATTTCTTTAACAAATGCTTTGGTAAATCTTATTTTATCATATTTTGTTTTGGAACAAATTCCGCAACTCTTTTAATTAAAGGATTACACTGAAAGTGTTTTAAAAAGCATAAATTAAACCAGTCTTTTCTGGCCATGATTTTGGGGATGTCACAGTTTTAACTAATAAAATATGAATTTTATTGTTATTTTATGATTATCCTTGGCAAAACAAAAGATAATTACCGATTGTTTGAATAATAAATTCTTTATTTGATAATATTTGATTTTTTAAATTAATTGTTGAATTATCTTGTAAATAAAATGGATTAGGTCAAATTTAGTTAATCATTAAATTAAATATTTAATTTTAAATTATTTGCTATTTGATCCTGTGTGTTTTGAAAAGTTCAAAACTTGTCCTCAAGTTTTGAAATTTATGTTTTTTGCTTAAAAGTTTAATTTGAATTATTTAAATTTCATACCCTAGAATTTTACAAGTTTAAAATTCACACTATACTATTATATTATTACAAGATTAATATATATATGTATATATATATATATATATATATATATATATATATATATATATATATATATATATATATATATATATATATATATATATATATAAACTTAAAATGCTAGTCTTACCATTAGTAAACGTCATTCACGAAGCCGATCGATAAGGGGTGTATAAGGTTATGGCCTATAAAATGGCTGTTTAATGGGTGTCCACTTTCACCCACCGCTTCCTTGATTGGTGGATGGTCGTTAGCCGAACGGGTAGGATAGGGCAACCCTTTCCTCATTAATAAGTATAATGAATTATGGAAGTAACTAAATGTTTTTCCAAAATTCCCAATCTTAGTTACTTTAGGCAAAAGTGAAATTGATGCAATTCCATGAAATTACACTTTTTACCCTTGCTAAGACGTTAGTGGAGCGTGTGTGGTTAATCGGCACACTAATTAGGCTCTAAGAAAAAGTGGAAAAGGGTAACTCATTTTTTGTCATAGTTCGATGGAGCGTTTGTGGATAATCGGCACATCGAATAGGTGACTGTAACAAGGAGGGCACCATGTACATTTGCATGGTTATTCACACCCGCTTTGTGATCCTCGGCATCCCAGTCACAAACTAGAGGGGCATATAGAGATTTAAACATGCCATTGAAAAGTTCAATGAATCTCAAAAGATCTAGGAGTTTTCAATACATTTCAAACTTAATCTCTTTTTCGTTTTTCATGGTGGAGAATTAGTGAATCGTCATTCACTTACCTTCAAATTATTTGCATGTTAGATTACGAAATCCCTCTTCTAATTTGTAAATAATGTTATTGGATCCTAGCCCTAATTTCTCATTTGGGTGTTTAATTGGGGATTCATTCTAATCAAACTTTGTCTCCTTTCTATTTCAGATGTCGAACATCAACAATAACGCCACCTGCTCAAATTCCTCCGGCTCGTTCTTACTCATGAACTTGTGTGGGAGAGTGATCTTTGACGGGTTCAATTTCAATGATTGGATCCGCGACATACGAATGGCCACTCATTATAAAGACAAAGAGTATGTCCTTGATGAAAAGTTGAAGGAAATCAACCTCAGCATTGCCATTGCTGAAGAGATCGTTGCCTTTGAGGCCCATGAGTGTAATTCTATGAAAGTCCATTGCATCATGCTAGAGACTATGACTGCAGAACTCTAGAAGTCCTACGAGGACATGTACCCTATGAGATGCACCAAGACTTGATGGATCGGTACCACCAGAGCGCTAGGCAAGAAAGGTACGAGATCATCAATTCGATGATCCCTGCCAAAATGGGCAATGGATCATAACAACATATATCATCCTATCTACCAAGATACCGATCTAATAGATCATAACAACATATAACATCCTATCTACCAGGATACCGATCTAACAGATCATAACAGCATATAACATCCTATCTACCAGGATACTGATCTAACATATCATAACAACATATAACATCCTATCTACAAGGATACCGATCTAATATATCATAACAACATATAACATCTTATCTACCAGGATACCGATCTAACAGATCATAACAACATAACATATCAGGATAACAATCCGAAAAGGGCCAGCCTTGACGCCTCAGACCCTTGAGTATAGAGAGGATAACTCACTTCGCACTGCCGATCTGAACCGCATAATCGAATTCCTGAATCGCTGCCTCACCAAAATCCGAACAACTGATATCTCAAATCCCAAAGCTATCAATACCACAATATCACTTAGTTCAAAAAAATAATCCTCCTTAGGTTAAAATGACCATTTTACCCCTAGGTTAACTTGGTCCATATCTAGGGCTCAAAATCATAATTTAAAAAGCCTAACACTATATGGGCTTCCCAAACATACTAGTGGCCCACTAATGGCTCAATTTGCTAAATTGGGCCCAATCCCTCTTATAGGCCTTAACTTAAGCCCAAACATCTTCTTGGCCCATAATATCTAACTCCTGATGGCCCACTAAGGCCCATAGGACCAAAATTCCCCTACATGGCCCAAACCGAGGCCCAAAATCCATAAGGCCCATAACTGATGAGTATGCTGGGCGTACTCCTATGTACGCTAAGCGTACTAGCCAAATGGTGACTACGTTGGGCTTACCTGCTTGTGCGCTCAACGCTCTCCCCTGATAAGTCATTTTCCCATTAAGTGCTTAATACTTAGATTCAGAAGCTATAATCAAAGATCCAAGCCCTTCCCAACGTCTTAATCCATAAAGTCACTGACTTCGCAACCTTACTTGTCCCAACCAAGCCCAAATTCCAAAAATGATGTATTATTTCCATGAAGATGGTCTTAACTCTTGCATGAATCCATTAAGATCATCAAGGTGGCAACTTTCTGCCTTAGGGACTCATTTAGCACCAAGGGTGGCAACCCTTGGCCTGGAAATCGGATTTGGGCTATAAATCTTCCTACTTTAGAACAAAATTACTTCAAAACTAAGCCTTACTAGATCTAAGCACTCTTAGGTAAAATTATGAACTTTAAACCTCCAAGGAATTCTAGATGATGATGGTATCCCAGATCTATGAGCTCCAACTTCCCAAGTTCTTCCTTGCAACCTTCTTCCTCTCCTCTTCCAAGCTTACACCACCAAAATGAGCCTTTCTAGGTCAAGATTACCCAAATATGAAAGGATGAGATGTTTTAGGGATTCTCTGAGGTTGGGGTGGCTGATAAGGAGGCTAGGGTTTAAGCCATAATCTCCTTTATATAGTGGTTAGCCCCAAAATTTGGGTTTAGGGTCTCTAGGAGTACGCTGGGCGTACTTCTTGTACGATGGGCGTACTCCTCCTACCCCCGCGATCATTTAAACTTCTACGCTAGGCGTACTCGTCCAGTTGCCAACTTTTCATGCTTGGTCATTTCTTGCCACTTCCTTCCAACCAAAAGGCCAAAAGTGACATAATTCAAATCATAGGGATGAATATGAAGCCACTTGAAAAATGAGATGTTACACCCAAACCTCCTAAAACCCTAAAATAAAACCTTAAGCCTTCTTAGTGGTGTTCGTAAGCTCTTAAGAAGATTTTGGTGGTTATTTTGCCCATTGTGAAGGAAGTAAAGAAGATTGAATGTGCTTTGCTTGGTTATGAGCCTATAGATCCATAATCATCTCCCTTTTTGCAAGATTTTGGAGGTATCAGGTTCATACATTGGTTTGTAAATTCTTAGATCTCTTTATCGCTTGATTTGTTATGTTTTGGTCTCTTTTTGGGTTGGTTGTTGAGTTGAGACGTTTGAAGGACTTATTCTTTTAGATATGAGCTTATTAGGAGTTCCTTAAGCATAAAGGTGCCAACTTTATAGGGGTATTGGGTCTCATCCCTGCATTAAGTCACATATTAAGTCATTTTTAAGATTAAGAGCTTCATTTAGCCATGTATGAACGTAAAGTTAGTAACTTTAGATGATAAATTAGTTCAAGGAAGTCATATCTAGGTTGTGGAGTAAAGTCTTTAAGGAATAAGAGCTTAATATGGAAGTTGAATGTATGTGATGGTACGCTGGGGGTACAAGCAGGTACGCGCAACGTATAAGCCCTAAAACATGCACACTTAGTGTACAACTGTGTACGCCTTACGTACTCAATAAATGGGATTAAGATGTTTTGGGCTTCGGTTTGGGCCATTCTTTTGGGCTTTGATGCTTAGGGCTTTGTGGGCTAACAAAATGCAAATGTTTTGGGACTAGGATGTTGTTGTGCCTTGGGGCAAGGCCCATGTAAGGGTTTGGGCCTAATTTGGAAAATTGGGACATGTATGAGCCTTGAGTGTTTATTTGGATTTTGGGCCTTTAGATTGTTGGTTTGGACCTAGGTTTAGGTCATGTTGGGTAAAGGGTAAAAAGGTCTTTTACCCTAGTTTAGGCACTTATTGTAGACCATATCCGATTATTGATGAATGATTATTTTGGTGATTTGTAGCTCAGGGATTTTAGCAGGGCAGCACCCAAAGATTATTTCTGTGAGATTCGGCAGTGCGAGGTGAGTTTCCTTACTGGGTTTAGCTGGTCTAAGTGTATAGTGATCATTGTGTGTTTTTGTATGATTATGTGATATATGTCTATGTGTATAGTAGACGAGGCCCGATGTCTGGCGGGGTCTAAGAATAACAGTTCTGCGTATCGAGAATGGCTTGATACCGGACGAGGCCCGAAGCCGAGTGGGACTCGATATTGAGCGGGGCCCAATGGGGGGTGGGGGGCCAATATGTGATTTATTATGTATGGTATGGGGAACTCACTAATCTTTGTGCTTACGAGTTTCAGTTATGTTTAAGGTACTTCTAGTTTTCAAAGGGAAGAGCCCGAGATGATTGTAGAGCACACACCACTCGTTTCCGCATTTTATGATTTACTATAATAATGATAATGTATTGACAAACTTTGATTACGTTGGTTTTATAAAAATGATATGATTTACTGTTTTATTAATTTTAAAAATGAAAGATTTTCTGGTTATATTTTTGGGACGTGACATAATTAAGTGTAAGATATTCCTAGTATTAGTAAAAATTTATACTTACACATGGAGATTAGAACATAGAAATCCATCTAGGAATCAATAACAAAACAAAGGAAGAATAAAACATAAGTCTAGGTATCCTCTTGGTGTTAAATAAGAACAAATAAACACCAAAAAGATGAAGTTAAAGAATTAGAAGGAGAAACAATGTAAACCCAAAGATTGGTGATAAAGGGGAATAAGTTATCCCAAGAGAAAGGAACAATCAAAAAAGGATTGAGAAACTGGTCTCCCCTAATAAGAAAAACTCTAAAGTCTAAATTTAGGACATAATTCTTTAAACGAGAGGAGAATGTGAAATTGCGACAATTGTCACCTGTCGCCTATTGTAAAAGGACTCAGAAAATCATAAGCATTTAAACACAAGGCCTAGAACCTCGATATATAAGAGGAAATAGTCCAAAATATACATGATTAAGTGGGGAAAAAACTGTGTTAAGAAGTATGAATGGGTAACATATTAAGAAAGTACGTTGCGAGGTAAATTTAAGAATATATGCTTCGTAAAATTTTGACTTCGATTGGAGGAATTATGATTTTTGTAAAAAGTAATGTCATTCGCGTAAATAAATCTTACAAAGTCAAAATGATACTAAGAGATTGGTTTAGTTTTGGCTAAAGTCATTACAAGGAAAGTCATAGTACTTCTCGAAATACTTAGTGGCAAGGAAGGCCAAAAATGGAGTATGTATGAAGATGATATGATTTTTAGAAAAAGATAAAATTCGGCTAAAAAATGGAAGTTGGAATTAGCCAAAACAAGCTAAAGGAAAGTTTAAGTACTCATTAATAGCTACACAAATATATAAATAATGTCATAAAAAGGATTCATATAAGAAAGATATGATTTTTTACAAAATATTAATCGTGAGAGCATACTGCATGCCACGCACAACTTGCATATCTGATACCTAGATTTGTCGGGATACTAGAGACGTGGACCACGAGGAAAGTGATATGTGGCAAGTTTTGAATGGAACCACGAAGCCCATGCACGACACGTATAGATATTTGTGCCAGGCACATGCCAAAATCGACACTATAAATACAGACCTTCACTTTTCCAAATCTTCACACCTCAAACTCTTTATCTTTCTTTCTGAATCGATTCAAAAGCCTCTCCTTTTCCTGAGATGGTTGGAAGTTCCCGATGCCATAACCTGAATCATTCAAATCACATTGTTAAGGTGAGTTTCATAGACTTACTTTTACTGTTTTCAAATGTTTGATTGGGGGGGGGGGGGGGGGGGGATACATGCTATAAAATCATTTCATCGATTTTACAAAAATATTATTATTTGTAATATATCAATAGTTTTGAAACTGCACACAACGTTAGAATAATATTATACCCGGTAGTTACCCTGTAACATCCCTATGTTCAGGTACGTCTAAATGCATCCCCATAATTCTATTTAATGTCATTTGATCAAGTGGTAGCACTCTAGGGTATAATTGAGGTTTGGACACGACATGTTGGAGACTTGGAGGCATCAACATGACATGTCTAGATTTGAGAAGGCATGGGTTTCCTATTGCGCAGCATGACATGTTCCCTCTTGGAACACGACATGTTGACGGCTTGGAAGAAAAGCTAATCTTAAGGGTTTTTCTCCATGTTTAAAGGAATGTGGAGGCTAGGGTTTGTTCATCCTCAGCCCCCATCAGCCCCTGAAGCTCTGAAAGAAACGCTAATCATTTTATCTCCCATTTGTGAAGCTAGTTTGGTGTTTTGAAGGAAAAAGGTGAAAGAAGGAAGCAAAGATCCAACAAGCAAGCCCCATTCTTTAGTTTAGCACTCTCATGGACCTTTGTAAGTGTCCAAGACCCGATTTTTTTCATTAAAAGTTGTTAGATCTTGAGTTTTATCCCTTTTTCTTCTAGTTCTTAAATGTTGCGAAGGTTGAATCTAATAAAGTTTTCAACTTTATGAATCTCCAGGTCAAGGTGATATAGTAGTGTCTTAGATCTGGTTTTTAATCAAGATTTGATTTCATACATAAAGATTAGGTCATAAATCCTCATTTTGACCTAATATGGGTTCAAGACATACATTGGACATGTATGTCAAAAAAGCACCAACCTTTGGGATGGTTTAGGTGTTTGAACCACTTCTGGAAAGGATGGACTTCAGATCTTAAGGATTAAGGGTATTTTGGTTAAGCCCTTGCAGTATCAAGCTTGTGATTTGGGTTTTTGGAACTTTTAGGTAGTCCCAATGGATAAAGTTGGAATATTTATCCTTCCTAATCACATTCTATTCTATATATAAGCTTTGGAGCTGTTGAAGTCGATAAGGTAGCTGAATGTATTAAGCTGTTGGAACTCAGGTGAACACGGCGTGTTTGCAAGTAAACACAACGTGTTGGCTAGGGGTTTCCCGACTATTTGGATGTTCACGGAACACTGCATGGCCAAGGGGAACATAATGTCTTGGGACAACAAGGACTGTTCGCCTTGACTGTTGACTTTTATCAAGTTGGACCTTGAGGGTATTTTGGAATCTTGATGAAATTGGTCACTTGGTGGACACAGGTATCAATTAGAGAACTAAGATTTTGGAGTTGGAACTCATCAGTTCTATTCAGTTTGCGAGGTAAGTTTTCCTTAATATTCTTGTAGGATGAAGCCACAAATACCGGCCCATTAGATTGATATCCTACTATACATGCAATTGTACTTTAGTGATCTGTTAGATCGATATTCTGGTATATAGAATGATGTTATGCTTAGTGATCTGTAGATTTTTTTGACTAGCAGTAGACTGTTATATGATTATATGTTATATGTGCACATGTTTGGTCGGTGACAGAGGCTTCACTGCTTTGTGCATAAGCCAACAAGTCGGGGCATACCAACCCTATGGTTGAATGAGCTTGAGTTTATTGCATCTCGAGGATAATTGGACCCATAGTATGTTGGCATTCCAACCCGATGGTTGAGGGCCTGGGGTATTCCAACCCGATGGTTGATTGGACCCATAGTATGTTGGCATTCCAACCCCATGGTTGAGGGGCCTCAGGTATTGCAACCTGATGGTTGATTGGACCCATAGTATGCTGTTATTGCATTTGTGTTATTTGTTTTGTGTTGGTACTTTGGGGGAACTCACTAAGCATTGGAATTATAGTTTTGGGTTATGTTTCAGGTACCTTAGAGGATTGCAGGAAGGAAAAAGCGTGATCGTGCACCTCCTCGTGCTTTGTTTTATGATTTTGGGAAAACTCTGATATTGAACATGTTTTGAAAACTATTTTGTAAACAATGATGAGTTATGGGTTGGTTTTAAAACTTTAAATTTTCATGAATCTTATGAATTTTAAAAGTTGGTATCAGAGCCTTGATTTCATTGAATTGGAGGAACAATCGTGTGAATCCAGTCTCAAACTAAGGAAAAATATTTTTCAAACAATTTTCAAATGGTTTTCAAAATAATAAAGGAGGATGCAAGGTGTACGATCATCCTGAGCTAGTAAGTAGACCCTAAATTACCACATAGTTATTTCATATTATGCTTTGATATGTTGGAACAACATGCTATTATTAGGATATGGATCTTAAGGAATTGTATGATATAATTTCCTGATATATGATGCCTTATCTCTTATAGAATCCCTGACTGATTGTTGTTTGACTCTTTTGTATGTGAACCAGCTATTGTGTGAATATGCTAGGTCACATGCTACAGGGTTTAAAGGATCTTAGGATAAAAGATTTGGTCATACTGTGCAACTCTTTTTCGAGTCCAACCGTTGTAGGGTTGAGTCTTTTATTCTAAGATTATTTAAACTGTGCGGCATGTGATTGAATTCATGCGATAGTTATCTGGCACCAATGGAGGGTCGTGTGGCAGTTAGTGGTAGGATGAGTTGTGTGGGGTCAATCGGCCAGTCTTGAGATGTGTAGTCTTCCTTTAGGATTTGAGTATCTCGTGGTAGCATGCTAGTATGTATCGTTAGGGTTGTTGTGGTGATCATCTGAGACAAATATGAGTAGGTGTGGAATGTAGTATGGGTCCTTACAACTGAAAGCACATGAATTGTATGCATATGAAGGAACTCACGACCCCTAGGGCTTGATTGTGAGTTGGTTCCCCTGTTATGATTGTTTGAATAGTGTCCAAGGTCATTAACTATTAGTAATACTTCTAATTATAAAAGGGTCCTTTTGGGTTGCCCTCAAGACCCAAACTGAATAGAATAAATAAAGGAGAAATTGGTTTATTAATTATTGTGGTTAATAATTAATTAGAAACTAACTGGAAATATATATTAGAAATATATTTTAGGAATTAATTAACAGTTTAATTAATTAAAGGGTTTAATGTTCATTAATCGATAGTTGGTTAATCAGGAATGTTCCAGAACCCTTATGGGATTAGGGTTAGATGAAAATTACTCTATCCCACATGGGAAAGGAGTGAAATTTCGTGGTTATGCCTCCATCCCACATGGGAAGGAGTACTAAACCCTGGAAGGGATCCAAGGCTATAAATAGGGCCTTAGGGATTTCATTCTTCCTTGCACCTTGCCTTGAAGTTCGCCAACCCTTCTTCCTCCCCCTCTTAGGGATGATTTCTAACCTCTTTGGGTTTAGGAAATTGACCATTCTCCTAGTTATTATTATTCCATTCTTTGGTGTCATTGGGTGTGATACCATTAGAGGGATTCTTGTTTGGGTCCTCTCATCCAAGCAACTCCATGGAGGATCAAGATCTCAAGCATGTAGATCAACGGCTACATAAGAGGTATGCTTTCTTCTTTGTTTTTCTGTTTTCTAGGGTTGATGTAATTAGCATGAAGCCATAGATCCATAGGATGCATGTACACTTAGGTATATCGTAGTTTCGATTCTAAGACATGTTCTGATAGCTGCTTGTTTTCATAACAAGAAAAGGACTAAGAAATCAAACTTTCCCAAATGTATATTTGAGGTCAAAGGATTAGAACATGAAGAAGTTAAATTTGATCATGGATCACTAGCCCGTGCTACTTTCCATTGGTTCAAAAGATAACTAGTTCTTCCATGTTTGGTATCCAATCAAATATATGGATTTATAATGCCATCAAAACATTACTTCTAAATATTGAGTATTTTACTATGGATTAAGAAATAACATTTGCAAGAATGTGCAATTGCTAAAATGAACTAAGAAGACTGAAACATGGAGAAGATAATTTGATCATGAATGCTAAGCCTTTGCTACATTCATAGAATCAAAGGACAATTCTCTTCAAATGTTTAGTCTATGGTATTATATTTGAAATTGTTTATACTATGATTCATGAGATAGTTCTGACTTATTTAAATGTGGAGCATTCTAACATGTTAAAAGAAAGTCATGAAATCTATGAAGCTAGTATAACAAAAGTAGTTCAAAATTGATTCGAATATTTAAATAAGGTGTATTATTGTGAATATTTCGTTCAGATTGACCATAATAAGTACTTATTCAAATACTTCCAAAGGTTTGGGTGAAATGTATTTGTGGAATCATAGTCTTTGATACATAAATGGGAAATACATTACCAAGTATCCAGTTGGATCAGATTTTGAATATCATTTGACCTCGAGTCTTATGATAAATGCAAATCTTGTTTATCAAGATAGATGATGAATGTGTTACTGGGTGATGTGAGTATCTGTTGGAATTAGTTCACACTAATGGACGGTTCAGATTAACCACGACACATGATGAGACCAAATTCGTATGAATGTGAGTCTGGAATCTTTCAGGTGTTCAGAGATCTCATAAAGCGAAGTTAAGAATCAATTGGGCAATAGGATGAGACACTCATAGTGAGATTCTTAGTGAAAACTTTATTGATCATCTAAGTAATTGTGAAAGAGTTTCACGATCTGTCTCCACCCAAAACACTGCCACTAGGAAGTGTTAGTTGGATAGAGAAACAAATCGTTTATTGATTTTGTACTAGATGAGTCACATTATGCATACTAACAATTCATGGATTGTACCATGAATAGTGTTACAAGAATTCCTTTGGTTTTGTACCATCTAAGTAGGTTCATGAAACACACTATGGTATGTGAAGTGGGATTTAGTCCTCACTACCACATATGTAAGTCTACGATTATGAGGCTTATGCTCGTTGTGAAGCGCTAGACAATATAGGAATTTGATTTGTGAT
This sequence comes from Lactuca saligna, assembly GCF_052625555.1. Classification (NCBI taxonomy): domain Eukaryota; kingdom Viridiplantae; phylum Streptophyta; class Magnoliopsida; order Asterales; family Asteraceae; genus Lactuca; species Lactuca saligna. The sequence goes on along the minus strand of NC_136423.1, from coordinate 131,344,592 downwards.
GTGTTATCTCATTTGAGAACCTATCCTTCGCCCCCTAGCGAAGCTGGTTCAGCGTGAACCGTACCCTCAAATGTTCCAGACAGGAACAAGTGTAGAAACACCCCTCGATGTCGGAGATATATCTCATCACGACAATCGGATCCTGAGTCCCATCAAACTCCGGTGGCTTTGTGTTGCTGAACTCCCAATACAACAACGAGTCACCCCCTGTTTCCTAGCAGCAGCGACAACTACGGTGGCTGCAACAACAGTCGCCTTGGTAACCGCAGAATAACGATCATCAGCATGTCAGTCAAGGTGGTCTTAATAGAACCTAACATCTCCGTAATGGCCTTTAGGATAACTGTGGCCACCTCCTCATGAATCATCCTGTGAATCTCATCATCGCTAACTCCACTGCACTCAGGGTTGTGGCACGTACCCGCCATGATGTCTCTGAAATACAACAAAAAATAATCAGAGATTTGTTCGACTATACCACACTCGATCACTCTACCTACTTGCTCCTTAGCATCCCAAGGATTCTTACTTGGACTGCTCACCAACCCAGTGCTTCCAGTAGTACGGGCCCAATACTACCTTCTACACCATATCTATACTCACCTAAGTCCTCCTCCTAGGATTCCAGATCGCAAGTAGTCAATATCTCATCGGACACAGACTACTCTCATAAGCTCATCTTTGCTACATACTCGTACTCAAAGCAAATCACAGGTAGTAGTAACTCCTATGCTAAGGCATCAAAAACCAGGCCACTCTAGTCCTAAAATAAAAAGTACCTAGCCTACTCTCTAGCATGCATAACATATCTCATAATATCTCATAAATATCTCATAACACAAAAAATAATGGTATTTTGTGAAAATTACTATTCGGGTGTTGGCTGATTGTACACACTGCTCCTTCTCATTTTTCTCTTAGAAACTCTTACTCGTTTTAGAAAAATCGTTTCTCTTTAATTTTTTTCTCAAATCCTCAGTTTGAATCCAGACATACCCGAAGGTGCATCCGAATCCCTCAAACCAAGGCTCTGATACCAACTTGTAATAACATAAATTTTCAAACCAAAATTTTCATTTTTCAAAACACATAAACTTATATATCATATTTCATAAAATCACATGTCTCAAGTGTCAACATAAATTCACAATAAAAATTCAAATCCCAAAATCCTCAACAAGGTCTTGAACAAGTGTGTACAATCATACTGGTGCCTTCCCGCGATCCTCAGAAGTACCTGAAACACATAGCACAATAACACCGTAAGCACGAAGCTTAGTGAGTTCCCCAAAATACCACGCACAAATAATTAGCCACTCGAGGCTATAGTTCTGTAAAACCCTCCGATCAATGTGTCTTAGTGGGACCCTCCAGTCCCACAGCTAGTTGGACTCTTTGGTCCGGTCTAAGTGAGGACCCTCCAGCCTCATAGTTTTTTGGACCCTCCGGTCTGATCTAAGTATCACATAATATAGCACACAACACATATCACACATAACATGCATAACTCAAGTAAGAACATAAGACCCTCTGGTCACACATAATTACCACACTAGGTAAAGTATAGTGAGAAGACTCACCTCGTAAGCTAGCTAGTAAAATCTTGTGCATGGAATCCTCGATCTAGCCTCCACCTATCACAAGGATAGTATCTCTAATTAATACTCTCCTCACACTCGAATACACCATTCATTGACCTCTCTTACACTCTTACCCCTAGAAATAGCTAAAATAGCATTTTACCCTTCCCTGACCTCCATTGCTCATTCTGACCAGACCTTAAAGTCAATAGAAGTCAAACTCTAGTCAACAGTCCAAATTGACCAGACTTGCCGAGTGCACTTGTGCGACTCGTCGAGTCCCATCGAATCTCGAAAATCTCATGAAGGTCCATCTCGTCGAGTTAATCCCTAACTCGCCGAGCTCCCGCATGATCCAGCTAATCGGGACAACCCTAATCTACTCACTGAGTCGGCTCATCAACTCGTCGATTCCATTCAGACTCAACTTGCATTCAGTCGATTTTAAGGCAGGATACTTTCCCAAACTCCAGATCCAAATTTATCAAGTAAAGTCATAGACTTTACATCCATGCATGGTATTTTGGGCATGAAATGCCAAGAACATGATCTAAATGGGTTTTTCACTCATAAATTTCCACCAAGGCTGAATAAAGCAGGAACCTTTAGATGTTAGGGACCTCCTATGGTCCAGATCTGGAGTTCAAGCCTCCTCATGAACCCAAAATCATCAAAGTCCCAAAATATAATGAAAAGAAGCCCTAATCTTCAAGTTGAGAGATCTGGTCAAACAAGAGAGAAAGGTTTGAACTTGATACCTCTAATAGAACACTTGGATGAATATTGATAGATCTAACAACCTTCTTTTGCTCCTTGCTTGATAACCTTCTCCTTTCCTTGCAAAGACACACCAAAATGCTCAAGGTTAGCTCTCTCTCTCTCTCTCTCTCTCTCTCTCTCTCTCTCTAAGCTCACAGATCATTTAGGGTCTCTCTCTGGGAAATGTGGATGCAAAAGGAGGCTATAAGTGCCTTTAAATAGGTCACATGCCTGAGAAATTAGGGTTTCCTTCAGCAGCGCTGACTCGGCGAGTCGGCTCACTGACTTGTCTAGTCCATTCGTTAATCCACATCAACAGTCGTGACTCTACTTGACGCGTTGAGGCACTAACTCTTCGAGTCACTCCACAAATCTCAAATTAAATAATAAAATAATATAACTCAAAATCTGGATGTTATAGAAAGTCCTGGTTATGCATCAATGGTTCCTATTTGAGTTTCTTCTTTAGTGGATCCCTGTTTGAATATGAGAACTGTTTTATATGAGTTGGGCTACCAGTGATGGACTTATGGTTCAAGAAATTACAGACCGAAAGATTCTTTATAGTATTATTATATGATTTATTAGGTGGTTACGCACATGAGTCATGATGGGATTTAGATTTGACATGAGGTTATGATTCGTTCATTATTATGCTCAGCGAAGTAGTGGGATATTAAAGATTCGTCGGGAAGTCAAGTTAGGCATGGTTTTTCCAGATACAGAATTGATAAAGTGATTATGGTAAGTACGTTTGGGTGCTCATTCCTTCATGGATGATTGTGTTCATAGTCGAAGGGACTTATTATCATTAGTCTTTGAGTATGATTTCTTGGGTTATAGACCGATGGGTTCATGGTTTTATGAAGTTGTCATCGGGTTTAGCTTGCAATTACGGTGTTGAAGTTTCTGATTACGAGTAATTTAGATAAGAATTTGCTTGGATCGTCAGTAGTGAGAGTGGTAATTGTGACGGGTTCAGTTAATACTTTGATTGGGCTTGAATTGCGGCATAGTCTCAGTTTCAAGAGGTCTCGGGACACCAGTTATGAATGGATCAAATTAGTGAGATGGTCGGAGAAGTTTCAAAAGGTTTGTGTAAGTTTTGTTTTATATATTTTACCCAAGACGGATTTCGAGGATGAAATCCAATTCAAGTGGGGGAGAATTGTAATACTCGATTCCTAATTTTGAGTAATTTTGTAATAGCCCAAATATTCAGATAAAAAATTTTATTTAACAATTAGAATTTTCAACCGCATTTGTTTTTTCAAAAATCCCATTACATAAATTCATTTACCATAAGATCAGAGTATCCAAAAAAAAGTGCGGAAATACTGGAGAGTGCATGCTGCACCGTCAAGCCGGGCCCTTGCCCTTACAACCAGAAGTACCTGAAACACCCAACAAAACTGTAAGCACACGCTTAGTTGCTTAGTGAGCTTCCCAAAATACACAAACACATAACCGTATAATGTCATGCATATATATATATATATATATATATATATATATATATATATATATATATATATATATATACACATAGATTTTCCCTGGACTCCCTCCATGGTCTTCATCTGGAAGGCCATGGGCTACCCTCGTGGTCTTACATCCAAGGTCCATGGGCTCCCCCTCATGGTCTTACCAAGTGCCATGGGCTCCCGCATGGTCTTCAAATAAGTCAACACATATCAAGTCACAAACCATTTCATATTTAGTTATTAAAATTTCGTAATGGGCCGCCATTGGTGCCTTCGACCCATTGGTATAGTGAGAAGACTCACCTCAATCTGCTGAAAACAATCACTGCTCAACTACCAGCCAAAATCTCACACTAAAAAAATATATAGAAATACCATAATTAGGATTATAACTCAACCTACTAAAAAAGCCTATAATTCTAAGTCCATGTTCCTCTATAATGGCCCAAATGTCATTCATTCAGTAAGGGGCCTAACATCCAAAGTCCACAATCATTATGGGCCTCAAGGCCCAGGAGTCCCAACCATACTACTAATGATCCAAGATCTAAACTTTTTGGGTCAAAAGGGGGAATCTAGCCTCAACCAAGAGCTTAAGGAAACATAAGCAAAGATTTAAGCTTTATACCTCTATGTGGCACTAAATGAGTAGAAAATGTTGGATCTGAAGTCTTGAGGACAAAGCTTTCTTCTTAAACCACCTTCTTCACCACCAAAGAAGCTCAAAATCTCACTACAAAGCTCAAGAGGTTCAAAAATGGCTAGGGCTAGCTAAGTGGGCCGAAATGACATTAGGGGTTGAGGTAAAGGAAGGTCTTGGGGTCATAACGTGGTTTAAGTAGTGCAAAAAACCTAATCACTAGTCTTTTGGTCTGAGCCACGTATGCCCAACATATAAAGATGTACACGTAGTATGCAACCAGAGTCCCCTACGCCTAGCATAATAAGAGTTAAGCTCCGCGTACTAAAAAAGGTCAAGATTCCAATATTGGGGACCAAAAATGTTATAAACTCAAATTCCAAAGGTTAGAAACCAACCTGATAATTCTTGGTTGTTACAACTCTCCCCCACTTGATATAGACTTCACCCTCAAAGTCCGCTGGTGCAAATAGATCTGGGTAATGCTCTCGCATCTCGTCCTCCGGCTCCCAAATCTACTCGGAGCCCTTCCGTTCCTGCCATTACACCTTTAATAGCTTCACCACCTGAATATCAACCAATGAAATGACTGCACCGTCATCTAATATACACTTCCGAAGCTAAGACACATGAAAGGTGTCATGGGTCTGACTGAGCTCATCCGGGAGATCCAATCGATACACAACCTTGCCAAAACAGGCAGAGATCCTGAATGGACCAATAAATCAGGGTCCTAACTTGCCCTTCTTCTGAAAGCGGATGACACACTTCCAAGGTTACACCTTTAGCAGCACAAAATCCCCCACCTTGAACTCGAGATCCGATCAGCGTCGGCCAGCATAGCTTTTCTGACGGCTCTGCACAACCCACAACCTATCACGTACCTGCTGAATCAACTCGATGGTCTTAAGCACCACTTCGATGCTTCCCATGACTCGATGACCAACCTCCCCCCAACAAACCAGAGTCCTACACCTCCGAGCATACATCATATCGAACGGAGGTCGGTCAATACTAGCATGATAATTGTTGTTGTAAGAGACCTCTGCTAGTGGGAGGTATGTATCCTAACTCCCTCCAAAGTCTAAAACACATGCCCGAAGCATATCCTTAAGTGTATGAATTGTCCGCTCGCTCTACCCATCAATTTGGGGGTGGTAAGTTGTGTTGAAAGTAGCTGAGTACCCAACTCCTCATGAAACTTCCTCCAAAACCTTGAGGTGAACCAAACATCATGATCCGAGACCACGGATATCGACACTCCATGCCTGACTACCACCTCCTGAACATAGATATCTGTTAATTTCTAGGCGGATATACTCTCAACAATTAGAATAAAGTGAGCACTCTGGTCAACTTTTCCACAATAACCCAAATAGAATCAACACCCTGCGCCGTCCTGGGTAGGTTTGTGATACAGTCCACGGTGATCTCCTCCCATTTCCTCATTGGGATGTGTAATAGCTGAACCTTACTGTGAGGCCTCTGGTGCTTGGCTTTGACCTTCCTGTAGGTCAAACACCGCTCAAAAAACCAAGAAATTTCCCACTTCATGCAAGGCCACTAATAGCTCATCCACAGATCTTGGTACATATTCGTGGCCCCCGGATAGATAGAAAACTTGGACTTATGCGCCTCCTCCAAAATCTTTTGCCTTACTCCCCCAAATGCGGAACCTAAAATCTACCACACTGAGTCAATAATCTCTGGATGTCTTGAACAAACAATGGAATCTGCCCCCGAATCTGCTCAGTATTCCAATTCTTGTTTTTCAGTCCCTCCACTCGTGGCCCCTTGATCATATCCATAAAAGGTGAGGTAATCGTCATCCTCAAGCAAACATCTCGGATCGAAGCACCTTTTGTCTTACGGATCAAAGCATCGGCCACCACATTGGCCTTCCCAAGATGATACAAAATCTCGTAGTCATAATCTTTCACCACATCTAACCATCTCCTCTGTCGCATATTCAGATTTGGCTGATCCATCAAATATTTCAAAATCTTGTGATTGGTGAAAATAGTGCATCGAACCCCATATAAATAATGCCTCTAAACCTTGAGGGAAAACACCACCGCCCCCAATTCCAAATCTTGAGTGGGGTAATTCGCCTTATGAGGGTTCAGCTGCCTCAAGGTGTACGCAATCACATGTCCCCTCTGCATTAGGAGATGTCCCAAACCTAAAATAGAAGCATCACAATACACTAAAAATCATCCAATCCCTCGGGTAGCACCAAAATCATGGCCTTGCATAATTTCTGTCTCAAGGTCTCAAATGCCAATTTCCAGATCTGGATCCCACCGAAAGGTCACACTCTTCTTGGTTAAATGGGTCGATGGTACTTCAATCTTGGAGAAATCCTGGATAAATCTCCGAAATTACCCCGCCAGAATCAAGAAACTCTGGATCTCGGATGCATTCTTCGGAACCTCCCAACGCATCACCACCTCAATCTTAGCCGGATCCACCAAGATAACCTCTTGGTTGATGATGTACCCCTGAAACTGCACCTCATGCAACCAAAACTCACATTTGGAGAATTTAGCATATAGCCTCTCCCTCCTCAAGGTCTCCAACACCTCTCTCAAGTGTTGCTTGTGCTACTCCTTGGTGTTAGAATAGACCAAGATATCATCAATGAAAACGATCACAGATCGATCCAACATCAGCCTACAAACCTGGTTCATGAGATCCATGAGCACTGTTGGAGCATTGGTGAGCCCAAATGGCACCACCACAAGCTCGTAATGACCATAACGAGTTCTGAAAGCCGTCTTCAATATATCCTCTTCCCTGATCCTCATCTGATGATACCCCAATCGAAGATTAATGTTGGAAAACCAAGATGCACCTTGAAGTTGATCAAATAAGTCATAAATCCTCAGAAGTTGATAACAATTCTTCACCATCAACTTTTTCAGCTCCCGATACTCAATACGCATCTTGTGTGTCCCATCCTTCTTCTTTACGAACAAGATCGGCGCTCCCTGCGGGGAACTGCTCTGCCGAATAAATCCTTTGTCTAGCAGCACTTGAAGCTGCATAGAAAACTCCTGCATATTAGACAGAGCTAGACGATATGGTGCCTTGGCTATCGGAGCCACACCATGCATCAAATCAATCCTTAACTCTACCTACCTCTCGGGAGGAACCCGAGGCAACTCCTTTGGAAAAACATAGGGAAAATATCACACAATTGGTACCCTGCTCATCTCCGACATGGCCTCCACCCTCGTATCTGAGACATAGGCCAGAAACCAAGAACGACCCCGTTGAAGAAGTCTCTTAGCCCTCGCAGCCGAATAGAGGGTTTTCCCATAGGAGGCGCTCTTTCCATGGATAACCAGTTCTCCCCCACTTGGGGTTCGAACTCTCACCAGCAGACGCTCTTAATCTATCATGGTCCTATTGGGCCCCAACTAGTCCATTCTGATGATTACTTTCAATTTTCTCAAAGGAATCAGAACCAAATCAATAGGAAACCTCTCGCTGAACATACTTAGAACATTCCTTTGAAATACCATCGTATCGCTCACGGTACGGTCATCCGCAATCTCCACCTCGAGTGGAGAATCCAAAGTCCCCAGAGCATCTCGAAACGTCTTGATGAGCGTTAGAGATACAAATGATCGGGTAGCCCCCGAATCAAAACGAACATGAGCTAAAAACCCATTGAACAAAAAGGTCCCTATACAAGATCATAAAAAATGAGCATAAAAATAAAATAAATAAGCCAAAAATAGATCACATACCAGCCACGACAGTTGGCGTTGCCCGAGCCTCCTCTATGCTCAGCTAAAATGGTCGGCTCTTCACTGCAGGAGTCTCCGCCTTGGCCGGGAGGCTATTAGTATCCTCATTATGGCGGGCGCGGGAGCTTGCACTACTCTTCCAGTCAACCTCGGACATTCGGCCTTTTTATATCCGGTTTGGTTGCAGTAAAAAAAATGAAGCCCTTCTTGGGGGAAATCCCTGTTCATGTGGCCCGACTGGCCACAAGCATAACATCCTAATCCTGCCGCTCAACATGCTCCACTATGCGGCTTACTGCTATTGGCACATTGGCCCTGACCCTATTGGTCCTACTGGGAGGATTGGAGGTTTTAGGCTTCTTAGCCTAACCTACTGCTATCTGAACCTACTCCAGCTTCTGCTTTGTCTGGAACTCCAACTCAATTTCCCATTCCTAGGCCTTCTCCACCATGTCATTCAGGGTTTTACACCCTGAAAATCTCACAAACACATAGACATCATCCCTCAGCATGGATTGATACCTCGTCTTCTTCATGTCCTCATCCGCAACGTACTACGGAACCAACAATGCCCTCTCTTTAAACTTGACGGTGATCTCTGCCACAGTCTCTGTTGTCTGATGAAGGTCCTGAAACTCCCTCACCAATCAATGTACCTCAATGGTCGGTTCAAACTCCAAATCAAACCTCTGCACAAACTCCATCCAAGACATCTCGGCCACATCCACTGATCCTACCTCGCTGGTAACCTCTTCCCACCAATCTCACGCCCGATCCCTCAACATACAAGACGTGAACCCCACCTTTGCTACCTCATGGTAAAAGCTCGTGCACTGGGTATTCTCCATGTTTTCCACCCAACATCGACTAGTGATGGGGTCCCTAATCCCAAAGAACTCAGGTGCATCACATGCATTGAACTTTTCTAAATGAGGGAGCATCGAGTCCCACTCTGACGCACAAGAATCTTTGCTCGGAAGGACCTAAGCTGCTCCTTCTTGATCCCCTCCTTGACGGTACCAAAGATCACCAGGGTAGCATCAAGTATGCCACGAATAATCTCAGCCACGATGAGATCGCGCAGGATCTCATCAATGGGCTCTGCACCAGAGCCTGAACCTAATCATGATCCTGAAACTGAACCTCGCATGATCATCACCACCCTCAACAGAAAAATACCATATAATATAAATTTATAAGGAATTTCGAAGGGCATTCCTCCTCACTGGACTCCTTAGAGCTTCTCAGTTTGTCCTTGTTTCGGGTTTATGTCTTATGCTTTCAATAGTACAGGCACAATACTACCTTCCACACCTATCTGTACATTCCCCAAGGCCATACCTAATACCTCTAATTCACCTAAACACAATACATGACCCACAAAATACAACATAAACTCAAATCCTAGACTATTCTAGGATTTCATAATCCTCACCGAACCAGAAACTTAAGTTAATCATAGCAAGTTGCCCTATGCATGCAAGTTATACACAAATAGGATCACATAGATTATCCAATAAGGCTTCTACCATAAACCACATCCAAATATGGAACAGGAATAAGGTAGAATCCATCATTCTAGGGCTATGCAATCCTAGACATATACAACTTTGAAAGCATACACTTAGAAAATAATACATTCAACATCAATTTCCAAATATAACTATAGCATGGCTAATACACTTACTTGAGCTCGGCCAATTACGCGGATTGAACTCTCCCCTTTTCACTTACAAAAACCATTTTCGAGAAAAACTGTAAATTTTGGTTTCTTTTGAAAAATGTTTACCATTTCCTCAGTTTGCGTTCTAATACACCCGAGAGTGTTCCCGAATCCCTAGAACCAAGGCTCTGATACTAATTTGTAACAACCCAAATATTCAGATAAAAATTTCATTTAATAACTATAATTTTCAAGAATATTTGTTTTTCCAAAATCCCATTACATAAATTCATTGACCAAAAGATAAGAGTATCCAAAACAAAAAGTGTGGAAATATTGGAAAGTGCATCATGCTACGCCATCAAGTCAGACCCTAAAACACCTAACAAAACTGTAAGCACACGCTTAGTAAGTTTCAGAAGATACACAAAACACATAACCACATAATTCCATGCACACACACACACACACATATATATATATATATATATATATATATATATATATATACACACATAGATTTGCCACGAACTCCCTCCATAGTCTTCATCTAGAATGCCATGGGCTACCCCCATGGTCTTACATCCATGGGCCATGGGCTCCCCCCTTATGATCTTACCAAGTGTCATGGGCTCCCCCATGGTCTTCACACAATTTAATACATATCAAGTCATAAACCATTGCATATTTAACTATTAAAATCTCATATCAAGTAATGCGCCGACATTGGTGCCTTCGACCCATTGGTATAGTGAGAAGACTCACCTCAGTCTGCTGAAAACAATCACTGCTCAGCTACTAGCCAAAATCTCACACTAAACAAATATACAAATACCATAATTAGGATTATAACTAAACCTATTCATAAATCCCAGAATTCTAAGTCCAAGTTCCTCCATAATAGCCCAAAGGTCATTCCTTCAGTAATGCGCTTATCATCCAAAGTCCTCAATTTATGGGCTACAAGGCCCAAGAGTACTAAATAAGCTACTAATGATCTAATAATGAATTCCAGGTCCCAACTGGTCCAAATGCCTAGGACCAAAACCTATATTAGGCCTAAAGATTTGAGCCCAACACTTAACAAGGCTACCTGAGTCGTACGCCCAGTGCACACACTAGTACGCGCAACGTACTTTAGCCAGAGGCAGTACATATGGTGTACATGGGTGTATACGCACCAGTTATGCAACAATACATTTAATGACTTAATGCATTAAAATTTTACACCTAAAACTTAGATATGGACCCATGAAGACCTCTAGGTCTATAATGTTGCCAACTTTAAGCCCTTGCATGGCTACAAGAAGTCCAAAGACAAAGATCAAGTCTCTTAAACCCTTTCCTATGTCTTATCTCAAGAATAGAGACCAAACCACCTCCAAGATTGCACCTTTAAGCATTGAGACACTAAAACATAACTAGAAATGCAACTTGAAGGCTTGGGAGTAGCTCATACTCACCAAGATCTAAACTTTTTGGGGAAAAATTGAAAACGTAGCCTCAACCAAGATCTAAAGGAAACATACGAAAAGGTCTGAGATTTATACCTCTATGTGGTGCCAAATGAGTAACAAATGTTGGATCTAAAGTCTTGGGAACAAAGCATTCTGCTTGAACCACCTTCTTCACCAAAGAAGCTCAAAATGTCACTACAAAGCTCAAGAGGTTCAAAAATGGCTAGGGTTAGCTAAGATGGTCAAAATGACAGTGGGGGCTGAGGTAAGGGAAGGTCTTGGGGTCATAATGGGGTTTAAATAGTGCACAAACGCTAATTGTTTGAAACCTCTGAGTTTTCCTGATGCACATCTAAATTGTTTGAAAGCTGACTATTTTTTCTTATAGTGGGCTTGGGGTGCCTAGAAGAGGGAGTAGGGGCCTTTTGACCAGAAGTTTGACTTTTTGAGTTTTTGGTTAAGTTTGACATACGTTCAAATTTTAGGTTTTCAGGTTTTAGTATGAGGTTTGACTTTTTCTAATGTTTAGGTAGTTCATGAGACCGGCCTTTACATTGATTCACGTTCAATTGTGATTATCTGGTTTCTTGCGAGGTGAGTCTTCTTGTTATGTTATGTAGGACACTAGGTGTCATGGTATGCTTGTTTTGTCTTTGTAACTCTTGCTTGTATGCTTATATGCTTGTTGGGTTAGGCCCATTATTCAGGGCGGGGGCCATTATTCAAGGTCGGGCCTATTATTATGTGATGTATGTGGTATTTTGGGGAACTCGTTAAGCTATGTGCTTAGAGTTTTAAGTTTAAATGTTGCAGGTTGTTCGGGTGGCAAAGGGAATGGCACAACATGATTGCATGGCATCCTTGGATATGTTTTGAGATTTTTACATTTTTGATTTACTATCTTTGATACTTTGATTCGATTTGTAATTGTTGTTTTCAACAAAAGGTTGTTACTTGATCTTTGAAAATGGAATTGTAACAAATGTTTTATTATTGAATGAAAAATTTGCTTTGAAATTTGGTAGATTACCTTTCCAGTTCGTGACGACAGTGAAGACTTCAAAATTTCTAAGGTAATAAAGTTACACATTCTTTGTGAAATCATTTATGAAAGTAATGTAATATCATGATCCACCTACTAAAGACATCGAAATTGGTCTATAAATATTTGAATAAACAAGTTCAACCTTATATGCCTTGAAAATATGTCCCACCTAAGTGATTTGACCTTCTTCTACTTACCGAGGACACAATGTTTGCAAAATTTGGAAGTATAATGTTTTAGATTCGGAATCATGCCATTCGATACCACATCTTTATTCCTTTCTCACTCATGTTGCAAAATCTTTGGTGACATATCGTACAAGGTGGTGTTTTTTTTTATATAAAAAAAAACTCTTCAAAATACTTATTGTTGCGTGGCGCAGCACACACACAACACTTTTTGTCCTGCAACAGTTTGTTTTTTGAAAGTCTTCAGAACTAAAAACCTCTACCCATGTGACGTTTGGGGAAGCACTTGTTTTGCCTCTTCCCACCTCACCTAAACCTAAAAAGAATCCCAGTCCAAAAAAAACACCGCATCCATCTTCTTCCCATCGACCATCGGTTCTTCCCATCATTATCCCCTCCAAGTTCGCAGCCCCACCTATCATCGCCCACCTCGTTGTCGCGACCTGATTACCGGTGCAAGGTCCTTCTACCGTAAATTTTCTTTCTTCGTCGTCTGGCAGTCGACGTCGTCATCAGGTATGAAATTTTTTTCCTGTGTTTCTTGCTGAAAATCGATTCTTCTTGAAAATTGGCAATTGAATATACCAAATCCTTGTTTTCCTTATTGATGATTATGTTGTTTAATCCTAAATTGACGATGATTGCATTTTCTTTTGCATATATGTTGCTGAATCGTTTATGTTGTTCTATGTTTTTTCTTGTTTTTTTCTTTGTTGAAGATTATGTTGTTGAATCATAAATTGTTGTTGATTTTGTTTTTTTTTTTTGCTGTATACATGTTGTTGAATTATTGTTGTTGTTGTATGTTGTTTGTTTTTCAACTATAATAGTGATAATTTCTTGATGAAAGGTCACAAATATATGCTGAAATATCATAAATTTTGCTTAAATGTGCTTAAATGACTTTTTTTTTTTTTTTGCTGAAATGTGCTAAATTATTGTTGAAATGTGATAGATTATTATTGAAATTCATCAATTTAGGTTCTTGTTGTTGAAATTCATCAATTAATCAATAGAAGTTGTGTTGTTGAATTTTTTTGTTATAAGGTTATGTTTGCTAAAGTATGTATTCCATATGTTTTTTTTTGTTATTATTAATGAGAGATAAACATACATGGACCAATGAGCAAATAAAATTCTTATTGCACACTTGTATTTAAGAAGTACAAACTGTGGGTAGAAAAGGTTTGAGTTTGCACAAACATTCATGGAACAACCATTAAGGAAAATTATGGTGTGAATTTGCCTCAAAGACAATTGAAAAACACCTATTACAACTTTAAAGCCAAATACACAGGATGGTTATAGTTGAAAAACAAAACTGGCAACCTTTACCATCATCAAACAAACACTTTTAACTTAACAAACGAGGAGTGCGAGGACTTTAAAAAGGTGTGTATATATATACATATACATATACACGTACATACATACATACATACATACATACATACATACATACATACATACATACATACATACATGTATTTGTGTTTATATAGTTGCCATTTATTCTTATACTACTTTTGTTACATTGATTGGGTTTAAGGACATCCGAAAGCCACTTATTTGAAAACCGTCCCATTTTTGTTTCCGAAGCTTTGTGCAGAACTCTTTAATGAAAATAGTGCCTCTGGTAATCTCAACTATGACACATCCCAAACACCATCGGGACATGGATCATCTTCTTTCCATGTCGCACCACTAAAACTTATGGAGATCCCTTCTATTAACATAGATGAGGATAATTACTTTTCCAATAATAATAGTGAGCCTTTGTAACGACCCAAATTTTCAAAAGAAAATTTTCAATTTTAAAATATCAAAACATTTCCAATTATCCATAAAATCTCAAAACAATGGTTTTCAAATTCATTTGTTAACAAATTTATATTTCAAATATCAGAGTGTCCCAAAAGGAAATCGTCTGTGAGAGTGCATGTCGCGCCATCGGACCTTGCCCTTGTCCTTAGGCTCAGAAGTACCTGAAACAATCAACAAACTGTAAGCTAATGCTTAGTGAGTTCCTCAGAGCATACCCCATGCAAACCACATAATCACATAAACATATTAGCTATAAAAGCTACGTAAACCACATAATCCATGCATACAAACATATAAGGAAGCCATGGAAACCCTCTAGGGTTTTACACTTAGTGCCATTGGAACCCCAATGTGGTCATAAATAAATGCCATGGGAACCCCCACGTGCCATAGGAACCCCCCACATGGTCTTCCTGCCATGGTAACCCCTACACGGTCTTTACAATCAAAGGATGACATACAAACCATACAAGCAAATATACTAGAATGTCATGGAAACCCTCCAAGGTCTTACATATAAGTACCTCGGGAACCCCCCGAGGTCTTTCATGCGATCACACATCCCATAACCACCTAATCATAACTCACAACAATAATGGGTTGGCCTTGGTGCCTTCGACCCATTGGTATGGTGAGGAGACTCACCTCTCGTAAATGTTTAACCAACAAGCTAAGATCGGATAAATCCCACATGCTGCTCTAACTTAACAGCCTCTAAGCATCATGTAATTGACTTGTTACAATCCTGAATTACCATAATCATCCTCAAATTCAACCCTAGTCAAGACTGGTCAAATTCAATGTCAACAGTTAGGGTCAACAGTCAATGTTGACCTCAACTCGTCGAGTGCATCTAACAACTTGTCGAGTTCCCGAGTAACTCCTTAACTCATTGAGTTATAACTCGTTGAGTTCCTCAAGGTCCAATAGACCAAAAACCCCAATCATTCATAGAAAACATTCAGAATCTCGAAAACAGGCAAACCCTACTTGACTCGTCTAGTCGCCTAAGGGACTCGATGAGTTCCTTCAGTCCTTTTTGGTGTTCAAACCTTTCAAGTGAGATCTAAGGTCCAAAACATCAGATCCAACCTCCCCTCAGGCATTTACCACGTAAAATTGCAAACTGTACGTGCATGAAAGGCCTCAAAATGGTAAAACATCTAAACCAAGCTTCCTATAAGGTTTTAGTGCATGGAGAGGGCCTAAGCTGGATAAAGTGAGCAACTTTATGTCATTGGGGACCTAGAGAGGTCCAGATCTGGAACCATGTCCTTATGATAAGTCCAACTCCGAGTATGACTCCATTTTGAACAAAAAATGGTCATTTTCTTCAAAGAAAAAGGATCTAAGCAAATAAAGATCAAGATAATTACTTTATACCCCCAGATTGTTGCCAATAATGAGTAGATATCAGATCTACTACTTCTCTCCTTTCTCCTTCTTCTTCAAGCTCCAAACTCCTTCACAACCACACCAAAATTACTCACAAAAAGCTCTCTCTCTTTCTCTCTCACACTCAAGGAGTTGCAAGGTTCAACTAGGGGTTTCTCTGGCTAATGAAGTGGTAAGGGAGGTCACAACAGATGGGTTATGTTCTTTAAATAGGGTACAAACCCTAAATATTAGGGTTTCCCTTACAATGCCTACTCGTCGAGTCGGGGCCTCCCGACTCGTCGAGTAGGGTTTAAAATCTGCGTCCTCATAATGACTTCTACTTGACAAGTTGGAGCTCCCCAACTCGCCTAGTCCATGCAAAAAACCATAGAATTTTGATAAATTAAATAATACCTAGCACAGGTGTTACATCCTTTTACTCATCAACCACCTTCTGCTGATTCACCATCTGCTACTTCACCTTATGGTAACCTTAAAAAAAGGGCTAAACCCTCAACTCCTAGATCTCGAGCTCCTAGTGCCTCACCTGATCCACCTTCTAGTGCCTCACCTAAAGCTTATATTATTGTTGATTATTTTAGCACTGAAGATGCAAAAAGCTCTAAGGCATTTGACTCAAGGGCCAATAATTCCCTAAAGTTTAGATAAGCTAGATTTTCTCGAGTTAGGTCCAATAGACCCTCTATGATTTGTTGGTTATCATATTTTTGGAGGGACCATGAATATAAGAGAGAGGTGGGTAAATTCTCCCAATGATCCACATATATTAAGAGGATGGATCGAGATGACAGCTATAAGCTTAGGAGTATTGAAGGATGGAAAGATTGTTCGTTAAGTTTACATCTTTGAATTGTTTAGGTTTTAATTGCATGTGTTGTAACTATGTGGTTATGTTTTTGGTTATTTGGTACTTGAATGTTATTTGTAGTATTTGGTATTTGAATTTTATGTTATTTTGGTACTTGAATCTTATGTTATGTTATTTAGTACTTGAGTTTTATTTTAAGTTATTTGGTACTTGAATCTTATGTTATGTTATTATGTTATGTTATTTGGTACTTAAGTTTTATTTTATGTTATTTTTGTTGGATAAGGTGTCTATGTCCATAACTTATTTGGTATATACTTGACCCGACCGGTATGGTCCATTTGGGTTGCATCTCATCCAAACTATTATGGATAATTTTATGAGAGTTATACACATATGTTTATTAATATATTATGAGTTATAATATATTAATATGAAGTTACGTTATTTAATTAGTTTTAGTCTTAAATTAATTATGAATTAATTTAGAGATTAAAAGGAATACTAATTAGATTATGGGCTATTTGTTTTATAGTGTGGGCTAATACTCATTTGTTAATGGGCTAGGCTTATGTGGAAGTCCATGGATGATCCATGGAGCTTTTAACCCATGGATCCTTGGAAAGGAAAAGACATGGGTTATTAGGGTTTCACCCTAACCATGCACACTATATAAGCATGCTTATGGAGCATGAAATGGAGCCTAAGAGAAAACTAGTGAACTAGTGTGTGTGTGCATGTATGTGGCCGGTTTTATACAAGGTGTATACTCTCTCAAAGTTTTCCAAGAGTTTGTGGTGTTTGTGATTCTATTTGAGGCATTCACACTATTGGTGCTTGGCCCTCAAACTCCTTAGAACCAAACTCACCAAAAGGTATGTAATCTCTTCTAACTCTTTTATGTTGAAATGTTCCCCATGCCATGTTAGATAGGTTATAAACCTTGGAAAATTATTATTTTGCATGTATTTAGACAAACATAGATCCAAGGTTTATTAGGGTTGCATGCACACTTAGGAAGTGTTAGATTGCTCAAAACCCAACAGTGGTATTAGAGCCTAGGCTTGCTTGTTTGATACTTGATGCAAAATAGTGAAAAAAGTCGAAATCGTTGCTGTCTGCATGGTGGACTCGCCGAGTCCATTGGGGGGACTCGACGAGTCCAAGGCAAACTTCAACCTACTCGACGAGTCAGTTCATGCACTCGACGAGTAGGATCGAAAGAGTGCAGATTCTCGACTTTTGCTGCTGGAAATGGAATAGAAACATTACCCTAAATTGTTTTGGTGTTATAAAACTTATTTTAGTTGGTGTAATGGTTGTTCTAATCCATTTACAATAGCATATATCAAAATTCCATGATTTTATGTGTTCATATAATTCTTAAATTTTTTATGATCATGTTCATGTTCTTATGAATTTAGAAAATGATTGGAATTATTTGCTGAATTGTTTAGGATTAATTCTTTATCATTTATGTGTTTTAATGGAGTCCATAATTTGTCCTCAAGTTATGGATTTCCAAAGGTCACTCTTATTTAACACACACTTAAAACACATAAGTTACATGAAAATGAAGAGTCTTCATTTTTATGAACCTTTAATTCATAAGTTATGAAATGAAGAGTTTTGCAAAGTTACAAAACTTGCCCTCAAGTTTTGGAATTTGTAAAGTTTTATAAACTTTAATAAACTTTAATTCCAACCCTTAGAGTTTTAATAGTTAAAATTCAACCCTTATACTATTTATAACATTAATGGTTAATTATTATATATATGTATAAGAATAAGTCGTTGTACCGTTAGTAGGCCTCATTCACGAAGCCGGTCTATAAGGTGGTTATAAGGTTGTTGCCTATAAAATGGCGACTTAATGGGTGTATACTCTCACCCACCGCTTGCTTGATCGGTGGAGGGTTGTTAGCCGAACGGGTAGAACAATGACTTTAAATCCTCATTAAAAGTATAATGAATATTATAAAATAACTAAACTCTTTTAATTCCCAATCTTAGTTATTTTAGGAAAAATGTGAACATGGTGCTAGTCCATGGAATTCACACTTTGTACCTTACCAAGTTGTTGGTGGAGCGTGTGTGGTTAACCGGCACACTAACTAGGACTAGTAAGGATCACGAAGGGTGACTTAATGTTTGTCATAGATCAATGGAGCGTGTGTGGTTAACTGGCACATTGATTAGGTGATAATATTAAGGGTACCAAGTGAATTAGCATGGTTATTCACACCTTGTTTTGTGATCCTCGACATCCCAGTCACAAAACTTGAAGGGCACAATCGAGATTGAAACATGCCATTGAAAAGTTCAATGAATCTCAAAAGAATCTAGGAATTTCAAATCCAATTAAACCTAATAAATCATTTCATTTTCATGGTGGAAATTGGTGAATCGTCATTCACCTACCTTTCAAATATATTATTACTTAGATTACGACATCCCTCTTCTAAGTGTAATATATTGTGATTGGATCCTAGCCTTAATATTACATTTGGGTGTCTTATTAAGGATCCTAAATATCTAATCTAAACTACTTTCTTCTTTCAGATGTCTTCCAACACTAATGCTTCAGGCTCTAACCCAACTGGTTCTTTCTCTCTCATGAATCTTTATGGGAGGGTCATCTTTGATGGTTCCAACTTCATGGATTGGATTAGGAACATCAGGATGGTTACTCGTTACAAGGACAAGGAATATGTCCTCGATAAGGAGTTAAAAGAACTTGATGAGTCTACTGCTACTCCTGAGGAGATCGCTGAATTCAGGACTCATGAGAGAGATGCTACTAAGGTGGCATGTATCATGATGGCCACGATGAGAGCCGAGCTCCAAAAGTCATATGAAGATTTCTACCCTTTTGAGATGCACCAAGACCTGATGGAAAGGTACCATCAGAGTGCTCGTCAGGAGCGGTATGAAATAATCTCCTCCATAATAACTACCCGCATGAAGGACGGTGAATCCGTCACGGGCCATATGCAAAAGATGCAAAGGTATGTGGACCGTTTGCTGAAGCTGAATGTTAACATCCCCGAGGAGTTGGAAATTGACATCATTTTGCACTCCTTGCATTCTTGTTATGATCATTTTCGAATGACATATCATATGAACAAGGAGGAAGTTACCCTCAGCAAGCTTCAAGGACTCTTGAAGACCGCGGAATCCGGTCTTAAGGGTAAAGCGGTTGTTACCTCTACTACTCCTACTCCAACATCTACCCCTGTTTTAGCTATTGGGCAAGGCAAAGGGAAGAAGAGGAAGCACCCTTCGAAGGGTACCAAGGGAAAGTCTCTTGAAGGCTCCTCATCAAAGACCAAGAGCGGTTCTGCCACTCCTTCTGCCATTCCCAAGGATGCTGAATGCTTTTATTGCCATGAAAAGGCACACTGGAAGCGAAACTGCCCTAAGTACTTGCAGGATCTAAAGGATGGGAAAGTGAAACCCACCCATGCAGGTATTTACACTATATTGTCTAATTACTCAACATATTCTAACTCTTGGGTGCTTGATACAGGATGTGGTATTCACATATGTTCTGATTTGCAGGGCCTAAGAAAAAGTGAGGATGTGGAGCACGGGAAGATAAACTTAATCATGGGGAATAGGAAGGCTTCACCTGTTTCCAAGATTGGAGTTTATACTTTGTTGCTTAATAATGCGTTAAAATTAGATTTGAATAAATGTGTGTACTCGTCTGAAATGGAGAGGAATATTATTTCTTTTCATGCTTTGTACAAACAAGGTTTTACCTTTTCGTTTGATAATGAATGTGGTGGTATTAATGATTTCTTTAAAAATGTGTTTTATTTTAAAGCATTACCTTGTGATGGTGTGTATGAAACTGTGTTGATTGTAGACAACTTAGGAAATAATGTGTTGTATATTGATTCTTCTACTAGCCTAGATAAGGCATCATTGTGGCATTGTCGTCTTGGACATGTAAACAAGAAACGCGTAGGCCAACTCCAAAAGAGTGGAGTCTTGGAATCATTTGACCTTAAATCGGATGATAATTGTGAATCTTGTATACTTGGAAAGATGACAAAATCACCCTTCACTGGAACTTGTGAGAGGGGTGAGGGTTTATTGGACCTAATACATACTGATGTATGTGGGCCATTCAAAACCGCCACAAGGGATGCTAATCGGTATTATGTGACTTTTATTGATGATTTTAGTAGATATGGGTATGTCTACTTAATCAAACATAAGTCAGAAACCTTTGAAAGGTTTAAGGAATTCAAACAGGAAGTAGAAAATCAATTGGGCAGGAACATTAAGATGCTTCGATCCGATCGAGGTGGTGAGTATCTTAGCACCGAGTTCCTTGACTATCTTAAGGAGTGTGGGATTGTCTCACAATTGACTCCTCCCAGGACACCATAGCTGAATGGTGTAGCTGAGAGGCGTAATCGAACTTTGTTGGACATGGTTCGCTCTATGATGAGTCGAGTTTCGTTACCAATCTCTTTTGGGGGGTATGTCTTAGAGACTGCCGCCCATATCCTTAATCTAGTCCCTACAAAGAAGGTTACCAAAACACCTCATGAGATGTGGACTGGGAAGGTTCCCAATTTGGACCACATCAAAATTTGGGGTTGCGAGGTTTTCGTGAGGCGTGAAACTCATGATAAGCTTGAACCCCGAAGTGAAAGGTGTATTTTCATCGGCTACCCACAGAAATCCTTCGGTTACCTCTTCTACAGACCCAGTGAGAATGTGGTCTTTGTAGCACGAAGAGGGATCTTTCGCGAGAAAGAATTTATAAGCCAAGGAGACAGTGGGAGGTAGATTGATCTTGAAGAAATTCAAGAATCAATTGGTGAAGGAACCTCATACACTAGCAATCAACCTGAGGAGGAAACTCCTGTTGATCCAGCTGACGAGTCTGTACCTCCGAGGCGTTCCACACGGGTTAGGAACAGACTTTCGTTTTATTATGGCTTTCATATTACTATGGAAGGTGATACATTTATTAGTGATAGTACACTGGTAAATTTGGATGAACCTAGCAGTGTTAAGGAAGCCATGGCAGGCCCGGAGTCTGCTAAATGGAAGGAGGCTATGGACAGCGAGATACAGTCCATGTATGACAATCAAGTTTGAAACTTGGTTGACAATGTACCAGGTCGTAAAACAGTCGGGTGCAAATGGATCTTCAAGAAGAAGACAGACATGGAAGGAAAAGCGCATACTTATAAGGCTCGACTGGTTGTGAAGGGTTTTACTCAAACTCAAGGTATTGATTATGAAGAAACCTTCTCGCCGGTAGCAAAGATTAAGTCTATTAGGATTATGTTAGCCATTTCAGCATTTCATGATTATGAAATATGGCAAATGGATGTCAAAACCGCTTTCCTTAACGGAAAGTTGGCTGAGGATGTGTACGTGAATCAGCCAGAGGGTTTTATCAGTGCAGAGTACCCTAATAGAGTATGCAAGCTTGAGAAATCCATTTATGGATTAAAACAAGCATCTTGTAGCTGGAATCTTTGTTTTGATGAGAAGGTAAAAGAGTTTGGCTTCTCGAGAAGCGAAGATGAGTCTTACGTGTATGTCAGAGCTAGTGGGAGTATAGTTAGCTTCTTGGTACTGTATGTGGATGACATACTACTCATAGGAAATGACATCCCAACCTTGCAGGAGGTTAAGTCCTGGCTTGGGAAGTGCTTTTCTATGAAGGATCTAGGGGAGGCTACCTATATTCCTAGGGATAAGGATATTAAGAGAAATGAGTAGAAGACTAATTGGACTTAGTCAGAGTATCTACTTGGATAAGGTGTTGAAAAGGTTCAACATGGAGAATTCCAAGAAAGGAGATTTACCGATCCAAAGCAATACCAAACTGAGTAAGACTCAGAGTCCGAGTACAGAGGCAGAGATAGCTGAGATGAGCCAATTACCGTATGCTTCCGTAGTTGGCTCGATCTTGTATGCTATGACTTCTACCCGTCCTGATGTGGCATTTGCTTTGAGCATGGTCAGCAGGTATTAGGGGAACCCTGGAAAGGCTCATTGGGCAGCGGTAAAGAACATTCTCAAGTACCTGCGGAGGACTAAGGATTGGATCCTTACCCTTGGTGGCAGTGATGACTTGAAAGTATTAGGGTATAGTGATGCTGGTTTTCAGACTGATAGGGATAATTTCCGCTCTCAGTCGGGCTGGATCTTTACCTTAAATGGAGGGGCAATTTCTTGGAAGAGTTCCAAGCAAGAGACGGTGGCTGATTCGACTTGTGAATCAGAGTATATAGCAGCGAGTGAAGCAGCGAAGGAGGCGATATGGCTAAAGAACTTCATCGGAGACCTTGGAGTTGTACCAGCTATTAAGGAACCTATAGAGATTTTCTGTGACAACAATGGTGCGGTTATCTTAGCCAAGGAACCAAGAGATCATGGCAGATCCCGACGCATTGACAGAAAATATCACTTCATAAGACACAAGATTGAAGAAGGACTCCTTGTGACAAGGAGGATATCGTTGGATGAGAATCCTGCAGATCCCCTTACGAAGGGACTGACGAGGGTTAAGCATTTTCAGCATGCGAGACGCATCGGGCTGAGGGACGATATTAGTTTTGCAGATTAGATAGTTTTCGTGAAACTTGTAAAATGTAATCGGCGTTTGATGATGAATAAAATTTGTGATTTATTTATGAGTAAAGTGTTACTATCATTGTCAATTATTTACTATTGTTTCAGTTTTGCATGTTTTGACTTCCAGAATAATTAAATTATTCAAACCTCCACAATCGATCATACGTCGGAAGTAGGTATGAATCAAGATTGTCATGAATTGGATTTGTAGATGCCTTAAAGGTGTTTAGACATGGCAATGGTTGCTGCAACATTCATGAGTACTCATAAGTTATGAGTATTGGTATAAACCCACGCTCACTTGTATCACTTCATGGAATTTATCTCGAGTGATCGTGAGACGATAACATCATATAAATCTTTAAACCTAGAGATATGAGTTGTTACCTATGAGTTGGTTGTGCATTGATTTCACGTAAACGCATCAGTAACTTGATGTTATAAAACGTGCCTTTGTGTACAATTCAATAAGTAGTAGAACAAGCATATCAGTCGAAGTTTATCTATTCCTTCTAGAAATAGAAGTGATATCTAGGCCCCTCGATGATTTTGTGTTGACCCATGTACCAGGCCTGGTCAGAACTAAACCGATGTGTTCAGTGAAGTTTTTCGTCAAACAAATCGGAAAATCGAGAAACAACTGCTAGACAATAAGCAAGACATAGTTCCATGTGTTTGTCCGGCTGATATCATGAGAACAGAGGATTATGTGATCACTTATCTAAAATGGCGCTTCGTAGTTCGACAGAGTCTTCATAGTTCGAGGGATTTTTCGAGAGCTACGATTGCTGGGCAAATACAATTATTAGACTTATCCAAGTGGGAGTCTGTTGGATAAGGTTTCTAAGTCCATAACTTATTTGGTATATACTTGACCCGACCGACATGGTCCATTTGGGTTGCATCTCATCCAAACTATTATGGATAATTTTATGAGAGTTATACACATATGTTTATTAATATATTATGAGTTATAATATATTAATATGAAGTTACGTTATTTAATTAGTTTTAGTCTTAAATTAATTATGAATTAATTTAGAGATTAAAAGGAATACTAATTAGATTATGGGCTATTTGTTTTATATAGTGTGGGCTAATACTCATTTGTTAATGGGCTAGGCTTATGTGGAAGTCCATGGATGATCCATGGAGCTTTTAACCCATGGATCCTTGGAAAGGAAAAGACATGGGTTATTAGGGTTTCACCCTAACCATGCACACTATATAAGCATGCTTATGGAGCATGAAATGGAGCCTAAGAGAAAACTAGTGAACTAGTGTGTGTGTGCATGTGTGTGGCCGATTTTATACAAGGTGTATACTCTCTCAAAGTTTTCCAAGAGTTTGTGGTGTTTTTGATTCCATTTGAAGCATTCACATTATTGGTGCTTGGCCCTCAAACTCTTTAGAACCAAACTCACCAAAAGGTATGTAATCTCTTCTAACTCTTTTATGTTGAAATGTTCCCCATGCCATGTTAGATAGGTTATAAACCTTGGAAAATTATTATTTTGCATGTATTTAGACAAACATAGATCCAAGGTTTATTAGGGTTGCATGCACACTTAGGAAGTGTTAGATTGCTCAAAACCCAACAATTTTGTGCTTGAATCTTATGGTATTTGGTACTTGAGTTTTATTTTATGTTATTTGGTACTTGAATCTTATGTTGTGTTATTATGTTATGTTATTTGGTACTTGAGTTTTATTTTATGTTATTTAGTACTTGAGTTTTATGTATTGTTATTTGTTACTTGTGTTGATTAATAGGTTCCTAATGGATCATGACAAAAAGATACTTCTCATAATTCTAATGTACTTGTACATCCGCTACTATTGGAAGAGGGGTGTGAAACGAGTGTGGGATAACGATTTATAAATAACGGGACATGAATTTATGTTAGAGTTACTTCACCGTAATCCTATACAATATGTTAAAGTAATACGCGTGTCTCGTGAATCATTTATCCGACTATGTGCGCATTTTAGAGTAAATTACACGTTAAAGGATATAAAACATGTATCGATTGAGGAAAAGGTAGCTATGTTTTTTATGATGATCGGTCATAACCAACGATACATGATTACCAGGCGAAGATTTCAACGCTCAAAGCAAACAATTCATAAATGTTTCATAAACTGTTGGACAAAATGTTTCGTACATGACATTATAGTACTAACTTATTTTAATCTGAATCCAAACATTTTGGGACATAATAGGAGGCTACGATGGGTGTTCAAAGAAGCAGTTGGTGCACTTGATGGCATTTTAATACATGTTGTTGTCACTGCAAACAAACGAGATTTATATAGAAATAGGGAAAAAGGCGATTTTTACCAAAATATATTGGAAATATGTGACTTCAACATGATGTTTACGTTTGTTGTGACCGGTTATGAAGGGATAACACATGATTCTAAAATCGTATCAGAAACATTAGCAAATCCACATGCACCATTCCCGTTTCCACCATCAGGTAAATTTATGGTTATTTAAATAGTTTTATCTTAGTTTGAAAAATGAATGACTTTTTTTTTGTTTTTTTTACAGATAAATATTATCTTTGTGATGCTGCCTATGCAAACACTCGAGGTTTTATGGCATCGTATAGTAATGTGAGGTATTGGCTTGAAAATTTATGTCAAAGACATACATTAACGAATAAAGAAAAATTTAACCATGCACACGCAAAACTTCAGAATGTCATTGAGCGTGCTTTTGGTGTCTTGAAAGAACGATTCCCTATATTGAAGATGATGAGATCATTCTCATTGGTTACATAACGAAACATTACCCTTGCATGTTTCGCGCTTCATAATTTTATAAGAAGAGAGAGACTAAATGATGAGTATTTTGCATGATATGATGAACCAAATGTCTCGATTCGGAATAACAATGCAGTCATTGAAAATGATTAATTTGAGATTCTAACACATGATACTGCAACGGACCGTGAATATATGACCCAATTACGGTATGAAATTGTCGAGCAATTGATGCAAAATACGGAATGAGAATTATTAAAGTTTGGTTGTATGAATTTTAATTAAAAATGTTAGTGTAAGACTAATTTGGTTGTACGCATTTTATTTCAATGTTTTAAGACTAAATTTATTAAAATTTTGGTTTTAAAAAACTATTTTCGGTTTATTAAATCACTTTATTTTAATTTTTTTAATATCTGCAGCAGCTTGCAGATGTTAAAAAATCAAATATACTTCTTTTTACAGTCTACAGCCATTTGGTCCACCTCTTCTGCTGCAGAGGGTTGCAGTGGTGGTCCGTAGACTTCATATATTTTCGCTTCGAAAAAACAAACAACACCTAAGCTTTTGTATATTCCACTACTGAGCTGATCTCATATACCGAAGTTTCAACCTTATACAATGTTCAATGCTTATGACCTTGAGCTACTACCGAATTCCTATTTGTAACTTTCCATTGGTGATCACTGAAATCAACATGGTAGCATTCGTCATCCAACTTTTCCACTAATATCAACATCATCTTCAAGTTTGAAATGTACTTGATATTCTTCAACGTATACTTCAAACCTAAGGTTGTATTAAAGGACAACATCCCTAACTCATGTTATATCAAGCCTCTTCTTAACTTCAAGTCAAACCTTGCCTTGTAATATCTGAAACTCTACAACACATATATGCAATGACTTGCATGAAACATGCACCTGAATCCATTATCTAGGATTCTACCGAGCTCTCTATGCGGAAAATAATTGCATCATGTTCGATTTTCTCACTCTTTCTTCGGTACTAAGCACACCTCCAACATACTCATATGCATTCTTCTTTTGGATGTTTTCCTTAAGGATTAAATCTCTAATGCCTTCAAAAAAAGAGTTTCGTAGTTCCAGATGTACTACTATGGCCATTTCAGACCAACTCTTCGATAGCAAATACAACAACAAAAGTACTTGGACTTCATCATCAAAATCTAATATCAACATATATCAATATCGATATAATTGAATTGAACTTGTTGACATGATTTATCACATATCCTCATTCCTTCATCTTCATGTTTACAAGTTCTTTAATCATGAACACCTATTTAGTTGTAGAAGATTTTATCGTAATCTTTGTCAATTTTGTAAGCATCGTTCTTTTCCTACGACAACATGATGACACCAAGGAACTGTTGATCTAACATATTACAATCTTCCTACTTCATAGCTTTTGGTTTCCTTCCGATCAAAGATAGATGCAACTTCTTCTAATAGAGATAGTATTCTATCTACATTATCCAAAATCCAAAATCGTGACCTTCAGATTTATTGATCTTAATCTCCTCGTATTTAGCCATAGCTCTAATACGAGTTATTAGGGTTCCAAACACGATTAAGATACACATTCTGCAAACAAACACGATAACAAAATGCAAGAAACATATAAGGATTTTCATGGTTGGCTTTTTTTTTTTTTTAAATGGAAAACTTACCGCTACACATAATTACCACATATGTCTCATAGTGAAACTTGAACCCCATGCAATTTCATTTGAGAGATTCACTCCTTACTACTAGGTCAAATGACATTTGGTTCACTTGATGATCCATCAAGCTACATCCACTTGCAAACTAAAGAGATTAGTTTATTGATTTGTAAGTGTTATATACAATGATGACGTAATAACTTCATTTTCACACACTCATGTACACATATCTTAAGAGTACATTAATGAAATGTATTTATAGATTAGTTGACCTAGGGTTCAATATTGGGCCTATAGGGAATTTGACAAAAGGTCATGCACACCGTCAACTTGTTACCCAAAATTGAAACAAATAGTTTTAAAGCTTATCGAAACCTCAATATGCTTAGTAAATCCGAAACATGATTGTCCTTTTGCCTTCGCTATTGAACTTAATATTTCTATATTTGCTAAAAACTTCTTCTGAATCTCGTCTTGCCAGCAATTTGTACCGAAGGTTCGGTGCATTGGAGTAACATTTCGTCTTCACCAACTTTACCCTCTTTGTCATTAAACTCCACATCTCAACACTTGCTATCTTGATAAAATCATGTTCTAAAAGAAATAATTTTCTAAATCGTATTTTGCAAAATAACTTGACTTTCGGGAAATTACTTTATTAATCCTTACTACTAAAATGTTTTGTTTGCCTTTTGTTTTAGAAAAATAGCATGTATTTTTGCAAAATCTGAGTAATGATTTCATAAATAATGAACAATTTTGTAAAGCGATGGATTTTTCCCTTAAAATTGTCATAAATATAATTTTACAGTTTATTTATTTACTCCCAATGGTGTAAGGCCGTCCATTTATTGGGAAAAAGGAGGAAGTTGTGACACTCGTATATTAAATGAGTTTATATATATATATATATATATATATATATATATATATATATATATATATATATATATATATATATATATATATATAGAGAGAGAGAGAGAGAGAGAGAGAGAATTTTGAATTTATTAGAAAATAAGAAAAATAAAAAATTATTAAAATTGGAATATTTTTTATCTTTTAAATTCAAAAAAAAAATTAAATAAATAAACAAAAAATAAAAGAAAGACTAATAAGCATTAATATGAAAATTTTGAAATAAAAAGGTAAATCCATTAATAAAATTGATATGCATTCATTATTACATTTATTGTAATTATTACATTAAAATATTATATAAAATTTGATAAAAATAAGAAAACTAATAAAATAATATGTGAAAATAAATTAATTCAAAATAACCATAAAATGACATGTTGCAAAAATTGAATGAAAATGTGTAATGTAACATAAAAAATATTTCATTTATTAGAGTTATAGATTAATTCTTTTTGCAAAGATCATTTTGTAAAATACGTGATAAATTCAAAAAAAAGATGATAATTTAACGAGTGACAATCTTTCATTTCATTTTGATTATTTTAGTAGTTATTGTAAAAATTATTAGACAATGCCCAAGTTCAACCAAAAGAAGGGGGTAAAATGCAGGCAAGGTTTACCCAAGGGCCGAGCTCATTTAAGATAAGCCATAATAAGCAAATCATGAGACAGTAAGATTGAAAGTATAGAACTAACGAAAGTAAGACAAAATATATAACAAGCTCAAAATTATTAAGAAACTACTATTTTAAGTTTTAACCTCCGAATGGAATGCACTACTTCTTCTTTCCCAGGTGGGTCTATTTTATGTAGCTTGCAATTATTTTTCCTCTTTCCCAATTTTGTATTTTGTGGGTACTTTTTGCTAAAAATGGAATGCCAAAAACAATGAAAATAACGTACTAAATATGCTTTCTACTTTGTATTTTACTTGTGTGGTGGACTAAGTTTCACTTCACGTAAAATCATAATCATTGAATTTAAATAGTCAAAATTTAAAGAGAAGTTAAATGAAGAAGTAATATAAAATTTGATATAATATGTTTTTAGTTTATTTTCATTTTAAAGAAATGTTTTTAAATTTACATTTAAAAATCATGTTATAAGTATACACCCAGATAAAAAGGCAGATTATTTGACATAAAAAAAATAACTTTTAGTAAAGTATTTTTTACTAAAAATTTATAAGATATATTTTTTAAAATTTGATTCAAATACATATTTATTGAAATAAAATTTAATTAAAATTGTATTTCTTTTACCATTTTATCATACGGTTTACTCAAGTCTTACTAACTTTTACAAAAACAAACGATAGGCAAATTCAATCATAAAGGATACATATAGAAAGACCTCAAAGGAAGAAATAAAATTCTTATAATGACAAAATGTCCTTATCTTAAATGCCTTATAATGACAAGCAAGGTATTGATTTGATTCATACTTCTAGGGTCTAAGTTTTTTTTTTTGCTAAAAGGTCAATCATTAAAACATGATGATCAGGTTGTACATTTATGCTTCCGTTGCTTTGTGCTCAATTGATCATTCTAACCTAACAATGGTATCAAAGTCAATGTTATACGGTTTTATCACATTATAAGTAATTTGGTCATAAAAGAGTTTTTTATAGGGTATGAATTGTTTTTCATTTTGACTCTGTTTTTTAAAGATCATAATTAATTTTAGAAAAAGTGTTTATAGGCAAAACCTACAAGTTGTTTAGAGCATTTTAAAAGAATAAACTGGGCAAAAGGATAAGATTATCATATCAAATAGAGTTATTGATCATCTTAATCAAAGATATAACGATCATCTAAGCAATTTTAAAATTGTTTAACAACTATCTCCACCATGGACACCTCCACAAGTAGTATAGTTTGGAAGAGAAACCAATCATTATTTGATATGGTTCATGATGAATCGTGTTATTATTCTAAACAGTTTTTGGTATTGCATCATGAAAATTGTTACAAGGGTCCTTGACCTTGTACCAAAAGATAAGGTTTGAAAAACATAATCTGAAATATGAAGTAAGGACATTTTGTCACTTTCATATTTTGCATGTATGGGGTTGTCATACTTACATTCGTTGTAAAGCTCTCGATAAGTTACAACCCAAATCAAACATATGTTACTGTGTTGGATATCTTTAGATCTTTTGAATTTTTGTTATAGTAAGTATTCATAGAACATAATCGTTGTTGCTTGAAATGAAGTCTTTCATGAAACATAGATGATATCCAAAGAAAACAATGGGAGCCAGATTGATCTTGCAAAAATTCATGAGTCGACCAGCAAAGAATCGCATGTTGCCATTAGCTCTAACTAGAGGTTGAAACTGTTGAGCCTTAACAAAGTGATTTTTGAGGAATCCAACACTCCTCCACATCATCTCTGAAGATATGATAAATTACATTATACACCTGAGTTTTATGGGTTTCATATTACTGAGGGCGATGAGTCACTAGTAGATGATGATGAGCCTACCAACTATTAGGAAGCTATGGCAGATCTTGAGACTGCTAAATGAAAGGACGCTATAGAGAGTGAGATTCATTTATGATAACAAGTTTGGGACTTGGTTTATTACACACCTGGCTTTAAAACAGTTAGTTGTAAATGGGTCTTCAAGAAGAAGACATATGTATATGAGAATATAAAAACATTCAAAGCAAGACTAGTTATGAAGGGTTATACTCAAACTCAAGGAATTGATTATGATAAAACCTTCTCGTTAGTAGCGATAATAAAGTCTATTAGGATATTATTTACAATAACAACATTTCATGACTATGAAACATGACAAATGGATGTAAAAATCGTCTTTTTTAATGGAAACTTATAGAGGATATGTATATGACACTTTTGGGTTTTCTATGAAACTATACACTAGATTATGGCAACAAAAAAAAATCCTAAGTGTACATGCACCCTAGGATCTAAGTTTTACTATTATAGCATCATACTTTTAAAATTAAGCTAAGAAGCTAAAGAGAGAGAATCAAATATTAACCTTTAACAAATCGAATTGTCACTTGTTGTGTGATCTTCTTGTAGCTTCTTGGAAAGACTAGTGTTAGGAAATCAAATGATACTTGTCAAGAATCAAAACATCTATGATGTCACTTGCCAATATTTAATACCACTTGTTATGAAGCTACTGTGTGGTAGATTGTGATTGGTTGATTCCATTCATGGGCCTATGGGCTTGGTCCATCATGGTTTTAGGTTTGATCCCTTCACCATAAATAGGGATGCCTTCTAGTCATTTGTTAGTGTCTTTTATATCCTTAATGAGTAGGTCAAATCTTCATTAAGTTGTACTTATAACCTCTGTTTGAGAACTCTGTGATTAAAGAATACTCCCCTCCTACATGTGGACATAGGTCACCTTGATCAAACCACATAAATATTGTGTCTTTATGTACTTGTAACCTCAGAATGTTCCTAACAGTTGTTTAACAACTTTAGTCATATAAAATTCTGATCCTTTTCACACAATGTTATAGGCATATGAAAATTTAGAATAAGCGAATATTATAGCACATATGATCAATCCTATATCAGAAGCATATGGGAATCGATTCATTATATCCTACATAAAGACTTGATATCTGTTTAATCTCCTACTATAATATTTCTATATATCGAATCTCCTATGTTGAAAATTTTCATCCTGCTATTCATATATGTGTTTGACTAAATTCCCTTAAACCTTTTTATCTAAACCTTTATATTCCAAATGAAGTATGAGTGTCTTATCCCTTAAGTCCACTATCGCTTCTGAACTTTGCAATTTGCAAATTGGAAAAATTGTTCCTTATGAATAGTATTCTCAACATGCAATACTAGCATAGCAATTATTCTCCTAATAACTTTGATATGTACCTAAAAACAATTGGACCTCTAGAAATCAATACCATTTTATGTTCTTACAGAAGTGAAGATTTTTGTGATGTGATGCTTCAATAAGTCTCCAAATAGATTTCTTAAGCTTATATAACTTATTTCGATAGTGTGTCTGTATGTGTTTAAACCCTTTGAAAACTGATATATATATCTCTTGAAAGTACAAACAATTCATTGCCATTCCTCATAATTCAAAATATTAAGAGGGATGTCGTAATCATATTGTGAATTTGCGAATACAACTATTACAACCAATATCCATATAGATCTTTATCATATCTTTTGAAATCTATCAGTGAAAGTATTTTCTCATAATCATTTCCATGAATTAGAGTGAAACCTTTGCCATCCAATTTTGATGGTGCATACATTCTTATCCATGTGAATCTATCATTTCCAATCTATAGTCATAAGACAAGGATTAGGACAAACCAAATTTAAATTCAACTTTCCTTTATAGACTAAACTTTTTTATTCTAAATCTCTTGCCTTCTGGAAACACAAGGGCCTACCAGTGCTTCCATGTTGTTAGTAGCTCACCCATATACATCAATGTACTTTCACTAATAAATGTGCTTTGCTTTTGCAATTAAATGAAGAACATAAAAATCATAAGCATTTCCAACTCAACTGAAAATTTACAAAAATAAGAATATGTCAATTAAACACGACAGATTATCAACCTCAGGTCACATGCTAGTGATAACTAAAAGGATCATTGCCGGTTGACTCTTGCAAGATCAAGATCAACATGACTCCCACTGAATTCTCGACATATGATTTTTCTCTTGAGGAATATTCCCTAACAAGCTAAAAAAAGATTGAAAAGTTTGTGCGGATTCTCGACAAGAAAATACTTCATAGAATAGGACTCGGTTTATCTTATGTTTCTCTATTAACAAAAACATCACAAATCCAATATTAAATGTGCTATAGTAAGAAAACATTGTTACTCCACATATTACGAGCTGCTGTTAACCTTCTTAGCTTGAAATGAGTTTCAAGATATGATTCATAGTTACTAGAGCATGGCTCTAAAACTTTATTGGAACAAAGTATGACTCATCTATGATTAAACCTTTTAAAACAATGTTCGATTCCTCTTCTTAGTCATACAATTGCACTAAGATGTTCTTTGATGATTAATTGTGATACAATTCTACAATTACTAGGACGATCATAAAACATGATCCTTAAGTATTCTCCTTTCCTTTCAGATGGGAGAAGCTTTTATCTTTTTGCCTAATAGATTATTCTCTTCATTCTGCTACTCTTTGAACTTTTCAAAATATTAGAATTATGCTTAATTTTATAAACAAAACTATATTTACTGAAGCATCAATAAATCATAACAAATAAGGTTATCATACCTTCTGGTGGATCTGAAGTTTCCACATCAACATGCACTAGATCCATTAGTCCTTCACTTGCCTCACATAAACATGTGAACAATGAATTACTCATAATTTTCCAATGAACAAGATGCTCATGCATCATGCAATTTGAATTATGCGACTCTAAGTTTCTGTCCAATTGAAACTTGGTGATGAGATTCTTTTCACTTAGTCAAAAATGACAATACCACAAGCATGCTCTAGAAGAATCAATATCTACTATTAACATTGCTATTATTAGAAACATAACCAACACTTTCATAAATTCCATTGCGAGGCAACTTCATAAACGAAAACTTCATTTTATTGCTAAAAATAAAATTGGAACTTGGTCTTACAATTCATAAAAGAAAAAAAATATTTCTAGACATCTCCAAAGAGTAATAGCAATATATTAAATAATTATAACTCCTTAGTAGTAGCTCCAAATTTTAACCATCGAATCATGTGACCAAATTCCATTTCCCATGACAAGATTTAGCTCACTTTGCTTAAGTTTCCTTCTTTCTATTAGATCCTGCAATACCATAAAAGTGTGGTTATCACATCATATATTAAGAATCTATGAATAAGAACTTATAATGGATTTAGATAATGGTTATACCTGAAGTAGAGTCACACAAATTGAATTTACCATCTTCAAGATCTTTCAGGTATTTTGGGCAACTTCGTTTCCAATGTCCCTTCAATTTCCAATAGAAACAAATGGACTCATTAGGGTCAACATATGGAATGATCTCAGAACGGGCCATTCACTTTACCATATGATCAAACAATTTGACATTGGACTATCCCTTTTGATTGGGAAGAGAAATATTTTCGACAAGAAAACACTTCATAGAATAGGACTCATACTATCCCTAATAAGCATTTCTGCTTCATTTGTGTTCTTAAGCATTTATGCTTCAACAACCATTAACATTTGGGTCTGATCAATTAGGGTCACATCGAGATTCCTCATATGAAAGTTCTCAATAAACTAACCATATGAATTTGGAAGTGAAACAAGAACCAAATTAATGGCTTGATCCTTTCGAAATACGACGCCCATTCTTTCCAATTTTCAATGTACGATTTCATTTTTAGAAAATATGCACACATAGAAATTCCATCTCCATGTCTACATGCCAATAAGGATTGAGCTGTCTCATATCTTTTAACTTGAGGAAAATGTGATGTTGGTAGAGTCACATGAGGAAGAGGTGGATGAGTTGAAGAGAGACTATGTCAAGTTCCACCATTATCTAATGAAGGGAATACAATTTCACCTTGGATCGAATGTGGAAGACCATATCCAGAAAATTGAGGAAAACCATTTCCATAAGAACGAGGAACACCATTTCTATCTTCATAAGACATTTAAAAGTAGGAAAAGAGAGAATTCATGTTAGTTGATTTTAATCCTTAATTATTAACCCAAATTTTAAATTAAGGCTAGCATCCATATTTTCCTTTCGTAATATGAAGAGGGATGTTGTAGTCATATCACAAAACTATTTAGTTTGGTGAAATCATTTCACCAATTTTAATCACATGAAGCTCCTAGATATTTTAAGATTCATTGAATCTTATCAATTTCATGTTTAACCTCAGATTATGATCTTACCAATTATGATTGGGATGCGGATGATCACAATTAAGATGTGAATAACGATGAAAACATGCTCGACAACCTCGATGTCATTTATCATCTCAAATTGATGTGTCAGTTAACCACACACGCTCCATTAATAATGATAATTTATGATTTGTACCATCATTCAACTTTATAGTTCCAAATTAGTGTGTGGGTTAACCACATATGCTCCACTAACGACTTATAAAAAATGATGTGTGTTTTCATTGATTAGCATACATTTCACATTTTTTTTCTTAAGTAACTAGAGTAGGACTTTAAAAAAGGTTCTACTATCTTATATCATTATAATTTTAATGAGATTATTTCCTATCGAACTCGTTCGCTAATGACCCTCCACCACACAAGAGAGCGGTGGGTAAAAAGGACACTCATTCAACGATTATTTTATATGTCGTTTCCTTATACCATATTTATAACATGGTTTCATGAATGAGATCTACTATTGATTCGACTGACTTTTCATATACATAAAATAATTAAATTTTTAATAATACATATAAGGTGTATTTTAAAACTTTTCAAAATACAAGGTTTACATATTAATTATCTGAATTAAAATTTTAATTAATTAAATTTAAACCAATTATGATTTAATCTTTATCTTTCTATTAAAATTTTGACTAAATGAATTTAAATCATTTAGGGATTAAATAGTTATTTTCAATTAAATAATTAATAAAATAATTGAAATTTAATCCTAAACTAAAACCCCTCTAATTTTTAAATTAGGGTTTAGGGTTATCAGGTTTTAATTATCCAAATTTTAAGGCAATAAAATAATAATTAAGGAAACTAGAAAACCCTAAGGGAACCCTACAATTTTCGAAAACAAGGTTAGGGAGGCTAAGGTTTCAGGAACCCTAGCAAGGTCGAAATTCTCAAAGCACAAGGGTTTATTTTCGGTAAACCATAATATGATCCATTCAATGTTTTGCATAGTAAATGGGAAACAATTGCTCTGATACCATTTATGGGTTTTATAAGTTATTAAAATACATATGAAGTGAAATCTTAACCCCTAAGTTGACATGTAACTTATAAAAGGATTTATGTTTTCTCTAAGTGATAACAATAAACAATGAACATCAAAAACCCTAATGGTAACCTGTTATAAGCGAAATATACATAGGAATTAATGGAGTCGGTTACAAAAATTCTATGCTCTAAGCGGAAAAATATTTAATAATTAAATGATTAAGGCACATGCAACCTATGAAAGATATATGTCTTTCACATAAAGGAAACATACTATGAACTATAAAACTACACAATTTCTTATCTAAAATCTGAATTCATAACATAGAATACATACCTTATTGATTGTTGGAGTAAACAATCAAGAATCCCTTTTGTTGATTGTTTGGAAGCAAGCACCATAAGCGTCGTGCCTCTAGTGGTTCAGACCCAACATAAGCAAGAAGGATATTGAGGATACATGGGAAATATATCAGAATTTTGGCCTATTCTCTCTAAGGTATGAGTGCCGAAATATGAAGCCATAGGGGTCTTTATATAGTGCAACCAAGAAACCCTAGATAAGCCCAAACTTAATATAATAATATTATCTTAAATTGGGTGATTATCCAACTTCCTAATTATCCACATGGGATATTCTAGAAACCCTAGAATATCCCTTGAAACCGTCCATGGCCTCAAGGAGGTTCTATAATGCCTCTTGTTCAACTATTGATCCATTGCACTTTACTCCATGTACTTTCAATTAATTCTTTTAATCACAAAA
Organism: Lactuca saligna; assembly: GCF_052625555.1. Lineage (NCBI taxonomy): Eukaryota > Viridiplantae > Streptophyta > Magnoliopsida > Asterales > Asteraceae > Lactuca > Lactuca saligna. Next base: position 131,307,319 of record NC_136423.1, on the reverse strand, counting down.
TGAATTCCAATTAATTTCTGATTAAATATTAACTAACTATTACTATTTCTAATTAATATATTATCTTCATAATATATTAACAAATTATTTATTTCAATTTATTAATCAAATAATAAATCAATATCTCTCTCCAAAAATATCATGTCCAATTTCTAGGTTTGAGGGCAACCCAAAAGGACTATGCTACTATCAGTTCAAGTTCATATCAAATATAGTTATGGTCTTAGACACTTACTCCAATAGGAATATGGTTACATAACTTTAACTTGTTGTAGAAAATAAATCACTTCAATCCCTTATGTTTGTCGGTCTTGGAAAGATAGCACCAAAAGGATGATGCCTCTAATGGCTCTCACTTGGATAAGTCTGTAACTATAATTTCCAGTATAACTTATAAACTGATTAGCAAATTGTAGCTTCCAAAATCCGTTGTCGAACTCTGACCTAGTCAGTTATGTGTCCTAAGATAAGTGATCATATAATCCTTTGTTCTGCAATATATCATTTTAACAAGAGACATGGAACATAATCAATCTCATTTTCCAATACTTTGTTTCCTCATTTCTGATTTGTAATGCAACAAAATTTCTAATCGAACACATTAATTTAGTCATGGCTGGGCCTGACACTATAAGTCAACACCAAATCAATAAGGGGCCCAAAGATATAACTTTTCTCGTTAAGGCAAAATGAACAAATAAACTTTGACTTATATGCTTGCACTATTTACTCAACAGATCATGCACAACAATATGTTAGATAACATCAACTTATTAATACGTTTACATATAATCAATGCACAACTAACTTGTAAACCACAACTCATATATCTCTGTTTTAAGAGTATAAGATATTATTGTCTCGGAATTACTTGTGATAAATTCCATGAAGTAAGTCTCTGAGTGTGGGTTTATCCAATACTTAAATATGCATTTCTAAGTACTCATGAACATTGCAGAAAACCCATTGTTATGTCTAAAACTCTTCAAACATTCCACAATCCAATTCATGATAGTCTTATTCGCTACTTACTTCCAAAAGTACGAACGATTGTGGAGTTTGAATAATCGAATTATTTGGGAAGTAAAACATGAAAAATGAAACACAATAATAAACAATTGACAAAAAGTAGTAAACATCTCATAAATAATTCGCTAATATTTAATCACTAAAAGTCAATCACGTTTACTTTGTTATAAGTTTCAACCAACTATCTGACTACTAAACCTAATATCATCTCTCAGACCAATGCTCCTAGCATGTTGAATGTGTTTGACCCTACTCAGACCCTTTGTGAGAGTATCGATATTATTCTCTTCTGATGATACCCTATTCACTATGAGGTGACCTTCTTCTACCATATGGCTGATGAAATGGTATTTTCTGTCGATATGTCTCGATCTGCCATGATCTATTGGTTCCTTTGTTAAGTCAACCACTCCTTCATTATACATAAAGTTTTCCTTGGCTTCTTGATGGCTGGAACAACTCCAAGGTCTCCAATGAAGTTCTTCAACATAATTGCCTCTTTTGATGCTTTGCTCGTTGTTATGTACTCTGATTCACAAGTAGAATCAACCACTATCTCTTGCTTGGAAATTTTCCAAGTAACCGCTCCTCTATTTAAGGTAAACACCCAGCCGGATTGAGAATGGAAGTTGTCTCTGTCCGTTTGAAATTTGGTATCACTGTATCCAGTTACTCTCAATGTATCATTGCCACTAAGCACTAGGACCCAGTCCTTAGTTCTTCCCATATACTTGAGAATATTCTTAATGCTATCCAATGAGTTCTACCTAGAGGTGAGTACATGTCATAGTATACATGATAGATTCAACAACGGAAGCACGAAAATCTATTCATTTTTTCTATCTCTGCATCGGTACTCGGGCTCTAAGTCTTACTCAGTTTGGTATTACTTTGTAAAGGCAGTTCTCCTTTCTTGGACTTCTCCATACTAAAATGTTTTAGCACCTTTTCCAAGTATGTATTTTGACTAAGTCCAATAAGTCTTTTACTCATGTCTCTTAGAATCCTTATCCCTAGAATCTAAGCAGCCTCTCCTAGATTCTTCATAGCAAAACATTTTCCAAGCCAAGACTTAACCTCTTGCAAGGTTGGAATGTCGTTTCCTATAAGAAGTATGCCATCAACATATAGTACAAGGAAAGTTACTATACTCCCATTAGCTTTTCCATACACATAAGACTCATCTTCACTTCTAGAGAAGCCAAACTCCTTAACCTTCTCGTCAAAGCAAAGATTCCATCTGCAAGACACTTTTTTTATTCTATAGATGGATTTCTCAAGCCTACAAGCTCTATTGGGAAAATTGGCATCTACAAAACCCTCTGGCTGACTCATGTAAACATCCTCATCATCCTATTAAGGAAAGCAGTTTTGACATCCATCTGCCAAATTTATTAGTCATGAAATGTAGGTATGGCAAGCATTATCCTAATAGATTTAATCTTAGGTACTTGTGAGAAGGTATCATTATAGTCTGCTCTGGAGTTTAAGTAAATCACTTTGCAACCAGTTGAGCCCTGAAAGTGTGTACATTTCCATCCATGTCAGTCTTCTTTTTGAAGATCCATTTGCACCCACCTGTCTTACGACCTGGTACATTATCAACCAAATTCCAACCTTGGTTGTCATACATGGACTTGATCTCGTTGTCCATTGCCTCTTTCCATTTGGATGCCTCAAGGTCCGCCATTGGTTCCTTGTAGTTAGTCGGTTCATCCAAATTTACTAGTATACTATCACTGATAAACATATAACCATATATAGTAATATGAAAACCATAGAACTTAGGTGGCATTCTAACTCTACTGGAACACTTGAGAGGTAATGATTCGTCAAATGGTTCAACTGGAATCTCTTCCTATGGGTGAACCTTAGCGTCTTCAGAGGTTCCTTCATTATTTAATTCTGGAATCTCTTCAAGATCAATTGTACTCCCACTGCCCTATTTGCATATGAGCTCTCTATCGTGAAAGACTCCCTTTCGTGTTACAAATACCACATTCTAACTAGCTCTGCAGACCAAATATCCAAAGGAATTATATGGATAGTTGATAAAAGTACATCCCTCACTTCGAGGTTCAAGATTTTTGTGAGTTTCTCATCTAACAAAAGTTTTACAACCCCAAACCTTGATATGTGATAACGAGGGAACCTTCCATGTCCACATCTCGTGAGGTGTTTTAGCAACCATCTTAGTTAAGACAAGATTAAGAATATGTGTGGCAGTCTCCAAGGCATACCCCCCGAATGAAATTGGAAGAGAAACTCGACTCATCATAGAAAGAACCATGTCTAACAAGGTTCGATTCTGCTTCTCAACCACACCATTAAGTTGTGGTGTCCTAGGAGGTGTTAGTTGTGAAACTATTCCAGATTCCTTGAGGTAGTCATGGACTCGATACTAACATACTCACCGCTTCTATCTGATCTAAGCATCTTTATCTTCCTGCCCAATTGATTCTCGGCTTCATGTTTAAACTCTTTATAAACTTTTCAAAGGTTTATGACTTATGCATGATTAAGTAGATATAGCCATATCTGCAATAATCATCAGTAAAAGTCATATAGAATCGATTAGCATCCTTTGCAGTGGATCTGAAGGGCCCACACACATTTGTGTATATGAGGTCCAACAAACCTTCATCTATTTCACAAAAACCAGTGAAAGGTGATTTTTTTATCTTACCTAAAATATTTGCATTCATCATTTGACCTTAGGTTAAATGATTCCAACAGTCCATCCTTTTGGAGTTGGGTGATGCATTTCTTGTTAATGTATCCATGATGACAATGCCACAAGTATGATTTGTCTATACCATTAGACGAATCAATTTGAAGTACACTATTACCTAAATTGTCTACACACATCACAGTTTCATACACACCATCACATGGTAAAACTTCAAAATAAAAAAATACCATTTTTATAAGCAGATATAGAACTATTCTCATCATTAAAAGAATATCTAAAATCTTGTTTAAACAATGCATGAAAGGAAATAATGTTTCGTGTCATTTCTGACAAGTAGCAACAATTTATTAAATCTAAACTAAGAACTAGACTATAAACTCCAATCTTGGTGACATGTGGAAATCATCTATTCCCCGTGATCAAGTTTATTCTACCATGCTCCACGTCCTCACTTCTTCCTAGCCCCTGCAAATCAGAACAAATGTGAAATCCACATCATGTATCAAGGACCCAAGAATGAGAATATTATGAGTTGTTAGATAAGATCGTGCATATACCTATAGAATTTGGCTTCACCTTGCTATCTTTAATGTCTTGCAGATACTTTGGGTAGCTTCGTTTCCAATGCCCTTTGTCATTATAGTAGAAGCAAGTGACCTCTTTGGGATCAGAGACAGGGGGAGCATCAGAAATGGATTTACATTCGGGTCCATTGCTTGACGACCTAGCTCGAGACTTTCCCTTACAGTTTTGCCTTGGAGGAACTTTCCACTTTTTCCCTTTCCCTTGACCAATGGCTAGAACGGGAGAACTAGCAGGAGTGGAGGCAATAACTTTTCGCTTCATCCCTACTTCAGCTATTTGCAGGAGGTTTTGTAATTGATACAAAGTGGTATCATTGTTTTTCAAATGATAGGTCAAAATGGACTGATCATAACAACTTGATAAGGAGTTCAAGACTATGTCGATAGCTAACTCCTCATCTAAATTCACATTAAGGTTGACAAGCCTATCCATGTATCATTGCATTCTCTGTACGTGGCTGCTAACAGACTCTCCGTCTTTCATCTAGCTTGCTATGGGGACTTTACCACCTCGTACTTTTCTTGACGAGCTCACTTATGGTACTTTTCCATAAGGTCCTTATTCATCTCATACAACCTGTAATCCTTATAGTATCTCTGCAATTCAGGAGTCATCGTGGCCACCAGTTCTTGTAGGTGACCAGTTCTTCAGGAGTAGCCTTCTCTTCGTTAATCTAATCTAATGGTCTCTCAAGTACATACGCCTTGTCCTTGAAATGAAGGGCCATCTTGATATTGTGCATCCAGTCATTATAGTTGGTGCCATCTAATATCACCTTGGAGTAGATGTTCAACAAGCAAAAGTTATGGGAGGAAGAGGAGGAACCATATGCATCGTTTGGAGTAGACATTTGTAAAAGAAAGGTAGTTTTAGTTAGATAAGAACAATCCTTAATATAACAACCCAAAAGTGAAATATTAAGGCTAGGATCCAACTAAATACTTCACAACTTAGAAAAGGGATGTCATGATCTAATTGTAAATTATATAAAGATACGTAAATGATGATTTACCAATTCCACCTTTGAAAAACGAAACTTAAAGGAAATTAGGTTAAGTGAAATTTCTAAATCTTTTGAGACCCATTGAAACAATTCAATGGCATGTTTAATCTCAAATTATGCTCTTCCATGTGTGACTAGGATACCGAGGATCACAAAAAAGATGTGAATAACCATGCAAATTAACTGAACACTCTCGATGTCATTTATCATATCATCTTAATGTGTTGGGTAATCATATTAATCAATAAAATAATAAATCTAGTCAAAGATTTATCTCCTAACTTTTAGAATTTTAACTTATCATTAAATATTCATCAAATTCGGATTTGGAAGACATTTAAAGCATATAATTATCAATTAAACGCATCCAAAACAGATTACTCAGAAAAAATAAATCTTGGATCTAATTAGATCTCACATCGTGAGCAACAATGCTCACGTCGTGAGATGCAGTTTTACGAAAATTTTGTTTTTGATCAATTTATCAATGAACAATCACCCGAAAGATAGCCATAGGGTCTGATATTACTGATGGAAATTTAGGTTACAAAAATTATATGCTTTAAGTGGAAAAACATTTAACAATTAAATGATTAGGGCACATGCAACCTATGAAGGATCCATGTCTTTCACATAAAGGAAACTTACTATGAACCATTAAACTACAAATTTCTTATATAATATCTGAATTCATAAGATAGAATGCATACCTTATCGATTGTTGAAGTAAATAATCAAGAATCCCTTTTGTTGATCTTTTGGAGGTAAGCACCACAAGTGTCGTGCCTCTAGTGGTTCACACCCAACACACGCAAGAAGGATATTAAGGAGAGAGGGGAAAGAGATAATAATTCGGCCTAAGCTCTCTAAGGTATGAGTGCCAAAATATGAAGTCGTAGGGGTCTTTATATAGTACAGCCAGGAAACCCTATATAAGCCCAAACCCAACATAATGATATTACCTTGAATTGGGTGATTTTCTAACTTCCTAATTATCCACATGAGATATTTTAGAACCCTAGAATATCCCTTGAAACCGTCAATGGCCTCAAGGAGGTTCTAGAATGCCTATTGTTCAACTATTGAACAATTACACTTTAGTCCCTACACTTTCAATTAATTCTTTTAATCACAAAATTAATTCCAATTAACTTTTGATTAAATATTAATTAAATATTATTATTTCTAATTAATATATAATATTGATAATATGTTAACAAATTATTAATCAAATAGAAAATCAATCTCTCTCTCCAAAAATATCATGTCCAATTGGTAGGTTTGAGGGCAACCTAAAAGGACTATGCTACTATCAATTCAAGTTCATACCAGTTATAGTTATGGGGTTAGACACCTAATACAAGAGGAATATGGTTAGATACCTTTAGTTTGTTTTAGAAAACAAATCACTTCAATCCCTTGTGTTTGTCGGTCTTGGAAAGCTAGCACCAAAATGATGATGCCTCTAATGACTCACACCCAAAACTAAAAACCCTAGAATGAGGAGGAGAGAGGAGATATGAGGGAAATTTAGTTTATATGCCCATATGTAATGCCATGAATGAAATTTTCAAGCCAAGGGGTCCTATTTATAGTTTAGGTAACTTGCAGGAAAAGCAAGATTTGAATTGATTAAATAATAGATTTAATCATAATTTAAATCATTTCCTTATCTGCGATGAAGATGCTTCTAGAAACCCTAAAATAGCTCCCAAAACCATATATATGATGGTAATTGCTTCTTTTGCTCAACTATTGAACAATTACAGCTCATCCCTTGCACCTTTAATTAATTCCAATGAAGCCTGAATTAATCCCTGATTATTTCTGATTAATAATTAATCAATTCTAATTGATTTCTCATTAACTTATTAAATACTCCCTCCATCCCAAAATTATAGTCCATCTTTTCTTTTTGGTTTGTCCCAAAATAATAGTCCACTTGTAAAAATAAATAGCATTTTTACAAAAATACCCCTCGTTATTACTTAACCCGCTAAGCATTTAATGGAACATTAAATGTAAAGTAAGGATAAAACTGTCATTTTATTATATAAAGTTGGTGGAAATTAATGCTTTCTTAATCTGTGTGTTTTTTGTCTGTGAACAATAATATTGGGACGAAGGGAGTATAAATTAACAAATCAATTTTAACAATTGATCTCATATTTAATTTATTAATCACATAATAAATCAACATTATTTCCAATTAATATATTAACCATATAATATATTAACAAATTATTTTCCCATAATTTCTATTTAGTTTATTAATCATATAATAATCTAATAATTTATACTTCTCTCTCTTAATATCATTTCTAGATATTTATGGTCATGGGGGAAACCTAAAAATGATTTTGCTTCTAATTATAATAATATATCAATTTAGCTATGAGCTTAAACACCTTAATCTAATAGTTAGGTCACTCAGAATAGAAAATAGGTTCGAGTTCTACAAGGATTCATTCGACAACTTTTGCAAAACAAAGGTACAATAAGGCATCACACTATACGACTAATACCACAACAAAGCGGAGTGGAAGAATCGATGAACAAAACACTGGTGGAGCATGCTCAGTGCATTCAATTATCAATTGATTTATTAGAGCGGTTCTAAGAGGATATAGTCAACACTGGTTGTTATCTCGTGAATACATCTCCAACAACTTCAATTGATTGTAAGACTCCTCAAGAGGTGTGGTATGGGGAACCCTCTGATTATTATGGTTTATGAATGTTTGTATGCCCTACTTACGCTTGCGTGAATGATGGTAATATGAAGACAAGATCAATGAAGTGAATATTTCTAGGATATGCATCTAGAGGTAAAGGTCATCATTGGTGGTGCATAGAAGACTCCAAAATTCATTAATAGTAGAGAGGTGACCTTTGAATCTGTTATGTGTAACTATATAGGAGGTGGTACAAGTTTCGGGAAACGATTAGGGTGCCAACCAGAAGGTGGAGTTGAGAAAAACAACCCCACATAACTTTGTGATAAATGAGGAAGATAAGGGTGGAATGGAACAACAAAGACGTGAGTAATCCCTTGTTCAACCTAAGTAAAAAGTGTCTGGTGATGCTAATGTTAGGAAATACAACTTAAAGAAGCATCCTGAGGATGTGCTTGTGATGAACGATTTACGATATGAAAAGAAGATAGCAGGGATGGAGATTCGGAGGGATAAAAGAGCAGTATGGTTATACATTTCTCACTATATTGATAAATTCTTGTGATCGTTCTATTATGATCAATCCAAACTTGTTGGTACTTCTTTGGCGATTCGTGATAATCGGAGAAAGCTCATTGGGAAGTGATCAAGTGGATCTTACGACACTTAAAGGGAAAACTTGATGTTTTTATGGTGTATGGGGCTAATACACGACATACGAACTTGGTTGGAATGATAGATTCTAACCATGAAGGTGATATGTAGATAAAAAGATCATTGGTGGATGGTCTTGCTTAAAGTCTTGTTTTGAATGTGGAGAAACCTATCATGTTCTATGACATTTTTGCATTCAAAAGTATGGTACCAAAAATAATCTGGAAGACATGTTGAAAAGTTTGTTACCTAGAGAGATTTCAAGCTTTTCTTAGACTTGGTTCATGTTCGCAAGAGTTAGGTACCTTTGGGGATGAATGACAGGAAGGGAGAGGAAGTTCTTGTTTGAGGTGGAGTGAAGAGGATAATCATGTTAATGTGGATATTATTAAATGTGACTTGAGCATTTATAGCATTCTCATTGAGCATTTGAGTTTAATAGAGCACTTTAGGTTCATGGAGCATGTAACAAAGAAACGAATCATCTAACAAGAGAATGGATCATCAGACAAAGGAACGGATCAAGTAACAAAATAAAAAATCTTCTAAAAGGGGGTATGGTACCTAGGAATGGAATGGATAATATTTTGATGCTCCATGATGAGATGCGCCATCTAGAAGTGGATGCACCATCCTTGGAGGTAGATGCGACACACCATGATCAAGGTGTGCCAATGCGTTCCTTGACGAGCCATGGTATCCCTTGATGATCCACTCATGATATGATTCTCATGGATGATGCTCATGGATATTGCTCATGGACGATGCTCATGGATAATGCCAATGGAAGAAGCTCATCGACGATGCTCATGGAAGATGCACATGGAAGATGCTTATCGATGATGCTCATGGAAGATGCTCATAGATGATTCTCATGTTTGATGCTAATGAGGTTGAATATTACATAAGGTACTACATGGCGGATTGTGATTGGTTGATTCCATCCATGGGCCAAGGGGCCAATGGGCTTGTGCCATTAGGGTTTTAGGTCTGATTCCTTCACTATAAATAAGGATGTCAGCTAGTCATTTGTTAGTGTCTTTTGCATCCTCAGTGAGTAGATCTAATCTCTGTGGAGTTGCACTTGTAACCTCTATTTCAGAACTCTGTGAATAAATAATACCCCCCTCTTGTTTGTGGACGTAGGTCACCTTGACCGAACCACGTAAATAATGTGTCTTTGTGTGCTTTTAGTTCCATGCCCTACTTACGCTTGCGTGAATGATGGTAATATGGAGATAAGATCAATGAAGTGAATATTTCTAGGATATGCATCTAGAGGGAAAGGTCATCATCTGTGGTGCATAGAAGACTCCAAAATTCATTAATAGTAGAGATATGACCTTTGAATCTGTTATGTGTAACTATATAGGAGGTGGTACAAGTGTTTTAGGAAACGATTAGGGTGCCAGCCAGAAGGTGGAGTTGAGAACAACAACCCCACATAACTTTATGAGTAGTGATTTAAGACTATCATGAGGAATTAGTAGATTGGCTGAAAGATCATGTATACCCAAGAGTCATTATAAAATGATATTGCTAATAACATATGATCCTATAGGATCACACCTTATAGCAAGTTACCACTAATTGATTGTTTATTAGTATAATTTGATTAGTAATAAATAAAAATACTTGTATTTAATTGGAAAACTATTATTTTGGGAAATAATATTTTACTAATACATTGGAAATTATTATTCCTATGAAATAATAATAAAGAGAACAAAACTAGTAATATATCATATGGTATGATTATTTAAGTTATGTACAAAGATTTGGTCACTTTGATTGATCATATACTTGGAATGTAACTAAATAGTTAAAGATAAAGTAATGAGCAATTAAATTTGTCCCCTTATTATTGTATGGAGGATACATGCTTTTTATTTGTTTATTCTACATACCATGCTTGTAAGAAAGCCTTAACTCTTACTTTATTGTCTAGCCTTTTGACCATGCTTTTAAACATATATGAAAGGCATAAAAAAGGGGTTAGAGTTAACTTTTCTTCACTCTTCCTATTCATTTAGGGGCTGCCAAAATTTTGTAGATAAAATGTTGTCTCCTCTCTCATATCTTGCAAATTTTGTTGCTTGTTCTTGGTCTATAAAGTTGCCTTTTTTAAGTAATTATTTGGTATAAGTCTTAAATATTAAGAACAACTTTATTACAAGTGTTTACTAGCATATTTTGGTGGTTCAAATCTTGCTTGGTGGATACATTATAGAGAACTTCTACTTCGAGTTTTAAAGTCATCTTCATCAACTTATTAATTTCCAAAAGGAACCAAAGTCTTTAAAGGTTTTAATTTTGTGACTATAATTAGAATATTTTTTAATAAAAACCCAACATGTCCATGTACATGGATATAACATAGATATGTGATTAATTCTCATGTGTGCTTAATAAAGATTAATTATTAAAGTAACACGTACTTAGATATTATTTCATGGAAATTGGCGTGAGTAATTCTAAGATAGTAATATTCTATATTCTTCAAAAGAATATACATAATATTCTTAATTATCCAGAATGTTGTGCTTTGGTGTTCACCAACATTGTCTTTAACTAGAAACCATACAACGAATGTCCAAATATGACATGATTAGTGGGCATGATCCATGCAGTCAAATTTTATTTGTTCATTCTGTCCTAACAGGATAAGTGATATCATGGGCCCCTAAATGATTTGGTGATGACATCAAATGCATGGTCACACTTAGACTAAGTTGATAATTGATCAATATTGTAGTATGTGGTTGGTCATCATAAATCTCTATCGGGAAACATAATCTTAAATGTTTGATTTACACACTTCCATGTGTTACTTTCATATGGATATCACAAAACAAAGGAATATTTGATCATTTATTAAGGATAGTTTATACCTTTATGGTATGAGTACCGTTGTAGTCTTGTATGGCACAAAACAAAGGAATATTTGATCATTTCTAACTTTAAAGATAGAAAGGAATATGCAGTTGTTATGACATGTATAATTGGGAGACTATTGGAAATATGCCTATTATCATAAAAAGTTAGTACTATTTTTGTTAATAACATGGTCATTTTGGGTTGCATATAAGACATTATTTAAGCATAAAATTACAAAAAGAAAAATTGAAGGGTTTAGTTATTAACATGTCACCTAATGGTGAGTTAATTAGATACTAAAGGGTCAAAGTGTAATTATTATTTATATGAATTGGTAAGTATTTATCCCTGTAACATCCGTGATTCCAAGGTATTGCTACTTTATTTAATCTTGCATTTATTTATCTCGGGCCATGAAGTTTTTCGGGCTTAGAGGTTGGGCCTCTTCGTGTTTGGGCTAGCTGAAGTCATATGCTGGGCGGAAGCCTGGCGTACGTGGGGAATAGAAAGATCAAGGAAAACGCGGAGCCATGAACGTACACACAACATACTAAGTGGTATGCACATCGTACGTGTGCTGACTCAAAACCTTAATTTTTAGGGTTCAAGCCATATAAATATGGCATTATGTCCCATGCCCCAGCCTCCTTATCTACCTCCTTAGCTCATAAACCCTAAAATCTAACCCTTATCATCCTTTTGTGTTTTTGACCTTATGGAGTTCATTTTTGGTAGCTTGGAGCTTTAGAAAGGAGAAAAGGAAGTTGGTGAAGGAGAGTTAGTGAAGCTTGAGCTTGAAGGTCCGAAACATTATCATCATTTAGCACTCATTTAAGGTATAAAGTTCAGAACTTGCCTTATGATGCTTAGATATCTTGTGTTTGAGGTTTTGTACTTTTTGGTCCCATTGATGAAGCTTTATTGATCAAGGTCGTTTCTTAAGCCTAGATTTGCCACTATTGGTGTTATTTGAGTCCTTAAGTCATAAAGTTGCCATGTTCGGGGTCTTGAAGCACCCATGCATGAGTATTGGTCATTTTCAAGGAAGTAGGTTGTCATATTCCAAGTTTGGGTTCATTTAGGGCATGCAAGCCACCAAGTGGTCGATTTTATGGGTTAAGACCCTTCATTAGACTCATATATGTGTATGGAGCCTCAGATCTTAAGGATTTAAGTGCTTTTTAGGATTATGGCTTATCAAGAGAGTACGATGACGTACTAGCTTATACGCGCCATGCAGCCTAGCGTAAGCCATGCAACCTGTACGCTTAGCGTACAGATGAGTACGCCCCACGTACTCACTGAATTGGGCTTTGAGTTGTTTGGGCCTCGGTTTGGGTCACTTTTATGGATTAGTGACTTGGGTCGTGATAGACCCTATGGAACTGGAACAGTGAGCTAGAAAAACATTATTGGGCCTTGTGCTAAGGCCCATGTAAAAGGATTAGGCCCAATTGAAAATTGGGCTTCATGGGATTGTTTATCTTTTGGGTCATGGGTTGTGATTTAAGGACCAAGTTATGTTCGGGGTAAAATAGTCTTTTACCCCAAGTGGGGATTTTTAGGTAATGAGGTAGATCCCTTTGTTGATTAGCTTTTATTTGGAAATTATTAGCTCAAAGAGCTGTAGGACCGACAGTTAGAGATCATTCGTTTCAATCAGCTTATCGAGGTGAGTTTTCTTATCGGGTTTAGCAGGTCGAAGGCAGCGATGCCGACCCATGTTTATGATATGTTGTAAATATGTCAATTGTCTTTGTGACTCTTGCATGGGCTTGTGTGTTTATGTTTTTTAGGCTAAGGCCCGATGTCGGGCGGGGCTTGATGAATATTTGTATGATATGTATCTATGTGATTACTGTATGTGTATGTGTTCATTTGATATATGTTATTGTATGTTGGGCGGGGCCCGATGCCGAATGGGATCCGATGTCGGGCGGGGCCCAATGACAAGTCGGGGCCAACTATATCTTTATTGTATGCTTGCTATGTTGTATTTTGGTGGGAACTCACTACGATCCGTGCTTACAAATCTTAGTTTATGTTTCAAGTACTTCTGGTTGTAAATGGAAGAACTCAGGATGACTGTATCACACACACCATTGAGATTTTGCTTATGATGTTTTACTCTGATTTTATGGCAATTGATACATTGATTTTTATTTAAATATTTAGATGATGTTGTAAAATACAATTTTATCTATCATTAAAATGAAATTTTTGGGATCATATTTTTGAATGTTACAATCCCTTACATAAAGCTACCGGTGAACAAAAACCGCACCGCAAATAAAATTAACCGCAAAAATCGCAGCCGATAAACTGTAACTGCGATAAAAACCGATGGTAAGGTTTTTTGTTTTTCAAAAACCGTAAATTTGTGGAGCGGTGCTGTTATTATTTTTTGAAAAACTGCACTGCACCGCATATATTATATATATAATTTTTTTTAATTAATTATTGATATATTAAATATTGAAAACACACGATAAAATACTAAAAGACAAACGTTTTAGTTTTTTATTTATTTTTATTTATTTATTTATTTATTTATTATTATTATTATTTTGTTATGTGTAACTTTGAAAAATAGTGATACTTTACAATATTAAGATTTTTATTGTTAATTACTAGTGATTTCATTTTTTTAAGATATTAATTGTTTTTAATTTAAGTTAATTGTCTTATACTTTATGTTTTTTTTCATTATTACAAATAATATGTTTGAACTTTTAAAACTGTTGAACTCTAAATTGTGGTTAAAAACTACACAAAATAACCGCAACAAATTCATGTGGTTAATAACCGAAACAAAACAAAACAAAACAAAAAACATTTAAAAAAAAAAAAAAAAAAAACGCACCGCAAAAATAACCGCACTAAGCAGTTTTGAAAATGGATTAACCGCATTTGCGGTTAATGGTGACTGGTGAGGGTTTGGCTAATAACCGCACCGAACCGTACCGCGTTTACCACTACATAAAGCGACAAACATACCAATTTTAGGATATAATGTACATCAAATAAACCCCTAACCTTATGCAAGAAGGGACCAACCTCTCTCCATCCTCTCCCTCTCAGTTTCTCTTCAATTTCTAGTTTTTATGACCTAGGTGCATTGTTCGGTAATTCTCTTTATTTTTTAAAAGCATCTTCCTAACATCCATACCAACATTCTAAACAGTTGGATCATTGGATCAACTTCCTAGCCTCCATAAACAATGCTTCTTTTTGTTGGACAATATCATTTTTCTCGGTTCGGTTTTGGCCACCAAAAAAAATGAATGACGTGTCGTTTTGCTTGGCGCCTTGGCCATTGTTTTGGGGTGTGACTACATTAGAGGAGTTTTGGTTTGAGATCTCCCTCATCCAAGACAAATAAAGAAATTAACGCATACCCACAAGCACAAGTTATTGATTTGATCCACACTTCTAGATATAAGTTTTTATTGCTAAAAGGTCAATCGAACAAGACCTTCCATGAGAGATGATGATCAAGTTTTATATTTCATGTTTCCGTTGTTTTATGCTCTAATACTCATCATAACCAAACTAAAAAGTTTTATTAAACTTTTACATTAGAATTAAATAAAAATAGTTGATTTAAATTCCAAGTTGGTTGGTTTTGAATAACTAAATTAACATTTAATTAATTAGTTAATAAATCAGGTCAAAAGTTTAAGTTAGGAAAAGAATGACATACATGGATGACCAAATGATTTGTATAAAAATTAGCGATATTGCCATATTGGTACAAGTGAATACGGTGATCCTGAATATATATAAAAAAAATGGTCATTCAGCTAGCTAAAATTTTGAAGTTAATATTGTGTTTATAAATGTCTTTTTTTTATATAGAATAAAAATTTATGAATTATGATATATTTGTTTTTTCCAACAAAAACTAAACACTAAATAAAGGTGTTATGGGGAAATCAATATAATAATCAACATAGAGTCGTAGATTAAGTACCTAAATGTTCTTTGGCAGCTCAAAACTTCTCCCATTAATAGCCAAAATAATTTTTTTGTTTAGTGACCAAGATTGATTATTACATTCTCATAAGAATTTTCGTGTTTATATATATATATATATATATATATATATATATATATATATATATATATATATATATATATATATATATATATATATATATATATATTCGACATGTTCGATTAGACGATCACTAAACAAAATGGAGTCGGTCTTCAACTTCCAATTTATGTGCTAACAAAACTTTATTGTGTCTGTAATGATTGGGATGAAGAATTTTAAAAATGGGCCATAAGACACCTATACTATCAACAACAAACCAAAATAAAAAAGCTAGATGTATAATGTAACATGTGTCCATTTTATATTCACTCAAATCACATCTTTTATTAACCCGTTTTTCTTAATTATTAAACATTCAAATATCCCATTAAATATTCCCCAATTGCCAAACAACCATTACCATTTACCAATCGTATGTACATTCGTTTCCATTACGATTAAAATAAATCTCCAAATCGATTAGTTCTCTTTCACATTATAATGATTATTATGCACCCCATCTAACAAACTAGATTCTTTAGAAAACAAAAAAACAAATACATTTCTTTTACCAAATAATATTCCAAGTCAATTGAACCAACATAACATTTGTATCAAATAATTAGATAAGTTTAATCCGTTGCATAACATGATTTTAGTCTGTATCAAACATGTTGAATGCTGACTGATTCAGAGGTTACCAAACAGCTCCTAAAGAAATCGTTGAAGAAAATCTTTAATCGTATCGATATACGGTGACTTTGTAGGAATAATATGACCAAAATCATGTTCCACCATAACCGAACACCCCTCCTCAAACATCAAAGCAAGTCTTCTACTCTCATCAAACCCTATTTGTCTATCTTTCCCATTATCACTCCCATATATATGAAGAGAAGGACACTTAATCAAACTCCCCTCACCAAACTCACCAAAATTACAAAAATACCCCGAACACAATATCACAAATCTAAAACCCATCTCACCTTTCAAAGCAACACAAGCCGCCATAGCCGCCCCTTGTGAAAACCCCAAAACCCCATCAAACGGTCCTTCTTCCGCCACTTTTTCTCTCAGATAAACATACGACTCATCAAAACCGCCAGTCTGGCGCTCGTACTGTCTGCAATCAAAACGGTGGGCCCCACCCGTTTCCCAATCCGTACCCGCGTCCCCACTTTTGTCAACGTCATCGTTCGGATCGATCAACCACGCGTACTTTCTGTTGCATCCGGATTTCGGTTGCGTGAGTGCCACGTCAGCGTCGTTTTTCTCTTGGTAGATGAACCGGAGCTGATGTGGCGCGTCGATGTAAACAAACTCGGCGATGTTTTTTAGTTTTTTAACAAAAGACGCGGTTCGCCCTTTGAAACTAGACGCGTTTTGTCGGAACCCATGTAAGCATAAAACCCTAAGTTTTTTCCGAGGGGCGATAATGACATTTGAATTTTTTCCATTTGAATTTTCTCCATTTGAATTTTTTCCATGTTTACCGTATTTCTGACATAACTCACAAACAAATAACTTTCCATTTTTACCCTCGCACGAGTGGCACACCAACACCAACATCCGACAGAAATTACATCGGCTTCTAGAAGAATAATCATCAAACGGGATTTCACACACCAGACAACTCCCCAAGATTCTTGGATCTGAGCTGGCAACCGAAACCCTATGATCAAAAACAAAATTCTTTCCTTTGAAAAAACCACCTTCCGGAAACTCTTCCATATACCTTTGAATTCCTCCGTATAACTGAAAAACATTTTCAAAACCTTCCCCTTTAGATTTGATATACGCGGATGCCACCTCACACCTAATGCCACCTGTACAATACATTAAAATCTGTTTCCCGCGTATCTTTTCTGAATTATCATCAACCCAATTGGAAAGATCGCTATACTGTCGGATTTTCGGATCCAAAGTTTCAAAATTCGGAGAACAAAATTTCCCGATTCTTGTTTCGTATAAGTTTCTCGCATCTAAGAGCACGAGATTTTGTTTTCCCGAATCTCGGGCAGTTTCAAGAACGGAATGGAATTCTCGGGCAGATAGATGCTGCCCGGCGTTTGAGATTGAGAGTTCGGGCGGGTTGGGAAGAGGGCGGGAGGTGAAAGTGACGAGTTGTTTAACGATTCGGATTGAGAGAGATGTGAAACCGGTTTCTTGTGCTATTTTGTTGTTGTTTTTAGGGTTTTTTGTGGATGTTGAGAGTTTGAAATCGGTTGAGGTGAAGGAAGGGTAGTTTTGGGTGAGTTGGGTGATGTGTTGTTTTAGGGAGGAGGGTTGACCGCCGATTGTGGCGTTGACTCCGTGAGGGGAGAGGCGGATGCGGCCAAGGAGAGAGAGGGTGGTGCAGTTGGTGGTGTAGAAGGTGGAGAGGTCAGTGAGATTTGGGATGTTGGTGTAGTTGTAGTATAACAAGACTCCATATTCATCGTCTTTTGTGGTGTTGTTATTTGTCATGATTGTGATGAATTATCTGCAACAAGAATGTTGTTTGTTTTCTGTTACAACTTACAATAATACAGATCATATGCATTTAAAAGCAGGATGTTTTTCTAAGGTGAAGAGCCACTTGTGAATCGTTTATATTTGAATGAGATTCTTCTTATTGGTATTCACATAAGTTAAGAGTGAATCACTTATTAGGTGCATTGTGGCATTTAATCAAGACAATGGAGCAGATATCCACATACTATCAAACAAAAAGAAGTAATTACAACAGAAAAAGGAATAGTAGGTGTAGCAGGGATACCTGTTTCACAACAAAGTTTAGGGAAATTTCTCCGATACCAAAAGCTAGAAGCTGATGTAAGACTTTACCTGCAACACCATACCTGTACTTAAACATGGTTCAAAAGAGTAAAGGGTGAAAGTGAAAACATTTGAAGTAAGGTCATGTGCCCTTTGAGGCATATCAACAAACACCTTGCATGCTAAAACCGACAGAACAAAAAATGTAGCTACAGATGGTGGAAAACATGCATAAAGATGAAGGAAACTTATACAGATGGTAGAAAAGTAAAGATCTTCGTCGGTTTCTGAGAAATCTAACTAAAAAAGATGAAACAACTGAAGAAAGGTTTTTATTTTAAGCACTTGTAGTCTTTAACGATGAATGAAAGTGAATATAGTACCTAAACGATTTAGGAGCTTGTGGATGCCATGGATGCGATTTGAATCGGATTCTAGTGGTTCGGATTCGGAAATTGATATGGTAGTTTCATCATCTTTTCCGGAGGGTTATTCTCTTCGAAACCTCAATTTGATTTCTTTTCGCCGTGCGAGTCTGGGCCGTCTGAACTAGACCCCGTTGATCGGTTCAGTAATAGGTTAGATAGGTTCAGAAATTAAGTTAAAACCAAGTTTAATTTTATTCAGTGTAAATGTAACTTCTAAATTTTGCTTCTATTTATCTTTTAAAATCCAATAGTACTTTTTCTTAAGTCTTTCATATTTAAAAAATATGAAAATGCCTTTAAAGATTCAATCTTTAAAAACGTTTTACTTACGGTGTTAGTAAAAAGGGTTAACGTTGCAAGTTTTGCAAATAAATGATTATTTGCATCAAAAACAATTTAACAGAGACTGATTTTGTGATATATATATATATATATATATATATATATATATATATATATATATATATAATTCATATTTATTCTCTTATATATTTTAAACGATAACAAATATCATATTTAATAAAATTAATAACATTTTAAAGTATAATATGAGTCTATCTACTTTAAATAATGTTACATTTAGTAAAATCAATAATATCTTAACATATTTGTCGCCATTTAATATGGATATAAAGATGAATGAGAAGAAAATATTCGAAGATATTTAATTTTTTCAAACAATCCATGTGGTTAACCATGGAAGATGTTACGCTATACTGAAAGGAGTGAGAGGGAAGATTTCCTCACTTTTGGTGGATCATACCTTTCTTTCCCTCACCTAAAAGTCAAGGAGTGGGAGGGAAACATTTCCTTCACTTTTTTTTTTATTATTTTTTTTATTTTAAATAAAATTAATTTTTTTGTTATGAATTATAATTTTTAAATTAATACTAAACATAAAACTTAATTAAAAATAAAAAAACATTTCATTAATATAAATAAAACTTACATTAAACCTAAATTATATAAAAAAAAAGTAGAAAAAAACACACATAAACTAAAAATCAAACAAACCACCAATGACCTACAGAAAATATTTTTTCAGAATTTTTTCACTCTTCTTCATTACGAGCTCGAGAGCCGGTCCCGAGAGATGATCGACGTTTTCCATCAAAAACTTCATGTCTTCCATTTCTTGTCTCTCCGCCCGCTCATTTTTCCTTGTTTCTTCTTTTTCTTTGTCGAAAGCCAAACGTTCAGAGAAATTTAGATTTTATCGATCAAACGACGATGTTATCATTGAAATCAGATGCACTCGAAGTAGTCCATTTTCCCTTTCTCTTCGCTTTGTCCCTACCCATTGGGCGTTCAATTTCTTCTAACTCGAGTTCGTCGTCCTGATTTAAATCTTGACTGTGACAACCCGGAATTTCCATTCTGTATAAACAATAACACTTCAATAGAAGTTATATCAGTCACAGTAAACTTTCAGACTTTTTCCGTATAAGTTTGAGTAATTTAGGGTTTACACTTCAGGAAATATCAGGAGAGTGGATGCACTAGAGTTTTGTGCAACACTGTTATTCCAACACTCTATTATATTAGAGATCATTTCGGAACTAAAATATTTTCTGCCAAAAATCTCAGGACTATAAATAGAATTCTGAACCAAATTCATTCATTATTCGCATTTCCAACTAGAGAAAAGCCATTTTCTCTCTCACGGATCTTCGGGTTTTTATACCAAAACGTGAGTAACTCTTTCTACTAGTGTTAGAAACTTTATTATGCAGTTATAACATGATTTAGAAGGCTAAATCACTAGATTTAGGAGTTTACTCCCCAAGGTGTTCTTGGGCGGTAAACTCCCGAAACAACGCCTAGACCTTCCCTTATGTCACACCCCCAAACCAAGGATGGCGGAAACGTCCGGGGGTGGAGGACTTCATGTATAGTATCATAACCACAATTTCAATAGTAATTTAAGCAAACACAACCAACATATATATATAATTGAAAAAGTTACATCACTTGTATGAATTACATGTTTCAAAATCAATTACAATATGTTGACAAAATATGAAAAGTTTGACGTCTTAACGTCCCATCCTCAAAAGCACTTGATTACCTGTTTAGTGTTTCCCTGAGAATACGAGTTGTTTGAAAAGTGTCAACACAAAGGTTGGTGAGTTCATAAGCTTTTATTAATAAACTTAGTAGAAGTCTATCACATGTAAATGTCGCGTTTGTGTCAGAAAAATCCGATATTTTCCTTGAAATCCGAAAAATGTAGCCTTATAACCAAAGACTAAAATGTATAAGAAATCATCATTTCTTAGTAGAAACGTCGTGAGTTTAAAATGATATGGAAAGTAAATTTCTTTATCAATCTAAAACCTACTTCGGTTTTATGAAACCCTGTAAACCTTATGAATTGTTATCTCCCTAGGTGAGTCGCTATAATCATACTGTGACTATGTGAACCTGTCACAACGTTTCTCAGGCGTTGCGAAAATGAAATGACATTTGTCACCCGTAGACCTGCAGGTCCCACTGTAGCTAGCAGCAAGGTGTGGGGTGTCAAACCCAATATAGATCTATATACAAGTATCACGTTCTCCCTCAAGGAGATTTTTGATTATAACTACCAGGAATTATATCCCGCACTCGGACGTACGGGGAGAGAGAGAGTCTCACAACATAGGTTAACAAGTTTACGTGAAATGTGTGTGTGAATATAAATCTTTCTTGTATGAATGTACCCTTTTTGTACGAGTGCATTGAGTGATGAATCATAAACTATACCTATTATAGTTTATCTAAAATGTATGTAATATGTATGAATTATTTTATGGAAATGTATTAGTGTTGTGAATTTATCAAACTATACTTTTTATAGTTAGATAATACGTGTTCTAAATGAATGAATAATATTTAATATGAATGACTTAGTTTTAGTTCATAATGGTAAACTAACAAGGAAACACATTCAAATATTAGAACTTATGATTATACACTTTGCTCAAC
Organism: Lactuca saligna; assembly: GCF_052625555.1. Lineage (NCBI taxonomy): Eukaryota > Viridiplantae > Streptophyta > Magnoliopsida > Asterales > Asteraceae > Lactuca > Lactuca saligna. The sequence continues at coordinate 131,285,613 of NC_136423.1, read as the reverse complement.
ATAATACAAAGTGTTATGATATTTACATGCTATTGGCTAACTTTAGCCATTCTGCCCTGTTTTTGGAAAAATCATACGAAGTCGAAAACTAGATCCGTAAATTCTGAGAGTTTGCAAAATGTGTCTAGTTTACTCATAATTTTTATCACGATTTTTAATGACTTCCAACTTGAGTGAATAAGTCCAAAATCACAGACTGGTCCGGATTGTTGTTTGAAATGATAGGAAGTTTTGTAAAAATCACCATAAATTGTAGAAAAATTGTATGGAGATGTGCAAGTAGCCATTTTAAAGCTAAGAACTTGAACTATTTGCACCTTGTATAGTTTTGAAAACAAAAATGTTTAAGATGCCCAAAACAGTACGTGAATGGAGTTGAACTTTTCTGATGAAGGCTGTTAGAGAAATTTAGTTATGTTCTTAGTGTTTTAACTTGTATTCCCCCCTTAAAAACTTGAGAAAACATGAAAATGTAGGGGTATGAACTCACCTTAAGTGATTTCAGTAGATGATTGTTGAAGAATGGAAGTGTTTAATTCAAGAACACTTGGAGATGCCTTGAAGGTTTTCGAGAATCTAACATTATAGTTAGGGAGTTTGTGTAAGCAATCAAAGACTTGAGTAGAATGAAGTGAAATAATAATAGGGAGGATAAATTTTTACTTACTAAGTGTGGAAGAACACTTGAAATCAGCCTTGGATCTCGAAAATTTGTGTAGAAGAGTTTGAGAGAAAAGTGGTGTTTGTTACTTAGTGGAATGAGAGAAATGAGAGAAAATGAGGAGTGTGGTTGTTTGTTCCAGCTCAAAAACATGGGAGTGAGTGAAATTTGAGTGTAAGGGAACATTGAAGTGACATAGGTAAGGTGGGGAGGTATGGCTGGTCATAGAGTGGGTGTGGGGTGGTTGCTTGTGTCATAAGTTAAGGCAAAGTCAACACTCCACCTTAAATAAATCCCCCATTAGATCTTTATTATTTAGATAATGATTTTCATAAAAATATGTTTAAATTATGAATATTTAGGGTTTATTATGTTAAAATAAAATTTCTGGAGAAAATCCCGCTTTAAAATCACGAAAAACGGGCTTAAAATGTTAAAAATATCAAAAATGGGCTAAAAGTGACAAATCTGCGAATTCTGGCCGAGGCTCGGCCTTCTTATGCTGAACCGAGAGAGAGAGGGAGGCAGAACCGAGAGGAGAGAAGAGAAAGGAAGGAACCGAGAGCACGAAGAGACAGAGAGGAGAGAAAGGAACAGAGCGCGCGAAGAGACAGAGATGAGAGAAGGGAACAGAGCGCGCGAAGAGACAGAGGGGAGAGAAGGGAACAGAGCGCGACAGAGCGGCGGAGTAGCGAACAGAGACCGAGAGGAGCAGAGCGTGAAGCGACAGAGGCAGAGGCTCGGTCTCTGGTCTCTTAGCCACCAGAGGCTCGGTCTCTGGTCCTAAGAGGCCTCTCACTCCGGTTTCGGTTCCTAAAGCCTATTTTTCTCGTTTTCGCCCCGTTTTAAGCCGTTTTTGACCCGGTTAAGGGCCGGAATGACCCGAGTGATTCTAAAAAGTTACGGAAACTATTTGAGGGAGATTTGGGAGAGATTTCTCATACTTGGAGAGATTTGGGAGAGATTTGACATTCTTGGAGAGATTTCTCATACAGAGAGATATTTGAGAGAGATTTCACATACTTGGAGAGATTTGGGAGAGATTTGACCTTCTTGGAGAGATTTCCCATACAGAGAGATATTTGAGAGAGATTTCACATACTTGGAGAGATTTGGGAGAGATTTGACATTCTTGGAGAGATTTCTCATACAAAGAGATATTTGAGAGAGATTTCACATACTTGGAGAGATTTGGGAGAGATTTGACATTCTTGGAGAGATTTCTCATACAAAGAGATATTTAAGAGAGATTTCACATACTTGGAGAGATTTGGGAGATATTTGACATTCTTGGAGAGATTTCTCATACAGAGAGATATTTGAGAGAGATTTCATGTGGGACAGTTGTGATTGTCCGGCATCGCAACGCATGGTTCGTAAACCCTGTTAAGCCTTGTTTAAGGATCTTACACACTCCTGATGAGTATGCATCATTGTTTTTATCAGTTTAGTTCATTGATTAGCATTAGGGCTTAGGAAATTTTCAACACAAGACTTTTCTCAAGTGATGTTTTCCCATTAATATAGCAAGTTATACAGTATGAACATAACACAAACCCTAATACACAAGGTTTAATAGAGTTGACCGGCTTGACTTGATGACTTGGCTTGACTCAAGATTGACGATTGTCACACCTTATGTTATGATACGACTTTGGACTCATGTATAAGTGTATTAAGGACAAGAAAACATCAATGAATCACGCAAGTTTGGGAGTTCACGGCCCAAGAGGATCTCGGACCGTGAACTCCAAAATCATGCACAAAAGGGTGCTTTTAAGGCACCTAAAGCCTTAGGCATTTACATAGACTTGTTCCCATTTAATCAAGGGCCTTAAACACATCAAGAACACCCCTCAAAGTGAGTTCACAGCCCTAATAAGGTTCTTGGGCCGTGAACATCAAACAAAGGCACCAAAGTGTGCCAAAGGCCTTGATATGCTTGGAATAAAAGTTTGAGACCTATACTACATGTGAATAAGACTTGAAAGCATCAAAAACACCCATCCTTAAGAGTTTATGGCCACAAACTCTAAGAGAAATGGCCTTAGGGTCGTAAACTCCTCAAAGGGATGTTTCTATGCCTTAAACCCTTCCAAGGATTTAACCACCAAGTTGGAATAATTCTAGGGATCATTTGGGACTTCAAAACACAAAATATCACCAAGATGGTGAGTTCATGACCGTAAACTCAAGAGTTTACAACCGTGAACTCCATGTGTGATGATATATGGAGAGTAAACTCATATATGGGGTCCTTTGGAACCCTAAACCCAAGTACCTTGTCCCACAATAGCTTAGATGCAATCCTTAGGGTTTAAAACACTTATATAAAGTGTTTATTATGTTATAGGATGTCTTAACATTATCAATTAGTAAATAAGTCTAATTGAGTGCATATATGTGTGATTATATGTTAATTAGGATCGTAGTGTGCGTACAAGTCCTCACTTGACACCTAACAATCCTGCACCATCCAGTTCATCCAAACCACCATATACAGGTGATTTCATACCCCTTAATCAATGTTTTAAATGTTTTTAAATGCTTTAATGGGGGGGGGGGGGGGAATACAAGTAGAAAACAACATGTTATTAAATCACTAATATGTATTTTATAACTGTGTTTTCATCCAGCAGATTTCACATAATACAAAATGTGATGCATGAAATGGTTTTCTATCTTAAAATACCTTGATAACAAAAGTATTAGTTTTGAAATGTTTATTAACATGACATCAACTCACTCTTAATTATTATTTAAAACTCTTAGATACCTTGCAAAACCATTACGTTTACCTTCTTGAACAACCAACTACCTTTTAGTAAATTATCATAGGGATAATTTGAAGATATCAAACATTTTTCCTATTACAAGGAATCACACAAGAGTCAGTTCATTCATGAGTCTACACTAGTACATTACCTGATACATGGGTACATATACATATGCTTACCTGATACATGAACATGTTTACATATGCTTAATTGATACATGAACACACTTATATGAATACCATACATGAACACTGTAACATAGATGCATTATCCTGTATTCACTTAACTGGATACTCATATCTTGACTTGAGAAGATGATTTATTAGTACTTTTCTGTGTAAATTATCTTTCCTATCCCGGTTCAATGGGATATCTAAGCGGGACTAACCATTCCTCCATCCTGCTGTTGCAACAGAGGATGAGATGAAAATCTTCGGATGATCATTAGGTTACTATTTATATTAGGTAGATCGATATCGGGACTAACCCTTCCACCCATCTGCTGCTGCTACAAAGGACAAGTGGACAATCTTCGGATGTTCATTAGGTTATACTTTTCGCTTATTGCGATGTTGTGTTACTCCTAGTACTTAGTGATAACACTTACATTAGTACATTTTCATGTTTACTTTATTTTGTGATACTTTCACATAAACGGTGAGTTAGACTAAGTACTTTAGTACTAGTTAATAGAAGGAAAAACTATCATTTTACTTACAAAACATTCGGGTCTCGTTTGAAGACTACATTTCATAATACTAGGAAATAAGGGATTTTCTAGGGTTTTTCATACTTATATCAACTGTCTTACTTAAAGGTTTCACATGACATTCATAACAATTCTTCAAAGCAAGAGAATGACACTTAAATACTTATGAATTCACCAGCTTTAAAGCTGATACTCTCTTTCAAAATAACTTGTATTCTTAGGTCATCAGTAGACAGGTACGGTGGCCAGGTTTTGAGAACACAGAGTAGACAAGTCTCGTCTTTTATTTTGATTATATTTTTGGTGTCTTATTACAATGAAAGAACACATATGTATTAAAACTTTACTTATAATGCAATGGATGATGTTGTTGCTTGTTTAGTATTTTACACTATTGTGATACTGTACATGACGTCCTCCACCCCTGAACATTTCCGCCGTTCGTGGTTTTGGGGTGTGACATTGACCGACCCTAGCATCGGAGGAGGTTGTGTAACCACTAGAGCCCGTTTTCGTGCGCTTTGATTGTTGGACTCCAAAAATAAAATCTCGCTCGTATTTTTTCCACCTAGAACTTCGGACCAATAATTTCCAATAATCGTGCCACTTGAATGGTTTTCTGACTTCCTCAAGGTAAAACTGCAACGCTTCGTGACGTATTTCTTCGTCGCCTTGGCCGCTTTTTCGTTGGGGTTTTAGGTTGTTGTACAACCCGTTAATTTTTGAAACCCCCTTGCTATTTCTCAAAACTTCGAGTTAAGTTGATGTTTCGTACGGTAGTCATCACATTTTCCTAGCTCCTCTCGAAATCGTTCTAAAATGCGAAACCAAAAATGTTCTCCCGGTTGTGCGTTTCACTGAATCGAATCTTCAGAAATATCAACCCAAGCTTTGACCAAAACTAGCTCTTCGTGTGGAACCCATAGTGTCGGCTTTTGTCTTCTTGGTTGTGCGACACCCTCGCGCACTTGTTTTTTACCTTTACGTCTTTGTGGTGGCCGTGTTGGTTGAGTTTCGGGAACCATGTCTTCTTCTTCCGCGTCATCCGATTCATCAAAAAGTTGGTGGTGGTGTTGGGTTTGGGTTTAAGTTTCAGTTTGAGTTTGTGATTGAGGTTGATTTGGCGATTGTTGATCCGGAAACACAGCGAAGTTTGAAAACATTTGTGACAGAACATTTGGAACTTGCATCGGGTAATATTGGCCAACATTTTGGTATTGGAATTGTAGTGGTGATTGAATTGGAACACCGAGTTGGGGGCGGTAAACTCCTTGCTGGGATGAATCGACAACAAAAATGTTGCGAAGAGGGATGTTTGTACTCGAACCATGGCTTTTTTCCGTCGATCGGAACTTGGGGTTTGTTTGTCGGGATTCTTTTTTTTTTTTTTTTTTTTGATATAAAGTAGAGAGTATAGAGAATAGTTTGATATGTTTAGAAGTTATGTGTATATATTTATAGTAGTTGTAAAAGGATAAAAAAAATAATAAGAAATAAATACAAAGTAGCCATTACAGCCACATGAAAAAAAATCACGTTTTTACCGTTAACCAACGGTATTTTTTCAAAAAAAAAAAATAATAAATGGGCCAATCACAGCAGGAGAGAGAGAGAGAGGCTCCCCTCTCCGTTTCCCGCACACACCTTACTCGCGCCGACGGTGCGGTGTTCCGCCGGACGGGACGGCTCCCGCCTCCTTTCCTTGCACCCGCTCCGTTTGACCTGATGTATTTTCATTTCTCATGTGATTGATCTTTGTAATTTCTAAAAATTGTCTAAATGATCATTTTTATCATATAATTTTTTTGCCATTTTTGTTTTGTTCTATATTTTCTTTATGGTTTTCAATTTTATTTGGTTTAAATAAAAAAAGAAAGAAAGAAAACCTTTCTCTCTCTCTAAAAAAAACTCACGTTGGCTCGACATAACTCTCTTCACTTGCCAAATTCAACAAAATGCTTCGCTCAAATAAAACATCTTAGACTTTCACCAAGGAAGCTTTGTTCATCTTCAATGGTATCTATTTCGATAATTGTTGCTAAAGATTGTAAAGTTCAATCACATGATGTTGTTATACAAAGACCCAATTGCAATTTAATTTTTATACTAATTTTTGAATTGGATATTCTTATAATTCGTGAAGTACATTAGGTATATATACATATATACATGATATATGATATTTCAGGTTGTTATGAAAATTTTTAGCTTTCAAAAGTAGGGTCCGTTCGTTTGGTGATGCTAAAAGCTATTTTGCGATTCACTCTAGGGGTGGCAATCGTGTCGGCTTCGAGTTTGCATGTCAAAATACATCAACCTATACACGACTCATAAAATTATTCGTGTCGCAGGTTGGCGGGTTGGATACATCAATCCGAACACGACTCGTTTAACCCATTTATATATATAGGTTTATAGGTCAGATTCGCGTTCATGGGTCAAATTTGAGTTGGCGGGTTGGCGGATTGACTCGTAAACCCAAATATTATTTGCGTAACAGTGAACCACCTCTGGGGTGACCCATGAACGCTTGCAAATGCAAGGAAAAATTTCTTTGTGTCTTCACCAAATGGTGAACCACCTCCTAGGGAGCAAGTTTTAAGGCGGCAATACCCTTTAAAAAAATTAAAAAATTAAAAAAAAAATGGGTTGGGTTGACCTGTGAACGCACTAACTAAACCGAACACGATCCGTTTATTTGGCGGGTTGGCAAGTTGGCGGGTCAGAAAGATAAACAGAAAATACTAGTGAATACCAACATTGCAACAACCAACTAAATAAAATAACTGGCAACTCAAACCTCGGCCCCCGAAAATCGTGTTGTCCCATGACGACTGTCGGGTAACTGCCAAGCTAGGGGTATAGGGTCCAGCACCTCACCAAAAACGAGAAAGGGACAACGAGATCGGATGTGGCCCTCTTGGCCGCAATGCAAACAAACTTGCGCACTCATCCTACAATCTCTACCAAAATGACCCTCCTCGCCACACTTGTGACATAAAAAAGATCCACACATCCCTTTAACTAATCCTGAACTCCCGCCAGCAGACTTGAACCGCTTTGTTGCAGGTTGGGACTGAACCGAAGCCTGACGTTGCTCCTTTGTCCGAGTCTCTATCTCAATCTCTCACCTCCTCGTGACATCCTGAAGCTCAGCAAGGGTATTGTATCGTTGGGTAGACACAAACTGTCGAATACCCGTCTTGAGCATGCTCAAGTATCGAGTCATCTAAGCCTGCTTTGAAGCAGTGAACTCAGGACAAAACAAATCCCTCTCAGTAAACATCTTCGTGATCTCCGTCACCAACTCGGTTGTCTGTCTTAGATCCAAGTACTCCTGAGCCAATCGCTCCCTCTCCACAAGAGGAATATACTCCACTCGGGACATGTCCAAAAACTACTCCCAAGTGACTGCGGCTCGCTTAGCTTGCAAAAAGTCATTGGTCACAAACTCTCACCAATATAGATGTAACACCCCCCTCTGGCACGTATCACAATATTTTCCGCTTTGGGCCACTCGGCACGAGGACTTCCCAGGGGTCACCCATCCTGGTACTACTCCCGCCCGAGCACGCTTAACTACAGAGTTCTTATGGGATCTGCTGCCCTCACGACTTTAAAACGCGTTGTGATAGGGAAGGTATCCACACCCCTTATAAGGAATGCTTAGTTCTCCTTCCCAGCCGATGTGGGATCAGATCTAACCCACTTTCACCCCCCATTATAGGGTTCGACGTCTCTGTCGAACACATCGACCCGTGCCCTAGCTCTGATACCATTTGTAACACCCCCTCTGGCACGTATCACAATATTGTCCGCTTTGGGCCACTCGGCACGAGGACTTCCCAGGGGGTCACCCATCCTGGTACTACTCCCATCCGAGCACGCTTAACTGCAGAGTTCTTATGGGATCTGTTGCCCTCACGACTTTAAAACGCGTTGTGATAGGGAAGGTATCCACACCCCTTATAAGGAATGCTTAGTTCTCCTTCCCAGCCGATGTGGGATCAGATCTAAAGAGCTCGGGGTGATCGCATGGCACACACCATAGATTAGACAGCCTAGGAATGTTTACTCTGATAATGAACATGTGATTTGAAAACTTATACTCATATTATGTTTTGGAATGATGACTTTACTTTAAGTAATGATTTATTAAAAGAAATTTTTGGTCTTAAATTTTGGGTCGTTACAAGTTGGTATCAGAGCCTTGGTTTGAGGGATTCGGACATCCCCTCGGGGGTGTCTGAACTCAAACTGAGGAATTGGTAAAGAAGTTTTCAAATGAAAAGACAGTTTGTAAAAAGGGAGTTTTGATAAAGAAAATAGTTTTAGAAAAGCAAAAAGAATTCGGAAAGATAAAAACTTTGAAAAGAGAAAAGAGGTGTGGTGCATGCAATCAACCGAGCTCAAGTAAGTACCCCAAAATACCCATACAAGTTTATGTTTTGATTATCAGTTAATAGAACAGCATGCTAGATTAGGACTAAGGATCTAGGGAGGATGCCTTATGTGCCTGTTATATGTGCTTTTGATCTGCATGATAGTGCTGAATAGTCAGTAGTAGGATAGCCTGATTAGGTTATGCCTGAGTTTATGAGTTATGTTGCATGCTAGTTTAGATTCTTGCTATGTGGATATGATTGCTTGAGTATGTTATGGTTAGATTTTCCCTTGTCTGGATGCTGCTTGCTTTGTGCATTGTGGGATTCTAAGTGATGGGAGTTGGCCATTAGGTGGATACGTCACGTCACATGTGATCAGGGTTGAATAATCTCAGAGTGATGGATTTGGTCCTATTGCGCAGCTCTTGTTTGAGTCCAACCGTTGTAGGAACGAGTCTTTTACTTGAAGGATTATCTGAGCCTCGTCACATGTGAGGGTATCCAGGTGATGGCTAATTGGCATTGCGAGGAGGCCTTCAGCAGCTGAGGACTGGTTTGAGTTGAGTCAAAGGTTTCCCTAGGGTAAGCCTAGGATGAGGTAGTGCTGGGAGCAGTAGAAGTAGAAGAGGGACCTGGTGGAGTCAAAGCAGTTCCTGAGGAAAGTACGGATAGATGTGGAAGGTAGTATGGGCCTGTACTACTGAAAGCAGAGGATCCGTACTCGATTCGGGAAAGGCCGAGACAAGACCGGGAACCTGGTAGTGAGTATGTTTGGTCTCGCAGTAGTGAGGAGTATTTTGATAGTGGTTATGTTATATGTTTCAGTATGGTGACATTGCAAGAGGGACCAGCGGGTGGATCAGGCACCGAAGAGGGATTAGGCTCGGGTTTAGGGGCCGAGCAGCTCGAGGAGCGGATGAGAGAGTTGATATCAGCGGAGGTTACGCGCAGTATTCTAGCTCAGACTCTTGTGATCTTTGGCACGGTCAAGGAGGGTATATTGGAGATTTTGGATGAGAGGCTGGGAGCCTTCCGCACTGAGATGATGGCTTTGTTGGGAGCGTGTACCTTGACATTTCGGGAGTTCAGGGCTTCCGGGGCACCCGATTATCATGGGGCTAGGGACCCCATCGCTAGCAGCAGATGGTTGGCTGATGTTGCCAACGCATTCCGTACGAGCCGGTGTTCTGAGGAGGACAAGGTCAGACTCGCTTCCTGTCTTCTGAAGGACAGAGCGAGGGATTGGTGGGAGGAGATTGGTCATGCTTTAGGTGATGATGCCGCGTTGTACGCGATGACTTGGAGTGATTTCTCAGCAAGGTTTAGAGCGGAGTTTTCGCCGATTATTGAGGTGCAGCAGTTGGCCCGGGAGTTTCAGGATTTGACGCAGACTACTGAGACTGTGGCGGAGATCACCGCCAAGTTCAGAGAGAGAGCCATTCTTGTTCCGCAGTATGTCGCGGATGAGGAGATGAAGAAGGCACGATATCACGAGATGCTGAGGGATGACATCAGGGAGTTCGTGAGCAGGTCCAGTTGTAAGACGCTGGAAGATATGATTTCTCGGGCCAGGGAGAGGGAAATTGATTTGGACCAGATCCGGAAGAGGAAGCCGGATGAGATTCAGGTAGCCGCGAGTTCGGGCAAAAGGCCCAAGGGATCAGAGTCAAGATAAAGGGATTATCAGGACCGCAGTTGATGCGGAAGGTGTGGCAGGACGCACGGGGGCGCGTGCAGGAGTGGTAGTGGTGGTGAGTTTGGCTGTTTCAGGTGCGGTCGGACTGGTCATTTTAGCAGAGATTGTACTGCTACCATCACTCAGGGATTAGACTTGATATGTTTTCACTGCAATGAGTGGGGCCACAAGAAGGCCCAGTGCCCCAGTTTGCTTTCAGCAGGACGGGTGATAGCACCTGCCCCTGCAACTTTGAGGATCACAGACGGCCGTCAGGGCCGTGCGGAGGCGCCTGCAGTTGGAGGCAGGGCTTTTCAGATGGCTACTTTGGAGACGCGAGCAGTGCCAGAAGTTGCAGGTATGCGACTTCCGTTTTCAGTTCTTTTATTATGTGCATGATTATATTGTTATGGTTCTGCATCGTTATCTGTATGAGTATTTTATTTTTGAGCGGGTTGACTACGATCGAGTTATATGCCATTTGCATACCTTGGATATTTGGGTTAGTAGTTAAGGGGTGTGTTGCATCGAAGAAGGTTACTTAGGGTGCAGTATCTGTAGCATGCCTTGGAGGGACTCGGTATGTCTTGCTAGTTCGGAGCCGTATAAGTTTTAGAATGGACAGGTTAGATCCTTAGCTATGGTAAGCTTGGGATTCCTCAGTGGATTGATTATGGTAGCAAGGATTGGGATTTCTCTTCATTAAGCATCGAGGCGTGAGCAGGATCGAAGTGGGGGAGAATTCTCCGAGTGTATAAGGGTAAGAGCACGCAAATCCAGATCGGGTATATGATTTCTGAGAAGGAAAGGAGGTAGTTCAGCGTCTGACGGATTGAGAAGTTCAGGGTTGGGAGTTTGAGAACTTCCCATCAGTGCGGGCGTGTAAAGGGTAATGGTGAGTATGTGATTCAGGTTAAAGGGTCGCATGTAGGACTCGTGTGAGTCGGAATGGAGATCTTGAGGTCAAATAGCAGGAGGTGTTTTCGTGTTAGCAGTCAGTGGTGGGAAGTGATGTAAGACTACGGGGCGGTCGTAGCATTCACTAGCAGTTAGTGGTGGAAGTGTCGTCAGACTACAGGGCAGCCGTAGCATTTTGTAGTAGCTTCGTTGGCGGAGTCGGGGCGAGGCCCTTATCTCCTAGCATTTAGATAGGGATCGGGAATGGGGAATGGATGAGAATGGTATGGAGTTGCTTGTATATCCATTGAGGGATGGGACCCGTGGGCGAGGCCCGTATGAGGATAGCAGTATAAGTGAGACCTGAGAGCAGGGTTGCTCAGTAGTATGGATGGGTGAGACCCGTGGGTGAGGCCCGTGAGTTTTAGCAGCACAGGTGGGACCTGGTAAGGATCTTAGTGTCTAGATAAGGGGATCGGGGATCCCAGGAAATGGTATTGACAGCATGGTAGAATAGATTGAGCAGTATAGGTGGCGGAAGTATCTTCGAATGCCGCTGGGAGTGACTAGTGGTTGTGTTGGGTCAGTAATCGGTGAGAGTCGGTAATCCAGATATTGATAGGTTGGTAGGGACCAGGATGGTCTCAGTTCATTCGGAAGCCAGATAAGGAATAGCAGGATTTCTAGCCAGTAGCAGTGCGAGGATGCAGAGTATGGTGGAATTCAGTTAGTTGATCGTGGGGTGCTCGACACCGAATGATAGTAGCAAGAATGCCAAGTGGATACTAGCAATGATGACCCGTACAGAGTAGCGGAAGTAATAGATTGGGTGAAGACAGGGTCTTCACAGTGGCAGAGGAGATAAATGGTTATGGAGCGTTGCCTCGGGAAGGCAAGGAAAGAAGGGGTGAACCCCCATGTTGCAGTACTCGGAGAATATCAAAAAGATTATCGGTCGAGTAAGTTGTGTTTCCAGAATGTTCAGGGTCAGGATACACCCGAGATTATTATCGGTAAGGATTGACGTTAGTCTGAATGACTGAGCGGGAGACCAGCAAGGTTAGGCAGCTGGTGTTAGAATGGATGGTGGGGCATTGGAGGCAGATCGCCGGCAGTAGAGTATAGTAAACTTCGAGGATGAAGTTTAGTTTAAGTGGGGGAGAGTTGTAACACCCAAAGTTTTAAAGGCCAAGAAGGGAAAGAAAAGCCCTAATTTTAAGGGTCGACTCGGCGAGTCCAAGGAGGGACTCGGCGAGTCCGAGCGGGATCCGGGTCAAGGTGTAAGTGGCCAACTCGGCGAGTCGGCCAAGTGGACTCGGCGAGTCTGGTTTGTGCGAGGAAAACCCTAAATCCGGGACTTTGGGCACTATTTAAGCTCCTTATTCTCTCCATTAGGGTTCCTTAGAGCCCCCTTGTTCAGAAAACGAACCCTAAGCCTCCATTGTTGTGCATTCAAGCTTCCAAGCCATTTTTGGGTGATTTGAAGGAAGAAAAAGGAGAGGAATCAGTGAAGCTTCAAGGATTTGCTTCAGATCTGGAGTTTGTGGAACCTTTCTAAAGTATTGAAGGTATTAAGTCATTTCCTTCTCTTAGATCTAAGTTTGGTTGTGAGTTTTGGGGCTTTTAAGCCATGATTAGCCACCCTTATGGGTTAGAAGCCGGATCTGGAGTTGCTACTTCAGATCCAAGTGTGTTATGGTCTGGAGAAGCATAAAGTATCAGCCATTAAGTCGATTTTGAAGCCCATTGGCCTTAAACCCTAGTTTTTGGCATGTTTTGCTTAGATCTCCTTCTCTACACGTAAAGATTGCAACTTTACGTAAGGAATAGGCTTGGGAAGGGTAGATCTACAGTTTGGAGTCCATGCATGACTCTAAAATCCTCTACGTGTAAGGAGAACTGAAGGGACTCGGCGAGTCCTTTGAGTGGACTCGGCGAGTAGCATGAAGTTGTGGAGAAACTCGACGAGTGGGATGAACAACTCGTCGAGTCGTATGAAGATTACCTTGTACTCGGCGAGTCAGGTCGCGAAACCCCAAACCCTTCGAGTTGAGACTCGAATCAGTGAGTCGGGTGGAGACTCAGTGAATTGGACAGGTCTGGACTCAGAAATCGGTAGACTCGGCGAGTCATGGACTGACTCGGCGAGTCGAGTCATGAATGGAAGGAATCTGAACATTATGAACTCGGCGAGTCAGTAGGGTGACTCGGCGAGTAGGGTTGACCTGGAAGGTTGACCTTGACCAGGATTTTGACTTGGACCAGGGTGGACTTGGTTGTCTTTCGGGGGTCAGTTAGACTCAGTGTTGCATTGATATTGGTAGTTCGGGGAGCAAGAGGAGCAGGAGTTCCATGAGTTGTCGGGTAGCAGCTAGTGAGATCATCAGCAAGTTCAGCCAGTGCATGTGAGTTTCCCTTTGTGTGAATGGGTCTAAGGCCACAATGCCGACCCATGTAGTTATGAGTAGAAGACCCGGGGGTTAGCCCTAGGCACAATATGCTAGTATTATTTCGAGGACAAGGTCCAGTAATAGCGGACGGGTGCCCAAGGAATTGTTTATATGATAGTTTATACTTGTTGTCTGTATGATACATGTATGTGCCTGGTAGGGAGGTGAGTGTGGGAGAGGTCCCGTATCTCACCAATAGCAGAGTGTGGATGGGGTTCCATATCTCATTAGTAGCAGAATAGGGGCGAGGCCCAAACTAGAACAGGAGTGAGAGTGGGCTAGGCCCATACCTCACTTCCATTAGGAGCGTGGACGGGGTTCCATGACTCATCAGTAGCAGAACATGGGCGAGGCCCAGGATAGGCGAGGCCTTAGGACAGAACCAATTGCATGTGTTAGTTATGTGTTGTGAAATGTTTATGTGTTATTATTTGTTGACGAGTGAGTCCCTGTGACAGGCGAGGCCTAAGTAAAACAGATATGTATCCAAGCGGGGCTCGAAGCCAGGCGGGGCCTGGAGCGGCAGGGTCGTTGTAGCGGGCGAGGCCCGAGGTAGGGGGCGAGGCCCAAGATAGGGGGCGTGGCCCAGTATGTGCAGTACGTGGTTATGCATGGTATGTGGTAGGGTGGGGAACTCACTAAGCTTCGTGCTCACGGTTTTCAGTTTTGGTTTCAGGTACTTCCGGTAGCGAAGGGAAGAGCTCGGGGTGATCGCATGGCACACACCATAGATTAGACAGCCTGGGAATGTTTACTCTGATAATGAACATGTGATTTGAAAACTTATACTCATATTATGTTTTGGAATGATGACTTTACTTTAAGTAATGATTTATTAAAATAAATTTTTGGTCTAAAATTTTGGGTCGTTACAATAGAACAAAAAAAAAATGGCAAAAAAAATTCACTCCATTACAAGGACCAATCATATTAGAAGATTCAGCAAAAACTTCACCTTCTGGCCCTCGAGACATGAGCAAATGAAGAAAAATCCCTCCATTAGTCTATCTGATCTAAATCAAAACCATTATTTATTATTAAAGTAAAGCTATTATTAAAGTAAAGCTTAAATTAAACAATAAACAACTAGAAACTTTTCCAATTCGTGTGAATCCAGACTCCAAATATGGATATGTGAAAGTTTTCAAATTATTTCAAATTATTTTTAAATTAAATTCAAATTATTTTCAAAAGTAAACATGGAAGGATGAGATGTGTACTATTAGTCGGAGCAAGAAAGTTTACCCCAAGATACCCATACTATTATATTGCTTATGATAGAACTACATGCTACTTGTAGGCTAGGTATCTTTAGGAACTGCATGATAGAATTGTCTGATGAATGATGCATGTTAGCCTAGGAGAATCTCTTATATGTTGAATGAAATTGGCATCATTACTGTAGTTGCTTAGTGTATGCATCATAGCTGTACATAACTAATATTTTATAGCATGAGAATGTTTGATTTAGCCTTATTTCCTGTTCTTTTCTGAGAAAGGGCTTAGGATAGAATCAATTATTCGACTGTGTACGGGGTCCAATGTTATGTATGATTAGCATGCATGAGTGGCTACAGGGTTAGTGGAAGTTTCATGAGTGAGTACATTTCATAGCAGGACAACATGAGGAAAGATTAGTCACTCTTGAGAGAGTAAATACATGATGAATCTGTATCCTAGATGTTCAGGCCGTGTGGTCGGGAATTTCATATGAGGGTCTGCCTGATTTTATTATGCCTTAGTGCAAGTCGACTCCATTGTGTGAATGTTTCTTACTTTGTGCTTTATAGGACTCATATTGATGTGACTTAACTATCAAATTAATACGTTACATTACATGCTACGAAGGTTAAATAATCTTAGAGTGAAGGATTTGGTCATATTGCGCTGCTCCTGTCTGAATCTAACTGTTGTAGGGTTGAGTCTTTTCGTCGAAAGATTATTTAAATTTTGTTGTATGTAATTGTATTCATGAAATGGTTAGCTGACATTAATAGGGGTTCTTCAGAAGTTGTTGGAATGGGAGGAGGGAATCCAAAGAGAGCCTAGGGCGTGCTTGAGTGCAGTTGCTATGCTGTTCAACGGGTGTTGGAAGTACTATTATGAGTAGGTGACTTCGTGGTAGTATTTTTGTGTCTATCGATCCTTTGGTTATGATTGTTCACACTGAGGATGGGCATGGTGATTGCTTAGGCCTTAGCGGCCATATTAGTTTGGTTTTGAATAATGCAAACCTAGATGGTTTAACTTATTTTAAGGTCTCGAGGGCCTTGCTCGGGGTAGTCTCAGTTGAGTCACGAGACTAAAAAAGGAAGCAATTGTGATGATCGGCTCGAGGATTGCAGCCAGAGGTTGAGTGATTGGCAGATGGATTGGGAGGTCACTATCCACGTCGGGTATTATATTCTCCCAAGCTTTTCCATTTTCATAGGAGATAGAGACCAAACATGTGATTTTAGGAGTTGTGATGTAAACCCAACATGAGGATAGATGATTGCGGTCTCTGACGGCAAAACGACAATATGGGAATGTACAAGAGGATTTTGTTGTATGAACGCCTTGAGATGAGACCAGGTTGAGTGCTATCATCGGTTAGTGGATCAGGGGTAAGCTAGAGTGTTTTCATCTGTTAGTAGATTGGGGGTAAGCTCGAGTGTTGTCATCGGTCAATGGATTGGGGGTAAGACCGAGTGTTGTTGTTGATTAGTGGATCAGGGGTAATCCTGAGTGTTGTCACTAGATAGCTAAGTAGGGCTTTTGGAGCCAAGTAGGAGCGTGGCCCATTTTGGTATGTGAACAGTTGGTTATCTTCATGATGGTGTACTTATGTGCGGGCTTAGCATGATGTCGATTGGTCGAGGTGGTTTAGAACCAATCAAATATGTAGGTATAACATCCCGACTCCTAGGTATTATATTTTTATAAATTTTATTATTTTGATTGAGTAACTCGACGAGTTAGAGGCCCCAACTCGCCGAGTAGAGACGGATTTGGCCACGTGGGTTTTACGACCAACTCGACGAGTTGGCGCTGTGAAAGGAAACCCTAATTCTCCGGGGTTGGGTCCTATTTAAAGGACCTTAAGCCCTCATTTCAGCCTCACCAGCCACCTTACGCCCCTGTGTGAAACCCTAATCGTCTATATTGATCTAAGAGAGAAATAGAGCTAATATTTGGGCATTTTAGTGCACTATTAGAAGAGAAGAGAGGAATATCAAAGCAAGGAACGAGAAGGGACTATTAGATCCGGTGCTCATCCACCCTTAGCTTCTATTGGAAGGTAAAAGTCATCACCTTGCTCATCATATTGATTAGATCTCGTTGCTAGGAAGCTTTTAGGGATTTTTCCATATTCCCTTGAGACTTTGAGTGATTTGAGCTTGCTAAGAGATTTAGACTTCAGATCTTGACCTTGTAAGGTCCCTTAAGCCCAATGGTCTAAGCTTTATCAAGCTAAAGGAGAGTTTTATTGCTTAGGACCCTAAATGGAACTTGTTTTGGCATTTTAATCCCTAAGTGCCATGCATGGACATAAATCTTGCAGCTTTACGTGGTATCTCAGCCTTGGGAGGCTAGATATAGAGTTTGGGGTTGTAACTCTACCTTAAAACGTCTGAATGAGAACATAAAATGAAGGGACTCACCGAGTCGATGAGCTGACTCGGTGAGTCAACTAGGATTTTTCGTTGACGAGTCTGGACATGATTAACTCGGTGAATTGATGGGACAACTCGACAAGTTAAGTTGGATTTTCGTGACATTTCTGAAGGAACGAGGGGACTCGATGAGTCACATAGATGCACTCGATGAGTCAGGTCAACATGGACTGTTGAATCGAGTGTTGACTTTAGGGATTGGTCAAGATAGGGATTATAGGGACCATGGAGGGGTAAAATGGTCTTTTACCCATCCCAAGAGTTAAATAGAGAAAATAAATCGGTTTATTTAGAGTTGTTATTGAAGTGCTAAATAGGGATAATTATCATATGTGTTAAGCAGAGGCTTGATCGGTGATTCGTGTACGAGGTTTATTTACTTGCTTATGAGGTGAGTCTTCTCACTATACTTACCTAGAGTGGTAAATTTTGTGTGACTAGAGGGTCTTGTATGCTTTATTGTGTATTGTGATATCCTGCATTATGTCTTTGTGATTTCTGTTGTGTATTATTCTAAGCTTTACTGAGTTAGGATCGGAGGGTCCACCCGATTTGTGGGAACGGAGGGTTCCACTGAGACACATTGACCGGAGGGTCTTATTTGAGATATAAACATGAGAGGCTAATAGGATGTGTGTGGTATTTTGGGGAACTCACTAAGCTTCATGTTTACTGTGTTATGTGTTATGTGTTTCAGGTACTTCTTAGGATCACGGGAAGGCGTCGACTTGATTGTACATATGGGATGGAGTAATGTTTTGAGGATCCTGAATTTTTATTTTTTCAAAACAAATTTTCTTTTTTAAATCATACATTTATTCATAAGATAATATCAAAACATAATGTATCCAATGTTATCATAACAAAACATATCCCGGAATCTCAAAACAAAAACACCATGAGTGTGTACGGATCATGCCAGCACCTTCCCGCAATCCTCATGGGTACCTGAAACACATAACACATAACACAGTATGCACAAATGCTTAGTGAGTTCCCTAAAATACCACATACAACATATATTAGACACTTGAGGCTATAACTCTATATGACCCTCTGGTTAATGTGTCTCCGTGGGACCCTCCAGTCCCATAACTTTGTGGACCTTCTGGTCCTAACTCCATGGACCTTTCGGTGCTAACTCTGTGAACTCTGAATCATACATCGCACAAATCACATAGAAATCACATATACAAAAGCATACAAGATATTCTGTCACATAACTCTAATTACCACTCTAGATAAAGTATAGTGAGAAGACTCACCTCGGGTAACTCGATAAATCTCGAACTCGGTAATACTGGTCTAGGCTCTGCCTAATCACATGGAATAATTACTCTAATCAATACAACTCTTAAAGACTAGACTAATCCCTCTCTAAGTTCTCTCAAAAAGGTAAAAGACCATTTTACCCCTCTTATGGCTCAAAGACCCAATCATTGACTAAACCCTAAAAGTCAACAAAAGTCAACCCTTCGGGTTACACTGCGCGTACCAAATCTGTACGCTGGGTGTACCCGGCGACATCACAGAAACGGGGAATGCGACCGCTTGCGCTGCGCATACTGGGATTACACCCACCGTAAATCCCAGTTTCATACTCCTTTGATTTTGGGTCTTAAACGGTTAAGACGTATACTTATACTTTAGATTTGACTTGCCTAAGGCCATTTAATCCATAAAGTCGAAACCTTTAAGCCTTTGCATGGCTGTAAAGGTCACTAATCTCTCTAACACCTTTCCTCTTTCCTCATAAAGCCTATATCTCATGCATGGCTTAATATTCACGTCCAAGATTGGATTTTTATGGATCTGGAACACGTATAACAATGAAAGGGACACATCTAGCTCCATGGAGTCCCTTTGATCATAAAGTCTTCACCTTTGGGACTTAAACCCTAAAAATGGCCCATAAAACACAAATCCAAAATGAAGAGGAAAGTTCTGAGCTTTTTACCTCCAAGTGATGTCCTCCCCTTTGAAAATCCTAGATCCAAAGCTTGCACTCCAAGACTAGCTTCCAAAAAGGTCCTATCTTCCTCTTTACGACACAAAAAGGAACTTCAAGCTCAAACACACAGACACACACAGGCTTAGGACGATGGTTGTCTCTCTCTTAGGGTTTCACTCTCTCAAATGTTGGTTGAGGATAAGGTCTTAGCTTTCTTTATATAGGGCTCAAATCACAATTAGGGTTTTCATCTGGGCTCGCTACGCCCAACGTAACCCTGGGTACGCTCAGTGTACCTAGGCGAGTCTGCATCCAAACTAAGCGCATGAGTACGCGCGATGTACTCTTCAGTACACCAGCGTACTCAACGACTATAATTTTCCTTTAGGGATTCATCTTGACAAGTTGAAAAGGAATAAGGGTTAAATGATTATACCTGAATTTTGGGATGTTACAATTCTCCCCCACTAGAACCAGTCTTCGCCCTCGAAGTTTTATGCCGCAAACAACCCTGGAAGCTGCTTCCGCATCTCCGACTCCGGCTCTCAATTCAGCTCGGACCCTCTCCAATGTTGCCACTGGACCTGAACCAGGGACACCTTCTTGTTCCTTAGAACCTTGATCTTTCGATCCACAATCGAGATTGGCCTCTCAGCATAATTCAGGCTCGCATCCACCTGAATATCCTCTAGGGGAACCACTGTCATCTGATCGGCGATATACTTCCTTAACTGAGACACGTGGAAGGTATTATGTATCTGGCTCTACTCTGCGGGTAGCTCTAATCGATATGCTACCCGGACCACCCTCGCGGTTACCCTGAATGGTCCAATGTACCGGGGCCCCAACTTGCCCTTCTCCAGAATCGAATCACTCCTTACCAAGGAGATACCTTCAGGATTACGAAGTCTCCCACTTGAAACTCAAGCTCGCATCGTCTCCTATCCGCATAACTCTTCTGGCGACTCTGAGCTGCCAACAACCTCTGTCTGACCTGTTGTATCTGCTTTGTCGTCTGAAGCACTATCTCAGTGTTGCCCATCACTCGCTGCCCTACCTCTCCATATCAGATGGGAGTCTGACACTTCCTCCCATACAACAACTCGAAGGGAGGCGTACCAATGCTCGAATGGTGGCTGTTGTTATTAAAAACTCAGCCAACAGCAAGCACGTGTCCCAACATCCTCCGAAGTCCAACACACATGCTCGGAGCATGTCCTCGAGCGTCTGAATCGTCCGCTCAATCTGTCCATCCGTCTGTGGGTGATAAGCAATACTGAAATGCAGACTCGTGCCGCAACACCACCTCTCTACAACTCTGCCAGCCTCTCAGCAGAAGAGCTCTCACTGATAGCAAGAAAGTGAGCCCTCTTCGTCAGCCAGTCGACGATCACCCAAATTGCATCGACACCCCTCGCAGTCCTCGACAATTTGGTGATAAAATCCATAGAAATTTGTTCCCAATTCCATTGGGGAACCTCAAGTGGTTGCAACTTGCCATGCGAACGCTAGTGCTCGACCGTAACCCTGCGACAGGTCAAGCACCTCTCAACAAACCACGCTACATCCCTCTTCATACAGGGCCACCAGTACTCTCTCTTCAAGTCCATATACATCTTAGTGGCCCCGGGATGGATCGAGAACCTCGATCTATGCGCCTCATCCATAAAAATGATATGTGCCCCACCTCCAAGCAGCACCCAAATCCGACCCTGAAAGGTCAAAATCCCTTGGCTATCGGTAACAAACTTAGGTATCTACCCGATCACCCGCTCTCTCTTGCGGTTCTCCGGTAACACAGCCTCTGCCTAGGCCTCCCGAATGGTGTCCAACACCGGCATCATGCTTGTAAACCACATACAAATGTCTCGAATCAGGCACTCTTTGCCCTACGGCTCAGAGTATCAGCTACAACATTAGCTTTGCCCAGGTGATATAGGATCTCACAATCGTAATCCTTTACCACATCCAACCATCTCCTCTGGCGCATATTCCGGTTGGGCTGATCCATCGAATACTTCAAACTCTTGTGGTCCGTGTATATACTACACCGAACCCCATACAAATAGCGACGCCAAATCTTGAGGGAGAACACCACTGCCCCAACTCCATATCATGGGTGGGATACCTCATCTCATGAAGCTTCAGCTGCCTCGATGCATATGTTATCACGTGCCCTCTCTGCATCAGCACCGCACCCAACCCTGATATCGATGCATCACAATATACCACAAAATCTTCCATACCCTCCAGAGGGGCTAACACCGGGCTTCACATAATCTCTGGCGAAGTGTCTCGAATGAGGCCTGCTGCTCAGGACCCCAACTAAAATTCACGCCCATCCGGGTCAACCTGGTGAAAGGAACAACAATTTTGGAGAAATCCCTGAAAAACCTTCGGTAATAGTCGACCAACCCTAGAAAATTCCTGATCTCTGTGGGGGACCTCAACACCTCCCATCTCATCACAGCCTTAATCTTGGCTGGGTTTACCAATATCCCATTCTGGTTGACGAGATGCCCTAAGAACTGGACCTCTCGTAACCAGAAATCACACTTGGAGAATTTGGCATATAGTCTCTTCAATCTCAGAACTCCGAGGATCTCCCTCAGATGCTCCTCATGCTGCTCTCTAGATCTCAAATAAACCATGATATCATCAATAAACATGATCACCGAGCGATCAAACATCGGCTTGCACACCCTCTTCATGAGATCCATGAAGGCTGCCGATGCGTTGGTGAGCCCAAAAGGCATCACCACGAACTCGTAAATGCCCATAACGAGTCCTGAATGCCGTCTTCTGGATATCCTCATCATGCACTCTCATCTGATGATATCCAGACCTCAAATCAATCTTGGAGAACCAAGATGCTCCCTGCAACTAATCGAACAGATCATCGATCCTCGGTAAGGGGTAACAGTTCTTGACCGTTAACTTGTTCAACTCCCGGTAATCAATGCACATACAGTGTGAGCAATCCTTTTTCTTGACAATAAGGACCGACGCTCCCCACTGCTAGCTACTCGGCCGAATAAACCCCTTCCCCAGCAGCTCCTGAAGCTGCGAGGACAACTCCTGCATCTCTGGCCGCGCAAGGCGATAGGGTGCCTTGGCTATCGGTGCCGCACCCGACATTAGGTCAATCTGAAACTCCACTTGCCTCTCAGGAGACATACCCGGAAATTTCTCAGGCAAAACATCTGCGAACTCACACACTATTGGCACCTCTGACACAGAACTCGGTCTATCACCACCAACCCGCGTATCCATGACATACGCCAAGAAACCCATACAACCCTGCTGTAAACTCTGCGTCGCTCGAGCAGCAGAGCAGAAAGCTGATCCAGTCCTAGTACCTTCTCTGTACACTATGAGCACTCCCCCACTAGGGTCTCGTATAGTCACCAATTGACGCTCGCAATCTATAACATCCTGAACTGGCTCAACCAATCCATGCGCACGATAACACAAACATCTCCCATCGCAATCGGTACTAGATCTATTGGGAACTCAACACCGAAGATCTCAAGTACACATCCTCAAATCACATTAGTCGCATATACTGCTCGCTCGTCAGCTATAGAAACTCGTAGAGGTCGACTCAATGCCTCTCGTAGGATACTGATGTGCTTACTAAATGCTAATGATACGAAAGATAGACTCGCACCCGAGTCAAATAACACCAGAGCATGTATAGAATTCATAAGAAAATTACCTACGCATACCATAATATAAGCACAATATCTCAACTCGAAATAAATAGATGAAAGAATACATACCAGCCATGACGTCGGGCGTTGAGTGTACCTCCTCCGCTGTCAACTGGAAGGCTCTCCCACGAGCCTTCGGTGTCTCGGCCTTCATTAGCCGAATCTCAGTAGCTCGTAAGGCAGCAAGGGCAGATCCCTATGGTTCTCCCTGTGCCGACCCCCGCAGTCGTGGACACTCGGCCTTCCGATGGCCGGTCTGGTTGCAGTGGAAGCACACTGCAAATTCCTTGGGGCAATCCTTAGCCATATGCCCCTCCTTGCCAAACTTATAGCAAGACCTTGATTTTTAACTATTTACAAAATCTTCATTGGTTTTTTAAGTAGAACTGAAATTTATATTTAAGTTGACACTGTAATATTATATTTAAATTAACAGTTTAAGATTTTTTTTCTAAATTGTTCAAAAGTTGTAGCTTTAAACTGATAATGGTTTACATACAACAAAATTTTAAATCTAATAAATTAAATATAATATGTAAAAATTTAAAGACATAACTTTATAAGTAGAAGTAAATATATTATTTTAAAATTGAAATTTAGTTTATTTATGATTATACTTTAGGTTTGATATTTATTTAACCTTATTAACCAACTTATATTATTAGAAAGACACTACAAATTATCATTTTTAACTATTTACAAAATATTTGTTGGGTTGTTTATGGCGAACTAAAATTTATATTTAAGTTGACCCTGTAATGTTATATTTAAATTAATAATTTAACTATTTTATACAAATTGTTCCAAAATTTTATCTTTAAAATGATAACCGTTTACATCCAAGAATATATTAAAACTAATAAATTAAGTATAATATGTTAAAAGTTAAAAACATAACTTTATAAGTAGAAGTAAATATATTATTTTAATATTAACATTTAGTTTATACACTACTAGAAAAACAGCCTTTTATAACACTCATTGCGTGTCGTAAAAGGCTCAGACGACGCGCAAATGCGCGTCAAGGAAGGCCATGTCATAAAGAGAGATGACGCGCATTTATGACGCTCATTTACGACGCACAATTATGACGCGTGTTTACGATACGCAATGCGTATCAAGGAAGGCCATGTCATAAAGGAAGACGTCACGCATTTGCGTGTCGTAACCTTACGATGCACGTGTTAATGACACACAATGCGTATCAAGAAATCCCCTGTCAAGAAAGGCCATGTCATAAATGAAGATGACACACATTTTTGCGTATCATAATTTTAAATGTTTAAAAAAAATATATTATTTATAGATTTACTGATTTTCAAATTAAATTTGTATTTAATGTCTCATAATAGAAAATAAAATATCATATACAAAAAATACAATCCATTGTATAAAATTTAATGTCGTACAAATAATCGTTCCATGGAAAGATAAAACAAATCAATAGTTGCAACAAAAATTTACAAATAATTATATATAAGACATAAAAAAATATACCCTCAAATGGGAGATATTCAAAGTCTAATCTCCATGTCAGCTCTTCAACTCACTTTTCCAGTTTGTCCTTAGGTTCTCTAAGGGCTCCAACATCTCTTGCAGCCTGTGAAAACATATATTATAATTTTTTAATTACTATTTATTCTTATAATTCAAAGAATTTAGATAAAATTGTATTATATAATACTTAGATTTTTTACAAAAAATTCACTCACCAGCTTCAACATTCTTAATTTTTTCCCAAGTGACATCTTTTTCCTGTCTGTTAATTTCCCTATGCTTGTGTTGAGTAAAAAGTTCAAAAGATATCCATCCCCAAGTGCACACAACAAGTAAGGTATCTGTAATTAAACATTAAACACTTTTTACAAATTTACCCTTATAGACGAAGATAAAGATGAAGATGAGATGAGAATCATACCCCTTCAAAGGCACAAAGAAGAACAAAACGTGATATTATTTTGCTACCTAGATGTTCTTCAGTGATGTGATGAGAATCATATCCCTTCAAAGGCACAACATGTAAGGTATCTGTAATTAAATATCAGTCCACATCCCAACTGCAGCAAGATTACTATAATTTGGATTTTCACCAATGGGGTTTATGTCAAGACATGAGATATCATATTTCAGTTTTGCATGCTTTTTTTTTTTCTACTAAAACACCATCACCAACAAAATAATGCATATTCCCTGAATCCATGCAACATATGTTCCAACCACTGCAACATTACAACATACAGATGATTATTTAGATGTGTATTTATTTAAAATAAAAAATTAAATGCAAAAAAATATCATTTAAAGAAGAAGGTGAAAAGTGAAAACATGAGATCTATGAGTGGTTTAGGGTACATCCAGTTATCACCAGTAAGCTTTATTTTACCCCAGATGTACATCTGCCCTGCACCAGGATTACCAAAATAAAAAGTGATTCAAAATTAAAATACGAAAAGAATTCATAAAATAAATAAAAATTTTCAATAAAAAATTTAAAGCATACCAACAGTACAAGCAGAGCTTACAGAACCAGCTGAAATAACGGTAGTGGGTGGTAAAGTATTATGCTTTGTGAAAACATCAACACGACGAGGGGTAAACTCATCTTTTTGCTCTCTATGTCCAAGCCTGTTATGTTATCAAGATTTTAGATATTAATTATTAACAAATGGAAATGGAAATGGAATTGGAATTGGAATTGGTTGGCTTTAAATGGAATGGAATCCGTGAAAAGAAGGAAAGCATAGGCTAAAAGGGTATTTGAGTAATTTTTAAAGGTAAAAAAACGTTTGAGAATTAAATGAAAGAAATAAATTATTCACCTTCCATATCCTCCATTGCCCCACCTACAATATATTTAAGATACAAAATTAATATAGTTTAATAGAGCTTTCCTTCATGTTGTACTACATAATAATAAACATAATCCATTAAAGATTAAAGATTAAAGATTATAATTAAACTACAACATTATAAACATGTAACAAAAAATACCTCATTATCAGTTTCATGTCCAAGTTGACCATACTGTGGATGTCCCACAGTTCTAAAAACCAACAAAAAAAAACTTTATTTAAACATGTTAACAAGTGTGAATCGAAGAGGGTAAAATTGACAATTTACAGTATCGAAGCGCCTTCAATGGAAGATAACCAAATAGTAAAATCATCCCCACATGAAACATCTTTTACATGCGTTATAAGACAACGTACTGGAGATAATTCAAACTCTACATAATCAAAAACACATGTTAGCATGAAAGAATCTTCTCGAAGCCAAAATATAAGCATGGAGATAATTCAAATTCTACAGAGGAAATCACCATTTTTGGTTGACCCTGTTCCAAGTTGCCCATGTTTGTTACAACCAAAAGAGAATGAAAGGCGATCCAGAATATATATATATATATATATATATATATATATATATATATATATATATATATATATATATATATATATATATATATATATATATATATATATATATATATATATATATTACAAACAAAAGATTATTCAAAATGATTTTCTATTCAGATTTTTTTTATTCTTTTAAACAAAAGTTAATAGTAATGCAAGCATATTACTATGAGTTCTAGAAGCGAACCTGTAATATTTGTGAAGAAGTCAAGCTTTTGGCAATTTGCATATCTTTCGGCTTTAATGGAATGAAGGATTTTTGTGGTATTAGCTCAAAATCATCTTTCCTTAATCTCAACAACCACTTGATTGTTGCAAGCTGAGTAAATTTTATATTTTTGATCCTTTAAGTTTAACACTTTTTTTGTTTGCTTCTCAAGAAAATCAGTTTTCAAAACCGGTGCATATTTTAATGTTTAATAACCATTTTGGTCGCTAAATTGTTAAAATTAACCATTCAATGATCAAATAAGGACCAAATCCACCAATCAATCCTCTTTAAGGACCAAAACTGAAAAAAATTGAACTCATGAACAAAAAAAATGTAATTTACTTGAAATATCATTGAGGAAGAATTTTATCCAAATAACCCGTTGAATAATAATAATAATAATAATAATAATAATAATAATAATAATAATAATACCATATTTGTATGCTTCTAGACCCATTCCAATACTTCCATAATTGAAGGTGCAAAGAATAGCCAATCCAGCAGGGTTCCTAAGATAAAAATAAATAAATAAATAACATCAACAGATTTTAGGTTTCATCATATAAGTGATTATGATTCTAATTTCTAAAATCCAAGTAGAAGTCTTTCTTCTTACCAATCAACCAACCCAAAAATTGGCATTTCAGGGAAAGCTTTACTCATGCAATGAAGAAGAAACCTGTTTGAACACTCTTGAATTTAACCTTTAAGACACAAGATATAATTCCAAAAATATTGATTGACACAACTAATTGATATTATGCACAACTTGAATTCCATAACAATTTAGACAATACATCATGTCTTTTTAAACAATTATTCAATGTGCTAGCCTACTATCACTGAATATCTAAGAAATTCCAGCCTAATCTTTGGTTCAAAAACAGAATATATTGAACAAAATTCATTTCATTTGATCACGAAATGAAAAGGGTCAGCAACATAAATACTTGGGAACACAATTATTCAATTAAGTCTTTTTCACAATCAGCTTTATTTCTGTTTAGCCTAAAATAGAATACATGTTCTCATTGTTTTCAAGCAATTGATCTTTCAACTTTTCCACTACTACAAACCTTGAACAAAAAGATAATGAGGATGAGAAGGGCATTCATGTCTTTTGCACAAAAGATGAATATAAAAAGTGTACCAGCTGGGAACTGCTCTGTAGATGAGAAGAGTATCGGATCTCCAACAAAATGGATATGAATGAGTAAAGCTTCCAGATTTGACCAGTCTGCTCTTATCCTGCATACATCCATAACAAAAGGTAAGGAATAATCATTTTACATAAATGCCCCTGTTAATAATTATATACTAACATTTAACTATTCTTGTCTTTACTGCTTGAATGATATCTTTATCTGCCTCTTTGACATATCGACCAATGAAATCAATAACTCTTTCTGTAAAACATCCATCATCATTAACTACCATAACAAGATTTTCTCCCTGCATAAAGAAGAACATGTATGATTTGGTTATAGGAAAAAAGATATAAATAAAGATACAATGCATATGTTATCAACATATTTCAGACCTTATGAATGATTTGGTTTTCCAAACAAACACGATAATCATCTTCACCAAATGCTGGAGGACAGTGCACGATTCCAGTTCCACTCTATGAAGTTACACAATCATCTGCAACAACTCTGAATGCCACATCTGAGAATTCTTTGAAATAATTAAATAATGACACATACACTTACTTTTTACCCACAAGTGAAGATCCTTGAAATTTATCCAACACCTCATAAGCAACCATAAAGTTTTTAGCCTTTCCACAATTAGAACTAGATCCCTTGGTTTTGTCATACACAACTCCATTAGGTTTTCCTTTTTTTGCCTTTTCTACTGGAAGCTCTGATAATCGAGATTCAGCAACTACATAGATTTTTCCAATGGATATGCTCTTCACCTGATTTCGTATATAGACTTAACATCAACTATCTACTTAACTTCAAAAATCAAAATTGAAGTATAGATCAACTCGACACTACTAACCTTGACATATACAAAATTTGAGTTGACACAAAGTGCAAGATTCCTAGGGAGTATCCATGGTGTGGTTTTCCATGCAACAAATGCAGCACCATCTTCATCATCAACAACTAGAAATGTCACCATTATTTTAGGATCAGGTACTTCCTGCTCTCAACAAATCAAAGGTGATACAAAAGGGTTTAGAATAGTTTGAATGGAAATTAGCAAACATGAGAACTTCAATTCAAACCTTGTAATTTGAATTAGCCTCGAAATTGTACAATGGAGTCTTGCAACCTGTACTGTAGGGCATCACCTTTTGCACAATTGATAATACAGGAAGACAATTAAACATTTTATAGAGTAGATAGTGTATTGAATTGACAATGAACAGATCACGAAAATGATGAATTGAAGAACTAACCTTAAACCCTCTGTAAACAAGGTATGTGTATGCAGAAAGATCGACATATGAGTAATGGAGTAGTAGTGGTGGCCATCATCTCCATTGTCGATCGCAGACATTAAGGGAGGGGGATAATGAACCCTAGAAAGCCATTACACTGAGCAGTCGCACATTTAAAGAATGAAAGGTAGTGAAGTGGTGCATCGGTAGCTATTGTCTTAATGATCCGATGGGGGACTGTGGTGGTCCGATAGGAGCGGTGGCAAGAGCGGATGAACCTGGTTCAGAAAACCAGAAGGGTGATTAGGGTTTTCCATAGAGTGTGTGTGTGTGTGTGAGAGAGAGAGAGAGAGAGAGAGAGAGAAAGAAAGAGAGAAAGAGAATGCAGAAGTAGAGGAAGATGGTTGCCTCAAAAGGATTAGTAAGGTTTTTTGTTTGAGGATTTTAGAAGGAGAAGAAGGAGAAGAATCAGGCGAAGAAGGATTATTAGGGTTTTTTTAGAGGATTTTAGAAGGAGAAGAAGG
Source organism: Lactuca saligna (assembly GCF_052625555.1). Taxonomy (NCBI): domain Eukaryota; kingdom Viridiplantae; phylum Streptophyta; class Magnoliopsida; order Asterales; family Asteraceae; genus Lactuca; species Lactuca saligna. The sequence continues at coordinate 131,256,190 of NC_136423.1, read as the reverse complement.
AGAGTAATCAGGCGGGCTGTTTAATTTTTTGGCATTTCATTTCCCACCATAGATTATTAAAACAACCGAGAACGCGCTTTTCTAAAAAATATAAAGCGACACATTTACACGACACACCTTTTATGATAGGTGCCCTCCGTGTTTTTTTGTTGGACACTAATTTTAGGGCGCGCAAAATGCGTGTGCTCTATCCTTCAAATTTTGGAAAACTGACATTAATTTTTAGGGCACACACAAATGCGCGTCCTTTATCAGCGTGTGTCATTATATGCACGTTGTAAAAGGATGTTTTTCTCGTAGTGATATATGATTACACTTTAGGTTTGATATTTATTTAACCTTATTTACCTACTTATAATTATTATTAGAAAGAAACTCAAAAGTTATGAGAGTTTCAAATGAATATGGTGAAAGAAAAATATATGGGGGTTTCAAATACGTGAGGTTCAAGGAAAAATGCTAGCTTGATAAGATATATAGATATATAGATAATGATGATAATGATAATGATATAATATATTGATTATTTTGAATTATAAGATAATATATACATCTATTAAAACTGGATAATCTCAATTATTTGAATGACCTCTACCTGCAGGTTATTCATGAATGATATATATATATATATATATATATATATATATATATATATATATATATATATATATATATATGGTTTAATGTTATTTATAGTTGTTGACTTTTGTTATTGTTAATCAATTTTTAAAAATATATTAGCTTAATATTTAATTACTATCATTATAATTATTTATATAAAACATCAAACATTGTTTATTATTTTTAAAGGTAACAATATAATCATTTATATAGTGTTATTGTTAACTATCGTTATTATAAGCTATTTATTTGAAATTTTTTAATAATTATAAAAATATCTTTAGAAAATATTTTAATTAAATTGATATTACAATTTAGTTTTTTCATTTAGCATTACAATTTATCATTTTTAGCTATTCACAAAATATTCTTTGGGTTTTTTTTTTATTTATTTTTTATTTTTTTTTTTTTATTTTTAAGTGGAACTAAAGTTTATATTTAAGTTGACTATGTAATATTATATCTAAATTAACAATTTAAGTGTTTTATTCAAGCTGTACAAAAGCTATAGCTTTAAACTACTAATGGTTTAAATACAACAACATATTAAATCTATTAAATTAAGTATAATATGTTAAAAATTAAAGATATAAGTTTATTAGTAGAAGTAAAGATATTAATTTAATATTGAAATTTAGTTTATTTATGATTACACTTTATTGATATTTATTTAACTTTATTAACCAACTTATAATCATTAATAGAAAGACACTACCAATTATTGCATTTAACTATTTATAAAATATTCTTTGGTTGTTTAAGTTGAACTAAAATTTATATTTAAGTTGACCCTCTAATATCATATGTAAATTAACAATTTAAGTATTTTATCTAAATTGTTCAAAAATTATAGTTTTAAAAATGATAATGATTTACACACAACAACATTTTAAAACTAATAAATTAATTATAATATGTTAAAAGTTAAAGACGTAAATTTATAAGTAAATATAAATATATTATTTTAATATTGAAATTTAGTTTATATATGATTACACTTTAGGTTAAATATGTATTTAACCGTATTAACCAACTTATAATTGTTATTAGAGAGCAAATAAAAAATAATGGGATTTCAAATGAATGTGGTGAAAGGAAAAATATTTTCTGTTTGCACAGAATAAATTTATTTAGTTAACCTTTTAGTAATCATATGTCATTGAAAATTTTATGTCATTTATATTACCTAAAAAATAATTATTATTACATTCAGATATTTAGTTAATATAACATTATAATTAATTTGAACAATAGATAATATAACACTTAGTAAATAGAATCATTTAATGGTATACATGTGTATAAAATTAGTTATATTTCTCATCTATTTTAATTAACTAATGTTATGATTTATTAACTTTAAAAAATTGACAACGTTTTAATTTCATCATGATGATTATTTAAATTATCAATCATTGTTTATGATGTTACATAATTGAATTTATAACTTTAGGTTATTTTAACTATTATTATTATAAATTAATTTTAAAACAACTTAATTGAATTTCATTTATTATAAAAATAATTTTTAAAGATCCTTTAGTTAATTTTACTTTAAGATTATGTTCTTTTACGTTTATTGTATTTAATATTTTCTTTTAATTTTTCGAAAAAATATACATTTAGTTGTTTTTAATTTTATTTGATATTTTACTTTAGATTTTAAATTTTACACTATATTTTTAAGTTGTTTGATATATTACTTTAGGATATACATTTAACACTATATTCAAGTTATCAATAATTTAAGAAATATTTTATTTATCATAATATTTATAATTAATAACATATTTAAGTTAGAAAGTATATTATATGAAAATATGAAAAATTGAAAGTTTGGCATTAACGTTGCGAAAGAAAAAATAATTCATATTTATAGTATAATATGATAATTATTAAGTCACACTTTTGGTCACAAGAGTCCACATCCTTATTTGGACCGGGCTTTAGATAGACAAGTTTTCTCGTAGTATTTAGGACCGGGCCTTGGCCCTTCGTGCAACAATTTAGGATAGTCATATCTTAATTGTTATTTTACTACGACCTTTTTTTTCTTATTCATTTTATTAGCCAAAACCCGAAAAAGAAGCAATTTTGATCCAAAATATTACTATTGTTTACGAAGGATTGACATCTACCGATAAACTTTAAGAAATATGTATTGTTCATCTTAGTTTTTTGTTTTTTGGTATAGAGATAGATTAAAATCGAATAAGCCTTTTTGATACATATTTAACATATTTAAACATTACATGCTCCACCTCTATTAGAACCGAAACTCCAATTTTTTTTTTCTCTAAATAGATTATACCTTATAACCACTCAAGTAAGATAAAATATGCTAGAATGACTTATTTTTCATTTGTTTTTAATTTTTATTTTATTTATTTATTTATTTTTATAAAACAGTTTTACGTGAATGTCGTTTGAGTTTTTATAATAACTAGGAAAAAAACCATGCTATGCAATGGTGTACTTTTTTACTTATTATTATCTATTTTCCGTTTAGCGACTGTTGTTAGAGAATATGTATAGTCTGATAAAAACATGAATAAACTTATTAACATAAAGAATTCCACAGATTATATGTCAAAAATGTGGGAATATGTCTCGTATTTTTAATGATTACATGGAAAAAGATTACACCTAAATTTATAGGAAAGAAGAGAACGACTCTCATGTATCTGGTGGTATCGGATTTAGGAGAAATTCACCAAGGTTTGTTGTGAGATACATGTGTTGTTAAGAAGATGTAGAAAAAGAAGTTGGACGCCATTGGTCTAATCAAACTGATGTATTTGCATTTCCTCATGTGACAATGGTATATTTTTGCAAAAGTAATAGTCTTTTATGTTCTAAGTTTGCTCCAACAAATTACAATTTCAAAAGCAGTTAAATATGCCCTAATTTACCAATAGAAGTCAGATAATGTATATTGCAATTTGTAACTAACATACGTAAAAGAGTGTATTTAATTTGTATGTGTTCTTGCAGTTTTTATATTACCTTCTAGATAACATTAAAAAGTAGGTAGAATTAGAAAGATGTCAGTGTCCTAATTACCCAGCTGCTTGTTCTGAAGAATCGAAACCAATCTTTCAAATCACATTCCAGTATCCATGTATTTGGCAAGTGGAGGTTTCAAAGATCCATCAGCTTCCCTATCAAACCGTGGAATATGGAAAAGAAAAGCAAAGATGAACCACATTGCCAATATAACAAAAAACTATGGATACTTACAAATGAAAGAAATTTCAAGACACCTGATTTCATATTTCAATCCATATACGGTCATCATTGTTACCTACACGACTACTAATTCTATCTGGTCTGAAAAGAACAGATGAAAAAAAAAAACTTAGTTCACAAATCAGAGCTGGAAAGTTAAAAATTCAAAATACAAAAAAAACTGGAAAGTTACAAATCAGACTCTTATCTGCAAATGAAATTTTCAACCTATACTTAAATGGCCATTGTTAAAGAAATATATCACATACTGAGTTGTGTAATGTTTACCTAAAATTCAAAGATGTTGGGTTGATAAGTGAGATAAGCTCATTACCAACAAACAAACCAAAAAAATGGTACAATGAAAACAAAAACATAGTATATGTAGAAATAACTAACACCTTTAGTAGAGAAACTACTTATCTCAGATCATGATCCAAGTAAACATGTCTTAGGAGCTTATACACCATTAACAAATTAGAAACCAATTGAGAAAAATGCACCCCCAAAGTTAAATAAGTAGCCAAACTACTAGATTTGTAAATCAATTCTTGGTTATTATCCAAATAGTTACTGCTTTAGTTGATTCCCGGGAAACATGTAAACTATTTGGACCCACAATTGAGGCTTTGGGAAAACCCAAGCTTCCATCTTTGTCTAGATAGACAAAAGTAAAAAAAAAACAAGGTACAGAACACTACAAAGTGTGAGATAAAAGTTTCCATGACCACAAAATAAAAAAATAAAAAAAATCATCTATGAAGAACCATGTTACCAGGGTCGATTGAGGTATCATATGGTTTTCAATTGATGAGTATGTACATATAATAGTCGTTTAATTGTAATCGATGTTATTTTTATGCTTGCTTTAACTGTTCTCCAACAAAACACTTTGAAATAGCATCGATTAATCTTCCAAATTGCTGTAATAGATGCTTACCTTCATCACTTTGTAGCGCTTCATAATATTTGTTAAAGTTGTTATCAAATGAAGGCATAGGAAAACTGAAGACACCACTACCTCATTGGCGCCGTTCTATCAGAACGAACACTTCCTCCACCCGCATCTTCGTCGGTGGTGGTAGAATCGACCCGTCATACGCCGCCGCAGCACCAATGAGTCGGGAAGGATGGTCAGTGATGTTGGCGGCGAAAATCGGCCGGCGATGTTCAAGTTCTTATGGTCTGAGTTGTTGGTAACAGGTATAATTAGGCGATGTTGAGAGATAGATAGAGGCGGTGGTAGGTTCTGATGTCGGTAGAGAGACAATTCAATCGGTAGAAGATGGCGGTGGAGGAGGTTTCTGGAAAGCATGATAAAGGGGAGAAGAAAGCGGGTATGGTCGGGTAGATGAAGTTATACGCGGCATAACTATTAAATTTAACAGGGGAAACTGATACTCTGGTATGGATCAAAGTTCACATATTTGAAAAAGTGGTGGCAAAAGTCGAAATGTATAAAAGTTACTGTTCCTCAACGTTATGAAATTTAATAGTATGTATAATATTGTATAAACTTATGTGATTAGTTTTTATGGTTTGCTAAAACAAGGTCTTTCGGGACAACTATCAAATATCTATATGTTTGGTCCTTTGTGGTTTCGGTTGTGTTACTGATCACTTTCCCATTAAAATGACTTTTGTACCCTTTTAATTTAATTTAGTTTTTTTAATTTAAAATTAATAAATAAACACCAATCCTCTCTCCTTCATCTATACGAGAGCATTAAGGATACATGAGGAGGCCCCTTCATCACCAACTCCACGCCTCTACTGTAACATCCTAAAATCCAGGCTAACTTTTTCATTTTTAAAATAATAAAAACATAAATTTTTACAAAATTACATTCAGAGCAAACCATTTGCTCATAAACCATTATTTAGAAGTCAGAGTTATAAGAAATACAACGCGGAATTTTGAATAATAAAAATGTTGATGTGTGTGTATAGTCATGTCTTCGTAATCTGATAAATACATGCAAAATAGTTAATACACAACTATAAGCACAAAGCTTAAGTGAGTTCCCCAAAATATCACATACAACACAATTTAATAAACAACTATGGGTTATCAGTAACCGTTAGGACTATCAACGGTCTCAGTGGGCCAACAACATGCCCTATGGATTAACAACACACCTCACAGGTTATCAGCAACCTTGGGGACTATCAGCAGTCTCATGGACTCACATTAGTTTAGAGGTTATCAACAAATCAGTTCACATGTATCAGCAATTGACAAATAAGTCTCAGTTGGTCAACATGCATATACTACCACACACACAAGTATAATGAGAAGACTCACCTTGCAAGTAGCAGATAAACACCACAACTCTTACCCAACGGAGACTGGTCCTACAAGGCACCTAACAGGATTAGATAGTACACTATCAGTCTACACTCTAAAACCCTTAGTTTGACCAAAAGTTAACCAATGTTGAAAATCAACGCTCAAAGTCAAAGTCGACAACCACAATACAAAAAACTGATTCTCACGTCGTGACCAACCCATGGTCACATCATGGCCAACAAGTTCATCACCACTCCAAAACTCCGGATTTGAAAACTCAACCATGACTCAAAAACCATCGCCACTTTGTGAGGACCATGTTTTCACGTCATAACCAAGCCAATCCAAAATAATCGAGATAAATCTCATTGTCACGTCGTGACCACCATATGATCACATCGTGACTACTGCAAATTTGTAACGCGCGTTTCTCAAGTACATTTCTTTATGTATTTAAGCTTATTATTTTGAGAACTTTGGCCTTACGCGTGGGGTAGATTGCTAGTTATGCATGTCGTAACTCATTAAATGGACACAAGGATTTTATGCCATATGCGGGGCCTAACCCAATTTACGCAGGGCGTAACCGTGCAGCGTGTAAACCCTAATTGCGGGGTCTTAAACCCTATTTAAGGATATTAACCCCCTTGAGGCTCTTCTTATCATCGATCTCCACCCTCTTGAGCAACTAACTTGAAACCCTAATCCCATAGAGCAAATCTTGAGCCTTTTTGTGTGTTTTTGGTGCACTTAAAGAAGGAAAAGTCTATGATTGTGTATTGGTGTGGTCAAGCTTGAAGATCCAGAGCTTTCATCTCATTTTCCAACTTCATAAGGTATAAAGTTCTCACCTTTATGATTCATTGGGTTATATCTAGGTTAGTTTGTTGGTTTGCATGCTTCTTGTTCCATGACTTTGGTTCTTGTGAGTAAGAGCTACTCCAAAGCTTATGGTTGTCATTTATTGTTGATTATGAGGTTCACATGTCATAAAAATTGGATCTTGGTTGCTATATTTCACCCATGCAAGAGTTTTTGGGAATTAGAAGGTGTTAGGAAACTAGGGACTGAGTTTGATCTCCACTTAGCCATGTAAAGGTATAAAGTTATAAACTTTATCACTCTACATGTTTATTGGGACCATATATGAGCATTTGATGATTGGTCTTTACGAATTAAGAGCTTAAAGTAAAAATGAATTAACATCTCTGTACGTGGGATATAATCTGGGCTACGCCCAACGTAGCCCGATTTTAGCCCGTTTTCTGGATAAGACCTTATGCCTTGCGTAGAGTAATATATACGCTGCGCATAAGTAAATGTAAGGCTTTTCGTTGACCTTTTGACTAGTTTGACTTTTGATCAACCATGAGGGGTTGAGGACTTAGAAGGGTAAAATGGTCTTTTGCCTAAATGAGGATTTATCTTGGTGGTTGGACTTGTTAAGTTGGTGTATTTACCTTAATTGCTAATTAGGGTTGTTTTGGATATGTTTAGTGTGAGGAGCTTTTGTAGCAGCAACTCGAGTGTGAGGTTTACCTGACTATCGATTGAGGTAAGTTTCTCTTTATATTGTAAGACACTAGGTTTCGTATGTTCCTATTTTCTTTGTGACTCTTGTTGTGTGCCTATATGCTATATGTATGTAGGGTGAAATAGACCCGTTTGGTTGAAAAATATCGATTGAGTTGAAATATACTCGGGGTGAAATAGACCCGTTCGGTTGAAAAATACTGACTGAGTTGAAATAGACTCGAGGGAGAAATAGACCCGTTATAGCTTTGAGCTAATATGTATGTATTGTATGCGGTATTAAGGGGAACTCACTAAGCTTTATGCTTATGGTTTATGTTTATGTTTCAGGTATTTCCGGTTCCAAATGGAAGAGCTCGACGTGATTACATCGCATCCACTAGTGTTCCATATATTATGATATGATTTGTACTCTAATAACTATTTTATAGATTATCACACTTTGATGGGTTTTGGAATGAATAATTGGTGGTTTTAATTGACTTAAAAACAAAAAAATTGCTTAGTAAAAGCGAGATGTTACAAGATTAGGACACTTAATGCATTTAGTCCTTAATCCTTAAGGCCATCCATTACAATTTTCTAGAGGACCTTCTTACTCCAAAAACATCATAAAAATCGATGCTTTATAGACATGCATGTCCAATGCATGTCTTGATCTCATAAAAGGTCAAAATGAAGAATAAATGAAACGACACTCACATGAATGACATCAAAACTCATCCAAATCTCAGATCCACTAAATACAACCTTCAAAGGACCACAAGGACCAATAAATTTGCCAACTTTATGGAATCCTCCCTTCCAAACTTCCATAATATGATGAAAAAGGAGCAATAAGCCAAGATCTAAAAGCTAACATCATAAACTTTGGATCTTAAATACTTACAATGCTCTAGAAATGGCTCAAACTCAAACTCCAAGCTTGCTAAGAGGTCTTCAACACCACAAGGATCTTCTTCTTCTTTCCAAGGACACCAATACTCCAAGAATAAGCCCACAAATGGATAGGATGCTATTAGGTTGTTATCAAATATATAAAGGGTGTTGAAGGCCGGAAAATGAAACCCTAAATCTGAGATTGGTGGCTTAAATACGAAGAAAACCCTAAAAGATCCTAGGCCTGGGTTGCAGCCCATGTCACATCGTAACCATACACTTGTCATGTCGTGACCATACACATGCCATACAGTGACTAGCCAACAAATACATGTTTTCATTCTTGACTTATTACATCATGACCTCCCTATGGTTACGTCGTGACTCATGGTTTTCCCAAAAACCATGTCTTTGCCTCCTTAATGCCCTACTCTGATCCATCTTGGAAAATACTTGTTACATCCACCCTCCATTACAGGCGCAACCCTCCATCTTCGACATTGACCACTTCCATTAGGGATGTCAAAAAGTCCCGTGGGACCTCGAACCCGTGGGGCCCCGATCCCGAATGGGGAGTATTTGTTTAAAAAATCGGGGATTGGGGCAGGGGCGGGGGCAATGTTAACCCCCGTTTTAGTTTCGGGGGCGGGGGCGGGGGTGGGTAGTCCTATCCCGAACCCCCAATGGAGACCCCGTTAATATATTATTTATATTAATATATATTAATTATAAAAATATAATAAATAATAACAATGATTTGAACTTCCAAAATTCAATTAAATATCATGTTTTTAAGTTTATAGTATAACGTTTTTAAGATGTTATAATATTTTTATTTTAAATATATAAACTTATGCTATAAAAACTATTTTTATCCAAAATAGTTTCTTTTAGCTCAAAAAATAACTTCTTTTAGCCTAAACATCACCTTCGTCTGCCAAAAAAAAAGTTAACCTAAATGGGGGCGGGGAAACAGGGGCGGGGTCGGGGGTAATCCTGGGATTCGAGGGTGGGGGCGGGGATGGGGAGGCTAGAGTTTTCGGGGGCGGGGACGGGGGCGGGGGAACAGGAAAATTTTGGGGGTGGGGGCGGGGAATGCAATCCCCGTCCCGTTTGCCCCCGTTGACATCCCTAACTTCCATCAATGTTCATCTGGCATGTCATTCTCTTCTATCTTTATCCTCTATGACTTCCACCGTGTTCATTTAGTTAAGCAATCACCCTCTATCACTGAAAAACTCTACTCATATTAAAATGGCACCTTTTTAATAAAAACGAGGATCTAAAGCCAACCAGTCAAAACTATCCAATAGACTGAAAAAACACAAGGAATTTATGTGGGGGATCATTGGCGGGGCAGGTTTCATGAGAGAAAAGTTGGTTGTTGGTGCTCAGGTGGTCAAGAATGGACTTTTAGATAGGCATCAGAAGTGTTTATGGGGACATATTTATCAATATGTCTTCAAATTTTCAAACTACAATCATACTAGGCGAATCTCTACGTGTTGTGCAAAATATAATAATATAATTAAAATATTGATACATATATGATATTAACGCTATTATATCCTTGTTATTAATTTTGATTTAATAATTCTAATAATAATTTATTATACAACATTCTAATTGTTTTAAATATATGATAATACATAAACATATTAAACTCACAGTGTAACCACCTGAATTTCTGTACATCTAATATAAGGGATATATCAGAGTTCTATCTACGCAATGTGAAATTTTACTCTAATTAAAACATGTACATCCCATGAATAATCACGAGTTTACAATAAAATATTACATAAACAATGAACAATAAGGAAAGTATATAAATAAAAACCTACTATCTAAGTCTTCCTTGTGCTCCTGTTTCCTCTTTTGGAACCATAACTACTACAACCCGAATCTAAAAAAAACATAAACATCTGCAACATAATACACAACATGTCTGGTGAGTTATTTTTCTACCATTTCTTGTCTTTCATCTTTCTTCTCTTAATCATACTTTACCATCTACTCTTTCTCTAATAGCATACACTGCTATCTTTTCTCTGTTCATCTACTCTCCTATCTATTTTCTCTAATCTTTCTTTCTACTCTTTTTCATCCCATCTATCTCTTTCTCTGTTATCTACTCTGTTTCTCATACTCTTCTCTTAGCCTCTTCTCAAGATCTTCTTATACTTTATACATACTCTAACTATGTCTCCTCTCTACACTGTCTCTATTTCTTCTCTTCTCAGTTCTCATCTCTAGTGCCTCAACACTCTATTCTCATCTAGACTTAATAGTCACATATCAAACTCTAATATTCTCTATCTTCTAATGGAAACAACATCCTACTAGATCTACCAGGTATTCTCATCCGGTCTTACTTCTTTCTCTTATGATCCATCGTGGATCATTAATCTTTCTTATTACTCTTGAATCTCTTAAGGATTCCTTACTCTTAATTATCTGACTTAGAACTCTCTTATCTTTTCCTCTTAGTGAAAACTTTCTCTATCATCTCTAAGCATTCACAACCTAGATTCCTGCAGGAATCATACTCTCTATTCCTAAAGGAAAACTCTGTCACTTGTCCCCGAAGGAACCACTATATCTTATTCTCGAAGGAATCATACTCTTGTCCCAATAGGAACCATACTCTTGTCCTTGTAGGATCCATACTATTGTTCCTGTAGGAACCTTTTATCTCCTGTCCTCAAAGGAACCATACTCTTGTCCTTGAATGAACCATATATCTATAGATCTCCATCTTTGTTATGTAACTCATCACATAACATTAGTCCCATGGACAATCTATCTCTTTATCTCATCAATAGATCATCTAATATTTCCTTTTTAGTACTTAACTGATTAAGTACTTAATCTATATCTTTGTCTAATAACATATAGATATTATGAACAATACCATGATGTTCGGACATACATACATACTCTTATGATTATTTTACATATAATCATCTTCTGTTTCTATCTACTTTCTTTTAGGTGGTCTAACAAGTAACTTTGCCATCTTTAACCATACATGAGATTATCTTACATATAATGTCATTGTTTCTTTATATACTCTTATGGGTATTACATACATTCAAGTATCTTAATACTTGTCTTAGCCTATTAAGAGCCTTTGACTTTATAAGTCAACATAACCACTTACTGGATCATTAATCTATCTTTCATTCTTTATCTCTTAATCTCATCCAATTAATGAATTAAGAATCCTATAATACCTAATTCATTACAATTTGACTCTAGTACATCAATTCATAATCTTATTAGTTAGGGTTTCAAACCTAACTTCACATGCATCACTTTCTAAGTCTGATTAACATATCTAAACACTATCGTTAACATAATAATCAAACTATAGGTTGATCACTTCAACCAATCTACTCTAATCAAACATTTCACCAAAATAGAGATATCTTTCCTTGAAGTGGAGAGGATAACAATCCTAACATCCCATCCTATGTAGCTTCTCTCGGAACCATTTGGGCAGCAAAATTTCCCCCTTTGAGCTCCCACTCAATTTCACCATAAAAATGGATTGAATGAGCTCTTAACAATTTATAATATGTGTTATAAGTGTGTAGTCACGTCGTGGTTGCCTAATCATTGTGTCACAGTAACCATTTAACCTCAGTCAATGGACGTGTAATTTCTTGTCACGCCATGGCATTCTACTTGCCTCATCGTGATACTCTTCCTCCACTAGCAACCTATTTTGGCCACCACGCAGTGGCACCAATATATTGTGCCACAGGGTAAAGTACAATACCATTCTTACTTACGTCGAACCCTCTCCGCACCGTGGTACTCTACCCACCACGTCGCGGTTTCGGCTTGACAACAGTCCCTTGGGCTGATTCTATTCCAACTTTGGGACATTTTTGTTCCAACTTATAACATTAATATCTTCTTTGTTTCTTATCCATTTTCTATGATCTTCATATCCACATGAAGGTGGGAACATGGTCTACAAATATTTTATGTCACATCTCATACATGTCTTAATCTTTAAGTCACACAGTTGGTCTTAAAAGCATAAAATTCTTATTTTACCATTTTGACCAAAAATGCATCTTCTCATGCATTCTTTCTCTTGAACTTAATCATCTAAATCTTCTATGCGACTTAAACTCTCATTGTCCGTTTTCAAGAAGTCACAACTTCATATTCTCATCTCTTTCTCATAATTGACCATTTTCCCCTTTTGGTCGATATTTGACTAAAAGTCAACTTTCGTTGAATTTTAGGTTGTTATGGGATTCCATCCTCGGAATATTCTCTTACTCTCTTGGTTATTTTCTTACTCAATTACTTTTAACCTAAAATAGCAAACTACTGTCTTTTTTTTTTTTTTTAATAAATAATTTATATACATTTTCAATGCAATGGCCAATCTTTCTTCATCTATCTACTCATAATTGTTGTTAAGGGATGTCTACTACTCTATCTACTCTTATGCAATTACATTGCATACTTACATCATCTTTCATCTTTTTTTTTTCCCCACTTTTCACAACCATGTGCATAAACTTACCAATTTTCATTATTTTTCTTACAAGTGTACTAACATAATTCTTAACCATCTACTTTTTGGTAAACTATCATTTGTCATTCAGTATTATTGTGCCATTCTCATTCTACACATGTGACTACCCACCACTTTCTCCAACTCTTTTTTAACTCTTAGTGAAGTATCCCATCTAATCACTTCACTTTCTTTCTAAAGTGTTGTATCATAGTACAACTCTTTTTTATAATCTCTTGAAAGTTTGTGCACCAATTTTTCTCATCTATCTTTATTTTATTCCCGAGACATCCAAGTATCATTCTACACACAATAATTTTGCTAAGTACCATGCTAATCTTTCTTCTCCCACCACTTGATCCTTATGTAGCTTAATGATTCCAATAAATCACAATATGTGTAATGTTTATACAAAGCCCATACTTTTGCATGCACACTGTACTTATCTAGATTCAATCTCACCATTACATTCCCTGGTTCACAATTATTTTATCTCTTACATGGTATATCCTTCTCAACTTACAATGTTATCTCTTTTCTTCTTCAATAACTTGATCCTCAAGCAACTTAATGGCTCCATTGAACCACAATAAGTACCATGTTCCCGCAACACCCATACTTATCATGTTTCAGTATTACCATTTCATCACTTGATTCATAATTACTCTATCTTTTTTCTCATAACCCAATTTTCAACATGAAAATTCTTGGTGCCTATCTTATCTAGTCTCCAACTGCTTGTAAGCCAAATGTTATGACTTTCTCATTTATTCTTACTTACTCTACACTTGATACATCTAAAATATGTATTTTCATATACATATTCTTTTCTTACATTGGGAAGTTACACACTCCTAATGTTTCTAATCATATTCATATGACACTCAACCATCATATTTTCTATTGGTAATCTGCACCCAGTCTTAGAATCTTATGACGATTCCACTTTCTTCTCACTTCTTTATGCCACTTCATAATCTTTCTCAAATTCTTCCTTATTACACATAAGGTCTAATCTTTCTTCTTTCTCTAACAGTTAATCGCAAGTAAACTTTTACATAACACATACATATTTATACAATCTCACGAGTCTATCTTTTCTCACACTCAGAGCTACACCTCCTCTTCTTTCTCTCTTGTGGACATACTAACAAACTGTCCTATTACTTTGCATACTCTATCTCTTTTACTTCCTCAGAAGTTCTCATGTTACTTAGCTCTTAACAAAACTACTATGCAACATTCTTACTATCTTTCTCTTTCTCTTAATTGTTAATCATCACACTTTATGCACCACTTTCTCTCTATTTGTACATCTATCTTCTTTCTATTACAATCTTTCTCTAGTTAGTGTTATCTATATAGCATCTAACAACGTGGTACAAGATTTACTCTACATTTCTCATACCTTGTACAAATAGCAATGGACTTTCTTTTCTATATGCCTATTACTCTCAAGCAATATCACTCTACTCTTGTATTCATCAGTACACTTCTTCACTCTTTTACACTTTGTAAAATAGATTGCATATATCTTTCTTTTCATTCTTTAGTTATACAAACCTTCTTACTCTTTATTTATTTTTTGTCCCATTTTCTATCTCTAAATATTTATGTCCCTTTTTTTTTTCCTCATTCTCTACAAATCTTTGTTAACTCTACTCTTTGGGATACATAATATATCTAGTGTCCATCTACTAGGATACATCATTTCTAACACATCTTTCTTTCATGATACTACGGTATCATTCTTTATACATATGGTTTGCATCTCTTTAACTAGAGAACCTATTCTTATCATTTTGAAAGTGACATTTCTTTCTTTCTTCTCGAACAATCTTGACCCAAACCTTCAAGGTTGATCAATTTACTAATCTGTAACTATTTACGTTGTTTATCTTCACCTATCTTTATTCGTGTACCATAATCTCTTAGCATGGTTTATCCTAAAAGCAACTCATTGTCTTTACTTCTCATTTATCTTCTATAGTTTGAGACTAGGAAAGGATACACCCAAAACCAATTCACTAAAACTATGACTCTCATACCAATTGTAATGACCCAAATTTCAATACATCTAATCTAAGTGATATATGCGAGTCTTATCTACACAATGCAAAATTCTACAATAATTAAAACCTTTACATCCCTATAATGATTACTAGTTTACAATAAAATAATACATAAAAAATGAACAAGGAAATTACATAAATAACAACCTAGTATCTAAGTCTTCATAGTGCTCCTGTCTCCTCTTCTGGTACCACTACTGCTACATCATGAACCTACAAAAACATAAACATCTGTAACATCTTTATTTTTCTTTCTCATACTCTACCAGTTACTCTTTCTTTCATAGCATACACTGCTATCTTTTTTTTTTATTTTTTATCTTTCTTCTATAATCTTTCTTTCTCCTCTTTTTCATATCAACTATCTCTTTCTCTATCATCTACTATGTTTCTCATACTCTTCTCTTAGGCTCTTCTCAGGCACTTCTCACACTCTATACATACTCTAACTTTATCTTTATCTCTTCTCTTTTCTATCTCTTTTTTTCACTATTCTCATATCTAATGCCTCAACACTCTATTCTCATCTAGAACCAACAGTCACATCTCATACTCTAATCGTGTCTATCTTCTAAGGGAAACAATGTCTCACTAGCTCTACCAGGTATTCTCATCCGATCTTACTTCTCTCTTATGATCAAATGGGGATACTTCATCTTTCCTCTTACTCTTGAATCCCTCAAGGATTTCTTACTCTTAATCCTCGATGGATTTCACCTAAATTTAACAAAGAACTCTCTTATATCTTTCTTCATAGGGACATAATCTCATTCCTAAAGGAATCATACTATTGTCCTTATAGGAACCATACTCTTATTCCCAAAGGAATCATACTCTATTCCCGAAGAAAAACTCTATCACTTGTCCCCGAAGGAATCTCTATCTCTTATTCCCAAAGGAATCATACTCTTTTCCTCGTAGGAACCATACTCTTGTGCCTGTAGGAACCGTACTCTTTTTCTCGTAGGAACCTTCTATCTCTTGTCCCGAAAGGAACCATGTATCTCTAGATCTCTATCTTTGTTATGTGACTCATCATATAACACTAGTCCCATGGACAATATCTCTTTATCTCATCAAGAGATCTCCTAATCTTTATCTTCTAGTATTTAACTCATTAAGTACTTAATATCTATCTATGTCTAATAACATATAGGTATTCTACACAATGCCATGATTTCTAGACATACATACTCTCATGATTATATTACATATAATCATCTTTTGTATCTATTGGCTTTCTCTTAGGTCTTTTAACACATACCCTTGCCATCTTTAACCATACATGGGATTATATTACATATAATCCCATTCTTTCTTTACTCATAATACCCATATCTTTTTCTTATACATCTATACATATTTTGGTTATACATAGATGCTCAGATATATGTCTTACATGTATAACCATATTTACATAATATTACATAGGATTATAATTTATATAATCCTTTCCTTTCTTCATATTTGTCATGCTCAAGTACATGAATCCAACATACATAAACATACATACATATATACAAAATTGTATTAAAATAACTTAAAGAGAGAGTATGAGAGAAATAACTCACCTTGTCACTTAGTGAAGACTAACTGTCCCATCTTCCACTACTATACCATTTATGCATTTTGATCCATCTTATTTTGTCTTATGCCTATTCAGAGATACATTCAAGTATCTCAATACTTATCTTAGCCTATTAAGAGCCTTTGACTCTCTAAGTCAACATAGCCACTTCATGGATCATTAATTTATATTTTCATTCTTTATCACTTAATCTCATCTAATTAATGAATTAAGCATCCTATAATACCTAATTCATTAGAATCTATTCTAATGCATTAATTCATAATCTCATTAGTTAGGGTTTCAAACCTTAACTTCACATACATAGATTTTACCATGGATATCACCTTCTAGGCTTGATTAACATATCTAAAAACTATCATTAACATCATAATCAAGCTATAGGTTAATCAATTCAACCAATATACTCTAATCAAACATTTCACCAAAATGTAGAAATTTTACCTTGATGTCGAGAGGATAACAATCCTAAAAACCCGCCATCTCTAGCTTATCATGGCATCATTTTTGCAGCAAAATCTCCCCTTTTGAGCTTTCAATCTATTTCCCCATAAAAATGGATTTAATAAGCTCTTAACAGGTTAAAACACGTGTTCTAAGTTTATAACCACTCCATGGTTGCCTAATCACCGCATCATGACGACATTTTGACCTCAGTCATAGGACATGTAATTGCTTGTATCGTCATGACATTCTCCTTTCCATGTCGTGGTTCTCTTCCTTTACTAGCAACCTACTTGGGTCACTGTTTCTTGGGGCAAAGTACAATGTTACTCTTACTTATGTCGGACCCTTAATCTATCGAAAGAGTAATTTGAATCTATATATTTGCAAATTCTCGATATAGACTATAGAAATAGACTTTTAATATAAATTAAAACAAGATTCTTGCCCCCTAATCAATATAATTGTAATTATTCAACAAATAAAAACCTTCATTCTTTTAGATCAAAATGAGTTCTTAAGTTAATATTTCAGGAAAATTGAAAATTGTTCGAATTGTGTAATCATCAATTATTGACATTGGTAAACGACCTAAAGCAGTTTGATTATAATTCAATTCGCGACAATCATAAGTAGAAAGTTCACATTCTTCAGTCATTGATAAATAATTTGTTGGAAAATACTCAACCCAGTTACCACAAAATATACATATTCCAAAATCAATGTTTTATTTAAGCAATCATTTCATTCTAATATCAATTTCCAATTTCCAATCAACAGCAGGAAAATTTATAGGACATACACAAACATATACTTCACAAGCAATGCATTTATCAAATCAAAGTGGATTCGACTGCGAAAACGCTCGAATATGATCAATTTTTTGTAGGGGTATCAAATAGTTATAGGTGGTCGTAGTACTCTACCCACCGCACTACGGTTCTGGCTTGACAGAAGCCCCTTGGACTATTTTCATTCTAGCTTTCGGACATTTTTGTCCCACCTTCTAACTTTAATATCTTCTTTGTTTGTTACTCGTTTCTATGATCTTTATACCCACATGAAGGTGGGAACATACTCTTCAAATTTATTAAGTCATATCCTAATGACTTAATATGGGTCTGAATCTACTAAATCATAAATTTGACCCCAAAAGCATAAAATTCTCATTTTACCCTTTTGACAAAAAATGAATCTTCTCATAAAGTCTTTCTCTTGAAATTAATCATATAACATCTTCTAAGTGGCTTAAACTCTTATTGGTCATTTTCATGAAGCTACAACTTCATATTCTCATCTCTTTCTCATAATTGATCATTTTTCCCTTCTAGTCGATATTTGACTTAAAGTTAACTTTCGCTAAATTTCAAGTTCTTACACGTACCATCTCAATAGCCACTATATGTAGATTAAAGATTATAATAAAAAAAATCATGTTCTAATTTATACGTATTTTTATAGAAAACTTTTATTATCATATTACTTTAGTGAATTCTCTTTCTAGGTTGTGTGTAAATTTGATATTTCAATTAAGTTTTGTATTTAATATTATATTTATAATTTCATTATTTTAAAAAACTAACTGTTTCAAAAAAATTAGTATAAAAATAATTTATGATCAATTTTATTTGTTAATTTGGTATTTCAATGAATCAATTAATCATTATTAGTTAAACAAAAGTCTTTTAAGTTGTAGTAGTAAGATGAAGAGTCATTGATTTAAATGTCTTTTACTGAAAAATTAAAAATTTATCTATTTAAAAATCAAAAGTTATGATTATTAAAAAAAAATTGATCAATTTTTTTTTGTTAATTTTACATTTCGATATAAGTTGTACATTTAAAAAATAACCAATATCATCATTTTACTTAACTTCACATTTTAATTGACTAATTAATCATCGTTAGTGAAAAAAATGTCTATTGTAATATATATATATATATATATATATATATATATATATATATATATATATATATATATATATATATATATATATATATATTGTAACAATGTAAATTTTCAAACAAATTTTTCTTTTTAAATTACTAACATCACATATCATAATACTCAAAATATTGAGTGTCAATGTCATAACATATTTGAAAATAGTTTTCAGAAGTATTTAACACAATCCAGGATCCATAAAACATATAACTCCAGCTCTGTGTGTGTGTGTGTAAAATCTAGCCGGTGCCTTCCTGCGATCCTTGGAAGTACCTTAAACACTTAAACACATAACACGGTAAGCACGAATGCTTAGTGAGTTGCGTAAAATATAACACGCAAATAACTAGCCACTCGAGGCTATAACTCTATAGGACCCTCCTGTCAATGTGTCTCAGTGGGACCCTCTAGTCCCATAATTCGTTGGACCCTTAGGTCCAGTCTGGTTGGGATCCTCCACTCCCATGAATCATTGGACCCTCTGGCCTGGTCTGGTTGAGAACCCTCCGGTCTCAAAGTGCGTTGGACCCTCCGGTGCGGTCTAGGTAACACATAATATAGTATACAATATATATATATATATATATATATATATATATATATATATATATATATATATATATATATATATATATATCACATAATCATGCATAAGTCAAGCAAGCACATAAGACCCTCCGGTCACACATAGTTACCAATCTAGGTACAGTATAGTGAGAAGACTCACCTCGAAGCTAGTAGGAATAAATATATACTTGGCACTCCCGAACTATCATCCGCCTAAATACATTAGACAAGCGTTTAATCAATATATCTGTTTTACTCATTTAACTCATAAGTTCTCTTATTCCCTTTCTAACCCTCGGGATGGGTAAAAGACCCTCTTATCCTCCAAGGTTCCAGAAGCCCCTATTTGGTCCACTCACAAAGTCAACAGAAGTCCAAACGAGTCAATAGTCCAAATCGACCATACTCAATGAGTCCCATCGTATCTCAGAGATTCTCAGAAAGTCCAACTCGACAAGGTAACCTTAACTCGTCGGTTCATTGCATGACTCAGCTCAAACGGGACAAACACTAATCTACTCACCGAGTCGAATCATCAACTCAACGAGTCTATTCATTCTCCCATGCATTCAGACGATTTTAATGCGGGATTATTTCCCAAACTTCAGATCTACACTTTTAGGGCTCATAAGTCACCTAAAGTCATAGACTTTATGTCCATGCATGACATCTAGGGCAAGAAATGACTAAAACATGAACAAAAGGGGTTATACACACTTAAAGCTTCACCAAAGCTGGATAAAGCAAGGACCTCAAGGTGTTTGGGACCTCCTAGGGTCCAGATCTGGGGTTTTAAATTCCACATCACCCCCAATTCACAAAAACCCAAAAAATGAAGAAAAAGGGCCGTAAACTACCAAAATGAGAGATCTTGTAACACCAGATTTTTCAACCAAAATTTTCGATTCTTATAAAAACATAATTCCATTAATATTCATAAAACAACCAGTTTAATTGTTCAACAAACAGTACAAAATCCCAAGATCAACATGTCAAAACTCCAAACGTGTGTGTACGGATCAAGCCGGCGCCTTCCCGCGGTCGTCACTAGTACCTGAAACAAATAACATCAACACTGTAAGCACAAGGCTTAGTGAGTTCCCCAAAATACCACATATAACACATATTTGCCACTCTAGGCTATAACTCTGTGGGTCCGTGCACCCAAACTCTGTGAACCCTCAGGTTCTAACTCTGATAAACATGCACCACATAAATCACATAGAAATCATGCAGTACAACACATAACATACACATACTCTATCACATAGCTCTGGTTACCTACTCAAGGTAAAGTATAGTGAGAAGACTCACCTCGTGTGTCTCGGTAAATCGTAACCCTGAAATCGCTAAACACTCGATCCGCTGAGCTGCAATCCCCCCTATAGCACAATACATCTCTAATTAACACTTTCCCAACTAGGGTTGACCACACTGTAACAAGTCACTCTTGGTCAACGCTGGTCAACGGTCAACTTTGACCGGACTCGGCGAGTGCACTATAGCGACTCGGCGAGTCTGAGCGCATGCACCAATTTCCCTGGAACCCTCCCCTGACACGTCGAGTATTTCCCTCAACTCGACGAGCTCCACCTGGCACGAGTTGTGGGGCCACCACGACTCAACTCGCCGAGTCCCAAGAACAACTCGGCGAGTCCAGTTTGACTCGGTCCACCTGTCCATCCTGACTCTCCCTTGACCCACTGAGTTCACCCTTCCCAACTCGGCGAGGCCACTCGCTGAGTGGTCGCGCAACATTCATGCTACTCGCCGAGTCTGTTCTTCGGACTCGGCGAGTCCGTGCCATGCACTGACTCAATCTTGCTCTAAAGGTCAGATCCAGTCCATTAATCCATAGATCCAGTCCCTCCATGCTTATTTAGCACGTAAAGTCACAATCTTGATGCATAAATAACCTCTACATGATCACAAATGATGTTTTTGACTCAAATACTTCAACACAAGGCCAAGGACTCCATTTCCATCCATAAAGCTTGATGAGTGAGGCCCTCTGGACCTCTATGGATCCAGATCCATGGCCTCAACTCCAAGAGGGAACCAAAGGGGCACCAAATCACCCCATAAATGATCATATTAAGCCCTAACATGCATCAAGTTTCACCAAACAGAAAATGGTCCGAAAATAATACCTCTAAAGTGATGATCCAAGCTCCAAATCCACGAAATAGCAACCTCCTTTGCTTCCTCTTGCCTAGGGCCTCCTTCTTCTTGCTAAACAACACTCACAAGGTCAAGATTTGCTCCCTTTCCTTCACCAAACGCTCAAGAACTCTAGGGACACACTCTGGGGGTTGGATGAGCGCAAATGATGGCCATAAGGCCCTTTAAATAGGCCACAAACCCGGAGATTTAGGGTTTCATTACACAGCGCAGACTCGCCGAGTCCATACCCTGGACTCGCCGAGTCCAAGCGCGCACCATCGATCAGTTCCGCGTCCCTACTCGGCGAGTCTGAGCCCCAACTCGCCGAGTCCTTCTCACAATATAACGAAATTTAAACTTACAAGATACCTGGTAAAAATCCGGATGTTACAACTCTCCCCCACTAGAACTGGACTTCGCCCTCGAAGTCTCGCTCTAAAACAGCTCCGGATGCTGCTCTCGCATCATACCCTCCGGCTCCCAGGTCATCTCTGATCCCTTCCGATGTTGCCACTGAACCAATACCAGAGGTACCTCCTTGTTCCTCAAAATCTTGATCTTCCGATCCCTCATAGCCATTGGTCTCTCCGCATAATTCAGGCTCGCATCAACCTGAATATCCTCAAGTGGAACCACTGCCGACTCATCGGCTATACATTTCCTCAACTGCGATACATGAAAAGTGTTGTGAATCTGTCCCAACTCTGCTGGTAACTCCAGCCGATATGCTACCCGGCCTACCCTGGCAATCACACGAAACGGGCCAATAAACCGGGGCCCCAATTTGCCCCTCTTCCTGAACCGTATCACTCCTTTCCAAGGAGAAACCTTCAGGAGAACAAAGTCGCCGACCTGAAATTCCAGCTCAGACCGGCGTCTATCCGCGTAACTCTTCTGTCGGCTCTGAGCGGTCAGTAACCTCTGCCTGACCAGCTGTATCTGCTCTGTCGTCTGATTCACGATCTCTGTACTGCCCATTACCCTTTGCCCAACCTCTCCCCAACATATGGGAGTCCGACACCTCCTACCATACAACAGCTCAAAGGGCGGCATACCAATGCTCGAATGATAGCTGTTATTGTAGGAAAACTCCGCCAAAGGCAAATACGTGTCCCAACTACCCCCAAAGTCCAATACACAAGCTCGAAGCATGTCCTCGAGTGTCTGTATCGTCCGCTCACTCTGGCCGTCGGTCTGGGGGTGATATGCGGTACTAAAATGCAGCTTAGTACCCAACTCCTCATGAAATTTCTTCCAAAAACGGGAAGTGAAACGTACATCGCGGTCTGAAACAATCGAGATCGGCACCCCATGCCGAGATACAACCTCCCTCACGTAAATCTCCGCCAACTTCTCCGCTGAAGAACTCTCACTGATGGCAAGAAAGTGAGCGCTCTTTGTCAACCTATCCACAATCACCCAAATTGCATCAACTCCTCTAGCAGTCCTCGGCAATTTGGTGATAAAGTCCATAGTGATCTGTTCCCACTTCCACTCGGGAACCTCCAATGGCTGCAACTTGCCATGCGGTCTCTGGTGTTCGGCCTTTACCCTTCGACAGGTTAAACACCTCTCGACAAACCATGCTACATCCCTCTTCATACAGGGCCACCAATACTCCTTTCTTAGGTCCAAATACATCTTTGTGGCCCCGGGATGGATCGAAAATTTCGATCTATGAGCCTCCTCCATCAATGTAGCACGTGTACCGCCCACAAACGGTACCCAGATCCTGCCCTGATAAGTCATAAGGCCTCGACTATCCGATATAAACTCAGAAACCAACCCAACAACCCGCTCTCTCTTCTGCATCTCCGGACGCACGGCC
Organism: Lactuca saligna; assembly: GCF_052625555.1. Taxonomy (NCBI): domain Eukaryota; kingdom Viridiplantae; phylum Streptophyta; class Magnoliopsida; order Asterales; family Asteraceae; genus Lactuca; species Lactuca saligna. Next base: position 131,232,489 of record NC_136423.1, on the reverse strand, counting down.
TCTGCCTGAGCCCCACGAATGGCGTCCAGAACTGGAGCTATCACGGTCAATCTCAAACATACATCTCGCAGGGGAGTACTCTCCGCCCTGCGACTCAATGCGTCGGCTACCACATTAGCCTTGCCCGGGTGGTACAAGATCTCGCAATCATAATCCTTGACCACGTCTAACCATCTTCTCTGCCGCATATTTAGGTTAGGCTGATCCATCAAGTATTTCAAGCTCTTATGGTCCGTGTAAATCGTACAACGAACCCCATACAAGTAGTGCCGCCAAATCTTGAGGGCGAACACCACTGCCCCCAACTCCAAATCATGCGTGGGGTACCTCGTCTCGTGAGGCTTCAACTGCCTCGATGCATAAGCTATCACATGACCCTTCTGCATCAATACCGCTCCCAATCCTAGGATCGATGCATCACAGAATACCACAAAACCTTCCATACCTTTCGGAAGGGCTAATACTGGAGCTTCACACAACCTCTGGCGAAGCGTCTCAAAGGAGGTCTGCTGCTCGGGACCCCATGCAAATGTCACACCCTTCCGGGTCAATCTGGTGAGTGGAACCGCAATCTTGGAGAAATCCTTAATAAACCTCCGATAATACCCTGCCAACCCGAGGAAACTCCGGATCTCAGAAGGTGACCTCGGCACCTCCCACCTCATCACTGCGTCAACCTTAGCCGGATCGACCAATATCCCCTTCTGGTTAACGAGATGTCCCAGGAACTGGACCTCCCGCAACCAGAAATCGCACTTAGAAAACTTTGCGTAAAGTTTCTCCGATCTCAAAACTCCAAGAACCTCCCTCAAGTGCTCCTCGTGCTGCTCTCTAGATCTCGAATATACCAGAATGTCATCAATGAAAACAATCACCGACTGATCCAACATCGGCCGACATACCCTGTTCATGAGGTCCATGAACACAGCCGGGGCATTGGTGAGCCCAAAAGGCATTACCACAAACTCATAATGCCCATAACGCGTCCTGAATGCTGTCTTCTGGATGTCCTCGTCCCGCACTCTCACCTGATGGTATCCCGACCTCAAATCAATCTTGGAAAACCAAGATGCTCCCTGTAGCTGATCGAATAAGTCGTCGATCCTCGGCAGCGGGTAACGGTTCTTGACCGTCAGCTTATTCAATTCCCGGTAATCAATACACATGCGATGCGAGCCATCCTTCTTCTTCACAAACAAGATGGGTGCTCCCCACGGCGAGCTACTCGGCCGAATGAACCCCTTCCCCAGCAACTCCTGAAGTTGCGAGGATAACTCCTGCATCTCTGGAGGCGCAAGGCGATACGTCACCTTAGCAATAGGCGCGGCTCCAGGAACCAAATCGATGCCAAACTCCACTTGCCTCACGGGAGGCACACCTGGTAACTCTTCGGGAAATACATCTGGAAACTCCCGCACCACCGGAACTTCATCCACAGAGCTCGGTTTCTCCGAAATCACTCGCGTATCCATCACATACGCTACATAACCCTTACAGCCCTGCTGTAAACACTGCCTCGCCCTAGTAGCCGAACAAAAGGCTGACCCAGAACGTGTACCCTCGCCGTATACTGAAAGGACTCCCCCACTAGGATCTCGTATAGTCACCAGCTGTCGCTCGCAATCGATAACCGCACCGAATCGGCTCAACCAATCCATGCCCACTATAACACAGACATCACCCATCGCAATCGGAATCAGGTCGATCGGAAACTCAACCCCGAATATCTCCAATACACATCCCCAGAAGACCTCAGTAGCACAAATCACTCTGTCGGCGGCTATGGAAACCCGCAGGGGCCGACTCAATGCCCCACGACTAACACTGATACGCTGACTAAATGCCAAAGACACAAAAGATTGACTCGCACCCGAGTCAAATAACACTAAAGCAAGTACAGAATTCACAAGGAAGGTACCTATGCATAGCATAATATAAGCATAATATCTCAACACCGTAAATAAATAATGAAAAGGAAACATACCAGCCACAACGTCGGGCGCAGCGCGGACCTCTTCCGTAGTCAGCTAAAAGGCTCTCCCCCGAGCCCTCGATACCTCGGCCTTCACGGGCCGACTCTCTGTAGCAGCAACTCTGATGGCGGCGGGAGCAGACCCCTGAGATGCCCCGCGCAGCAGCGGACACTCTGCCTTCCGGTGTCCAGTCTGGTTGCAGTGGAAGCACACTGCAAATCCCTTGGGGCAGTCCTTAGCCATATGCCCCTCCTTGCCACATTTGTAGCAAGACCCTGCCCGACAGACTCCATCGTGACCCTTGCCGCACTTCCCACAAGTGCGGCCCTTCTGGCTCCCGGGTCTGGGATCAGCGGGCTTGCCCGCTTGGCTGCCGGCTGGGACTGTGCCGGCCGCCGATCCCTCCCCAGAGACTCCGCCTCCTCCCTGGCCTGAGTCTCAAGCTCAATCTCCCTCTTCCGAGCATTTGCCTGTAGCTCGGCAAATGTCCGGTACGAGGAGTTCGAAGCGAACTCCCGAATATCCCGTCTCAGAATGCTCAGGTAACGGCTCATACGTGCCTGCTCGGTGGACACGTGCTCAGGGCAAAACATCGCCCTCTCATGAAACATCCTCGTGATTGCTGTAACTGACTCGGTGCCCTGCTTGAGGGTCAGAAACTCCTGCGCCAGACGTTCCCTCTCCACCTGAGGAACGTACTCATCTCGGAACATGGTAGTGAACTTCTCCCAGTTCACTGCCGAAAGCTCAGTCGGTGTGAAATGCACAGTCACGAACTTCCACCAGTCCTTCGCTCCCAAGCGAAGCTGGTTCAGCGCGAACCGAACCTTCAAATGCTCCGGGGACGAGCAAGTGAAGAAACATCCCTCCATATCAGATATCCACCTCATAGCTGCCACCGGATCCTGCGTACCATCAAACTCTGGTGGCTTGGTGTTGCTGAACTCTCTAAACAACATCGCATCACCTCCCTGGGGTCTCGCCGCAGCAATCGCTGCGGTAGCCGCTGCAACCGCAGCCTCAGAAAGAGCGGCATAGCGCTCGTCAAATGTCTCAATCAAAGCAGTCTTGATAGACCCGAACATCTCTGGTATCTCAGCTCTGATGACCGCAGCCACCTCCTCATGAATGATCTGTCGAATCTCCTCATCACTAGAGCCGGCATCCTCCGGCATGTGTCGTGTCCTCACCATGATCAACCTCTGAAATACAACATGCGATAATTAGAATTCACTCGAACACTCTTACATTCAACAATCCACCCCTCCTTGATTCTTGGCATCCCCAGATTCTTATTTGGACCGTGTACCGCACCGGTGCTTTGAGTAGTACGGGCCCAATACTACTGTCCGCACCGTCTCAGTACACACCCCAAATCGTCCTCTTCGGATCCCAGTACCCAAGTACTCTATTATACTTAAATCACTCTGGAACAGATCTCACACAAAGCCCTAGCTGCTACCTAATTACTCTCAGCGTCTCATAGCAGCTCACCATTCCTAAGCTAAGGCATCACAAAACAGGCCACTCTAGTCCTATCAGCAATACCTAGCCTGCTCTAGCATGCAAACACATCACAGTAATAATTATTTCATAACAAAAGATATTTTGGGAATTCACCGTTCGGGCGCTGACTGATCGTACACACGTTTCTTCCTGTAAAACCCTTTACTCTTAGAAAATTTTGGTTTTTTTTTTTTTTTTTTTTTTTTTAATTTTTATTTTTTTTTTTATTTTTGAAAATATCTCTTTAATTCCTCAGTTTGAGTTCAAATACTCCCGAAGGTGTACCCGAATCCCTCAAACCAAGGCTCTGATACCAATTTGTAACACCAGATTTTTCAACCAAAATTTTCGATTCTTATAAAAACATAATTCCATTAATATTCATAAAACAACCAGTTTAATTGTTCAACAAACAGTACAAAATCCCAAGATCAACATGTCAAAACTCCAAACGTGTGTGTACGGATCAAGCCGGCGCCTTCCCGCGGTCGTCACTAGTACCTGAAACAAATAACATCAACACTGTAAGCACAAGGCTTAGTGAGTTCCCCAAAATACCACATATAACACATATTTGCCACTCTAGGCTATAACTCTGTGGGTCCGTGCACCCAAACTCTGTGAACCCTCAGGTTCTAACTCTGATAAACATGCACCACATAAATCACATAGAAATCATGCAGTACAACACATAACATACACATACTCTATCACATAGCTCTGGTTACCTACTCAAGGTAAAGTATAGTGAGAAGACTCACCTCGTGTGTCTCGGTAAATCGTAACCCTGAAATCGCTAAACACTCGATCCGCCGAGCTGCAATCCCCCCTATAGCACAATACATCTCTAATTAACACTTTCCCAACTAGGGTTGACCACACTGTAACAAGTCACTCTTGGTCAACGCTGGTCAACGGTCAACTTTGACCGGACTCGGCGAGTGCACTATAGCGACTCGGCGAGTCTGAGCGCATGCACCAATTTCCCTGGAACCCTCCCCTGACACGTCGAGTATTTCCCTCAACTCGACGAGCTCCACCTGGCACGAGTTGTGGTGTGACATCCCCATTTTCACGGCCAGAAAAGACCGATTTTGTTTATGCTTTATAAAAATCAGAGTACTTCATTTTATAAAAAGGTTGCGGAATTTGTTCCCAGAAAAACACGATAAATACGTTATTAAAACATTTTCGAAGAAACGTATTTTTATTCATTTAAAACGTTTGGGATGTCATCGTTAATACAGAAACATAAGCATAAACAGGACTTACATGTATTTACACTAGTGATCTACATCTCTTTAAATCTCTCAGTGTAAAGTGACTTCGTATCAACACCTGTGATATAAATAAACTGAGTGGGTCAGGTTGGGAAACCTGGTGAGTACATAGGGTTTTCAACCCACAATAATATAATTATTATGTTCAATCAAAGAATCAACCCAATTACCCATCCCCGTTATCTTTTTTTTTACTCTTTAAGGATTTATCCTAAGAGTCATCTATTCTTCATTCGTTTATTCCGAAGTCCCTTACTTCCAGGGTTCTAGGACTGGCACTAAATCCATAGCTGCCAATGTTCGTTCATAAAGCACTAATTCCATAGCTGCTATAGTCCATTCACCGGGTACTAAATCCATAGCTACCAGTCTTTATCTAATAGGTACTAAGTCCATAGCTACCAATGTTCAACAGGTACTAAATCCATAGCTACCAACGTCTAACAGGTACTAAGTCCATAGCTACCGGTGTTTGTCCCATAGGCACTAAGTCTATAGCTGCGAATGTATACTCACATCATCTTCTATCTATCATCATTTATCTACCCATCATCATACCTAACATATTCGTATATATAAAATACGTATACAATTTAAATCCTTTAAAACATGTATAAAACGTTCATCCAGCATAGACAGCAAGTATTCAGATAATATGCACACATAGCACGTAGTTTATATAAAATACTTCATATCTATGTGTAAGATGAAAGAGACTATGCACTCACAACACGTAAATTATATAATAAATACTTCATATCTATGTATAAGATGAAAGGGACCATGCACTCACAACACGTAAATTATATAATAAATACTTCATATCTATGTGTAAGATGAAAGGGACCATGCACTCACAACACGTAAATTATATAATAAATACTTCATATCTATGTGTAAGATGAAAGGGACCATGCACTCACAACACGTAAATTATATAATAAATACTTCATATCTATGTGTAAGATGAAAGGGACCATGCACTCACCTGAGAAGGTGGTGACTCGGTACTCGGACAGCGCTTCGTTTACTTTAAAATAATTTCTTTCGACGAAACCTAGTATTATCACCAATAGATTTTAGTCTATTATTCGCCGAGACTAATTAATAGTCTAGCTATTATTACTATTATATAAGCGTTAAAAAAATACTTATATAACCCATAATAATAGCCCAAGTATTTATTATATGTTCTTAATAACGTTAATATAATTAAATAAAAACTATATTAAAAATAGCGTAGGCGTAGCTCACTTACAACGGGTTTTATAGAAAACCAGGCTTTGCTTGGAGCAGCGTTTCCGAGCCGAAAAGCTCTTCTTCTCGGAGCCGTCGAGCACTCCGGGGCTTCCGCCTCGTGCTAGGGAGGTTCCCTAGGCTTTTCGGGGGATTTCGGGGGTAGAGAGAGGTTCTAGAGAGAGAGTAAAGAGAAGAAAGAATGGGAAAGGTGTGAAGAAAATGAGGGTGGGAGAGGTGGTATTTATAGGGTGAAAATGGCTGAACTTGGTGCCACATGTCACCATCTAGTGGCAAGACTTGGGGAGAAAGCAATGGCCAAGATTGTGCCACATCACCCATTTTCGCATAGCACACTTCCGACTTCTAAAATCCGTAACTTTCACATACGACCTCTGTTTTTGACGTTCTTTATATCCACGCGTAGGTAAAAATAATATCTACAAGTTTCATTTTGACTCCGTCGGCTAATTCTCGACCGATCTTAAATTTAACAGTACGAGGCGTTTAGACTGTTAAATGACCGCGAAGAATTCGTAACTCCTTCATACCGACTCCGTTTTCGTCTGTATTTTTACCGTTGAGTTCCTATTAATGAGATCTTGAACTCTCATTTAGGTCACGTAAGCCAAAAACCGCTCGAACTAAAATTCGAGTTTCGGGTCGTGCACTGCTAAGCCGAATCTTAGAAAAATCATAACTTCCTCATACGAAGTCAGATTTGGGTGTTCTTTTTATCGACGCTCTTAGTTTAACATATTCTACGACTTTGGTTTAGATTGCTAAGGATAAATCTCGCTCTATCGTAAATTCACTATTTACGCTTCCCGGTGCCGTGCCGGTTTTGCCGTAAAACTTCGACGGGCCATAACTTCTTCGTTATAACTCGGATTTCGGCGTTCTTTATATGTACGGAAACCTTGTGACATATTCTACAATTTGGTTAAGATTATTTATTCTAAATAATCTTTTGTCGAAAAGTCATTTTCAACCCATATTGCCTCTAAATTGACTAGCCCGGATCTGCGGGCGTTACAATTTGTAACACCCCCTCTGGCACGTATCACAATATTGTACGCTTTGGACCACTCGGCACGAGGACTTCCCACGGGGTCACCCATCCCGGTACTACTCCCGCCCGAGCACGCTTAACTGCAGAGTTCTTATGGGATCTGCTGCCCTCACGGCTTTAAAACGCGTTGTGACAAGGAAGGTATGCACACCCCTTATAAGGAGATGTTTTGTTCTCCTTCCAAGCCGATGTAGGATCAGGTGCAACCCACCTTCACCCCCCATTATAGGGTTCGACGTCCCTGTCGAACACATCGACCCGTGCCCTAGCTCTGATACCATTTGTAACATCCCCCTCTTGCACGTATCACAATATTGTCCGCTTTGGGCCACTCGGCACGAGGACTTCCCAGGGGGTCACCCATCCCGGTACTACTCCCGCCCGAGCACGCTTAACTGCAGAGTTCTTATGGGATCTGCTGCCCTCACGGCTTTAAAACGCGTTGTGACAAGGAAGGTATGCACACCCCTTATAAGGAGATGTTTTGTTCTCCTTCCAAGCCGATGTAGGATCAGGTGCAACCCACCTTCACCCCCCATTATAGGGTTCGACGTCCCTGTCGAACACATCGACCCGTGCCCTAGCTCTGATACCATTTGTAACATCCCCCTCTTGCACGTATCACAATATTGTCCGCTTTGGGCCACTCGGCACGAGGACTTCCCAGGGGGTCACCCATCCCGGTACTACTCCCGCCCGAGCACGCTTAACTGCAGAGTTCTTATGGGATCTGCTGCCCTCACGGCTTTAAAACGCGTTGTGACAAGGAAGGTATCCACACCCCTTATAAGTAATTCTTGTACATTCGTCCATCGTTGTTGTTTCTCCTTTCCGGATTGTTCCTTCGTTCTTCTTGAGTCCCAATTTGACTCACAATGTGACTATTGTTCCCTTCCTCCGATTGTTCAGGAATCAGTTCGGGTTCCACGTTAGGTATGATAGGTTCGTCCCCATTTCCATGCAACATCTGTCGCATTTCCTCCCTTTGTTCGGCTAACATAACCCGAATCCTGGCTTGCACTCTAGCCATGGTGATCTGTTCTGGTGCAGCAGCTTCAACATCTACTTGTTGAATTACAGGCGGTTGATTCCTGTTCTCGTTTGCGTTTCCAACACCGCTTCTTGTTCTCACCATTTTTGATCTATACACCGAATAAAGTGAAATTTAGATCTTCATTCACGATAGATATTCAAATCATCCTTATCACTCCGAAACTTTTACATGCATGTTCTAATATCGTAGACATACGCTTAGAATCCTAAACACATAAACCTTCAGATCCGGTTGGCAACGAACCGTAGATCCGAACAAATAATATCATATATGGCAACATATAACATTTAGCACGTAAAAGCATTTTAGGAAACTTCCTAAAATTTACTAGTGCTTGTGTCTAAAGTCCAACAGACACTCAACTCAAATTTTCACTTAGCATTCTAAGTTTAAGTCTAGAAATCCTACAAATTCCTAGTTCGCTTAAACTAATGCTCTGATACCAACTGTGACATCCCCAAAATCTCGTCCAGAAAAGACCGGTTTCATTTATGCTTTTTAAACATTTTCAAAGTAAATCCTTTTAATTTTAAAAGAGATGCGGAATTTGTTCCCAAAAATAAAACATGATAAATAGATATTATTCAAAACATTTCATAAAGAAATATAATTTCATTTCATAATCAAAAGTCGGGATGTCATGTTCCGATACAGATCATAAAGCATAAACGATAGCATTACAAGTCATTCAACAAATATATACATATAGGGACTTGTAAAAAAAACAACTTGATGATTCGTCCATCTTAACCTCTTGCGCCATTTCCTGTAATACAAATAAACTGAGTGGGTCAGACTTGGGAGCATGGTGAGCATATAGGGTTTTCAACCCACAATAAATATTTAATTTAACAATCAACAATAAACTCGATTACCCATTCCCGTTATCCTCACTTTACGTCCCTAAAAATAACATCTATTATAAGGAACCTAATTCAGAATTTTCATCGGGACGGACATTACTGCAGAGGGTCTTCCTCAACAATAAGTGTCCTAAAGGCAACCATGTGGGAGATAGAGTACACCGGTGAACACATCGTTCACAACACCTACAGGTTATGAGCCTGCTAGTGTTCCATAGGATAGTCTAGAATAGTCCGTGGTCGTCATCCATACTCTGCTGAATGACTAGAATAACACCAACAACACCGAGGCCTCTCATCTGTTTGTTACACACCAACTATCTATCCATGTTCTATCCAACATATCAGTAGATAAAAATATACATTTTTATACATAGTTTAAAAACCTGTATAGCATGCTTTAATTAATACATATTCGACATAACAGATGAGGCACACACACATAACACGTATTTCATAGAGAATAAATCAGATCTATGAGATAGAAGAGAGTAAATATACACTCACACGTATAACAACAAAATATATACACATAACACGTATTTTATATAAATACTTCATAATATTGCGTTGGAAGAAAATGACTACACACTCACTTGATCAGAAGATGATCGGGCAGCACTACGGCTTGTAGAAGAGGTGTTTCTCCATAGATCTGGAAGATCTTCACAAAAATCGGGCTCCTCACGGGCAGGGCTTTGGCTCGGGAATTACGCTCTTTGGGATCCTTGGGGGTTCGGATCTTGCTTTGGGGCTCGGGAATATTATCAGGGCTTTGGGGTATAAACGACACGCTAAACGAGGCAAAGACTAGAGAGAAAAGGAAGAAATTTGAAAAGGATTAAGGATGCCTTCGTATCCCCTTTTATAGGGCTGATCCTATAAAAGGATTAAAGTACGCTGGGCGTACAGGGGTCTTACGCGGGGCGTACTCCTCCGGAGGCGTCACTTCGTGCGTAATTGGCTCCTCTACATCATCGCATACGAACTCGGAACACTCGAGTGGTATGTTGGGCTTACACCAGTACACTGGGCGTACTTAGGATGAGTCCGGTGACTCCCCTTCGGATAATATCGGATATAATATTAAATATTAATTATTTAATAAAATTTGAAAATTCATATCTTCTTCATACGAACTCCGTTTTAAACGTTCTTTATATCCACGCGTAGGTGAGACTACGCTCTACAACTTTCGTTTAGACTCCATCGGCTAATTTTGATTTTATTTTGATTATTTATTTTTAGGAGGTCGGGACAGAAAAACTTCGTTATAAATTCATAACTTCTTCGTCCGACGTCCGTTCTCACCTAACTTTTCATCGTTTCGGTACTAACAACGAGATCTTTGATTCTCGTTTAGATTGTTTCGGCTAAAAACCGCTCGATCTCAAATCAAGTATTCGGGCTGCATACTGCTAAGTCGAAATTTCGAAAAATCATAACTTCCTCATACGAAGTCAGATTTGGGCGTTCTATATATATTCGGAAACCTCGTTTCAACTACTACAACATTATCCAAAGATACCGAGTTTATTTTACACTTAAATTTTGACGCTTATTTTATTCTTAATTAATCATATCACATAATTAAGCAATTAAGCACGAAACACATAATACTCAAATAATACGTTCTTATTATTTCAAATTGGGTTACAAAGGTTAACCTAGACTATTACATTGCTAAAAATGGCAAGCCCAGAAATACATGCGTTACATAACCGGCTAAACCCATAAAACTCTTGATCTTGGACGGGGATCTCGGCACCTCCTATCTCATAACTGCATCAATCTTGTTCGGGTCGACCAATATCCTATTATGATTAAGAGGTGTCCCAGGAACTGGACCTCTTGTAACCAGAAATCATACTTGGAGAATTTGGCGTAAAGCCTCTCCATCCTTAATACTCCAAGAATCTCCCGTAGATGCTCCTTGTGCTGCTCCTTGGACCTTGAGTACACTTGAATATCGTCGATGAACATGATCACCGACCAATCAAACATTGGCATGCACACTTCGTTCATGAGTTTCATGAACGCTGCCGGAGCGTTAGTGAGCCCGAAAAGAATCACCACAAACTCGTAGGGCCCATAACGAGTCCTAAAGGCCGTCTTTTGGATATCCTGTTGGGTTTTGAGCAATCTAACACTTCCTAAGTGTGCATGAAACCCTAATAAACCTTGGATCTATGTTTGTCTAAATACATGCAAAATAATAATTTTTCCAAGGTTTATAACCTATCTAACATGGCATGGGGAACATTTCAACATAAAGAGTTAGAAGAGATTACATACCTTTTTGATGAGTTTGGTTCTTGAGGAGTTTGAGGGCCAAGCACCAATAGTGTGAATGCCTCAAATGGAATCACAAAACACCACAAACTCTTGGAAAACTTTGAGAGAGTGTATACACTTGTATATTTCGGCCACACACAAGCTCACACACACTAGTTCACTAGTTACACTTAGGCACCATTTCATGCTCCATAAGCATGCTAATATAGTGTGCATGGTTAGGGTGAAACCCTAATAACCCATGACCTTTCCTTTCCAAGGATCCATGGGTTAAAAGCTCCATGGATCATCCATGGACTTCCATATAAGCCTAGCCCATTAACAAAAAAGCATTAGCCCACACTATATAAAACCAATAGCCCATAATCTAATTAGTCTTCCTTTTAATCTCTAAATTAATTCATAATTAATTTAAGACTAAAACTAATTAAATAACATAATCTCATATTAATATATTATAACTTATAATATATTAATAAACATATGTGTATAACTCTCATAAAATTATCCATAAATAGTTTGGATGAGATGCAACCCAAATGGACCATGCTGGGTCGGGTCAAGTATATACCAAATAAGTTATGGACTTAGACACCTTATCCAACATATCCTCCTCACAAACTCTCATCTGATGATATTTAAATCTCAAATCAATCTTGGAAAACCAAGATGCCCCCTGCAACTAATCAAATAAATTGTCGATCCTTGGTTGTGGATAACGGTTCTTGACCGTCAGCTTGTTCAATTCCTGGTAATCGATGCACATCCGGTGTGAACCATCCTTTTTATTGAAAAAAAGGATTGGTGCTCCCCACGGTGAGCTACACGGTCTGATAAAACCCTTCCCCAGCAGCTCCTGGAGCTGTGAGAATAACTCCTGCATCTATGGAGGCGCAAGACGATAAGATGCCTTGGCAATAGGCGCCGCACCCGGAACCAAATCAATCCAGAACTCCACCTGCCTCTTGGGAGGCACACCAGGAAAATCCTCTGGGAAAACATCCAAGAACTCGCACACCATTGGAACCTTGGATATAGAACTTGGCCTCTCCGTAGCAACCCACGTATCCATCATGTACGCTAAAAAGCCTATACAACCCTAGTTTAGACTCTGTCTCGCCCTGGAAGCAGAGCAGAAAGCTGATCCAGGTCTAGTACCCTCGCCATACAACGTAAGAACTCCCCCACTAGGGTCTCGTATGGTCACCCTCTATCGCTCACAGTCGAACACGGCTCCAAACCGACTCAACCAATCCATGCCCACTATGACACATACATCACCCATCGCTATCAACACCAGGTATATCAGGAACTCAACAACAAAAATCTCTAGTACACATCCTCGGAATACATCAGTGGCAAAAACCGCATGCTTTTCATCTATAGGAACCCTCATATGTCAACTCAATGCCTCACATTTGATATTGATGTGACGACTAAAAGCTAAAGACATGAAGGATCGACTCACACCTGGGTCAAATAACACTAAAGCAGGTACAGAACGCACAAGAAAGGTACCTATATACGACACAATATAAGCACAACAAATCTCAAAATAATATACTAAGGAAATATGTACCAACCACGACATCAGGTGTTGCACAGACCTCCTCCGTTGTCTGGTGAAAAGCTCTCCCACCCGCCCTCGGTGTCTCGACCTTTGCTGGCCGACTATTAGTAGCACGTAAAGCAGCAAGTGCAGAACCCTGAGCTGATCCCTAAATGAGCTGAGGGCACTGGACCTTCCTATGGCCGGTCTGGTTGCAGTGAAAGCAAACTGCAAACCCTTTGGGGCAATCCTTCGCCATGTGCCCCTCTTTGCCATATTTGTAGCAAATCCCTGCCCGACATGATCCCTCGTGACTCTTGTCGCACTTGCCACAAGTGCGGCCCTTCTGGCCCCTAACTCTCGCATCAGCGGGCTTTGCCTGCTTTGTCGCCACCTGCGACTGTATCGGTCTCCTGTCTCTACCTGGAGACTCCTCCTCCTCTCTGGTCTGTAACTCTAGCTCAATCTCCCTCATCATGTCACTAGTATGAAGCTCAACCAATGTACGGTATGACAAGTTCACCATGAAATCCCATATATCCCTCCTCAGTATGCTCAGACATCGGTTCACACATGCCTGCTCAGAAGACACGTGCTCAGGGCAAAACAACGTCCTCTCATGGAACATCCACGTGATCTCAGTCACAATTTCTGTCTTCTACTTGAGAGACAGAAACTCTTAAGCTAATCATTCTCTCTCCACTGGGGGAACATACTCTTCTCAGAATAGTTGTGTAAACCTCTCCCATGTCACTGCAACATGGTTTGTAGGAGTAAAGCTTGTAGTCACAAACTTCCATCAGTCCTTCGCTCCCAAACGAAGTTGGTTCAACGCAACTGAACCCTCAAGTGATCTGGGCATGAACAAATATAAACGCATCCCTCAATGTCATAGATCCATCTTATGGCAGAAATCGGATCATGTGTCCTATCAAACTCTGGTGGCTTCGTGTTGCTGAACTCCCAGAACAACAACGACTCACCTCCTTGTGTCCTGGCAGCAGCTACGGCTGCAGCAACAACAGCCTCAGTAACAACAACATATCTCTCGTTAAATGTCTCAATTAGTGTGGTCTTAATAGACCCAAACATCTCTGGTATCACCTCTCAAATGGTTGCGGCCACCTCCTCTACAATGATCCTACGAATCTCCTCATCACTGGTCCCACTGCTCCCTGGGTTATGGCGTGTACCCACCATGATGTATCTGAAACACAACACGAAAATCATCAGAGACTAGCTCGAGTATACTCACACTCGACTACCCATCCCTACATGCTCCTTAGTATCCTAAGGATTCTTACTTGGGTTGTATACAAATCCGGTGCTTTCAGTAGTACGAGCCCAATACTACCTTCCACACCAACCTATAGTCACCCAAGTCCTCCTCCTATGATCCAAATTCACAAGTTCTCTATCTCTTATGAATATCAGACTACAATCTCATTAGACTCCTCATATGATAATCTAGGTATCTCTCCTAGATTATCCTTTAACTCAGAGCTCTTTCTAAGTGATTCCTGCTAGACACTCCTACTCAGCACATACTCAAGGCATATAACATATAACATCGATCAATAGCACCTCCTAGGCTAAGGCATCATAAATCAAACAACTCTAGCCCTAAAATATGAAATACCTAGCCTATTCTCTAGCATGCATCCCTAATATCTCATGAATATCTCATAATCACAAATAAGTAAGGGTATTTTGGGAAATCACCGTTCGAGCTCTGGCTGACTGTACACACTGCTCCAACTCGTTTTCTCTTAAAACTCTTTCACATTTTTTGAAAAATCATTTCTTTTGAAAAATTTTCACAGATCCTCAGTTTAAGTCCAGACACACCCGAAAGTCTATCTCAATATCTCAAACCAAGGCTCTGATACCTACTTGTAACACCATAAATTTTCAAACACATTTTTTCATTTAAAAAATCACATAATTCTCATAAACACAATTCACAAAAGCCCAAAGTATCAAATGATCAAAAACACATGTCCGTCGTGCCACATTGATTTATGTGGATCTTCAACTGTTGTGACACTCAACAAGAAGAGATACACTTTGGTCATTGTTGTTGATTTTTCTAGGTTTACTTGGGTATATTTTTTAAGACTGCTCAAGAAATGATCAACTTCATCAATCATGTTGAATTGAGTTTGAAGAAAAAGGTTCGAAAGATCAAGAGTGACAATGGCTTTGAATTTAAGAACAATGTTCTTTATTTGTTTTCTACTGACAATGGAATTTCGCATAATTTTTCTTCAACATACACTACTTAACAGAATGGTGTTGTAGAACGAATAAATCGTTCACTATGCGAATCTGTCAGAACAATGCTTACATATACGAGTCTTCCTCAATATCCATGGGCTGAAGTAGTCTCTACTGCATGTTTTACTCAAAATCGATCGTCTATTCATCTTCGTTTTAACATTACTCCTTATGAAATTATCAATAACCGTAAACCAAATGTTAAATTTTTTCATGTTTTTGGATGAAGGTGCTTTATCATGAATCTCAAGGATAATCTTTCGAAATTTCAGCCAAAAGCTGATGAAGGGATATTTTTGGGATATTCAGACAATTTGGTTGCTTACAGAGTGTTAAACAAACGAATGAGAAAATTTGTAGAAACATTTAATCTCACTTTTGATGATTATTATGTTAAACAAGTTAATAAAATCTTCGAACAAAAACCAATAATGAATCTCAATCTTGACTTTGATTTTGATTTTGATTTGATTTTTCGTGTTCCAGATCATGCCATTGATGCAGAAATGAATGTCGATGATAATAATATTACTGAAGCTTTAAAACATTCAGATGAATCTAATCTCACCCAGGATAACAATGGTTTGTTATCATCGACAATTTCTTCAAGAAATAACGAAAGTTTGCCAGTTATGATGAAAGCTCAAATTGAGGCGGAGCATACTTTCGAGGGAGAGAAAGAAAGAATGAACGTTGATGTCGAGGGGGAGCATCATGATAATAATCCGATTATTGAGGGGGAGCAAGTTGGACATAATACAAATGTTTCAAATGATCAAACTGACGTATTTCATGATATTAATGATAACTTCTCAAATGCAGGTGAGGGATCTAAAACTGAAGAAATATTCAAAGATGCACCATTTGACTTTGATCTTGTATATCCTTTAATGGATAAATGAACTAGAATTCATCCAAAGGAACAAGTCCTTGATGATCCTCTTGATGGAGTGCTTACAAGAGCTCAACTTCATGCCAAAAACGAGGTACTTAATGTAAATAAAGAGTTTTGCATGCTCAATGTCTTTATTTCAAAAATTGAACCTAATTCAGTAAAGGTTGCTATGGAACATCTTGATTGGGTTGTTTCTATGCAATCTGAACTTGCTGAATTCGAAAGAAACAGGGAATGGAGATTAATTCCCAAACCAAATGATGTTTTAATTGTGGGTTTAAAATGGATCTTTAAAAACAAAACCGATAAAGATGGTAACATTGTAGGAAACAAAGCTAGGCTTGTAGTTAAAGGTTAGTCACAACAAGAAGGTATAGACTATGAGGAAACCTTTTCCCCTATCACAAGACTCGAGGCTGTTTGATTATTTTTAGCCTATGTAGTGCACAAGGATTTTGATGTCTACCAGATGGATGTTAAGTGTGTGTTTCTCAATGGTGAACTTGAAGAGACGGTGTATGTTAAACAACCTCCAGGTTTTATTAACGAAAATTTCTTGATCATTGTTATATTTTAGATAAAGCTGTGTATGGGTTAAAACAAGCACCAAGAGCCTGGTATGCAACTCTTACCAATTTCTTGAAACTATCGAAATTTAAACAAGGATGAGTTGATCCCTATCTATTTCTAAAGAAAGTTGGAAATCATCTTATGCTTGTTCAAATTTATGTCGATGATATTATTTTTGGCTCTATTGACCCTGATTTGTCAAGAGAATCTGAAAATGTAATGAAAAGCCAATTTGAGATGATCATGATAGGGAGGATAAACAACTTTCTAGGATTAAATATTCATCAAAGCAGAGAAGACATATTTATTAATCAAGAGAAGTATACAAGAAATCTGCTTGAAAAGTTTGGAATGATGAACAACACAAAGCTAAGAGTACCTATGGCAGTTGGAACATGACTCAATCCTTCATTAGATAAACTAGCTGTCGATCTCACGTTGTATAGGATCATGATAGGTTCGTTACTTTATCTCACATCAAGTAGGCTTGATATCATGTTTTCTGCATGAAATTGTGCTAGGTACCAATCGAATCCTAGGGAACCTCATTTAAATTTTGTCAAGAATATATTTCGCTATCTCAAAGAAATAACTTCATTAGGACTATGGTATCCTTCGAAGATAGGATTTTTCATACAAGCATTTTCAGATGCTGATTTGGGAGGTTTTAATCTAGATAGAAAAAGAACAAGTAGCGGATGTGAATTATTGATGGGAAGCTTGTGAGCTACCAATCAAAGAAACAAACATGTGTTTCGAATTCCACGGAAGAAGCAGAATATGTTGCTGCAATAGCTTGTACTTCTCAAATCATATGGATTCAAAGTCAACTACGTGATTATGCAATCAACATGAAGAAAATTTCGTTGTATTGTGATTCACAAAGTGCCATTCGCATTTGTCATAATCCTATGCAACATTCGAAAACCAAACACATTGCTCTTGCTTACCATTTTATCAAAGAGCACGATGAAGATGGAAACATAGAAGTTCATTTTGTAAAGACAACTGATTAGCTTGCTGATACCTTTACAAAACCATTAGATGAAAAATCTTTAGTGAGAATTCTGAATGGATTAGGAATGATGGATGTGAATATTGTTCATGTAGAATCGTTGATAGTATGACAAGGTACAATGGTCGAAAACTACCGACTTCGCGGCTACTGTTCATGGTCAACGCTTCAACATGCTTCGCTTTCGACATCATGGAAAATTGGTTTGCCAACATCTTTGTTACTTTTGTTACTTTCAAATTTTCGCTAGTTAGGTACAATGATTTTTATTTTTGTCTTTCTTTACCAAAAATCCAAAACCACAAAAGATTTTCATTTTTGTTTTTCTCTTTCAAAAATCAAAAATATCAAAAAGATTTAATTAATTTTTTTATTTTCTTTCAATATCTCAAAAATCCGAAAATATTTTTGTTTGGTTAATATTTTCTTGTGCAACTTTTATCAAAGATTTTTGTTGGTTCATGCTAGATCCTTGAGGGAGAGGCAAAAAATTTCGAAACTTGATCCTAGTTAGGATGTCCCTAGAAGCATGTTGCAGCATGTCGATCCAAGCCTCCATGACTTATTGTGTTTTAAAAAGCCTTAATTGTATTTTCATCATGAAAATTCCTTCCCAATCAAGCTGTATTCACGATAGTCCCTGAGCTACTTTAATCTTCTCACATGAGTTACATCAGAGGTACTTACAAATCTTAAATAAATCTTTTTCATCCTAAGATTGTTTCACATTCACACATAATGCCATATGTCCAAGAGATATCTGGTAAAAGCCAATCAGGATCTTGACATATCAAACATCTGTTTTAATGATCTAGATTCATGAGACGGTGATGAAAGTGAAACCCAAAATTTCGAACCATTTAAGGAATTGACGAGGAACTTTGTTCGAAACTTTAAAAAAACATTTGTTTCTATACCAATTTTTGATACTCCAAATCATATTCTTTTCATTTGAGTGATCTTGATTAAATGTTCGAAACCCATGACATTTGTTACCCAACAAGATCCATGTATAATTTTCTTTTGAGGAATATGATTTCCACGTGAGTGTCATTCTCAATCTTCGTTACTTAATAAAATTTCTTGATCTTACTTGTCACTGACTACACTGGTCATACAGGTAATTTTGTTTACAATTTGTTACTCTTATGTTTAGATGTACTTTGTAATGAAATTTGTTAGCTACCCATGAATCTTGATAAAAGAAGCCCTTCGATACTTCTCTATACGTATTCGATTGTAATTCACGGGAAACCACACAAGCTGTTAGTCATCTCTCTTGATGAATAACGAAGCAATATTTTCCCGGGATCATACTGCTTTTGTGTCGAAAGAATTTTGACATCACAATATCCAAATTTTTTTTTATCTTGATTCTTTTTTTTTCTTTGGAACTCTTATGCACTCATGAAATCCTTGAGGTTCTGAGTAATACCAACTCAGGCTGATGATTTCGAAAGTCTGACACATGACTTCGCTTAACCTCCATACGAAGGTTACTGAGGGTTCTTACTCTCTGGGGGTAGGTGAAATGTTTGACTGAAGTGACGTTTTGGGTTCTAGTCCGATTTTCAAGGAAAATTGCACATTACTTTTTCACACGTGGCTACTTTACCGGCGACTGTTACTATTTTCAAGGATATACGTCAACCTCAATTAATGCCAGAAACCGCTTCAAATTGAAATTCCAGTTACATATAAAAGGGATTTGTGGGATCAATTCTAATTTTACGCTTACTCAAAATTCTCAAGTGAATTGTGCCCTTATTCTCTCTGATTTTTTTTCAAGAACTTCAAAACCCTAACCATGGCAGCTACATAAACTTAAATAACTGATGATGTTACATCCCAACTGATCATGAAGATCCAGAGTACCAATTATGAAGTTCTTGCTGATGTTGATGCTTATCCCAAGGGGTTACAGATGCTTATCATTGCCCTTCAGAATTTGGTGTTGTCTACTACAATGTTCAGTTCGTTCGTAGTTCCTCTTACTTGGTTGTCACTTGTTGGTTCTACTGCTACTTACAACAAAACAATGAAGATTGTTACTTTCCAACTGGTGAATGACAAGGAATTCAGTTTATCCAAGAAACTCTTTGCTCAAATCTTGAATATCCCCAACATTGAACCTTTTTACAAGGTTAGGAATGCTCAGATCATTCACATGTTTAATGAGATGGGTTATCAACATGTTCTTACCAAGATCAGTGCTTTCAAGAAGTCCGGTTTACCCTGTATTTGGAATTTATTATTTGACACTTATCTTTGTTGTTTAACTGGAAGAACAGTTGGGTTGGAAAAAGGCCGATTGGAGGTGTATGCTATGGTGGCTGGAATTTAGTATGATTTACAAGTGGATTATGCAACTCAACTATGGAATAAGTTTCTCAAAAGTATTGAAAACACGAATGTTATTGATGGGGTTTCGTGTGCTCGATACTGGAGCTTGATCTTACAGTTTGTTTATGAGAAAGAAGGGATTATGGTTTCAGAAGAAGATTAAATTGCTGAATTTGCTACATATCATTATCCAAAGACTATGGTAGATGATATTGATGTTTTTCCAACCGTGGCTCGTATTCCTGATGCGATGCTTCAAAACGTTGATCCAACAAATTCAATTTTAGTCGAATATTTGACAACAATCAATCCTTCAATTGAGACTGGAAAGTTGTTAGATACATTAATTGATGAATCCTCGAAAAAGCGTAGAGCATCAAAGAAGAAGGTTCAGGCTAGTCGTTTACATGCTAGTGCTGAAATAGTTGAAAAAGTCTCTAAGTTTCCTAAGAAAGTTGTTCAAGGAGATAAAGTTTCAAAAAAAAAGTAACCACAGCCTTTGGCTGACGAAACCACTATTCAAGAAAAGGAGGTTGTTGCTACCAGGACTGGTGTTCTGAAAATATTGAAGAAAATGGCTTACAAACAAAGTCATTCATCTGATCTTCATTACAAACCTCAAGTCAATAGGAAGGGGGTATTCTTTCATGAAGTTCCATCACCTGTTTCTCCACAATCAAAGAAAAGGCAAGTTGAAGACATGACCAAATACATTTTGAAGAAACATAAGAAGCTGAGGGAATTGGTGTTAAAAGAAGATTCAAATGATGAAGAAGTGGTTCCGGAAACACCAATTACAGATGCTACAATGGGCCATTCTTCACCTGTGAGGGATTCTCTAGTTAATTCAACTTTCGAGGAAACTGGAAATCTTGATGGCACTGTGGAAACTTCTATAGTGGACACATCCATCAATCAAGGTGAACAACCAAACCTTTCTATTCCTGAGAAGGAAACTGTCATACCACCCGAAGTTTCACACACTGAGTCATTTAATGAGGAGGTTCGGACTTCAAACATCAATGCAAATGTATCTGATATGGATGTAAATGTTAATAAGTGTGAAGGAATATTGACTAACGAAACCCAAAATAATCCATCTCTCGTTACATCCTTATCTATCGAAACTTCCATTATTGATACTATTGTTTCGTTACCACCCTTATTGTCCTAAATCCATCTCATATTCCTGATTTCACTCATTCTCTTGCTTTTGATACTATCATACACAAAACTATTACTTCTTAATTTATTTACCAATATTATGAAGAAGCACACCGGTTTCATGAAGATGAAACTGATGATGGAGGGTTTGAAGGTTCATTCGCTGAAATTCAATTCAATTCGAAGGAAGAGAACAATCCCGATCACATGTTGATGTCAGGAAAATTGTTTAAAATTGTAAACAGGAAGCTGAATTCCTTGCTTCAATTACAAGCTGAATTCTGCAACAGAGATCTAGGATGTTCTCAAGAACATGTATAAAGGTTCTAAGTAGAAACAAGATAAGAGGCTAACCACTACAATCAACAAGTTCAATAATTTCAAAGCTCATGCGGGTGAAAGCCTTTAGGACTTTTTCAAAAGATTCAACCTCATTGTTACCAAACTATCAAACGCTGGCACTGTTCGCAGCAACCATGAAACCAATCTTCAATTTCCCAATGGTTTAGGAAAACATTGGAATACAACAAAGATGATAGTCCAAGGTGACAGGAAGATGCTCTCTCTCTCTCTCTCTCTCTCTCTCTCTCTCTTTTAAGCTATATGGAGAACTCCAAGCACAAGAATTAAGCGTGCTCAAAGATTGTGCTGACTTCGGAGGGTCACTTGCTCTCATGGCCTAGACCCCACAAAACATAACTCCTCAATCCTACTCTCTCTCCTATAAAAACCCACTGCAGTCTTACGAAGTTGACACTGAGTATGATGATGAAGAGGAATTCCAGAATGCTATTTCTCTTGTCAATCAGTAGTTTAATCGATTACCTCCAACCTCCTTTTGCAAAAATTAGCATTTTAGTAAACCTCACTTTAACCAAAACTTTAACCTTCAAAACAATCACCCTCGATACCCAAAACCCCCTCATCAATCTCTGCAACCTATAAATTCACATCAAGCCAAGGAGATACCGCAACCTGCTAAGCCAACTGACTCCAGCCCCTCGACCGAAGTTAAAGAAGATGTTGTCATTTTTCATAAGTGCAACAAAGAGAATCATTTTGCTAAGGATTATAAAGAAAATGTTGTGAAGGACTAAGCCTTCTATCTCCAAATGGCACAGGAGATAGATGAAAAAGAAAAGGGAAGGGTATATGTTGCCTAAGTAAAAAGAGATCATCAAGTGTGGTCTTTGGGTGATGAGGATGAAGACTTCAATATCAAAAGCAAGGGAAAGATATGCTTGCTGGCTACTACTGACGAAGATGGATCGACCAAGCTCGAAAAGAACTACTGCTATATGGCCAATGACAGAACGCTGAGCATAGTCGAACATGTAAAACTTATGATTCAAACTCATTATTATAGCATGCATGATTGTCAACCATTCCTTGACAACCTTAATGACACATGTGTTGCCGTCCTTTCAGACTACAACAAGGCCCTAGATGAGAATAATATAGTATCCCTGGAAATGTTACATGTAAAAGGATACGTAGAAGACAAAAGACTCAAAGTGGCCATGCTAGAAAGAGACTTAGGATTAGAGAAGGATGCAAAAATGTTATGTGAAACCCAGTTAGGCATAATATTAGATCAGAGGGATTTAGCACAAAAATAAATTGTACGTTTAAACTTGTTAATTGAAAATTTGTTTAATGAAAGCGAGGCCATTAAAAATCTTGTAAATAATGGAACTGTTGATAATACGTAAAACTGGGGTTTGTCCAATGGGTACTCCACCACAAATGACTCATCACCCCGGTTTAACAAGGATCGTCTCTATGCCCTCCTAACCGAGAGTTTCACTTTCCTGTAAATGACAAGACTTTTCCCAAAGACATTAGAGCCCACTTCGTAGACTTCACAACCTAACTAATAATTTTTTCATCGAGTAAATTCTTCCTGAAACCTCGGATCATCCATGTGATCAAATTCCAATCATTGGCACAATTTATCCCAACTCTCAGGCTGTTGGATTAGGTGTAAAAGCCCATAACTATTATTGGAACGTATTCGACATGAGAGTAGCATGGTCCATTTGGGTTGCATATCATCAGGACAATTTGTTAGGATGGACTTTTGAGAGAAGGTTATTAATGGTTTATTAATATATTATAAGTTATAATATATTAATATGAAATCATATGTTTTAATTAGTATTGATCAAGAATTAATTTGGAATTAATTTAGTGGTCAAAAGAGACTAATTAAATCTATGGGGACTAATTATGATAATTAGTTATATTTATATGTGTTGGGCTTATGATCCATGTTGGACCAAATTTATGTAAGGATACATAAAGAGTTGGGCCACATGAACCATGGATCATAAAACCCATGGGTATGGATTTGGGTTATACCCATGACTCTTGGAATCCAACGTATAAATGTGCTAGTTCATGACCAAAATGTGTGCACTTCTTTTCTTAGAGAAATATGGAGCTTTTTGGTGCATGGAATTCTCTCTCGATTCCTACCTTTGTCCATGATGTGTTGTGACTTCATTTGAGGCTTCCACACTATTGGGGCTAAGCTCTTTAAGGCCAAATACACCAAGAATTCAAGCTCCATCAAAAGGTATGTTATGCTAACTAGTATATTATATTTTATGTTAAATTCATGCTAGTTGTAAGCTTAATACCTTGGAAACCATTTGCATGTATAATTATTGAAAACATAGATCCAAGGTATTTAGGGCTGTATGTGTACCATATGTTGTTGTATTATACCAAAACCCAACACATGCCTCATCACTTGTCAATGAGGAAACCCTTGTGGAAGGACCTGAAACCATTGTACATTGTCCAACTTTGTCCTATGACCATAATTCTCCTAAGTGCAGTCTCGGCCTAAAATTACCATCCATAAAGTGTTCCACCAAAGAACCATCTCTGACTTACTTTGCTCTAGTTCAATCTTCTCTACCACAGACCGAAGAAAGAGTACTGTGACCATGTAGCCAATTTGTCATGAATTACCCATAGATAATTTTGAATATGGTCAATGTTCTCAAAGTCCTGTTTCTTCCAACTCAAATGACTCAAGTACTCATTTTCAAAAAGAGTCAAAATTTCATGGAAACCGCAGTTAAACCTCAATGAATGCAGTTCCCCAAAAACACAGGCAAAACAAGCTTTCAAATAGGAATTCAAAATTCGTGGGTAAAAGCAAGAAAGTTTTTCAAAAAACAAAACCAAAATCTCTAAAAAAAGGGTTTTGAAAAACATGATCAAATTTCAAAACACACTCTAATCGAGAAAACAGAAAAAAAGGAATGTATAGTTCCTAAAGCTTTTTCAAAATCTGCTGACAAATTCCAAAAGAGCATCAAACCTTTTCATAGATATTGCTTTCAAAACTATCCTTTAGATGACCCAAAATGGAAAGAATTTTGGCAACTCCCATACTTCCAAAGTCACATCAATTTGTCAAGTAAACAAAACCTTGGAGGAAATCAAATATAGACAAAAGATCTAAACCTAGGAGGAAATATACTGGCCAAACTTTTTCAAAACCCAAGGGCAACTCTGTCAAGTCTCATTCTCAGACTGGTCACAAGCCTCACACCACACCCTATGGACCGCTGATTAGGTGGAGTGTCTGGCTAAATGAAAAGAATATAACCTTTGGATTTTATCAACATAAAAGACTAAATCAAGTCCAAAATCCTCCAAGACCTCGTAATCCTCCAAAACCTCGTAATC
Source organism: Lactuca saligna (assembly GCF_052625555.1). Lineage (NCBI taxonomy): Eukaryota > Viridiplantae > Streptophyta > Magnoliopsida > Asterales > Asteraceae > Lactuca > Lactuca saligna. The sequence goes on along the minus strand of NC_136423.1, from coordinate 131,207,692 downwards.
ATCCAAAACCTTGTAACTTCCAGAAACCTAGCAATCCTCAAAAGACCTCAAAACATCTAGGTCTACGTCTAAAAGTTGATACGAAGCCTGTTCCAACAATGTCTTCTCATGCATCTAAGAAAAATTATTTTGTAACCCCGGTCTGCAAACTTTTTTGGGTGCCCAAACTATCCATGTAACTTTCAAGTTTTGTGTAAAGAGGAACACGAAGAGGAGTGGCTGATCTATAGTGCCTGCTCCTTGCACATGACTTAAATGTTAGAGTACCTTCGAGATTTTAGGCCTATCAGCAATGGAGGACATGTAAAAATTGGTAACAGCTCCAACAGTATCATCCGAGGTTACGTTGTGGTAACAACATGGAACTTCTCCATACGGAAGGTTGATTACGTAGAAGGCCTCAAGCATAATCCCATCAGTGTAGGCTAACTATGCAAAGAAGGTCATCGGGTTGAGTTTGATAATGAATTCTGCTATATATCATGACAAGCAATAGAAGCACCTACTTAATCAAATCCACATCCGAAGGGACCATGTATCCTTTAGATGTCTCATTGATCATTGGGAAACTACAGCTATGTTTTCTCTCCAAAGTCGTATCCGAAGTTAGGCGGTTGTGGCATCGCAAGCAGGCTCATCTAAACTTTCGGTACATCAACAACCTTGTGACCGAAGAACTCGTCCGAGGCCTCCCAATTCTGAAGTACAACAATGAAACACTCTTCCCTATTTGTAAGTGTGGAAAACAATCAAAGAGAAGTCACCCAATGGTTATTGATTCATCAATTTCTGAACCTTTGGAGTTTCCGTGTATTGATCTCTATGGTCCATCTAGTATAGCGAGTCTCCATTAAAAAAAGTACATACTAGTTATAGTTGATGACTTCACTCATTTCACACGGGTCTTTTTCTTGAGACTCAAGTCCGAAACACCGTAGGTTCTAATAAACTTCATAAAAGAAATTGAACTCCAAATCAAGCTACCAGTTCGTAGAATCCGAAGTAACAACGGAACCGAGTTCACCAATCATCTCTTGGATAGTTTCTTGGTTTGCAAAGGCATCAGTTACAACTTCTTTGCTCTCTAGACACCACAACAAAAAGGAGTAGTAGAGCAAAGGAACCGTAATCTGGTAGAAGTAGCCAGATCTATGTTAAACTTTGGAAACCTTCCTTTATACTTCTGGGCTGAAGCAGTGGAAGCGAAATGCTTTGTCTAAAACCGAAGCATTGTCTGCAAGTGTCTCAATAAAACACCTCATGAGGGCCTCAACAATAGAAATCCAAATGTCCGATTCTTTCACATATTCAGGTGTAAACATTTTGTGATCAACAACAAGGATCATCTTAACAAATTTCCACTGAAGTCAGATGAAGGCATATTCCTTGGCTACTCAACAAACAAGGTAGCATACAAAGTCCTTATCAGACGCACATGGCTAATACTAGAAAGTTTCGATGTCAAATTCAATGACTATTACGTCAGCAACACTGCTCCATCGATTGAAACAAAATCAATCCTTAAAAGTGATATACCAGCCTCTTTGGGTCCTCTCAATATAGTTGAGGTTAACTATGATGACCTCTTTGACCCAATAGAGACTGGTCAACTGTCCGAAACTCTTGTGTTTCCAGAAGCTCAGCAACAACATGCTGAAGTCTCCAGACCTTCCATCTCTGATGATTTGTCTCAAGGAACCTCCACCTTGCCGGTTGAGGGGGAAAGAAATACTTCTGCTCTTACAACAACCATCGAGGTTCTATTACTTGAAGACATAGCTCCTGTTTCCATCCACATAGGCTCTAACCCATCAAATGCTTCCTCTGATTCGATGAAGAAGAAAATATTGACACTATTACTGATCCACTGGTTATCACAAATTCTTTATCCCAGGGGGAACCATCTTCGGTTGAAGATGAACTCCCATCTGCAATCAAGGGGAACCTCATTCTGATCCTAATCCATCAGTCCAAGTCCAAGATACTTCTGCCGGCTGCTCACAAGTCGAGGGGGGAACTGCCTTCTCTAATCGCAAAATCCTATGACATTGTTGACATCCCTTCCACTACAGCTGCTGATCATCAACAATCTCGTTTACATGTCTGGACAAAAGAACACCCTCCAACATTTATGTCCGCAGACGAGCCCCGATCCATCAAGAAAGCTTTACTGGAGGCTGACTGGATCTCTACCATGCAAGAAGAATTAGCAGAATTAGAAAGAAACAAAGTGTGTAAACTCGTTCCGAAGCCTAAAGGTCACACTGTTGTTGGAACAAGATGGGTGTACAAAAACAAACTTGATGAATCCGGTGCGATCATTCGTAACAAAGCAAGGTTAGTTGCAAAGGGGTATAGTTAATTAGAAGGTGTTGAAAACGATGAAACATATGCCCTTGTAGCCAAGATGGAAGAGATACGCATCTTCTTAGCGTATGCAACACACAAAAATATCATAGTACATCAAATGGATGTAAAAATTGCTTTCTTGAATGGTAAATTGAAAGAAGAAGTCTACTTGCAATAGCCTCCAGGCTTTGAAAGTCTAGAGTTCCCTAGATTATTGCTTCAAGCTTGATAAAAAAGTTTATGGTCTTAAGCAAGCACCGAGGGCATGGTATGAGACTCCTCTGAGTTTCTTTTCATGTCAGAATATAAAAGAGGAGTGATTGAACCTACATTGTTTCGAAATGAAAATGGTAATCACCTTATGCTTGTACAAATCTATGTGGATAATATCATATTTGGGTCAATAGATCTAGGTATAGTGGATGACTTTGCATTGCTAATGACCAAGAAGTTCCATATGAGCATGAATAGAGAGATTAACTTCTTTCTAGGACTCCAAGTGAAATAAGTCCCTTAAGCGATATTCATTCACCAGGAAAAATATACCTTTGAACTATTGAAGAAATACTCAATGGATAATTGTCCCTCTGCCAAGGTTCTTATGGTCTTCGGATATAAGATTTCTGCTGACCCTTTCGGAGAATCAGTAGACCACAAGAATTATAGAGAAATGATTGGTTCATTGATGTACCTCACCGCAAGCAAACCATATATTGTCTTCGCAACACGTTTATGTGCTAGGTACCAAGCCGACTCCAAAGTATCACACTTAACTGTAGTCAAACAGATCTTCAGATACTTAAAAGGAAGCAAAGCACTCGGACTATGGTATCTTGCATGGAACGAATTCAGACTTCAAGGAAGTTCATCTGAGCTTGGATGATGACTCTTTAGTCATCTTTGTTGTATTAGATGTCTAAGCACATAACTATTATTGGTATGTACTTGACCCGAGAGTAGCATGGTCCATTTGGGTTGCACTTCACCGGAACAATTTGTATGCATAGTCTTTTGAGAATAGTATGTTTATGGTTTATTAATATACAATAAGTTATAATATATTAATATGAAATCATATTATTTAATTACTATTGATCAAGAAATTAATTTAAAATTAATTTAGTGATCAAATGGAACTAATTAAATATGGACTCGTATATATATATATATATATATATATATATATATATATATATATATATATATATATATATATATATATATATATATATATATATATATATCATTGTTGTAAAAATCCCGACTAGGTTCCGATTAATCTCCGATTAATCCCTAGGCGTTACTCGACCGATTAGAGGACGCCTAGCGATTAATCCCTGCATACATTATGAGCGAAACATTATAAAACGATGAAATTTTAACATTTTGAAGAAGTTTTATTTCAATGGAAATTATTTGAGGCATGATTAGTGTTGTATTAATCATATTAACCTATTTTGTTATCATATTCGTGGCATTTACGAACTTTGATATGATATTAGTCATATTTATTTTTTTTAAAATTCAACAAATTAGCAATTAATGGTACCTGATTAATCCCCCGATTAATCTCCGCCTAGCCGATTAATCCCTTGACCCCAGTCCACCGATTAGCTAACGTCGAGCGTTTTTTGCAACCTTTATATATATATATATATATATATATATGTATATATATATATATATATATGTATATATATATATATATATATATATATATATATATATATATATATATATATATATATATATATATATATATATATATATATGATGTGCCAAGTTCATTTAGGTTGGGCTAAGCTTGCATGGATAGTCCATGGAGTTTTGAACCCATGGATCCAATGGAAATGAAAGGTCATGAGTATTAGGGTTTACATGGATGTAACCCTAATCCTCCATATTGTATAAAGAGGTCTTTGGCACATGAAATGGCACTAGTGTGTGAGAAAATAAGAGTGGGCCGATTTCTAGTGTGATTACTATTCTCTCAAGTTTTCCAAGGTGTTTTGGTGATTTTTGATTCCACTTGAGGCATTAACATTATTGGTGCTAGCTCTTGAAGCTTCAAGGAATCAACCATAAGAAAAAGGTATGTCATCTCACTATGTTTTATATTACAAGTACCCCATGGCATGTTAGTTAGGATAAGAACCTTGGAAAAATCATATTTTCTTGTATAATAGAGAAAACATAGATCCAAGGTTTCTAGGGTTGCATGTATACCATAGGAGTGTTAGAATGCTCAAAACCATTCAGTGGTATCAGAGCCTAGGCTTGTTTTCATTATACTTGGTGCAAAATACCTTAAAAAGTAAAAAATCTGTTCACTATTCAGTGAACTCGCCGAGTCCATGGGGGTCTCGATGAGTCCAATTATAAACTGATCCTACTCGTCGTGTAGGCTCTTGCGCTCGGCGAGTAGGAGGCCTTGTGTGTAAATTTTCGCATTTTGCTGCTGGAAATGGACTAGAATCATTACCTGAAACTGTTTTGGACTTATAAAACTTGTTTTTGGTGTGGTAATGATTATGCAAATCCATTTTCAATGGTTATTATTAAATTTTCAAGTTTTATATATGTTTATATGATTCTTGAAATTGTTGATATGAATGTTCATACTTATGAGTTGTAGTAGATCATAGGAATTATTTGCAAATTTTTTGTTAGTGTAATTCTTGATCTAAATGCCAATTAATGGACACCATAACTTGTCCTCAAGTTATGAAATTCCAAAAGTATTTTCTTTAAAACCATTAAAACTCATAAGTTATAGAAATGAAAAGTTTTTGAATAGTCTAAAAACTTGCCCTCAAGTTTTGGAATTTGTAAAGTCTCACACACACTTTAATTCCAAATCATAGAGTTTTACAAGTTAAAATTTAACCCTTATACTTTATAATATTATAAGTTTAGAATATATATATATATATATATGTGTGTGTGTGTGTGTGTATATGTATGTATGTATGTATGCATGTATGTATGTATGTATGTATGTATGTATGTATGTATGTATGTATGTATGCAAGTCAGTCTTACCGTTAGTAGGCCTCATTCACGAAAGCCAGTCTATAAGGGGGTATAAGGTTGTTGCTTATAAAATGGCAACTTAATGGGTATCCACTCTCACCCACCGCTTCCTTGACTGGTGGAGGGTCGTTAGCCGAACGAGTAGGACAAGGACTATAATTTTCATTGTAAGTATAATGATATATAAAGTAACTAAACTTTTTTAAATTCCCAATCTTAGTTACTTTAGGAAAATGTGAATTTGGTGCTAACCCATGAGATTAGACATTGTACCTTACCAAGTCGTTAGTGGAGCGTGTGTGGGTAACCGACACACTAACATGGACTAGTAAGAGTGGCAAAGGATGACTTAATGTTTATCATAGATCGGTGGAGCGCGTGTGGGTAACCGACACATCGATAGGTGATAAAATTATGGTTACCAAGTTAACTTGCATGGTTATTCACACCTTTTTTGTGATCCACGACATCCCAGTCACAAACTTGAGAGGGAACAATCGAGATTTGAACATGCCATTGAAAGGTTCAATGAATCCCAAAAGATCTAGGAGTTTCAATCCAATTAAATCCTAATACATATTTTTTTTTTCAAGGTGGAAATTGGTGAATCGTCATTCGCCTACCTTCATATATTTTGTAGCTTGGATTACGGCATCCCTCTTCCACGTTATAAAATATCGTGTTGGGTTCTAGCCTTAATATTTCAGATTGGGTGTTCGATTAAAGACTTAAATCAGCTAACTTGAATTTCTCTGATTGTAGATGTCTGGTTCAGACAACTATGGTCTTCCCAAATCCCTTGGAACAAGCTTTCCTAATGAAGATGATGTCCCGCGATTGAATCATGGAAATTATACTTCTCTTCCTCCATCTCCTCCAATTATTCTCCCTCACCTACAAGCTCGAAGACTTGAAAAGTACAAGATCACTCAAGCCTTACTTGCAATGAAACATAAAGATGGAAGACCTGTGTGCAATAATGTCTTAGAGATGAAGTCACACATTGATAGGTCAAGAGAGTTGGGTGTCGTTGTCCCAAGGAATTTGGCTTTAGACTGGGATCTTCAATCACTTCCTGAGTCGTATAGTGAGTTTATTAAGGACTACTATGTGATAGATCACGACATGACCCTTATTGATCTTTCTTATTTTCTTGTTGCTACTGAATCAGAAATGTTTTGGTGCACTAGAAAAGTAAATTTGGGTGGAAGGTCTATTTCTCAAACTTCCATGAACATTGACAACGGTAACATTGGAAGTCCAGAAAAGCTTTCTCTTCCCAATGGAAAGGGGTCGACCTTGGTCAACTTGGTTGACCAAAAGGTAAAGGGAACGACTAAGTATGTGATAGTCCTATGTACCATTCCCAAAGAGTCTATATGTTTTTATTGTCAAGAGAAGGGGAATTGGTTGCAAAGCTTCCCTAACTACCTGAAAGATTTGAGAGAAGGAAGAATCAAACAGTTTGACTATGCTTCAAGTAAGTACACTATCTAACTATGTTAAGCGTAACACCGTAAATTTCAAGACAAAATTTTCATTTAAAATAATCATTTATTCTTAGAAACACTTGTTTAAAATCTCATTCATAGTCAATTTACAAAACATAACTCCATTTTCACTTCCATAGAAAACCAGGATCCTCCAAAAATGACACTTTCTCTGGTGTGTACAATCAAGCCGGTGCCGTCTCGTGATACTGAAAGAAACCTGAAAACATCACACAAAACACTGTAAGCACGAAGCTTAGTGAGTTCCACAAAATACCACACATAACACATATTAGCCACTCGAGGCTATAACTCTATGGGTCCGTGCACCCAAACTCTGTGAACCCTCAGGTTCTAACTCTTGAAACCTTCCGGTTCCAACTCTATAACATGCACAACATAAATCACATAGAAATAATGCAGTACAACACATCACGTACATATAGCATACAAATACTCTGATCATATAACTCTGATTACCTACTCAAGGTAAATTATAGTGAGAAGACTCACCTGGCAAGTAGAAAACAGATATCTCCACACTTAAATCTCGAACTTGCCACCGCCTAACACGTAAGGCAAATACTCTCATGAATATAAGTCTCGAGACTAGAATCAATCCTCTCATGACACCCTCTTAAGGGTAAAAGACTATTTTACCCCTCTCTTGGCCCAAAGGCCACATCGCTGACCAAACCCTAAAAGTCAACGGCCAACCCTTGGTCAAAATCAAAGTCCTCAGTCAAGGTCAACCCCTGACTGACCCTACTTTCTGAGTCAACCCTGTGACTGGTCGAGTTCCCATAATCAGAACTTCACTCAATCCGCGACCTAACTCGCCGAGTCACCCCGAGACTCGCCGAGTCCAACAACTCTGAGTCCACTCGCACACAACCCACCGAGTCATCCCTCGACTCACCGATTCTCGACTCAACCAGAGAATATTTAGGACTCTTCGACTAGACTCGTCGAGTCCAAGAACAGACTCGCCGAGTCTACGGCTATCTTCAACCTACTCGTCGAGTTGTTCATACAACTCGCCGAGTTCTAGGCCATCTTCATCCAACTCGTCGAGTCCACCCATGTGACTCACCGAGTACCACCGGTCTGAATCCATTCAGAAGCACTCCAGGCCATGCAATTGATCCAAAACATAGATCTAGTCTCCTACCACTCATCCATCACGTAAAGTGGCAAACTTTACGTGAATCCAAAGAGATCTAAGCCGTTTGCACATTGTGCTAGGGTTTGGGACATGTAAGCTTCACTAAACACTCCAACACAGGGACTTTCATGCTCTCTGATTCTTCTCCCTTCCAGATCTGAGGTAGCAACCTCAGATCTAACCTCTAGACTTCCCATTACATCCACAGACAAATTCCCACAAACCCCAAAATGAAGAAACAACATAATAACAGTCCAATAACGAGATATTACCTCTAAGAGATGCCCCAACTGCAATGTAGTTCGAATCCAAGCAAAGCCCTTTGCTCCAAGCCTTCAATCTCCCAAAATTCCTTCAACAATTGTTTCTCCAAGCTCCAATCCACTCAACAATGGTGCTTCTCCGCGATTTAGGGTTTTCTGGGGCTCAAGGGGTGATAAAGAGGCTGGGAGGAAAACATAATAATCTTTATATAAGGCTCAACCCCGAGAATTAGGGTTTTCTCCACTCAGCGCCTACTCGCCGAGTCCATCTCACTGACTCGCCGAGTCACCAACTTAACACGCGACAAAGTCGCGACTCTACTCGCCGAGTCCGCACATGGACTCGCCGAGTCACTCTTTCCCAATTTACTCTTTTAGCCCTTCAACTCTACTCTTGATATTTCGGGATGGTACAATTCTCCCCCACTTAAATTAGGCTTCGTCCTTGAAGCCTACAACAACTCAACTCCGGAAATATTCCTACAACATTCCACCTGGCCTTAATCGGACCAAGTCTCACAAGGCATACCCATCGAAACTCGAACACACTTTCCCTTTCCTTACGGTGTCCTGACCACTGTCTCGAATTGGGCACCGGATGTACCCTCTGATAACCACACTCAACGATCCGAGAATTACCCATGAAGCATCACTGCTCCAAATCTCAAAAATCACTTGACCCATAAGGGTTAGAAGCCATGAACCATCGGATCCCCGATCCGAATCCGACTCTATCCAATCCGTGACGACGGAAAGACCCACAATACTCCAAATCATCCATTGTCACAGACACAGTGTTCGATCACCATACTCCAAATCATCCATTCTCACTACAACTTCCACTTCCGCGAATCAACACTTTCCCCAGCAAATGAGGGTCCGACACTTCCTCCCATACAACAGCACAAAGGGTGGCATACCAATGCACTAATGATGGCTGTTGAAATAGGATAACTCAACCAAGGATAAATACGTGCCGCAACTCCCTCCAAAATCTAATACACATGCTCGAAGCATGTCTTTGAGCATTTGAATCGTTCGTTCCCTCTGAGGTGTCCTCAGACATCATCATGATAAGCTCTAGCTCATTTCTCATATCCCTTTTTGAGACTGTCCACTAGGTCAGCTTTTGACTCCACAGCTGAGCCTCCAAAGGTCACCCATATCATGATCCAAATATCCCACTAACTTCCTCCCCGTGACCACTATCCCGGCCCCGTGACACGCAAGTCACGAAATTCTCTTTTCCTTATGCGAGAACATACAATCCAACCGAGGATCGTCTCGACTCTGATCTCTGGTTTCTGCTGCGCATATCCCCTGCGCATCTCACTACATTTCCTGACAGAGACGGGGACCCGAGTCTCGCCCCTGGGCCAACATCCAGGCTCCAAAAACTCAACACTAGGGCTACTCAAGTCCAAAACTCTTCCACATCATACACTAATCGGAGAACATTCCATCATCACACTCCCTTGCCAGCTAGTGAGTACTACGGCTCCCCGCGGTATCACAATACCCTCTGACTAGTGAGTACTACGGCTCCCCGCAGTATCACAACACCGTCTGACTAGTGAGTACTACGGCTCCCCGCAGTATCACAACACCCTTTGACTAGTGAGTACTACGGCTCCCCGCAGTATCACACCACCCTCTGACTAGTGAGTACTACGGCTCCCCGCAGTATCACAACACCCTCTGACTCCACTAGCTCGTGCTCCGCAGACTATCATAAGCAGCTGCCCATACTTGACTCGAATGTGCATCACAGACTCTAGAGGCAATCGACATATCAATATGCCCACCCTTGCGAAGATCAACTCTCTTAAATAATCTCCCTAGATGCCCATACTCGAAGGGCTCTCACTAGATCCATAGATACCTGATATACCACAAGTCGTCTCAACTCAAGATTCGCGAGTAACTCCGAAATAAAGATATCAATACCCGGATACCTCGGAACACCCCCACCGAACATCACAAGATCCTGCCACAACCACTGATCTCCTGCCCCAAGCACCATATAGATGCAATAATACATTCCCTCTGAACCCCATAACTAGATCTTCATTTTCCCAAGTTGCAACTTCGGTGTATTCAATTTCTCAATTGCAATACGAAGAAACGCTAATGCTACGAAATACGCTGATAATTCTCTGAAACCCTTTTTTTTCCGCCGCTCAAAATCCAACAAGGATACGCATACCGACCCGGGAGTTGGCTGCCCAATCATTCTCTATCTACTTGCCCCAACACTGACAAATACCAGATTCCTGACCAATAGACACCTGTCGTGGAGACATTCATCCTTCTCAAACAAGTACTTCCCTCATTAACTCACTCTGACCCCTTTCCTCGATCACCGACATCTCTGGTCTCACGATTTCTTACCACATATCTCTATACTCCACTTATAAATGCTCTTGACAAATCTTTGCTTTCTTACATACGGCACCCGGTTCTCCCCCACTTAGGGTTCGAACCATCACCAATTAGCACGCAACTAACCCATAACTATATTCTCCAGCTAAATCACACCTGCCCCCTGAAAGTGCTACATAACGCCCGATAATCCCCCTTAAGGAAATGAATCGACCTCATATACTCTGAACCTCTGGTGAACTCCTCAAGAACTTCTCGTCACGTCTGCCTCTAGTCAATCCAAATCTCGTACCAATTTAGTACCAAACAACTCAACTGCTCAATAACATCCCTGGCTCACAGACTGAACCATAAAATCATCGTACCCCTCACCTCAACTCATCAACCAACGCTCCAACACCGGGATCATCCCAAGAACAGGGACCCACTCCCAAATTCAACACCCCATGGATAGAAAACTCTCTGCACCACTGAACTCGACTGAACTCCCCACTGATACCACTACAATACCTCCTACTATACTCAAATAGTTGTAGTGTGGTCCTCAACTATCTCAGTCCCAACTAACTATCTGCTCATGATAAATCACTGCCTCGCGGCACACATGCTACCTGATACTCTGGTGGGAAATTATCATCAATGACGATCTGCAGGGTTTACCCCTAAACCCAAAACTAAAACATTATGCTTCTCATATTTTTCACACGAGCATAATCAGTACCTCCCAGATCATAGGAGGTGACATCTCTTTTATCGACTGATTGCTCAACTCATATCGAAATTCTCCCTTCTCACTAACTCCTTACTAAAATACTCTGAGGGGCTCTCGATCTCCCTCTCAAGGGACGCCTCTTCGAACTTACTCATGACCGGATAACCAGAGAACCACAACATCATTCACTACGAACCATGGTACTCATTCCATGACATCTCTTCTTAATATGCCCCGGTGTATGGTACCCTAACCATAACATCACTCCCCAATCCGCTCCGGTGTATGGTACTCGAACCATAACATTACTCCTCAATCTGCTCTGATGTATGGTACCCGAACCATAACATCACTCCTCAATCTGCTCTGATGTATGGTACCCAAACCATAACATCACTCCTCAATCCGCTCCGATGTATGGTACTCGAACCATAACATCACTCCTCAATCTGCTCTGATGTATGGTACCCGAACCATAACATCACTCCTCAATCTGCTCTGATGTATGGTACCCGAACCATAACATCACTCCTCAATCCGCTCCGATGTATGGTACTCGAACGATAACATCACTCCTCAATCTGCTCTGATGTATGGTACCCGAACCATAACATCACTCCTCAATCTGCTCTGATGTATGGTACCCGAACCATAACATCACTCCTCAATTCACTCCGATGTATGGTACTCGAACCATAACATCACTCCTCAATCTGTACTGATGTATGGTACCCGAACCATAACATCACTCCTCAATACGCTCCTTAGAACCTTCAGAATACTCCCTGTATCAAGTATGGGTCCTCTGCTTTCAGTAGTACGGGCCCATACTACCTGCCACATCTACCCATACCTTCCACACGGACCATCCCAGAGCTTCTAAGTAGCTGCTCGACCTACTCTTTCACCAATCCCATCGCGCGTGCTTGCTCCCTAGCGAAATTCTCTACTCTACAAGCGCACTCATCTGGCTAGGGTTACTCCCTAGGATCTTCCGTTGTCCTCCCACTTCTTTGCTATCAGCTGCTGAAGAGCTCCTAATGATGCCAGCCATCTACCTCCTGAATATCGTCATATTCACTTGGTAGCTGACTCCCATCATCGAGAGTTCCACAAAGCACAAAGCAAGCAGCATTCGAGCATCGAAGAATACATAGGACTCCCTCTCTGTGATAACTCCACCTTCTCGGCTCATCCTCGAAAGTACCACCGAACTCTGTAACTCTACCCCTCATGGGTTCTAACTGGATACTCTCACTCATCACATACTCAAAAGCATGACACATATAACAACGAGTCCTAGGCTAAGGCATCACAAATCAGGCCACTCTAGTCCTAACATATGAAATACCTACCCTGTCTCTAGCATGCGATAATATCTCATAAAGTGCATCATAAATATCTCATAACACAAAAGTAAGGGTATTTTGGGAAATCACCGTTCGGGCTCTGGCTGATTGTACACACTGCTCTTTCTTGCTTTCTCTTTGAACTCTTATTTACTTTTAGAAAATTATTTCTTTAAAAACTTTTCTTACTTCCTCAGTTTTAGTCCAGATTTACCCGAAGGCGCATCCGAATCCCTCAAACCAAGGCTCTGATACCAACTTGTAACACCGTAAATTTCAAGACAAAATTTTCATTTAAAATAATCATTTATTCTTAGAAACACTTGTTTAAAATCTCATTCATAGTCGATTTACAAAACATAACTCCATTTTCACTTGCATAGAAAACCAGGATCCTCCGAAAATGACTCTTTCTCTGGTGTGTACAATCAAGCCGGTGCCGTCTCGTGATACTGAAAGAAACCTGAAAACATCACACAAAACACTGTAAGCACGAAGCTTAGTGAGTTCCCCAAAACACCACACATAACACATATTAGCCACTCGAGGCTATAACTCTATGGGTCCGTGCCCCCAAACTCTGTGAACCCTCAGGTTCTAACTCTGGGAACCTTCCGTTTCCAACTCTATAACATGCACAGCATAAATCACATAGAAATAATGCAGTACAACACATCACGTACATATAGCATACAAATACTCTGATCATATAACTCTGATTACCTAGTGAAGGTAAATTATAGTGAGAAGACTCACCTGGCAAGCAGAAAATAGATATCTCCACACTTAAATCTCGAACTCGCCACCGCCTAACACATAAGGCAAATACTCTCATGAATATAACTCTCGAGACTAGAATCAATCCTCTCATGACACCCTCTTAAGGGTAAAAGACTATTTTACCCCTCTCTTGGCCCAAAGGCCACATCGCTGACCAAACCCTAAAAGTGAACGGCCAACCCTTGGTCAAAATCAAAGTCCTCAGTCAAGGTCAACCCCTGACTGACCCTACTCACCGAGTCAACCCTATGACTCGTCGAGTTCCCATAATCAGAACTTCACTCAATCCGCGACCAAACTCGCCGAGTCACCCCGAGACTCGCCTAGTCCAACAACTCTGAGTCCACTTGCACACAACCCACCGAGTCATCCCTCGACTCACCGATTCTCGACTCAACCAGAGAATACTTGGGACTCTTCGACAAGACTTGTCGAGTCCAAGAACAGAATCGCCGAGTCTACGGCTATTTTCAACCTACTCGCCGAGTTCCAGGCCATCTTCATCCAACTCGTCGAGTCCACCCATGTGACTCGCCGAGTACCACCGGTCTGAATCCAATCAGAAGCACTCCAGGCCATGCAATTGATCCAAAACATAGATCTAGTCTCCTACCACTCATCCATCACGTAAAGTGGCAAACTTTACGTGAATCCAAAGAGATCTAAGCCGTTTGCACATTGGGCTAGGGTTTGGGATATGTAAGCTTCACTAAACACTCCAACACAGGGACTTTCATGCTCTCTGATTCTTCTCCCTTCCAGATCTGAGGTAGCAACCTCAGATCTAACCTCTAGACTTCCCATTACATCCATAGACAAATTCCCACAAACCCCAAAATGAAGAAACAACATAATAACAGTCCAATAACGAGATATTACCTCTAAGAGATGCCCCAACTGCAATGTAGTTCGAATCCAAGCAAAGCCCTTTGCTCCAAGCCTTCAATCTCCCAAAATTCCTTCACCAATTACTTCTCCAAGCTCCAATCCACTCAACAATGGTGCTTCTCCGCGATTTAGGGTTTTCTGGGGCTCAAGGGGTGATAAAGAGGCTGGGAGGAAAACATAATAATCTTTATATAAGGCTCAACCCCGAGAATTAGGGTTTTCTCCACTCAGCGCCTACTCGCCGAGTCCATCTCACTGACTCGCCGAGTCGGCAACTTAACACGCGACCAAGTCGTGACTCTACTCGCCGAGTCTGCACATGGACTCGCCGAGTCACTCTTTCCCAATTTACTCTTTTAGCCCTTCAACTCTACTCTTGATATTTCGGGATGTTACATTAAGTTTCTTGATTCTTAATACATGATGTAAGTAGGTTGCATTTTGATGTTTAACAAGACCAAGCAAAGGGAGGGAAACTTAAAGGAAGAGTATGTTGAATCTAAATGCAAAGATGGATTTCAATTGCATGGTTTGAAGATCGGATTTTTGAGCTGCTTCTTAAGAGTTATGATAGATTGCTAGGAAATATGTAATACCATAGTTTTCATTTAAAGTTGCATTGTAAGGAAAAAGTTTTTTCCGCATTTTATAAATAAATAAAATTCTGTTTTGCTTTATTTATATCTCCTTGTAATGGCATTTATGAAAAAATTGATGTTTGTATGTTTCTAACAATATTGGAAATATGAATTTGATTCTTTCATTTGTGGTATTGTCAAAATTTACCAAATAAGGAAAAATTCTCATCACCCAAGTTCCACTTGAATAGAAACTTGGAATCATGAAACTAGCATTGTGTGATGAATGAGAATTTTTATCCTTGGGAAAGTAAGCTTAATTCGTTGTTTACATGTACATGTGAGTGAAGTGAAGTACTAAGGGATCGAGTACACATTCTTGTGCACTAGTCAAGTCCACCACAAAGATCGATAAGACTATTCGTCACGATTTACTAAAGTTTAGTAAATATGGTTATAATTACAAGTTTATGTATAATTTTGAAACATTATAAAAGTTTCAATGTATGGCACAACGAATGAGAAGATTCAAATTAGGCAAAAAGACAAAAGTTTCTCAAATGTGAAGAAGATGGAATAGTACTTTAGTGTCATGTTTTATGATCATCTTAATGACTATGAAACCATATCACATTTGATTATCTAATCACATCTTAGTGCATTCCCATGGCTAAGAAGAGGATTCATGAATTGTTGAAGTGGTTAAGTCAAGAAGATGAGTCATACTTCGTTCCAAAAGAAATTCTTAGAGTCATGCTCCAAGATTGTAACTTGAGTGACATATCTTAAAGAAGGTTTATAAAACTTGTTAAATGTAGAGTAAAATGTTTTCTACTCTTTTACGTTTGAAATTGGTAAGCTGTGATGTTTTGGATAAAACAAAGACCAACTAAGGCCAATTAGGTGAAGTGTTTGTCTCGATAAGAATTTGCACTATCTCTTGAATATTTTTTTGTTAAGGAATGGTTTTTGGCAAGAGAGTCTTATATTTCAAGAGGACAGTGGGAGTCTAAAAGATCCTAAAAGAGTGTCAAGAACTAATCAAGAATGAAACTTGTAGTTTATTATTAGCGCACAAATTGAGGTTTGTAACCTATTGTGTTGACATATTCTTATTTCAGTGCCCATTCCAGTTAAAGTTGACTATGCATCTGAGTTCTACAAGTTCTCAATTGTTTTAATAACAACCTAGTGTTGGATAAGGTGTCTAAGTCCATAACTTATTTGGTATATACTTGACCCGACCGGCATGGTCCATTTGGGTTGCATCTCATCCAAACTATTATGGATAATTTTATGAGAGTTATACACATATGTTTATTAATATATTATGAGTTATAATATATTAATATGAAGTTACATAATTTAATTAGTTTTAGTCTTAAATTAATTATGAATTAATTTAGAGATTAAAAGGAATACTAATTAAACTATGGGCTATTTGTTTTATATAGTGTGGGCTAATACTCATTTGTTAATGGGCTAGGCTTATGTGGAAGTCCATGGATGATCCATGGAGCTTTTAACCCATGGATCCTTGGAAAGGGAAAAGACATGGGTTATCAGGGTTTCACCCTAACCATGCACACTATATAAGCATGCTTATGGAGCATGAAATGAAGCCTAAGAGGAAACTAGTGAACTAGTGTGTGTGTGCATGTGTGTGGCCGATTTATACAAGGTGTATACTCTCATCAAAGTTTTCCAAGAGTTTGTGGTGTTTTTGATTCCATTTGAGGCATTCACACTATTGGTGCTTGGCCCTCAAACTCCTTAGAACCAAACTCACCAAAAGGTATGTAATCTCTTCTAACTCTTTTATGTTGAAATGTTCCCCATGCCATGTTAGATAGGTTATAAACCTTGGAAAATTATTATTTTGCATGTATTTAGACAAACATAGATCCAAGGTTTATTAGGGTTGCATGCACACTTAGGAAGTGTTAGATTGCTCAAAACCCAACAGTGGTATCAGAGCCTAGGCTTGCTTGTTTGATACTTGATGCAAAATAGTGAAAAAAGTCGAAATCGTTGCTGTCTGCATGGTGGACTCGCTGAGTCCATTGGGGGGTCTCGACGAGTCCAAGGCAAAATTCAACCTACTCGACGAGTTAGTTCATGCACTCGACGAGTAGGATCGAAAGAGTGCGGATTCTCGACTTTTGCTGCTGGAAATGGACTAGAAACATTACCCTAAACTGTTTTGGTGTTATAAAACTTATTTTAGTTGGTGTAATGGTTGTTCTAATCCATTTGCAATAGCATATATCAAAATTCCATGATTTTATGTGTTCATATAATTCTTGAATTTTTGATGATCATGTTCATGTTCTTATGAATTTAGAAAATGATAGGAATTATTTGCTGAATTGTTTAGGATTAATTCTTTATCATTTATGTGTTTTAATGGAGTCCATAATTTGTCCTCAAGTTATGGATTACCAAAGGTCACTTTCATTTAACACACACTTAAAACACATAAGTTACATGAAAATGAAGAGTCTTCATTTTTATGAACCTTTAATTCATAAGTTATGAAATGAAGAGTTTTGCAAAGTTACAAAACTTGCCCTCAAGTTTTGGAATTTGTAAAGTTTCATACACTTTAATAAACTTTAATTCCAAACCTTAGAGTTTTAATAGTTAAAATTCAACCCTTATACTATTTATAACATTAATGGTTAATTATTATATATATGTATAAGAATAAGTCGTTTTACCGTTAGTAGGCCTCATTCACGAAGCCGGTCTATAAGGTGGGTATAAGGTTGTTGCCTATAAAATGGCGACTTAATGGGTGTATACTCTCACCCACCGCTTGCTTGATCGGTGGAGGGTCGTTAGCCGAACGGGTAGAACAATGACTTTAAATCCTCATTAAAAGTATAATGAATATTATAAAGTAACTAAACTCTTTTAATTCCCAATCTTAGTTATTTTAGGAAAAATGTGAACATGGTGCTAGTCCATGGAATTCACACTTTGTACCTTACCAAGTCGTTGGTGGAGCGTGTGTGGTTAACCGGCACACTAACTAGGACTAGTAAGGATCACGAAGGGTGACTTAATGTTTGTCATAGATCAATGGAGCGTGTGTGGTTAACCGGCACATTGATTAGGTGATAATATTAAGAGTACCAAGTGAATTAGCATGGTTATTCACACCTTGTTTTGTGATCCTCGGCATCCCAGTCACAAAACTTGAAGGGCACAATCGCGATTGAAACATGCCATTGAAAAGTTCAATGAATCTCAAAAGAATCTAGGAATTTCAAATCCAATTAAACCTAATAAATCATTTCGTTTTCATGGTGGAAATTGGTGAATCGTCATTCACCTACCTTTCAAATATATTATTACTTAGATTACGGCATCCCTCTTCTAAGTGTAATATATTGTGATTGGATCCTAGCCTTAATATTACATTTGGGTGTCTTATTAAGGATCCTAAATATCTAATCTAAACTTACTTTCTTCTTTCAGATGTCTTCCAACACTAATGCTTCAGGCTCTAACCCAACTGGTTCTTTCTCTCTCATGAATCTTTGTGGGAGGGTCATCTTTGATGGTTCCAACTTCATGGATTAAATTAGGAACATCAGGATGGTTACTCGTTACGAGGACAAGGAATATGTCCTCGATTAGGAGTTAAAAGAACTTGATGAGTCTACTGCTACTCCTGAGGAGATCGCTAAATTCAGGACTCATGAGAGAGATGCTACTAAGGTGGCATGTATCATGATGGCCACGATGACAGCCGAGCTCCAAAAGCCGTATGAAGATTTCTACCCTTTTGAGATGCACCAAGACCTGATGGAAAGGTACCATCAGAGTGCTCGTCAGGAGCGGTATGAAATAATCTCCTCCATAATAACTACCCGCATGAAGGATGGTGAATCCGTCACGGGTCACATGCAAAAGATGCAAAGGTATGTGGACCGTTTGTTGAAGCTGAATGTTAACATCCCCGAGGAGTTGGCAATTGACATCATTTTGCACTCCTTGCCTTCTTGTTATGATCATTTTCGAATGACATATCATATGAACAAGGAGGAAGTTACCCTCAGCAAGCTTCAAGGACTCTTGAAGACCGCTGAAACCGGTCTTAAGGGTAAAGCGGTTGTTACCTCTACTACTCCTACTCCAACTTCTACCCCTGTTTTAGCTATTGGGAAAGGCAAAGGGAAAAAGAGGAAGCACCCTTCGAAGGGTACCAAGGGAAAGTCTCTTGAAGGCTCCTCATCAAAGACTAAGAACGGTTCTGTAACTCCTTCTGCCATTCCCAAGGATGCTGAATGCTTTTATTGCCATGAAAAGGCACACTGGAAGCGAAACTGCCCTAAGTACTTGCAGGATCTAAAGGATGGGAAAGTGAAACCCATCTATGCAGGTATTTACACTATATTGTCTAATTACTCAACATATTTTAACTCTTGGGTGCTTGATACAGGATGTGGTATTCACATATGTTCTGATTTGCAGGGCCTAAGAAGAAGTGAGGATGTGGAGCACGAGAAGATAAACTTAATCATGGGGAATAGGAAGGCTTCACCTGTTTCCAAGATTGGAGTTTATACCTTGTTGCTTAATAATGGGTTAAAATTAGATTTGAATAAATGTGTGTACTCGTCTGAAATGGCGAGGAATATTATTTCTTTTCATGCTTTGTACAAACAAGGTTTTACCTTTTCGTTTGATAATGAATGTGGTGGTATTAATGCTTTCTTTAATAATGTGTTTTATTTTAAAGCATTACCTTGTGATGGCGTGTATGAAACTGTGTCGATTGTAGACAACTTAGGAAATAATGTGTTGTATATTGATTCTTCTACTAGCCTAGATAAAGCATCATTGTGGCATTGTCGTCTTGGACATGTAAACAAGAAACGCATAGGCCAACTCCAAAAGAGTGGAGTCTTGGAATCATTTGACCTTAAATCAGATGATAGTTGTGAATCTTGTCTACTTGGAAAAATGACTAAATCACCCTTCACTGGAACTTGTGAGAGGGGTGAGGGTTTGTTGGACCTAATACATACTGATGTATGTGGGCCATTCAAAACCGCCACAAGGGATGCTAATCGGTATTATGTGACTTTTATTGATGATTGTAGTAGATATGGGTATGTCTACTTAATCAAACATAAGTCCGAAACCTTTGAAAGGTTTAAGGAATTCAAGCAGGAAGTAGAAAATCAATTGGGCAGGAACATTAAGATGCTTCGATCCGATCGAGGTGGTGAGTATCTTAGCACCGAGTTCCTTGACTATCTTAAGGAGTGTGGGATTGTCTCACAATTGACTCCTCCCAGGACACCACAGCTGAATGGTGTAGCTGAGAGGCGTAATCGAACCTTGTTGGACATGGTTCGCTCTATGATGAGTCGAGTTTCGTTACCAATCTCTTTTTGGGGGATGCCTTAGAGACTGCCGCCCATATCCTTAATCTAGTCCCTACAAAGAAGGTTACCAAAACACCTCATGAGATGTGGACTGGGAAGGTTCCCAATTTGGACCACATCAAAATTTGGGGTTGCGAAGTCTTCGTGAGGCGCAAAACTCATGATAAGCTTGAACCCCGAAGTGAAAGGTGTATTTTCATCGGCTACCCACAGAAATCCTTCGGTTACCTCTTCTACAGACCCAGTGAGAATGTGGTCTTTGTAGCACGAAGAGGGATCTTTCGCGAGAAAGAATTTAAAAGCCAAGGAGACAGTGGGAGGCAGATTGATCTTGAAGAAATTCAAGAATCAATTGGTGAAGGAACCTCAGACACTAGCAATCAACCTGAGGAAGAAACTCCTGTTGATCCAGCTGACGAGTCCGTACCTCCGAGGCGTTCCACACGGGTTAGGAACACACCTTCGTTTTATTATGGTTTTCATATTACTATGGAAGGTGATACGTTTATTAGTGATAGTACACTAGTAAATTTGGATGAACCTAGCAGTGTTAAGGAAGCCATGGCAGGCCCGGAGTCTGCTAAATGGAAGGAGGCTATGGACAGCGAGATACAGTCCATGTATGACAATCGAGTTTGGAACTTGGTTGACAATGTACCAGGCCGTAAAACAGTCGGGTGCAAATGGATCTTCAAGAAGAAGACAGACATGGAAGGAAAAGTGCATACTTATAAGGCTCGACTGGTTGCGAAGGGTTTTACTCAAACTCAAGGTGTTGATTATGATGAAACCTTTTCGCCGGTAGCAAAGATTAAGTCTATTAGGGTTATGTTAGCCATTGCAGCATTTCATGATTATGAAATATGGCAAATGGATGTCAAAACCGCTTTCCTTAATGGAAAGTTGGCTGAGGATGTGTACATGAATCAGCCAGAGGGTTTTGTCAATGCAGAGTACCCTAATAGAGTATGCAAGCTTGAGAAATCCATTTATGGATTAAAACAAGCATCTCGTAGCTGGAATCTTTGTTTTGATGAGAAGGTAAAAGAGTTTGGCTTCTTGAGAAGCGAAGATGAGTCTTGCGTGTATGTCAGAGCTAGTGGGAGTATAGTTAGCTTCTTGGTACTGTATGTGGATGACATACTACTCATAGGAAATGACATCCCAACCTTGCAGGAGGTTAAGTCCTGGCTTGGGAAGTGCTTTGCTATGAAGGACCTAGGGGAGGCTACCTATATCCTAGGGATAAGGATATTAAGAGAAAGGAGTAGAAGACTAATTGGACTTAGTCAGAGTATCTACTTGGATAAGGTGTTGAAAAGGTTTAACATGGAGAATTCCAAGAAAGGAGATTTACCGATCCAAAGCAATACCAAACTGAGTAAGACTCAGAGTCCGAGTACAGAGGCAGAGATAGCTGAGATGAGCCAATTACCATATGCTTCCGCAGTTGGCTCGATCATGTATGCTATGACTTGTACCCATCCTGATGTGGCATTTGCTTTGAGCATGGTCAGCAGGTATCAGGGGAACCCTAGCAAGGCTCATTGGACCGCGGTAAAGGACATTCTCAAGTACCTGCGGAGGACTAAGGATTGGATCCTTACCCTTGGTGGCAGTGATGACTTGAGAATATTAGGGTATAGTGATGCTGGTTTTCAGACTGATAGGGATAATTTCCGCTCTCAGTCGGGCTGGATCTTTACCTTAAATGGAGGGGCAATTTCTTGGAAGAGTTCCAAGCAGGAGACGGTGGCTGATTCGACTTGTGAATCAGAGTATATAGCAGCGAGTGAAGCAGCGAAGGAGGCGATATGGATAAAGAACTTCATCAGAGACCTTGGAGTTGTACCAGCTATTAAGGAACCTATAGAGATTTTCTGTGATAACAATAGTGCGGTTACCTTAGCCAAGGAACCAAGAGATCATGGCAGATCCCGACACATTGATAGAAAATATCACTTCATAAGACATAAGATTGAAGAAGGACTCCTTGTGACAAGGAGGATATCGTCGGATGAGAATCCTGCAGATCCCCTTACGAAGGGACTGACGAGGGTTAAGCATTTTCAGCATGCGAGACGCATCGGGCTAAGGGACGATATTAGTTTTACAGATTAGATAGTTTTCCTGAAACTTGTAAAATGTAATCGACGTTTGATGGTGAATAAAATTTGTGATTTATTTATGAGTAAAGTGTTACTATCATTGTCAATTATTTACTATTGTTTCAGTTTTGCATGTTTTGACTTCCAGAATAATTAATTTATTCAAACCTCCACAATCGATCATACGTCGGAAGTAGGTATGAATCAAGATTGTCATGAATTGGGTTTGTAGATGCCTTAAAGCTGTTTAGACATGGCAATGATTGCTGCAACATTCATGAGTACTCATAAGTTATGAGTATTGGTATAAACCCACGCTCACTTGTATCACTTCATGGAATTTATCTCGAGTGATCGTGAGACGATAACATCATATAAATCTTTAAACCTAGAGATATGAATTGTTACCTATGAGTTGGTTGTGCACTGATTGCACGTAAACGCATTAGTAACTTGATGTTATAAAACGTGCCTTTGTGTACAATTCAATAAGTTGTAGAACAAGCATATCAGTCGAAGTTTATCTGTTCCTTCTAGAAATAGAAGCGATATCTGGGCCCCTCGATGATTTTGTGTTGATCCATGTACTAGGCCTGGTCAGAACTAAACCGATGTGTTCAGTGAAGTTCTTCGTCAAACAAATCGGAAAATCGAGAAACAACTGCTAGACAATAAGCAAGACATAGTTCCATGTGTTTGTCCGGCTGATATCATGAGAACAGAGGATTATGTGATCACTTATCTAAAATGGCGCTTCATAGTTCGACAGAGTCTTCATTGTTCGAGGGAGTTTTCGAGAGCTACGATTGTTGGTTGGTTCCTGAAGTTATAGGCAAATATAGTTATTAGACTTATCTAAGTGGGAGTCTGTTGGATAAGGTGTCTAAGTCCATAACTTATTTGGTATATACTTGACCCGACTGGCATGGTCCATTTGGGTTGCATCTCATCCAAACTATTATGGATAATTTTATGAGAGTTATACACATATGTTTATTAATATATTATGAGTTATAATATATTAATATGAAGTTACGTAATTTAATTAGTTTTAGTCTTAAATTAATTATGAATTAATTTAGAGATTAAAAGGAATACTAATTAAATTATGGGCTATTTGTTTTATATAGTGTGGGCTAATACTCATTTGTTAATGGGCTAGGCTTATGTGGAAGTCCATGGATGATCCATGGAGCTTTTAACCCATGGATCCTTGGAAAGGGAAAAGACATGGGTTATCAGGGTTTCACCCTAACCATGCACACTATATAAGCATGCTTATGGAGCATGAAATGAAGCCTAAGAGGAAACTAGTGAACTAGTGTGTGTGTGCATGTGTGTGGCCGATTTATACAAGGTGTATACTCTCATCAAAGTTTTCCAAGAGTTTGTGGTGTTTGTGATTCCATTTGAGGCATTCACACTATTGGTGCTTGGCCCTCAAACTCCTTAGAACCAAACTCACCAAAAGGTATGTAATCTCTTCTAACTCTTTTATGTTGAAATGTTCCCCATGCCATGTTAGATAGGTTATAAACCTTGGAAAATTATTATTTTGCATGTATTTAGACAAACATAGATCCAAGGTTTATTAGGGTTGCATGCACACTTAGGAAGTGTTAGATTGCTCAAAACCCAACACCTAGAAGCAGTGGTAGACCTTGTGCTCCCAAGTGGTAAGAAGTTAAGATAGCACAAGTTCAGTCCATATGAGTTTGGATTTTTCACTAACTTTGTCATGTGATTATGGTTTTGACAAATTCACATGGATAGGAACACATAAAACCTAAAATCTAAGTATCATAAGGTTTCTCTCAAATTCATGAAAATGATGGTGAGGAAACCTTTTTCATAGTTCTAAAAATTGTTTAGATACACATGTGAGAAATCTAATAAAAGGTGTATGATTTTGATAAAGTCTTATCAAAGCATCTCGTATCAGAAATCTGAACTTTGGTAAGAAAGTCAAAAAAGTATTGATTTCTAGAAGTGCAACTGATTTCTGGATACATGTCAAAGCTAGTGGGAGCATAAGTGTTATGCTAATAATTTTCATGTTAGTGGGAGCATGATTATTATGTTTAGTATTGCAAGTTAGCAATATTAATTATACAATACAAAAGGGTTTCAATTTGTGAAGTTGCGGGGGTTGAAAAGTTGTTTCCTATAATTAAGGGAGAGGAATTCATACTTCATTTCAATTCTAAAGGCTTAGATTGTGAGATTTTAATCAAATTTAGTCATGATTACATTATTTGCGTTCTAAAATTCGATTACAATTACGATATCCCTTTTCATAATTCAAATTATGGGAACATGGCAAATTATAATAAATATTGTAGCAACAGACTAGTTAAATATCATGTCTTTATATGAGACATCATGAATCGTGTCTTGTATGCTTCAGATATAGGATCGATTACATGTTCTATAATATTTATCCGTTCTAAATTTTACAAGTGCCTAGGGCATTAAGAAGGAAAAATGAATAGAACCGGATATGAATGAAATGATTAAGCAACTGTCGAGGATAATCTGAGGTTTACCTAAGATTGGTTTCTCATGGGCAGTTGGAAGTGTGGTGTAAAATTTTAGAGAGGGACCATATTGATATATTCTGAAAAGAGGTGGCTCCTATTCAGAAGTGATAGTCATAATGGGAATATGGAAATGTTTTCCATATTGGAAGTTGGATTTTATAAGAAAGTGAGAAACTTTTATGCAAGAAGGATGTTCAAAGGAATATACTTTGAACTTGGGACTTCATCTCCTTGAAATTGTCTTGTAACAATTTCCATTGGAATGTATTGTAGTATCCTTGGTCAAGTCTTCGTGACTCTTGGTACCTGGACTTTACAAAACAATATTGCATAATAGTTTAGCATCTAACACATTCGAGCAGTGACAACAGTTTGGATTATTACACTTGCAATAAATATTTTGAATTGTGAAAAACGTAGTGTGCATTCTTGGAGTATGCCATAACTATTGTTTGTAAAACATAGTGTGCATGCTTGGAGCATGAGACAACTATTGTTTCAATTCAAGTGTTTAGTTGATAAATCGAAACATTATGCAAAGTATAATGTGTAATCAATATGGTGATAAATAAAAGGTGTTTTATTTATATTCAGAAGTTCTAAGACATATTGGATTTGATTATTTTTATGTATCACTTTGCATGTTTTGACTTCCCGAATAACTATGTTATTCAAACTCTCCACAGTCAATCATACTTTGGAAGTAGGTATGAATCAAGACTGTCATGAATTGGGCTTTTAGATGTATAAAGTGTTTAGACATAGCAAAAGTTGCTGCAACATTCATGAGTACTCCTGGAATGAGATTCGAGTATTAGATTAAAACCACACTCATTTGTATCACTTCATGGATTTTATCACAAGTGATCATGTGATGATAATATCATATATTCTTCAAACGGTGACGTATGAGTTGTAGTTGCGCGCCAGTTGCACATTGACATATGTAAACACAACCAGTAACTTGGTTGTTATAAAACATATCGTTTTGTGTAATTTGATGAGTAAGTACAAGCGAACATTTGGGTAAAATTTTATCCATTCCTTTTACATTTGGAGGGATAAAAGCGATATCTATGGGCCCCTAGATGATTTAGTGATGACACCCCTAAGGGCTTGGCCAATCCTGGACTAATTTGATTTGTTCAATTAGTCAGTCGTCATAAATCGAAAATCAGGAAACAACAAATGGATAGAGATAATGATTATAATCCTTGTATTAGTCCATATGATATCTAGAATGGAGGAATATATGATCCCTTATCTAATGGACACATCATTTGACAAGGTCAGAGTTCGGCAACGGCTTTAAGAGTTATGATTGCTAGTCGGGATCTTGGAGTCATGCTTGAATAATAGTTTTAGACTTATCCAAGTGGGAGATTGTTATAGTCATGAATAAGACTTAGGATTGGATTTTAGACCCCTTATAGTCAAGAAAATGTTGGATTAGGTGTCTAAGCCTATAACTATTATTGGTATGTACTTGACCTGAGAGTAGCATAGTCCATTTGGGTTGCATGGCACCAGGACAATCTGAAGGTTGAATAATTAATAAGAGGTTATTTATGGTTTGTTAATATATTATAAGGTCTAATATATTGATATGAAATCATATTGTTTAATTAGTATTTATCAAGAATTAATTTGAAATTAATTTTGTGATTAAAAGGGAATAATTAAATATAAGGAGTTGATTTGGTAAATCATTCATTCTTATAAAGTGGGCTTATGATCCATAGTTCTTCATGTTGGACTAAACCCATGTCGTAACCCATGGATACTCCATGGAGGTTTTAACCCATGGAGCATGAGGGATATGGAAAGTCATTAGGGTTTACATGGTGTAACCCTAGTTTGCCACACTATATAAGAACCCCTCTAGCTCAGGAGTTTGGCACTTAAGTAGTACTAAGGAGGCACTAGTGAAAAAAAAAGAGTGCAAGATGATTTTATGAGTGCAAGTGACATCTTCTCAAGTTCCTCCATTTGTTGGTGGTGCTGTGTGATTCCATCTGAGGTGCAATACTTGGGGCACTAAGCTCTTAAAGGTCCAAGGCTTCAACTACACTAAAAGATGTGTCATCTAACTTGTATTTCATGTTGTTTGTACTCCATTGTACGCTAGTTAGGATGATGCTTTGGAATATTGAATGTATGCATGTATAATAGAGAAAACATGGATCCAAAGTATCTAGGGCTGCAGTTACACCATAGGAGTGTTAGAATGCTTAAAACCATTCAGTGGTATCAGAGCCTAGGGTTGTTTTCAATTATATTTGATGCTACTTGTTGTTTAAGCTTAACAATTGATTTTATACGCTTCTGGACAGTGGACTCATCGAGTCCACTGGGGGACCCAATGAGTCCAAGCACAATTTTGCCCAACTTGCCGAGTTTGTTCTTGAACTCGACGAGTTAATGCTCCAGAATGCAGATTTTCATGATTTTTTTGGCAATAATTGGATAGGATCATTACTCTAACCTATTTTTGAACTTATAAACCTGTTTTTGATGTAGTAATGATCATGCTTATCCAATTTATAAGATAATTGTCAAAGTTTCATGTTTTGTATTAGTTTATACGATTATGCTAATTACATGAAATTTGTTTGATATGAATTATCTTGTTCATATGAGTTTAATCTAGTTCATGGACATTATTTGACATGCTTGTTAGTTTATTTGATGATCTTTATGACCTTTAATGTACTCCATAACTTGTCCTCAAGTTATGGAAAATGAAAAGTTTTTCTTTTAAAGAATTCATTAAACTCATGGGTTATGGTGTTGAAGAGTCTTTTTCCATAAATGTTTTTATGAAATCCATAACTTGTCCTCAAGTTATGGATTTTCAAGAGTCCTTTCATTACAACCTATATTAAACTCATATGTTATGGATTCCAAAAGTTTTTGAAAATTTCAAAACTTGCCCTTAAGTTTTGGAATTGGTAAATGTAGAGTCTTCTTTTGACACATTTAGTTCCAAACCCTAGAATTTTAAAAGTTTAAAATTAAACCTTTATACTATTATAATATCATAGGTTTAATATATATATATATATATATATATATATATATATATATATATATATATATATATATATATATATATATATATAAGGCCTCATTCACAAAGTCGATCTATAAGGGGGGTATAAGGGTACTGCTCATAAAATGGCAGTTTAATGGGTGTCCACTCGCACCAACTGTTTCCTTAACTGGTGGAGGGTCATTAGCCGAACGGGTAGGATAGCACTTTAATTTTCGCTTCATTAAAAGTATAATGATAAATATAAAGTAACTAAACTCTTAGAAATTCCCAAATCTTAGTTACTTAGGAAAATGTGAATATGGTGCTAACCCATGAAATTGCACTTTGCATCCTTTTAAGTCGTTAATGGAGCGTGTGTGGTTAACTGGCACACTAATCTGGACAGACAGTGTGTGGCAAAGAGTAGCTTGATGTTAATCATAGATCAATGGAGCATGTGTGGTTAACCAACACATTGATTATGTGGTTGTAACATTGGGTGTACGAAGCTAATTTGCATGGTTATTCTCACCTTGTTTGTGATCCTCGACATCCCACTCACAAACTTGAAGGGCACACTCGAGATTTAAACATGCCATCGAATTGTTCAACGAATCTCAAAGGATCTAGGAGTTTCAATTCACTTAAATCCTAAAATTATTTTTTGTTTTTCGTGGGTGAAATTGGTAAATCGTCATTTACCTACCTTCAAATATTTTTGCAGTTTGGATTACGACATCCCTCTTCCAAAATTGTAAAAATATTGTGTTGGATCCTAGCCTAAATAATTCATTTGGGTTTTATATTAAGGACTAAATTAACTAACTTGAATTTATCCCATTGTAGATGTCTAATTCAAACAACTGTGGTCTTCCTAAATCCTTTGGATCAAGCTTTCCTCTTGAAGATGATATCCCGCGGTTGGATCGTGGAAGTCATACTTCACTTCCTCCACCTCCTCCAATAATTCTCCCTAACCTACAAGTTCAAAGACTTGAAAAAATCAAGGTCACTCAAGCCCTACTTGCAATGAAACATCAATATGGAAGGCCTGTGTATACTCACATCTTGGAGATGAAGTTACATATTGACAGGCTGATTGTATTAGGTGTCGTTGTCTTGAGGAAGTTGGTGGTTGACTGGGTTATTCAATCACTTTCTGAGTCATATAGCGAGTTCACTAAGGACTACTATGTGACAGATCACGACACGACCCTTATTGATCTTGCCTATTTGCTTGTTGCTACTAAATCAACAATGATTTGGCGCACTGGCAAAGCAAATTTGATTGGAAGTTCTACTCCCTAAAATTCCATGGACATTGACAATGGAAACATTTGAAGTCCAGAAAAGATTTCTTTTTCCAAGGGAAAGAGAAAGGCTAAGTCTGAGATTGTCCCGTGTACCATCCTCAAAGAGTCTATATGTTTCTATTGCTAAGAGAAGGGAAATTGGTTGCGAAGATGCCCTGACTACCTGAAAGATCTGAGAAAAGGTAGAATCGAAAAAGTTTGACTCTGTTTCAGGTAAGTCTACTATTTAACTCTATTAAGTTCCTAATTGTTGATTCTTAATACATGATGTGACAAGGTTGCATTTTGATGTCTTTTAGGATCATGCAAAGGGAAGGGAGCTTAAAGGAAGAGTATGTTGAATCTGATCGCGAAGATAGATTTCAATTGCATGGTTTGAAGATCGGATTTTTGAGCTACTGCTTAGGAGTTATGATAGATTGCTAGGAAATATGTAATAGCATAACTTTCATTTGTAATTGCATTGTAAGGAAAAGATTTTTTCCGCATTTTTATAAATAAATAAAATTTTGTTTTTTATTTTATTATATCACCTTACAATAGCATTCATGAAAAATTGATGTTTGTATGTTTCTATGTTAGCAATATCAATTTGATTCTTTCGTTTGTATTAGTGTCGAGAATTTTCCAAATAAGGAAAGATTATCATCACCCAAGTTTTAGTTGGATAGAAACTTGGAATCATGCAGGATTTATTTCATGATGAATGTAAATTTTCATCTTTTGTAAATTAAGACTAATTCCTTGGTCACATGTATATGTGAGTCAAGTGAAGGACTAAGGGATCGGGTACACTGTGTGTGCGATGGTCAAGATCCACCACAAGGTTTAATAGGACTATTCGTCATGATTTACTAAAGTTTAGTAAACATGGTTATGCTTACACGTTTTAGTATAATTCTGAAACATTAGAAAACCATCAATGTATGGCAGAACGAATGTGAAGAATCAAATTAGGCAGAATGATAAAAATTTCTCCAATCTAAAAACATGGAAGAGTACTTTAGTATAGTGTTTTATGATCATCTTAATGGTTACGGAAAACCATATCATAATTGATCATCTAATGACATCTTAGTGCATTTGTATGGCTAAGAAGAGGAATCGTGAATTGTTGAAATGCTTAAGTCAAGAAGATGAGTCATACTTCGTTCCCAAAAACAAGTCTTAGAGTTATATTCCAAGATTGTAACCAGGAGTGACATAATCTTAAGAAAGGTTTAAAACACTTATCAAATGTAGAGTAAAAGTTTGTCTACTCATGTACATTTTAAATTGGTAAGTTGTGATGTCCTGGATAAAAAAAAGAACAACTACGGCCAATTGTGTGAAGTGTTAGTCTTGATTAGAATGCACACTAACTCTTGAATATTTGTTTGTCAAGGAATGGTTCATGACAATAGAATCGTATATGTCAAGAGGTCAATAGGAGTCTTAAAGGAAGAGTATGCTGGATTTGGTCGTGAAGATTTTGGACCCTTTCATGCATACTAAATCTACTAAGATTTTGGGTCATCAACAAGAATTAGGATTTGTTTTTGGACCTCTTATAGTCATGCAAATGTTGGATTAGGTGTCTAAGCCCATAACTATTATTGGTATGTAGTTGACCCGAGAGTAGCATGATCCATTTCGGTTGCATGGCACCGGAACAATATGAAGGATGGATAATTGAGAAGAAGTTATTTATTGTTTGTTAATGTATTGTAAGGTCTAATATATTAATATGAAATTATCTTATTTAATTAATATTGATCAATAATTAATTTGGAATTAATTTTGTGATTAAAAGAGACTAATTAAATATAAGGGGTTGATTTGGTAAATCATTCATTCTTATAAAGTGGGCTTATGATCCATAGTTATTCATGTTGGGCTAAAACCATGTGGTAATCCATGGATACTCCACGAAGGTTTTAACCTAGGGAGCATTAGGGATATGAAAAGTCATTAGGGTTTACATGGTTTAACCCTAGTTTGCCATACTATATAGTAGCACTAAGGAGGCACTAGTGGAAACACAAGAGGGCAAGCCGATTTCATGAATTCATGTGACATCTTCTCATGTTCCTCCAGTTGTTGGTGGTGTTGTGTGATTCCATTTGAGGTGACACACTTGGGGCACTAAGTTATTAAAGGTTCAAGGCTTCAACTGCACTAAAATATATCTTATCTAACTTGTATTTCATGTTGTTTATACTCTATTGTATGCTAGTTAGGATGATGCTTTGAAATATTGAATGTATGCATGTATAATAGAGAAAACATAGATCCAAAGCATCTAGGGTTGCAGGTACACCATAGGAGTGTTAGAATGCTCAAAACCCTTCAACAAAGGCATAAAGTTTGCAACTTTTTGATTTTAGACGTTCATTATGGTTAGATATGAATTTTGGAAGTTATGTCTTTAAGAAATAATACCTTTAGTTAAGAGTTTGGACTTTAGGTGCTTATGTTGGGTGTAACTCCTGATTACATTGGGTGTAGTAGGTTGCTTCCTCGTAACCCTTCTAAGACCACGTAGTACATTGGGTGTAATGGGGAATACACATGGCGTACTCCCAAAAACCTATTTCAACTATTTTTGGGCCTTAGGTCATTAGGGTTTTTGGCCTTCTATAGTTGGGTCATATATGGGTAAGGAAAAATCGTCTTTGAACCTAATAAGATAAAAGAGATTTGGACCATGGCTTATGGGTTAAAACCCCTATTATTAATTTGGTTGACCTTGGGTTATGATCAATGTGAGAAGTCGTGGTAGCAGTTGCTCGAGTGGGGATTCTAATATCTCCAGTTAGAGGTGAGTCTTCTCACTATGCTTGTGGGTCGAAGGCACCAATACCGACCTACTAAATTCTGTATGTAGGATGCTAGCTATATGTGGTAACTCTTGCATATTTGTATGATTATGTTGAAATAAGCCCTGGGCCTATTATTGTATTATTTGGTTGAAATAAACCCCATGGATGTGGCCATAAATATGTAATGTTTTAAAACAGACCGTAGGGTTGGGTCCTAGGGCTAGCCCCATAAGTGTATATTGGGTTGGAATATATGCATGGGCAAGGCCGAGTGTATTTTTGGTATGTGGTACTTTGGGGAACTCAATAAGCTTTGTGCTTACATTTTATATTTATGTTTATGGGTTTAGGTACTTCTTGTAGGAAAGGGAAGGGCCCATCATGATGGCACAACATCCCCCTTATGATTCCGCACTTGTGTACATCTGTACTCATATGTTTCGCTGACAATTTGTTTTATGGATGACTGTGTGATATCTAATGTATGAAATTATTGGTTTTTAAAATGAAAATTTTTTATAACTATTTTTGGCTTGTTACAGCTTGAAAGCCATGAAATCTTGAAAAACGATTTGTTCTGGGGTGTGCATAAAACTTTAAAAGTTGAAAACTAAAAACTCAGAAGTGTAATGTTACTATTTGTCTCATTTCCAATGTACATTGTTATTATAAAAATTGGTTAAGCTAGTTATCTCACACACTGATTTAATTTGTTTTTTTCTGAATCAAAGTTTGTGATGTCAATTGGAAAACTCAAATGTGAATCCTTATTATGATAAACCTTTTCTAGAAAAAAATTGGGGTTTATGTTTTGAATAGTTATTTGAAACAATGGTTATCTTTGGTGAATCTATTTCTATATAATGAAGCTAGGATATTTGACGCATAATGATTAAGTGTAAATATATGGAATAATTATTTGAAACATTGGGTTATAGTGTTTTTTGCAATTTTTTGTTTGCATTAATATATTAAACACAAAATGCATTACATTGTTATATTATAAATTAAGTTGTAATGTTTTGAACAAAGGGGCATTATTAACTCAACTCGCATTGGGACTGGAAAACCAATGTATCGGCCATATATATATATATATATATATATATATATATATATATATATATATATATATATATATATATATATATATACATACATACAACTACACACACAAACATCATATAGCTACCAATAAATCAAGTAAGACTCCACCAGTGTAACTAATCATACAATCATATCGTATCAATACACATACACCCTAGACAACGTAGATCCAATAATGATACATGAAATATATTGAGAAAACTTACCTAAAATAAAATTAAAAATCCACATGCTCGCAAGACTTCGAGGGAATTTACTACAAGAACCACGTAATAACAAACAGATGCCAAACCTTAGTCTAATATTTGAATTCATCAAAGTTTGACCATAAGGAAAACTGGTCAAAAAGTCAACAATCAATGAGCCGCATTCAACAACTGGACATCCTATGTCTACTACATAACATAGTAGCCAATATTTCATAAGCGAGCTACGTATCGCATGCAAGGGAGCTACACATGCCCCATAGCATTGTTTATCACAATCTTTTATTAAGTGCTTTATCCATTAAGAATGATACTTATACTTTCCAAAACCCTTCTAAATATGAACTTAGTGTATAAAATTATCCATTCATAAGCCTCTAACTAAGCAAACTCTAACCCTAGAACCAAAATGAGTCCAAAACAATACAAAAAGGCACAAAATAATGCTAAAAACTTAGATCTAGGAATATATAAACATAATGCTCGAAATATAATCACTTACAAAGTATAGAGAATGATGAAAATTTAATGGATCTTGCTTCCTTACACTCAAAATGGCTTCTTCTACTTTAAAATCCACTTAAGACACCAAAAGCTCAACAAAGAAGGAATGAGGGTAGTCTAGGGTTTCTAGAGATGATGGAGTCTGGTAAGAAGGAAGCCTTAGAAGTTAGAGCACTTAAAGTTGCATCCAAGTCGTGATAACTAGGGTTTTAAGTTGTGCAATGTAACTCATTTAGGCACGTAACATCCACCTGGAACCTGTATGCAACGTAAAGCTTAAACTCTTATTTTCTTAAATCTTAGTAAAATCCAATTAAAGATATACATGGAAGTAAGTGGTACATTGGGAATTTCCGATAATGTGGCCATGAACCTTAGAACCCTTGCATATATCAAGAAAAATACAACTCCTATGTTTTTATATTAATCCATCAAGAAACATATTAAACCTAAACCCTGAATACAAATTGGTAAGGGTAAAAACTAATTAGGTAGCAACGGGAGTTAATGCAAGAGAGTTTCTTGATGCTGATGTAGTAGACATGGATAGGAGAAATGTAACACCCTGTTTCAAGACATTTCTTAATTTAGGATTAATGGACCGTAATTTGATCAATTGAAGGTTTTGGCCTCAAAGGGATAGAGTTTACACCCTTTAGGATGTTGATAATGTAGGAGTTAGTGATTAATGCCCTTGATTTGTGCCTTGATGCAAAAGGGAAAAATTAGAAAGGTGATAGCTCAAGCTTCTTTCATGAATTAAGGATTTTAATTTGATAGATTTTTAGTAAAAAGTAACAAAATGAGATTTTGGGGCTCTTCAATACCTTTCCATGCATATAAAGAACGCTAAAAATGAAGTTGGAACGAAGAAGTTATCGTTGGTTGAAGTTAAGTTAGTAGTTGGGGGTTTTCCCTATGCAGGGCGTAGGATAGCTACGCATAGTGTAGAAGCTGAATGAGAAACACGATGCTAGTGATCTACGTATGGTGTATATTTTCCTACACTGGGCATATCCGATACTGACCAAAACCTTAAACCTAAGGTTTTGGGTACTATTTAAGGGATCTACCTTTTTGGAACACTTCCCATTACCAACCTCCATCAACTCATATTATTATTTTGAAACCCTAGCCATGAATTGTGAATTTTAGAAGCATTAGTGTGATATTTGTGTGTATTCTTGAAGAAGGAGTCCATTGTAGAAGCAAGTGGGAACTCAAAGCTTTATAGATCTAGAAGGTATGAAGTTTACATCTTGATGCTAATTTTGTCAGATCTAATTAGCTCATGGGTTTAATGTTTTTTGTCCCTTAACCTTGGTCTTTATGGGTATGACCTACTCCAAACCTTATGAGTATCATTTATTGTTGTTTATGAGCTTATAAAGTCATAAATATGGGAGCTTGGTCACTCCCATCCATCCATGCATGAGGTCTTGAGCATGAGAGGGTGTTTTAGGTCTTATGAATTGGTGCTAGTCTCTTTTAAGCCATGCAAATGGAAAAGTCCAGTGACTTTGCCCATTAAGACATCAAAATAGTATAGACGTGGATGTTTGGAGGGTTAGCTTTTTGTATTTAGCACTTAATGGAAAAGTTCGGCATAAACATGCTACATAGGGTGTAGTTCAGGCTACGATGGGCATAGCCTTAAATTTTCCTGTTATGCCACCTTTAGCTCTACACTGGGCATATAGCATCATGTATGCAGGGTGTAGGTTAACTGAAAGTTGATCGTTGACCTTGATCATCGACTTTTGGTAAAATTGAGAGTTTTAGGATTATAGATTGAGACTGAGTATTTATTTATGGCATATGTGACTAGTAGTGTAGGTACATGGAGTCATGAGAGTTTCTATGACACTTATTGGGTTGAGAGGTGAGTTTTCTCACTGTATTCATGGGTCGAAGGCATCAATGTCAGCCAATAAGATTGTGTTATGTATCCTTGTATATATGATGTTGCTATGATATAGTGATCTGTTAAATTGGTACATCTGTATCATTAACTGTACTTCATTGTTATTGATTATTGATTGCATATGTCGACATAATGTGGTTAGGTTGAGGCAGTCCTGCCTTTGTGATGAAGGCCAAGAGACATGGGCAGTGTAGTTGATACTGTAGGCCCAAAAGGAAGCGGTCTAGCTTATGATATAGGCACGGAAGCGGTCCAACTTTGTGTTGTAGGCTTATGATAGTATGGTTGGGTTGAGGCAGTATTGCTTTGTGTTGTGGGCCACATACCAGGGAGTGGTCCAACTATATGTTGCAATCTCGGGAGCGGTCCTGCTTTATTATATAGGCTTAGGAGGCTATCCAACTCTATGCTATAGGCCTGGTGTGCATGCATTGTTTATGTATTGTTGTGTAGGGTATTCTGGGAGAAGTCACTAATCTTCATGCTTACCCAGTTGTTGTAATTGTTTTTAGGTTCCATTGATAATTGAGGGAAGGAGAAGGTGTGATCATACACATCCTCCTGTTGATTTATACTTGAGAGATTATTTGATACTTCGCCTCTATGGATTTTATTTGAAAACAATGATCTGTTGGGTTTTGAGCAATCTAACACTTCCTAAGTGTGCATGCAACCCTAATAAACCTTGGATCTATGTTTGTCTAAATACATGAAAAATAATAAATTTTCCAAGGTTTATAACCTATCTAGCATGGCATGGGGAACATTTCAACATAAAAGAGTTAGAAGAGATTACATACCTTTTGATGAGTTTGGTTCTAAGGAGTTTGAGGGCCAAGCACCAATAGTGTGAATGCCTCAAATGGAATCACAAAACACCACAAACTCTTGGAAAACTTTGAGAGAGTATACACACTCTTGTATTTTCGGCCACACACATGCACACACACACTAGTTCACTAGTTTTTTCTTTTTGGCTCCATTTCATGCTCTATAAGTATGCTTATATAGTGTGCATGGTTAGGGTGAAACCCTAATAACCCATGTCTTTTCCTTTCCAAGGATCCATGGGTTAAAAGCTCCATGGATCATCTATGGACTTCCAGATAAGCCTAGCCCAATAACAAATGAGTATTAGCCCACACTATATAAAACAAATAGCCCGTAATCTAATTAGTCTTCCTTTTAATCTCTAAATTAATTCATAATTAATTTAAGACTAAAACTAATTAAATAACGTAACTTCATATTAATATATTATAACTTATAATATATTAATAAACATATGTGTATAACTCTCATAAAATTATCCATAATAGTTTGGATGAGATGCAACCTAAATGGACCATGCCGGTCGGGTCAAGTATATACCAAATAAGTTATGGACTTAGACACTTTATCCAACAGACTCCCACTTGGATAAGTCTAATAACTGTATTTTCCTATAACTTCAGGAACCAACCAGCAATCGTAGCTCTCGAAAACTCCCTCAAACTATGAAGACTCTGTTGAACTATGAAGCGCCATTTTAGATAAGTGATCACATAATCCTCTGTTCTCATGATATCAGCCGGACAAACACATGGAACTATGTCTTGCTTATTGTCTAGCAGTTGTTTCTCGATTTTTGGATTTGTTTGACGAAGAACTTTACGGAACACTTCGGTTTAGTTCTGACCGGGCCCGGTACATGGGTCAACACAAAATCATCGAGGGGCCCAGGTATCGCTTCTATTTCTAGAAGGAACAGATAAACTTTGACTGATATGCTTGTTCAACTATTTATTGAATTGTACACAAAGGCACGTTTTATAACATCAAGTTACTGATGCGTTTACGTACAATCAATGCACAACCAACTCATAGGTAACAACTCATATCTCTAGGTTTGAAGATTTATATGATATTATCGTCTCACGATCACTCGAGATAAATTCCATGAAGTGATACAAGTGAGCGTGGGTTTATACCAATACTCATAACTTATGAGTACTCATGAATGTTGCAGCAACCATTTCCATGTGTAAACACCTTTAAGGCATCTACAAACCCAATTCATGACAATCTTGATTCATACCTACTTCCGACGTATGATCGATTGTGGAGGTTTGAATAAATTAATTATTCTGGAAGTCAAAACATGCAAAACTGAAACAATAGTAAATAATTGACAATGATAGTAACACTTTACTCATAAATAAATCACAAATTTTATTCGTCATCAAACGTCGATTACATTT
This sequence comes from Lactuca saligna, assembly GCF_052625555.1. Classification (NCBI taxonomy): domain Eukaryota; kingdom Viridiplantae; phylum Streptophyta; class Magnoliopsida; order Asterales; family Asteraceae; genus Lactuca; species Lactuca saligna. Next base: position 131,169,524 of record NC_136423.1, on the reverse strand, counting down.
TACAAGTTTCAGGAAAACTATCTAATCTGTAAAACTAATATCATCCCTCAGCCGGATGCGTCTCGCATGCTGAAAATGCTTAACCCTCGTCAGTCCCTTCGTAAGGGGATCTGCAGGATTCTCATCCGACGATATCCTCCTTGCCACAAGGAGTCCTTCTTCAATCTTGTGTCTTATGAAGTGATATTTTCTGTCAATGTGTCGAGATCTGCCATGATCTCTTGGTTCCTTGGCTAAGGCAACCGCACTATTGTTGTCACAGAAAATCTCCATAGGTTCCTTAATAGTTGGTACAACTCCAAGGTCTCCGATGAAGTTATTTAGCCATATCGCCTCCTTCGCTGCTTCACTCGCTGCTATATACTCTGATTCACAAGTCGAATCAACCACCGTCTCCTGCTTGGAACTCTTCCAAGAGATAGCCCCTCCATTTAAGGTAAAGATCCAGCCTGACTGAGAGCGGAAATTATCCCTATCAGTCTGAAAACTAGCATCACTATACCCTAACACTCTCAAGTTATCACTCCCACCAAGGATAAGGACCCAATCCTTAGTCCTCCGCAGGTACTTGAGAATGTTCTTTACCGCTATCCAATGAGCCTTGCCAGGGTTCCCCTGATACCTGCTGACCATGCTCAAAGCAAATGCCACATCAGGATGGGTACAAGTCATAGCATACATGATTGAGCCAACTGCGGAAGCATACGGTAATTGACTCATCTCAGCTATCTCTGCCTCTGTACTCGGACTCTGAGTCTTACTCAGTTTGGTATTGCTTTGGATCGGTAAATCTCCTTTCTTGGAATTCTCCATGTTGAACCTTTTCAACACCTTATCCAAGTAGGTACTCTGACTAAGTCCAATTAATCTTCTACTCCTTTCTCTTAATATCCTTATCCCTAGGATATAGGCAGCCTCCCCTAGGTCCTTCATAGCAAAGCACTTCCCAAGCCAGGACTTAACCTCCTGCAAGGTTGGGATGTCATTTCCTATAAGTAGTATGTCATCCACATACAGTACCAAGAAGCTAACTATACTCCCACCAGCTTTGACATACACGCAAGACTCATCTTCGCTTTTCAAGAAGCCAAACTCTTTTACCTTCTCATCAAAACAAAGATTCCAACTACGAGATGCTTGTTTTAATCCATAAATGGATTTCTCAAGCTTGCATACTCTATTGGGGTACTCTGCACTTACAAAACCCTCTGGCTGATTCATGTATACATCCTCAGCCAACTTTCCGTTAAGGAAAGCGGTTTTGACATCCATTTGCCATATTTCATAATCATGAAATGCTACAATGGCTAGCATAACCCTAATAGACTTAATCTTTGCTACCGGCGAGAAGGTTTCATCATAATTAATACCTTGAGTTTGAGTAAAACCCTTCGCAACCAGTCGAGCCTTATAAGTATGCACTTTTCCTTCCATGTATGTCTTCTTCTTGAAGATCCATTTGCCCCCGACTATTTTACGGCCTAGTACATTGTCAACCAAGTTCCAAACTTGATTGTCATACATGGACTGTATCTCGCTGTCCATAGCCTCCTTCCATTTAGCAGACTCCGGGCCTGCCATGGCTTCCTTAACACTGCTAGGTTCATCCAAATTTACCAGTGTACTATCACTGATAAACGTATCACCTTCCGTAGTAATATGAAAACCATAATAAAACGAAGGTGTGTTCCTAACCCGTGTATAACGCCTTGGAGGTACAGACTCTTCAGCTGGATCAACAGGAGTTTCCTCCTCAAGTTGATTGCTAGTGTCTGAGGTTCCTTCACCAATTGATTCTTGAATTTCTTCAAGATCAATCTGCCTCCCACTATCTCCTTGGCTTATAAATTCTTTCTCGCGAAAGATCCCTCTTCGTGCTACAAAGACCACATTCTCACTAGGTCTGTAGAAGAGATAACCGAAGGATTTCTGTGGGTAGCCGATGAAAATACACCTTTCACTTCAGGGTTCAAGCTTATCATGAGTTTCACGCCTCACGAAAGCTTCGCAACCCCAAATTTTGATGTGGTCCAAATTGGGAACCTTCCCAGTCCACATCTCATGAGGTGTTTTGGTAACCTTCTTTGTAGGGACTAAATTAAGGATATGGGTGGCAGTCTCTAAGGCATACCCCCAAAAAGAGATTGGTAACGAAAATCGACTCATCATAGAGCGAACCATGTCCAACAAAGTTCGATTACGCCTCTCAGCTACACCATTCAGCTGTGGTGTCCTGGGAGGAGTCAATTGTGAGAGAATCCCACACTCCTTAAGATAGTCAAGGAACTCGGTAATAAGATACTCACCACCTCGATCGGATCGAAGCATTTTAATGTTCCTGCCCAATTGATTTTCTACTTCCTGTTTGAATTCCTTAAACCTTTCAAAGGTTTCTGACTTATGTTTGATTAAGTAGACATACCCATATCTACTAAAACCATCAATAAAAGTCACATAATACCGATTAGCATCCCTTGTGGCAGTTTTGAATGGCCCACATACATCAGTATGTATTAGGTACAACAAACCCTCACCCCTCTCACAAGTTACAGTGAAGGGTGATTTTGTCATCTTTCCAAGTAGACAAGATTCACAACTATCATCCGATTTAAGGTCAAATGATTCCAAGACTCCACTCTTTTGGAGTTGGCCTATGCGTTTCTTATTTACATGTCCAAGACGACAATGCCACAATGATGATTTATCTAGGCTAGTAGAAGAATCAATATACAACACATTATTTCCTAAGTTGTCTACAATCGACATAGTTTCATACACACCATCACAAGGTAATGCTTTAAAATAAAACACATTTTTAAAGAAATCATTAATACCACCACATTAATTATCAAGCGAAAAGGTAAAACCTTGTTTGTACAAAGCATGAAAAGAAATAATATTCCTCTCCATTTCAGACGAGTACACACATTTATTCAAATCTAATCTTAACCCATTATTCAGCAACAAAGTATAAACTCCAATCTTGGAAACAGGTGAAGCCTTCTTATTCCCCATGATCAAGTTTATCTTCCCATGCTCCACATTCTCACTTCTTCTTAGGCCCTGCAAGTCAGAACATATGTGAATACCACATCCTGTATCAAGCACCCAAGAGTTAGAATATGTTGAGTAATTAGACAATATAGTGTAAATACCTGCATGGGTGGGTTTCACTTTCCCATCCTTTAGATCCTGCAAGTACTTAGGGCAGTTTCACTTCCAGTGTGCCTTTTCATGGCAATAAAAGCATTCAGCATCCTCGGGAATGGCAGAAGGAGTGACAAAGCCGATCTTGGTCTTTGATGAGGAGCCTTCAAGAGACTTTCCCTTGGTACCCTTCGAAGGGTGCTTCCTTTTCTTCCCTTTGCCTTGCCCAATAGCTAAAACAGGGGTAGATGTTGGAGTAGGAGTAGTAGAGGTAACAACCGCTTTACCCTTAAGACTGGATTTCGCGGTCTTCAAGAGTCCTTGAAGCTTGTTGAGAGTAACTTCCTCATTGTTCATATGATATGTCATTCGAAAATGATCATAACAAGAAGGCAAAGAGTGAAAAATGATGTCAATTGCCAACTCATCAGGGATGTTAACATTCATCTTCAGCAAACGGTCCACATACCTTTGCATCTTTTGCATGTGGCCCGTGACGGATTCACCGTCCTTCATGCGGGTAGTTATTATGGAGGAGATTATTTCATACCGCACCTAACGAGCACTCTGATGGTACCTTTCCATCAGGTCTTGGTGCATTTCAAAAGGGTAGAAATCTTCATATGACTTTTGGAGCTCGGCTGTCATCGTGGCCATCATGATACATGCCACCTTAGTAGCATCTCTCTCATGAGTCCTGAATTCAGCGATCTCCTCAGGAGTAGCAGTAGACTCATCAAGCTCTTTTAACTCCTTATCGAGGACATATTCTTTGTCCTCATAACGAGTAACCATCCTGATGTTCCTAATCCAATCCATGAAGTTGGAACCATCAAAGATGACCCTCCCACAAAGATTCTTGAGAGAGAAAGAACCAGTTGGGTTAGAGCCCGAAGCATTAGTGTTGGAAGACATCTGAAAGAAGAGAGTATGTTTAGATTAGATATATAGGATCCTTAATAAGACACCCAAATGTAATATTAAGGCTAGGACCCAATCACAATATATTATACTTAGAAGAGGGATGTCGTAATCTAAGTAATAATATATTTGAAAGGTAGGTGAATGACGATTCACCAATTTCCACCACGAAAACGAAATGATTTATTAGGTTTAATTGGATTTGAAATTCCTAGATTCTTTTGAGATTCATTGAAATTTTCAATGGCATGTTTCAATCTCGATTGTGCCCTTCAAGTTTTGTGACTGGGATGCCGAGGATCACAAAACAAGGTGTGAATAACCATGCTAATTCTCTTGGTACCCTTAATATTATCACCTAATCAATGTGCTGGTTAACCACACACGCTCCATTGATCTATGACAAACATTAAGTCACCCTTCGTGATCCTTACTAGTCCTAGTTAGTGTGCCGGTTAACCACACACGCTCCACCAACGACTTGGTAAGGTACAAAGTGTGAATTCCATGGACTAGCACCATGTTCACATTTTTCCTAAGGTAACTAAGATTGGGAATTAAAAGAGTTTAGTTACTTTATAATATTCATTATACTTTTAATGAGTATTTAAAGTCATTGTTCTACCCGTTCGGCTAACGACCCTCCACCGATCAAGCAAGCGGTGGGTGATAGTATACACCCATTAAGTCGCCATTTTATAGGCAACAACCTTATACTCACCTTATAGACCGGCTTCGTGAATGAGGCCTACTAACGGTAAAACGACTTATTCTTATACATATATATAATAATTAACCATTAATGTTATAAATAGTATAAGGGTTGAATTTTAACTATTAAAACTCTAAGGGTTGGAATTAAAGTTTATTAAAGTGTGTGAAACTTTAAAAATTCCAAAACTTGAGGGCATGTTTTGTAACTTTGCAAAACTCTTCATTTCATAACTTATGAATTAAAGGTTCATAAAATGAAGACTCTTCATTTTCATGTAACTTATGTGTTTTAAGTGTGTGTTAAATAAGAGTGACCTTTGGAAATCCATAACTTGAGGACAAATTATGGACTCCATTAAAACACATAAATGATCAAGAATTAATCCTAAACAATTCAGCAAATAATTCCTATCATTTTCTAAATTCATAAGAACATGAACATGATCATCAAAAATTCAATAATTATATGAACACATAAAATCATGGAATTTTGATATATGCTATTGTAAATGGATTAGAACAACCATTACACCAACTAAAATAAGTTTTATAACACCAAAACAGTTTAGGGTAATGTTTCTAGTCCATTTCCAGCAGCAAAAGTCGAAAACTGCACTCTTTCGATCCTACTCGTCGAGTGCATGAACTTACTCGACGAGTTGGTTGAAGTTTGCCTTGGACTCGTCGAGTCCCCCCAATGGACTCGGCGAGTCCACCATGCAGACAGCAACGATTTCGACCTTTTTCACTATTTTGCATCAAGTATCAAACAAGCAAGCCTAGAATCTGATACCACTGTTGGGTTTTGAGCAATCTAACACTTCCTAAGTGTGCATGCAACCCTAATAAACCTTGGATCTATGTTTTTCTAAATACATGCAAAATAATAAATTTTCCAAGGTTTATAACCTATCTAACATGGCATGGGAACATTTCAACATAAAAGAGTTAGAAGAGATTACATACCTTTTGATGAGTTTGTTTCTAAGGAGTTTGAGGGCCAAGCACCAATAGTGTGAATGCCTCAAATGGAATCACAAAACACCACAAACTCTTGGAAAACTTTGAGAGAGTATACACACTCTTGTATTTTCGGCCACACACATGCACACACACACACACTAGTTCACTAGTTTTTTCTTTTTGGCTCCATTTCATGCTCCATAAGCATGCTTATATAGTGTGCATGGTTAGGGTGAAACCCTAATAACCCATGTCTTTTCCTTTCCAAGGATCCATGGGTTAAAATATCCATGGATCATCCATGGACTTCCACATAAGCCTAGCCCATTAACAAATGAGTATTAGCCCACACTATATAAAACAAATAGCCCGTAATCTAATTAGTCTTCCTTTTAATCTCTAAATTAATTCATAATTAATTTAAGACTAAAACTAATTAAATAACGTAACTTCATATTAATATATTATAACTTATAATATATTAATAAACATATGTGTATAACTCTCATAAAATTATCCATAATAGTTTGGATGAGATGCAACCCAAATGGACCATGCCGGTCGGGTCAAGTATATACCAAATAAGTTATGGTCTTAGACACCTTATCCAACATGATCAACTTTCTTATGGCTGTATGAAATGTTTTTAATAAAAATGAAAATTTTTGGTATGGGTTTTGGGATGCTACAAGTTGGTATCAAAGCTATGGTTTGAGAGAATTAGGATGATTACTTGTATGATTCCATACTCAAACTATGGATCTGAAATATACTTTTTTCATATTTAACTTTAAAATAACTAAAAGAGTAGATGCGATGTGTTAAATAAGTTGGAGCTCAAGAACATTTATTCCCTAAGATATCCACACTTGTTTTACGTGTATTGGTGATATGTTAGAAATACATGCTAGTAGTTAGAATAAGGATCTGCTCGAGGTTGCACGATAGAATGCCTAATAAGAGAGATGCCTATTGGGGAAGATGAATTTTGATGCCTTTTTTCCTATAGAGTTCTACTACTCGAATGTTGCTTGCTTTGTGATTTGTATGAGTCATATTGATGTGAGCTAACTATTAAATGGATATATTAAGTTACATCCTACAAAGGTTAAATAATTTTAGAATGATTGATTCGACCCTATTGTGAAGCTCTTGTTTGATTATAACCGTTATATGTTTTGGTATTTTACTCGAAAGATTATTTAAGTTTTGTTACATGTAATTGTATTGGCGTAGTTGTTAGCTGACATTAATAGGGCTTTTTCAACAACTGATGACAGGGTGAGGCGGGGATCCAAGGAGAATCTAGGAAGTGCTTTAGTATAGGTAGTACGTTGTTTAGCAGGTATAAGGAGTATTATTATGAGTAGGTGACTTAGAGGACTCATGAGGATTCTTGAGGAAAGTATGCATAGGTGTAGAAGGTAGTATTGGGCCCGTACTAAGGAAGCACATGATCCATACTCGAATTGAGGAAAGTCATGGGGAATCTAAAGAGTTGGTTAAGGGTTAGATAGCACGGTTTGATACCATGATTCGTTGCAGTATTTCTGTATCTAACTGTCTTTTGGTTATGGTTATTTATAATAAAGATGAGCTTGATATATATTTGGGACTCAGAGGGCATGGTAGTTTGGATCTGAAGGGTACATATCTATACGAGTTAATTGGTTTTAAGGTATTAAAGACCTTGTTCAGAGTAAGTGTCAGTTTGAGTCGAGGGACTCATGAAGAAAAAAAATTGATGATCGACCCGAGGGTTGTATCATGAGGATTGGTGGTCGGCTGATGGATTAGGACGTCATTCTCTATGATGAAGTTATCTTCTTCCAACTTCCCGCATTTAACGGAGGGGGGGGGGGATCAGATGTGTGTTAGGTAATAGATATAAGAAAAGGAGGTGTGCGCTGTAACATTTTCTACCAAATGGGGTATCGTTCAATTCATGGTGAATCGATTTTTGTGTTTCAGCAAGGAAATGTTTGAGGCTCGAATCCTCTTTTTGTTTGGTGGCCTAGGTGAGGACCATGTTATGAGTCGGATATGTGTCACAAGTTTGAGAAGATCGAGGTGACGATGCTGGGAAGAGTTTACGAGGTCTCCATCTGAGGTTTAGCGTTTATTTATGATTGCTTGGTTATTTTTATTTAATGAATTTTCATATGGCATTTAGCATACCGAGAGTCATATCTATAGGATATTTGGATGAACCACTTTTAGGCTTCGACATGGAAGCAAAGGCCAATGAAGGAATAAGCTCTGAGTGGAGGAGGACTGAGTGTTCTGCTCGAAGGATTAGTAACCAGATTGATTTTGATGCTTCCAACACAATGGTTCAGAGGAAGTTGCAGTGAAAGTTCATTTGATTTCTTCTATTCGAGATTGTTGAGATATTTTATGGTGGTGATGATTAAGGGATTTGCCAGAACGTGGGTGTAGAGTGAGTTGCTATCAGATTCATGCTTTCAAGGTTGAGCACATGGTCCTTGCATCAAAAGCTTCTATACAAGATCTCTCTGTAGTACGTTGTCCCTTCTAGGATAATGAAATAGATTTAAGAGGACCGTGTGTTGCTCATGTTGAATGTTAGTTACACGGGTTGTTAGCATGTTAAACAAATCACTATCATTAGTAAGGGTAAAGCTATTGTTGATTTATCAACCAACTTTAGGGAGTGATGGATGTACTTTCGTATGGGTTTTGTTCAATAGCTAAGAATGTTTTAGAATTATGGAGTTGTATCAGTTGATGGTGTTGTGGGTGCATAGATCTTTTTGAAGTGTAGAGCAACAAATATTTTGGACCCATGGTTAGAGTGCGTGAGAAACATTGACCAGTTTTATGGAAGGGAATCAGATCTACGCAAAATCCAATTTCAATGGGTCGTGCCAGTACGGTTGGAAAAGAGTAAATCCGATCTCGATTCTAATATCATTTTGGTTAAATATGGAGTTTTCCTTCAAATAGTAAGTTTGGTTCAATCAGTTGAGCAATTGTAGTATCTGTTCATTTATTTAAGATTGGGATATTACTTTGAGAAGATTTTACGTTTGGAATGTTTATTAATATGAATTGTAATAACAAGATGGAAATCTTAGGGTGTTGTCGCTATGGATTATGGACGTTTAGTGGAATTCTTAAAGTCATTACAGAGTGGTTGATTCCGATTGGGGGAGAACTTCTTGGGAGTAACAGAAATATTTTCAAGTATGGATCAACTTGGAGTTTTGTAACTAAGGACAAGAGGATAGTCGGTTTCTGGTTGTGGTATGAGCTAATGCTCACATAAGGAATAGTGTTCATTGGTCTGTTGTAGTTAGGGAATCAAAGGTTAAGGATTCAGGTTATCTCATTCAGGGACGTGAAGTAAAGGTAGAAGCACATTTTGGATCCGTGTCTAGGTTCAGTTTATGGGTTTTGTTAGGCCCTCTCTGCCTATTATTGTCAGATGAAGGCTCCGGGATTCGAAGCATGACCCGAACACTTGATAGGGCCCAACAGGATGGGGTTTTGGCTCGTATTGATCTTTGGTTAGGTATTCTTATGGGTAGTTAGCAAGACCATTGGCTGGGCCCATGGAAGTTGTCAAAATGTTGCGAAAATGCAGGGTAAGCACAACATTCCCTAGGTTGGTAGGCAATTGTGGAAGTGTGGTAAGTCTATGAATTAGCTCGTAACATTCTATAGGATGAGTTAGGTTGTTACATGAATGGATGTAATACTGTGGAAGGGTTACGTATTATAGTATCGTATAGATTCTATGGTTTTGGTAACTGATAAGTGGGATGTTGAATGGGTTCCTACACGTCGGTGGTATGATGGTCTTATGTTAATAGGCCCTTGGGCGTAGGTAGGGAATCTTCATGTCTGAGATTAACTGATGACAATAACATTGAGCTTCTCATTCCAATGGTTGGATTATGTCACGACGTGTTGTGGACCCTCATGGATTTCACTTATGTGTTTGATTGGCAGTTCTGTCGTGGAGATCCACATTGTGTAATGTGTTTGGTTTTTTTGGCATAATTGGAAATAATTTGGAACTTTGAGCAATATGTAAATACTATTGATAGCTCAGTAGCTGACGGGTTGGGTCAGACTCTGTTACTAACAAGTCATCGTTGATATCAGCAGTTCCTTGTGGAGTTTTCATATTAGATCTTGATGGGTGGTTACGAGAACAGTTCCGAGTCAGTTTGGTTGTTAGTGATGGAGTTCGTTGTAAAAATCTTGGATGAAGTGTTAGTTAAGTTGTAGCCCTAAGCGCATAAAAGTATAAAAACTGCCCAATGTTTTCTTCAGGATTGACCACCGATACGCTCGTGGAAGTAGTGGGATGATAATGACTTGACAGGAATTCAAGTGTGTATCTAACAACTTGTAGGAAATTTATGAGTTTTGGATGGGTTGAAATTCTGGATCAAAATATTTTGAGTATTGTTATACCCGGTTTCATGGTGTTCCTAGTCAGAGACTTGGGAAAGGTATGATGAGTGGATGATCATCATGTATTATGTTTGTACCTAGAAATATTAGGTTGATGGATTCCTAATACTATTAAGTATAAGTTGGTTCAGTCGCAGTTTTGAGATTTTCCCGATTTAAGTTTTTCGTAATGAGGGGGGTCGTACCGTTGGGGGAAGGAGAGATGGTTGTTGCAGTTGAATGTTTACAAGTGTTTCGATTCTTGTTGGCATCAGCTGGTTTCTACGTGATCTCTTAAGTTTTTTAATTTGTATGTGTTAATAAGGAATGGAATCGAGCATGTGGAATAGTGCTAGTACAATGTTTAGGAATTCGAACCGATTGATATTTCGAACACAAAAGCTAATATAAGTGAGGGAAAGTTGTAACACCCCATTTTGGGACCATAATTTGATCAAGTGAAGGTTTTGATCTTCAAAGAGATAGATTTTAGATCCTTTTAGATGTTGATAATGTTGGAGTAAGTGATTAAAGCCCCCGGTTTGTGCCTTGATGGAAAAGGGTAAAATTGGAAAGGTGATTTCTCAGGTTCTTGCATGATTTAAGGATTCTAGTTTGATAGGTTTTTAGAAAAATGTAACAAAATGAGATTTTGGGGATCTTTAATAAATTTCTGTGCATATAAAGAATGCCAAAAATGAAGTTGGAACAAAGAAGTTATGGTTGTTTTAAGTTGAATTAGTAGTTGGGTTTTTTTTTGCCCTACGTAGGGTGTAGGATAGCTACGGATGGCGTAGAAATTAAATGAGGAATGATATTTTAATGATCAACATATGGTGTAGATTTTGCCACACAGGGCATAACCGTTGCTGACCAAAACCCTAAACCTAAGGTTTTGGGCGCTATTTAAGGGCTCTAACTTCTTGGAACCCTTGCCATTACCACCGTCCATCACCTCGTATCATTCTTTTGAAACCCTAGCCATCTATTGTGAGCTTTGGAAGCATTAGTGTGATTTTTGTGTGTATTTTTTAAGAATGAGTCCATTGGAGAAGAAAGTGGAAATTCCAAGGTTTATAGATCCAGACTCTGAATTTCATCACCTATCTCCAGAAGGTATAAAGCTTGAATCTTGATGCTCCTTTTGCTAGTTCTAATTAGCTCATGAGTTTTATGTTTTTTTTTCACTTAATCTTCGTCTTTATAGATATGAACTACTCAAGACCTCATTAGTGTCATTTCTTGATGCTTCTGAGCTTGTAGATTCATAAAAATAGGACCTTGGTCAGTCCCATCCATCCATGCATGAGCTCTTTATCATGCGAGGGTGTTTTGCAACCTAGGGCTTGGTGTTATTCTATTTTAATCCATGAAAATGGATAAAGTAAGAGACTTTATCCATTAATACGTTTGTGCTACACACGATGTAGTCTTGGCTACATTGGGCGTAGCCCTAAATTAGCCTGTTATGCCACCTTTAGCTCTATGTTGGGTATATAGCATCATGTACATGGGTCTTAGGTCAGTTGAAAGTTAATCGTTGACTTTGACCAAAGTTGTATTTTGGTCAACTTGAGAGTTTTGGGATTATAGATTAAGTTTGAGTCTCTATTTACGGCATAGTAACTCGTAGCGCTGGTTCTTGGGGTTGTGAGAGTTCCTCAGATATTTGTAAGGCTTAGAGGTGAGTTTTCTCATTGTACTTGTGGGTCGAATGCAACAATTCTAACCTACTAGATTATGTTATGTATCCGTGTATATAGGATGTTGCTATGTTGTAGTAATATGATAGATTGGTAGATTTGTATGATTAATTATACTTACCGGTTACTGATTATCGATTGCATATGTCGAAATATTGTGGTTGGGTCGAGGTGGTCCTGTTTTGTGCTAAAGGCCAAGACACTTGGGTGGTCGAGTTGATACCGTAGGCCCAAAGGGAGCTGTCCAGCTTGTGATGTAGCCTCGCGAGTGGTGCAACTTTGTGCTATATGCTCAATATAGTATGGTTGGATTGAGGCAGTATTGCTTTGCATTATGGGCCAATATACACAGAAGCGAACCATCTAATGTTGCAGGCTCGGGAGCGGTCCACTTTTGCTGTAGGATAAAGAGGCGGTTCGACTCTATGTTGTAGGCTTGGTGTGCATGCATTGCTTATGTATTGTTGTGTGGGGTATTTTATGGGAACTCACTGAGCTTCGTGCTTACCCAATTGTTGTAATTGTTTTTCAGCTTCCATTAGTGATTGTGGGAAGGTGAAGGCGTGATCGTACACATTCTATTGCCGATTTATACTTGAGTGATTATTTTATACTCTGACTCTATTTCTTTGACATGAAAAGAATGATTGTTACAAGAAAATTAAAAAAAGATACAATAAAAGACATAAAATAATAAACAAAAGCATAACTGCGGGTTGAGTTAATAAGAAGTACTGATAGTTTAACCATTTTTGGAGGTTGGATCTCGTGAATCGATGGTGTCAATAATGGACATGGTCGGCATGAACGTAGGTTTTCGGGTTCCCATCTTCTTACAATGAGTGCAGTGACATATAGAGGTAACGGTGATAGAAGGCAGTAGACAAAGATGATATGGACAAGTGGACCCGAAGATAAACCTTCCCTTACAAAAGCTATCGACGATGCTAGTACAGGGAAAAACAAGGGTAATGTGTGGATTTCGGGAAGACTCCTCGGCGAGTGTTGTCAAGGAGAATGTGGGAAACAAATATTTTTTGGGTTCCATGACCTAGAGTAAGTTGTGAATAGTAACACTTAATACTATAAATGATAGTGTATTGTAGAAACCCTCACATAGGGTTTCATGTATTGATTTCAATATAGATTCCCAATTTGGAATAATTTCCCTACAATATACAAATAATTTCTACACAAGACAAAAAAAAAATATAACATATATGTCTAACACTTCCTATAATGTTTAATACTTTGCATAATCCCACTACATATAGGAAACCAACAGGAAATGTGATTTTGTTTTACTTGAGTTCAATTCCAAGCTCATTATGATCTAGTTCATGTATTACGATTTCTCAAGAGACCATCATTCTACTACTATATTTTATCAACAAAGTCAATTTTAAAATTGAAGCTTATTGTGACTTTGATTGGGCTTCTTGTCCCATTAGTTGGCATTTTATTAGTAATCTTTCATTTTATTTGGTGATAGTCCTATTTGTTGAAAAATAAGAACAACTCACTATCTCATTACCTTATCAAAAAAGTTGAGTATTGGTCTATGCAGCATGTTTGTGTCGAGTTGTTTTGGTCAAGTCATTTACTTACGAAGCTTGAAGTTCCAGACATTAATGTAACATACCCAAAATTTCGACAAATTTGCACTTTTGAAAACAACCCATTTACTGATAAAAGTGTTTATAAAAACATTGCCTCCAAAACATGATTTAAAATCAAAGTCTCCCAAGATCCATGACCTTGCCACAAATCATATGAAGAACCTGAAACCATAAACAAAACCGTAAGCACAAAGCATAGTGAGTTCCCCCAAAGTACCAACAATCAAACATATAACATGTACAAATAACAACATGTAATGGGTCCACATCTAAAAGAATGGATTACCCCTGAGCCCACAATATGCATTTGGCTTGCCTACCAGGACCACAGTTCATATATGGCCTACCCTTGAGCCCACAACGTAAGTTTTGCTTACCATCGGACTCACAAATTATGCCTAGATTACTCCCCAACCGAATCAGTCATTCGACTGGAATACCAATGTTAAGCCCCCACTATGAGTCTGGCATACTAATTGGTCCTTAGGTCGTATCTAAAATGCTATTGGGCCCTCAATATGAGTCTGGTATACCCTACCTAGCCCTAAGCCCTCGATATAAGTCTGGCATGACCATGGCCCTCAGATGATATCTAGAATTCACCTGAGCCCTCAATATGAGTCTATCATGTCCTACTTGACCCTCAACTCATATCTAGAATACTCCAAGTTTTGTTTGCTAGAACATGAAGTAGTACAACCTCAATCCAATGAAATATGTCGATAGATAACAACATATATAGATAATCATGCAGACAGAATCACAGGTAGCCCTACAGATCTACCATCTAGCATATGAGGACTAACATGAATTTATATCCTATACTCAACAAATCAGCAAATATCAGGTTACCAAACCAATAGGTTGGCCTTGGTGCCTTCGACCCAAAAATACAGTGAGGAAAACTCAACTCGCACAACCGAATCATACAAATAATCCCTGACTGCTACCTGACAGATCCACAAACTATCAAGATCAAAAAAACCCCAATCAACATTTAGGTCCCAATCCATATCTATAAATCCATTACTAGATTAAATGAACTCCTTAACCGTAACCTAGTTTGGACCAAGACTTAGGCCCAAACCTAATAGTCCACAAGGCCCAAATACCAAAAACCGCCCAAGGACCAATCCATGGCCCAATTTTCCAAATTGGGTCCAAACCCATTGCATGCCTTCTCAAAATAATTATCAGTCCAAAACCTGATGGGACAGCAAGGCCCAAGACTACTAGGCCCAAAAGATGGCCCAAACCAAAGCCCAATGTGCCAAAACACACCTGACTAAGTACGCGGGGCGTACTCAGTTGTACGCTAATCCAATATGCTATTTGGTTTGTACACTAAACTTATAGACTTGTACATCCAACGTACTCCTCCATTAAGCCAAATCCACCACTAAGCTCTTATTGCTTAAGTCCAGAAGTCCGAATCACAGATCTGAGTCCCATTAGGTGTCTATAACCATAAAGTCATTGACTTGGTGACTTTGCATGCACCATAAAGATCCAACTTCAACACATAACACTCTACTTTTAAAAAATGGACATAAAATATTACATGGATGAATCTAAACCCTAAAGGTGACAACTTTATGCAAGAAGAACCTTAGAAACACCAAGAGAGGAAACTCATAACTCCTGGAGTCGTATCAAACCACTAGATCTCATTCTTGTGGCCAAAAAAGGACAAAACTCATATATAATATATCTAAGCAATTAATGAACAAGTTCATAGCTTCTACCTCAAACAAGCTGGAAATGAAGCACATAATCAAGATCCATAAGCTTTTTCTTGATCCACAACCTTGCATTTAACTCCTTCTTCTTGAAAATGGCCCAAAAACACCAAGATGCATGTAATGAGATCAAAAACACCACCATGGAGGCTAAGGGATGATTTTTAGGGTTTTGGGGACTTGGAGGCTAGTAAAGAGGCTAAACCTAAAGAGTTAATGTGCTTATATAGGGTATAACATAACAATTTCAGGTTTTCATTCACCCATCTTCCCCCCACATACTCCTCAAACGCCCAGCATACAAGGTCTCGCTCCCCCGATCCAACCCTTGCAGTACACTAAGTACACACCACATTACACTCAATGTATTGCCCTTCGCATCAGTACCCCCTGCATACACCCTAGGTACGCCCCACATTCTAGGTTTCTCCTTGAACCCCAATATACTCCACAAGTCATAACTTTCTTATTATAAATCCGATTTCAACGATCCTTATATCCATGAAAAGTTAACAAGAAACTCTATGCTTAATCAACTCATAATTCCTTATAATTTCCCGAACAAACATCCAATTCCCATAAAAGCCTAAGCTGACGTATTACAAAAATACCCTTTGGCTCCAAAACACAAACTGAACGCCCAGATCATCTAAATTACGAAACCTACGCCAAAATGGGAATGTTTTGGAATAGGGAGTTACAACTCCCCCCAATTAAATTAGATTTCATTCCCAAAATTAGTCCTTACCATTCTCTGGCATACCATAACCTTCATGAGTTAGTCAAAACCAACCCTAGTAGGTTTCTCCAACCTGAAGATGGTCAAATATTTCCCAATCTCAAGCAATAGTATGCAAGATAATTACGATGACTCCAATTGGTTTGACTCCCCGATAGACCGCCCAAACCAAACCAATTCTAATTGCATCAAACTATCTACTTAAATTCTGATGATAACAAATTCATGAACACAATTAGCGACAAGATACTGATTTCCTTAACTCCCATCTCACTGAAATACAAACCTGGCATAAATACACTCGCGAATCCTAATGCGAGTTTCTGCCAAAAGCCGACTCAAAAATGGCAAGTTGCAAAATTTTCTCCCAAATCCATCCCGAAGAGTAAGAAGTGTCCATCCATGAATCTACCCCAGTCCCTGACTAGACACACCACTAAAATGTGCAAAAATGATCCTCAAAACATATTGACCGCGAACTTCACCCAAAACCCAAAACCATATGATGCACCAAAACCTTAGTAACCCTTGACTCTTCGCCATTCCATTGCCAACAACTGCTTCGATGAGCAAAGATGATCAAACCAAGAATATTTGCGTTGCACCCAACTCCTAACACCATCTCGCGAACATACGGAAATATAATGCATACCTCCCATAGAGAACTCCTGATACCTGACTGATACTCACTACAACCCTTACTGCTCCCTTTATCCAAACCAACTAAATTATGATTCGTTCGACTCCATCATCGCTTCAACACCAAAAGTACAACAAGTGGAAAAAAACCGATAACCATGTTGACTAGGCCCACAGCCTATGACTGGAATACCTCTGCAAGGTCCACAACATACGTCTGGATTGCCTTTGATCCAACAACATCAGTTGGAATGCCCTCCCTGGCCCTCTGCCCATGCCTGGAATGCTCTCGATATCATACCGAACTTGTCGTCATCGCATCATTCTCCCAACACTCGAGGCCTAAAGATACTCATCGCATTCCATTTCCTTGAAGGGACCTAATCAACTCCCTCACAGCACCAACCTAACACAACAATGTTGCTACCAAAGAAAAACCTTACAAAAACATGGTCGCACACGACCCGCGAATAGGATAACGGTCGAACTCCTGATCAAATTCGAAGGTTGACTAGCCCATCTAAAAAGGGAAGAAATACCAGAGTTAAATCAAAACACCACCTCAATCAATAATAAATGACATCATCATGATTGATCAGGACAAGATCTCATAGTTGATTGAGACAGAATAGATTCCACCAATACAAAACTAGCTCGAGAAGGTATCCAAGATCATCCTGAAAGCTACCAAAACTTGAGGCTGCTTGTGAACTAGAATTCTACACCACCATGAGGGACCAAAAGAGCATAAAACATATTAAACTTGATGATAGGTTGCAATGACCAATGGAATTCAACTATCACAATTTGAACTTTCAAAAAACCTCCAGTTCTCCCCCACTCATGGTTCGAACTACGACCCACTAGTGTTGAAACTAAAACATAACTTAACTGGCTTAAGCAGACACCACCATTCCTAACATTGGAACAAAAAAGACACGCACGATGACTACCTAGGCAGAGATCACCAATCCTATATAATCCCAAATTTCAGCTGAAGACCTCTGAAAATGCCAATCATGACTTCTTATCATTACGGATCCCATACCAAACATAATTAATTACTGGCTTACGATCCAAATCATGTCGTCCTTTCCTGCAATCCCAAACGAGGATCAGAAACCTGTCCTGCTATAACCCAAGAACACTGGCCATTAATTACACCACATAGCATCCATAAACACATCAATCCAGCTGCACACTTTTACACTAACATGCAACCGCTAAACCCCACGACTAATGACCCCAAGCTAGAATCACATATCGACCCTGAAAGTTACAAGCATGCTCACTCGTTCCTCGAACTCTGAAATCGGAAATAATAGAATCCCCAGGACGATCATAATAATCATTCCTTTCTTGAGTTACGAGACTCAAATAATCGACCTCGAGCGAAACCCTCAAGACCCCAAACCAACAAGCTCACTAGGTCTGCACAAACCAACCCAACTCGATGTCGCCATTGGGGCTAAAAACAATTATCATGCCCAACCTCATGGCTGAGCAATCATAACCAAAAGATCGGAAGGAATGGAAAACACTGCCATGAATCATGGTATCCAACCATGCTATCTTCCCCAACCATCCCTTAGAATCCCCAAAACCCTCCTTGATTCGAGTATGGATCCTATCCTTCCAGTAGTATGGGCTCAAGTTTACCTTCCACACCTATCCATACTTTCCTCAGGAATCATCTCGGGTCCTCTAAGACATATTCATAATACTCCTGAAACCTGCTCAACATCGAAACATCCACACTAAAAATACTCCCTAGGCTATCCTACGGTTCACCCATACCCCCTTCTACCATCAGCTACTTAAGAACCCCAACAATTATCATCTAACCACTTCATGAATACAATTACATGCAACAAAGCTTAAATAATGCTTCGACTAAAGGACTCAACCCTACAATGGTTGGACTCAGACAAGAGTTGCACAATAGGTCCGAGTAATTCATTCTAAGATTATTTAACCTTCATAGATTGTAATTTATTGTATTCATTTGATGGTTAACTCTCATCGACATGGGTCCTACAAAGCACAAATCAAGCTACATTCAAGCAGAGGAGACGACTGGTACTAAAAACAATAAAATCAACTGGATTCTCATACGAATTCTCGTTCTCAAAACCCCAGCATCTTGTCGCACCTTCGACCCGTCCCACTCTCTCAAGAGTGGCTAAACATTCCTCATGCTGACCCCTATACATTTCACCCACTCATGAAACTTCCACCAACCCTGTGACACTCGTATATGGTAGCCATATGTAACATTATATCCTGTAGACAGTCGAATACTTGATCCTACCCTAAGCCCTTCATCAAAAAAGAACATGATACAAGGCCAAACTAGACATTCTCAGGTGATCAAATCTTAATTATGTATGACTATGATGCATAGACTAAGCAACTACAATAATTCTATCAATTTCATATAAGGAAGAATTCTAGGCTATTAGGCATCATATAATCAGACAATCCTATCATCTATTTCCTGAAGATCCCTAGCATGATGCTCTAACATATCACAATATCAAAGAACAGTGTGGTAATTTGTGGTCAACTTACTGGCTCTGGCTGATCGTACACATCACCTCTTTTGGTTATTTTGAAAGCAACTTTGAAAATTATTTTTCTCTAAGACCCTTACTTTGAAAATCATTTTTTAAAACCCTTTTTTCATAGTTTGAGACTGGATTCACATGAGTGTTCCTCCAATTCACTCAAACCAAGGCTGTAATACCAACTTGTAACAATCCAAAAATGTCATTAAATTTAAACTTTTTGAAACAACCCATTTACTGATAAAAGTGTTTACATAAACATTGTCTCCAAAACATGATTTAAAGTCAGAGTCTCCCAAGATCCATTCAGTTGTAAAACCAAGGATGTGTACGGTCATGCCTTCGCCTTGCCACGAATCACATGAAGAACATGAAACCATAAACAAAATTGTAAGCATGAAGCTTAGTTGTAACTCCCGTAGATTCGGGCTAGTTAATTTAGAGATAATAAATGTTAAAAATGACTTTTTGATAGAAGACTATTTAGCATAAATAATCTTAACCAAAGTTAGTTGTAACTCCCATAGTTATGACCCATCGAAGTTTTATGACTCAAACGTCATGGCGCCACGTATCGTAAAAAGTAATTTTTTTTATAAAATAGCTTTTTCCTTAGAAATATAAATGAAAGTCATAGTATATGTTAAATCGAGAGTGTGCATATAGAGAAAATCCAAATATGACTTTGTTTGAGGAAGTTATGATTTTTCTAAGATTTAACGTAGTAGTACACAGCTTGGGAATCAAATTTTAGACCAATCGATTTTTAGCTGACATAACCTAAACGAGAATTGAAGATCTCATTAATAGGAGCTCAATGATATAAAGACAGCTGAAAACGGACGTCGGATGACAAAATTGAGAATTTTTAACGGACTTTAACTATCTAAGCCTGTTAAAAGATAACTTTAAAATGACTTCAAAGTTAGATGACGGAGTCTTAATGAAAGTTATAGATCCCAACATTACCACTGCGTTGATACAAATAATGTCAAAAATGGAGCTTATATGCAAAAGTTATGAATTTTAGAAGATAATTAGTTTTTGGAGTAACCAACAAGTGACATGTGGTGCAATCTAAGCCATTGCTTCCTCCCCACGCCTTGCCACTAGATGGTGACACCTGAAACAGAAACACATTGTGTTTAGCCAGTAAGATGCTATGTAGCTTGATTTTACAGCCTACAAATAGAGGCGCAAATCCCTTCATTTCTCACACCTTTCTCAATCCTTCTATCCCAAACACCCCAAACCCTCTTCTCCTTTACCTAGGACCTCCTTCGTGTTAGAAGCGAGTCAAAGAGCACCGAAAAGCCCCAAGAAGAAGAGCTTTTAGCTTAGAAGTTTTGCTCGCACAGATCCCGGTTCTTCGCTAAACCGCCATTTCAGTGAGTTATGCTTACTATACTTTAAGTATAACTTATGTTTAAGGTCATTATCGTTATTATGAACCTATAAACAAGATTTATTGGTGATTCCAAGTCATTATACTGATTGATCTAATTAAGGGGACAATGTCTAGGCTGTGATTTAGTGAGGTGTTTAAACTGAGATTTCCACACAGTATACTTCACCAAATAGACCCTACCTCCAATACGATACTACCTGGTTGTTCCTTACATGATAGATCATGAAAGTACACCTTGATTTAATGTTGAATCTAGACTAATAATTAGTCGTAATAACTATTATACTAAAAATTAGCAATAATAATGGTAGGTTACGTTAAAGGAAAAGACATGTGCTAGAAGCAAAGCGTTGCCCAAATATCAAGTTGTCACTTTAACAAGTGAGTGCATAGTACCTTTCATGAACATGATTTTAATACAAGTATTAATAAAAGTTTAAAATATATGTTGAAAGTGTATATGTGAGTTATACGCTTATTATCTGTAAACATGTGTTATATGTATACTTGATGATATACGAACCAGACATGGTTATACGTGTTAATATGTATTTACATCATCATAATAATAGAAGTATTATAATTGAGAAGATAAATGTATGTTAATACTTAATACTATGTATAAAATATTACACTAAATTACGATAGTGTTGTTGAAATAGAGTTAGTATTGAAAGTTGATTATAAGCATTGTAGGCATGCTTAGTGATGAAATAAGACTTAAAAGAGATGCTTAGTTCAATTAAGTTTTTATATTGGGTAGTATCTTATTAAGGGCACGCGTGTGGTCAGAATAGAGAGTAGAAACTTTGTTTGAGGAGATTAATGATTGATGGAGTATATCCTACGTATAAAGGTACTTTCTGATGTACCAAGTCTTTTTCAAAACTCTGTGTCTTAGGTGTTGCTTGTATTAGGGTATTATTATGTGCTGAGTACGAGTCCTACTCCTACTAGGGTACTATAATGTGCCAGAAGTACTATCACGCACAAAGTCCTTTTTTTACACTATTGTGTGTCGAGGTATGGGAGCGTACGAGAGTACTTTATTAGTATTTTCCCATACTTTTTATTTTGAAGAGATTCCGAGTCATTGTTTCTTTTATGAAGTAATCGGACGAGCCTCATGTGAAAACGTTCCCTTTCACGAAGTAATTAAGGGAACTTTGTAGACTTCCTAAAATAGTTTGTTAGTAATAGACCACTACTAGGTATATCTGATGTTGTATTGCTGGATAGGGTGAGTCTGAGGGTAAAATAAATCACAGTGTCAGACCACTACTAGGCAGAGTTATCTAGATAACCACTCCTGACTTAATTGTCTTGTTGTGTTTACTAACGGAGGTTCATGGTGAAACTTATTCCATTCCCCTCATTTGATGTACTCATTGATCCTCATTTGGTGCCAAGGAATTTCCGAAGCAGCATCGTCAGATTGTTGTTCATATTGATCCTTTAGGATAGATCTTGTAAGATTGTTGTATAGGATCTATACGGGGGAATCGACGGGATGGGATAAATTGTTTTAGAGATAGGACATATCTATGTTAATGATAATAGTTGGATTTTCAGGTTTGAGATATACATTATCATGGGCGGAGCCAGGAATTAAGAATAACGGGGGTGCGCATAGATCCATAAGGCCACTAATGGATACTTTAATTTTTGAAGTTCCTATGGCCTAATTTTAATACATAATCGTCTAATCTTATCATGTTGGTTACTTGAATAGTTGGATAGCTTAAGATTGAATGTCATTTTCCTGGATTATGAGTCAAAAAATCTAATTTTACCCCTCCAACATCTGAAATATCATTTTATTCTGGTTCAATATTATTATACTCTTCCATGTTACTATTCCTATGAGGTTGTGGGTGTGCATTATGAATATCCTATTTAGTATTATCACTAACCGGATGCAATTGAGGCTCACATGTATCCTCTATTCGTTTGAAAAAAGAATTGATGATTCTTTTCTTGATCGTAATTTACCCTATAATTATAATAAACCAAATTATCAAATTATAATTAAATTATTATTTAGAAGTATTATTAAATAGAATATGCAATAAGAAATAAAATTTACCTTTTTAATTAAAGAATTGAAATCGTTTCAGTGTAGATGAAAACAGTCTGTTAATTGAAAGCTAACCAATTCTACGAATAAAAATGACTACACTTAGACTCTTAATAATCGTCGATTAACCCACACTATTTATAAATAAATGGTGGTAATATAGCTATAAACAAATGGGGATAATATAGCTACTACGGATTGATATAAATGAGATATTAATCAAAATATTCAATTAAAAATAAAATAAATAGGATGATGCCGTCGTTTTAAAGAATTAAAGTGAAACTGGGCCTCAAGTTTAAACAATTCTCATACCAACTTCATTAACTAAATGTTTTCTAATATATGATAATTGTTTTTTTAAATAATTGGAAGGGGCTAAGTGTTATTAACTATTCAATGTGGGCCAAAGTTTAGTGGTCAGTAACTCTTTTTATCTACACTATTACTGCAATTTTAAAAGTGATTGGGGGTGGCCAAGCATCCGACAGCCCCCTATTCACTCTGCCTCTGTACATTATTATCACATTGTGGGATTGAAATCCCTATGTACTCATCAGGTTTAACAACTTGACCCACTCAGTTTATTGTATCACATGTAGCAATACCAAAGATACATTCTGCTAAGGGATTCAAGGAGTATTAAGCCACTAGTTTCATTACTGTAAGGCTTGTAATATTTCATTATGTTTACGTTTCTGTATTGACAATGACGTCCCAATGTTTTACTATAAATAAAATACATTTCTTTGGAAATGCTTTGATAATACCATTATCACGTTTTTTGGGAACAAATTCCGCAATACTACTTTTCAAAAAAGATACTCTGATTTTTAAATAAGAATAAACAAATCGGTCTTTTCTAGCCGTGAAAATGGGGATGTCACATTAGTGACTTCCCCCGACATACCAACACTAAAACAGATAACATGTATAAATAACAGCATGTAATGGGTCCGCAACTAAAATCCTGGATTACCGCTTAGCCTACAGTCTAAGTTTGGCTTGCCTATCAGGCCCACAAATCATATATGGTCTATGCTTGAGCCCACAACATAAGTTTGGCTTACCCTTGGGCCCACAAATTATGTATGGCTTACTCCCCAACCCAATCATTCATCAGATTGTAATGCCAATGTTCAGCCCTCAGTACGATCGTGGTAAACCAGTTGGTCCTTAGCTCGTATATGGGATGCTACTGAGCCCTCAGTATGAGTCTAGCATGCCTTACCCGGCCCTCAACTCATATATGGAATGCTCCAATACCCTCAAGTCCTCAGAACAGGTTTGGTATACCACCGAGTCCCCAACTCGCATCTGGAATGCACTTGAGCCCTCAGTATGAGTCTGGCATGCCCTACCTAACCTTCAACTCATATCAGGAATGCACTTGAGCCCTCAGTATGAGTCGTGCATGCCCTACCCAACCCTCAACTCATATTTGGAATGTTCCATGGTTTTTTGGCTACAACATGAAGCACTACAACCTCAACCTAACACAATATGTCGACATATAACAACATATATATATAGAATCATGTAGACAGAATCACATGTAACCCTATAGATCTACAATCTGGCATATCATAACTAGCATGCATGTCTATCCCATACTCAACATATTAACAAATATCAGGTTACCAAACCAATGGGATGGCCTTGGTACCTTCGACCCGAAAATACAATGAGTAAAACCCACCTCGCACTGCCGAATCATACAAAAAATCTCTGGCTGCTGGCAAATAGATCCCCGAACTATCAAGATCAAAACAACACCCAATCAACATTTGGGTCCTAATCCATATCCATAAATCCATTACTAGGGTAAATGACCACTTTACACCTCACCTAGTTTGGACCAACACTTAGGCCCAAACCTAATAATCTTCAAGGCCCAAATACCAAAAAATGCCCAAGGCCCAATCCATGCCCTAATTTTCCAAATTGGGCCCCAACCCATTGCAGGCCTTCTCAAAATAATTATCAGTCCAAAACCGGTGGCCTAACAGGGGCCAAGAGAAGTTGTAACACCCAGAATCTAGAAGGTTAACTGTGGAATTATGCCAATTTCAAGTTGATCTCGGTGATTTGGAGGAGCTAACTCGACAAGTTGAAGATTAAGAATCGAGGGGATTTAATGGGTTTACTCGAAGAGTTGAGGAGCCTCAAATCGGCGAGTAGAAGTTGGCTTCACCATGAAGTTTAATAAGGCAACTCGACGAGATGAGGAGCCTCAACACGGCAAGTTGGCCACTTAGAAGGAAACCTTAATTTAGGGTGTTGCACCCTATTTAAACACCTTTAAGTCCCAGGTGTTGGCCTCATTTCCAGCTTCCATATCCTCTAACCCTAATCTCGAAACCTTAGAGCCTCCTTGAGTGTTATCAGACCCTTATGTTGGATTAGTGTCTAAGTCCATAACTGTTTTGGTATGTACTTGACGCGATTATGAGCATGGTCCTTTTGGGTTGCCTTCACCATAGCAATATGTAGGATGATTTAAGGAGAGAAAGGTTTAAATATGATTTATTAATATATTATGAGAATAATATATTAAAGGAGAAATCATATTGTTTAATTAATATTGGTCAAGAATTAATTAAGAATTAATTTTGTGGTTAAAAGAGATTAATTAAACTTAGGGGACTGAAGTTGTAATTATAAGATAATTATAATTGGGCTATGGATCACCTAATAATATATAGGTTGAACGAATTCTATGGGAAGCCCATTAGAAATCGTCCAAGGGATATGTTTAAGGAGTCCATGGGTTGCTTAGGGCCTAAGCAGTCAGATTAGGGTTTCCTAGTTGTAAACCCTAATAGCCTACATGTATAAAAGGGACCCTTAAGCCCCAAAAACGTGAACAACACTTCCATTAGGGTTTCCAGCCGTTTTTGGTGCCTCTTTTTCTTCTCCTCTTCATCCAAGTTGCATATGGTGTTTGTGACTCCATTAGAGGTACTACACTTGTGGTACTTGCTTTCAAGAGCTAAGGAAATTCAAGGAACTAGTTGTTATTGCTATATAACAACAAAAGGTATGTATTCTAGCTTTATATATGAATTTCGAAAATTATAGTAGCATGCCAGGTTTCTTTTTGTGTTCATAAAGTTGTATAACTAATAGTGAAAACATAGGTCCAATACTAGGGTTGCATGCACACATAGGATTGTTTGTATAAGACCCATCGGTGGTATCAGAGCCATTGGTTTTTGTTTTCAATTAGCTTTTATTCAAATTTGTGAACTTCACATATTAGGGTTTATGGCTAATAAACCCTAAAGGCTAGGTAATTTTCGCAATTAGGGTTGCAAAACCCTAGATGGCGATTTTTGCTAGGGTTTCCCAAATCCTTTCCTTAGCCTCCAAGATTTTGAAATCTAGGGTTATCCAACCCTTGGATTTCGAAATTACCTCCTTCCCCTAGGTTAGATCCTAAATTTTAGGGATTTGGATAATCCCATATCTTGTAATTATCTTTTAATTGTTAAATATGGTAATTAAAGATCTTGAATTATCCCATCCCTTATTTTCGAGATTTAGAGAGGGATTCAAGGGATTAGGATATCTTAGATGTATAATTGGTAATTATCCTCATGATCTAGATAATCCCTTGTGATTTAATAATTTAAATTAATTGTTTAATTTATGGTAATTATTAAATCAAGAGTTTTAATATTTAAAATTTTAATTTAAATGTCTTAAATTCGAAAATTTTAAGTGATATTAAAACCTAATTGTTTTGAAGAGTTTCAAAACTTGCCCTCAAGTTTTGGAATTTAAATTGTTGATTAAAAGTTAATTTTGAAAGTCTAAATTCCAAAACCTTGATTTTGAAAAGTTCAAATTAAACCCTTATGGTTTTATTAAATTAATTAAGTGTATAATTAAAAGAGATTTAATAAATCCATAATGATTTTGGTTAGTTAAAAGTATAATTTAAACCACCTAGTATTTTAAAAGTGTAAAATACACCCTTATACTATATATAACATTAAAAGTTTAATATTATATATGTATAACTAAAAAGTCAGTCTTACCGTTAGTAGGCCTCATTACAACAATTATTTACATCTACTGGCCTATAATCCAAAAATCCCTCGTCATCATCCAACTATGCTCTGGGTCCACTACATGTAATACAGAATGCTGAGTGAGTCAGGCTTGGGAGCCTGGTGAGCATATAGGGTTTTCAGCCCAAAAATAATAAATTTATTAATTTCATTAACCAAAAATAAATTTATTAATTTCATCAACCAATAATAACCCTGATTACCCATTCCCGTTATCATCACTTTACGTCCCTAAACACCTATTACCAGGGACCTAGCTTAAGGATCATCATCGAGATGGACTTTACTTCTAAGGGGATTCCTCAGCTATGTATGTCCGTAAGGTAACCATGATGGGTATAGAGTACACCAGCAAACATATAGTTCACCAACACCTATAAGTTGCGAGCCTGCAAGTGTTTCACCAGACTATCTAGAAAGGTCCGTGGTTGTCATCTATACTCCGCTAGATGAAAACAACAACAACAACAACAACAACAACAACAACAACAACAACGGGGCCTCTCATCACTTTATCACACATTAACTATTTCATCTACCCATATTTTACCCAACATATTTGTATATATATATATACATATATATATATATATATATA
Organism: Lactuca saligna; assembly: GCF_052625555.1. NCBI lineage: Eukaryota > Viridiplantae > Streptophyta > Magnoliopsida > Asterales > Asteraceae > Lactuca > Lactuca saligna. The sequence continues at coordinate 131,142,189 of NC_136423.1, read as the reverse complement.
TATATATATATATATATATATATATACAGTTTAAAACCTATATAAAACATTCATTCAACACTCATCTCAAATAAATAAACAATATATATACACATAACACGTATTTTATAGAAAATACTTCATATCTATGTGTAAGATGAAAGTGACCACACACTCACTTGATTAGACGGTGATTGCACAACACTCCGTCCCTTAAAATGATATTTTTTGATAAAACCGGACTTCACGTGGGCAGAGTTTCGACTCGAAAACACTTTTTCTCGGGGTCTTCGGGGCTTTCTTATGATCCTAGAATGGTATTTTAGATTTAGGAGTATTTAGTGTAACATAAACGAAATTAGAGGGTGAAAATGGGCAATTTTTGTAAACAAAATCGGACTAGCCTCGCACCCTTTATTAGGAGGCCGGAGCTCCTTATTACGCTGGGTGTAATTTTCATAGTACGTGGGGTGTACTGCTTCACCAACCATTACATTGGGCGTACATCGGGTATGTTGGGCGTACGAAGGGATCATCTCGGACGCGTCAAAACTACGAACATGTGTGCACCATGCAATGGAGTAGGGCTACATCACCAACTTCGGACCGTGAAAACAATAGTATGTTGGGTGTACATATTTCGTACGCTGGGTGTACATATATAAGTGAACGTACCTCTTAGTACGCTAGACGTTCTTCCAGCTCCGAAGTCTGTGCCTGAAACTTCAAAAATTTATATCATTCGCATACGTGTTACATTATTGACGTTCTTTATATCCACGTGTAGATGAAATTATACTCTACAACTTTCGTTTAGACTCTGTCGGCTACTTTTGACTTTATTTTTTAAGTTATATTTTAATGAGCCGGGAAAGGAAAAAGTATGTTAAAATTTTATAATTTCTTCATCGACATCCGTTTCTGTCTGTCTTTTTACCGTTAAAATACAATCAACAAGATCTACGATTGTCATTTAGGTTGTATCGGCTAAAAATCGCTCGATCTAAAATTCAAGTTTCGGGCTGCATACTTTTATATCAAATCTTAGAAAATTCATAACTTCATCATACAAAGTCAAATTTGCACATTCTTTTTATGCACGCTCTCGGTTTAACGTATACTACGACTTTCATTTTGATTGCTAAGGCTAAAAAGTGCTTCATCATAAAATCACTTTTTACGTCACAGAACGTCATGTCGGTTCTGTCGCGGAACTTCGACATGTCATAACTGCTTCGTTATAACTTGGATTTCGGTATTCTTTATGTCCTTAAAATCCTTTTTTCAACCACTACAACTTTCTTCATAGATATCGGGTTTATTAGGATGACAACGGGGGCAAACGGGACGGGGATTGCTTCCCCTGCCCCGCCCCCAAATTCCCTTCTGACCCCCGCCCCCGATTAATTTTGGGCTACCTTATTTGGGCTAAAAAAGGTTCTTGTTTGGGCTAAAAGAAACTATTTTTGGGTAACAAATAGATATTTATAACATAATTTTACATGTTACAAACAAGTTAAAAACATGTTTTTTTGTTGTATTTTTGTACGTAAAAATCATTTTATTGTTTATTATATTTATATAATTAATATATGTTAATTTATATAATTTATTAATGAGGCCCCCGCGGCAGTTTTGGGACGAGACTACCAACCCCCGCCCCCGCCCCGGAAATTAAAACGGGGTTAACCTTGCCTCCGCCCCCATCCCCGTCCTCGATTTTTTTCTACAAATGCCCCCATACGGAACGGGGGCCCCACGGGATCGGGGTCCCACGGGACTTGTTGACATCCCTAGGGTTTATGTAACATTTATTTTCGACGTTATTTTTATGTGTAATTTATAAAATCATAATAATTAAGTATAATCACATAATACTCAAACAATACATCTTTATTACTTTAAAACAAGTTACAAAGGTTGACCTAGACTATTACATCATCATTAATGCCTAGCCTAGAAACACGAGTGTTACACTTCTCTCCGCCTTAAGATGATTCCGTCCCCAGAATCATACATCAACAAACAAATGCGAATAACGAGTCATCATGTCACTCTCCATTTCTAAGGTGAGATTTGGTCAATTCGTATGTTTCCATCGCAAAAGCACTAAATGTACCATCTTGCATTGCAACTTCTTTGTCTTACAGTCAACGATTTCTTCTAGTTCTTTAGTTAACCTCTTGCTTTCATCCAACCTTAATTCAAAAATTGGAATTATGTTAGGAACTTCTCTCGTGAACATCCTCAATAACACATGTGGAATGTGTTATGAATACAATCTAGTTCTTTTGGTAGTTCTAGCTTGTAAGCTTGGTTTCCAATCCTCTGAAGAACTTTAAACGGTCCAATAAACATTAGACTCAACATTCCTCTTTTACCAATTCTTATAAGTCTCTTCCACGGAGAGACTTTAAGTAAAACCGAATCTCCAACTTCAAATGTTATCGGCTGTCTTTTCTTATCAGCATAGCTCTTTTGACGATCCTGAGCTGCTAATGTGACATCCCCATTTTCACAGTAAAAAGAGACCGACTTTTTTATGCTTTATTTGAAAATCAGAGTATATTTTTAAAGAAATATATTGCGGAAATCTTTTCCTAGAAAAACATGATAAATATATTATCAAAGCATTTCCAAAGAAATGTATTTTGTTCATATTAAAACTTTGGGATGTCATCGTCAATACAGAAACATAAGCATAAACAAACCTTACATTTATTTACACTAGTGATCTACATCTCTTTTAGTCTCTCAGTGTAAAGTAGCTTCGTGTCGATACTCGTGATACAAATAAACTTAGTGGGTCAGGTTGGGAAACCTGGTGAGTACATAGAGATTTCAATCCCATAATGTTATATTATGTATTTAGAACTCATTTTTCCTTTCTTCAGGTTTTGGAACTCATTATTTAGGTCTATGAGATCTATTTCAGAGTGGTACTGTATTCTCAACTACTCTAACAACGCCTCCCATGACATTTTCACGGCTTCTCCATGTGGTATCATGTTTGCTAATAATTTCCACCAGCTTAAAACTCTGGTCTTCAGTTGTCTGACCACAAAAACAGTTTTCTATTTGTACCTATAGTTTCAGCTTTCAAATACCATCTCCATTTCAGAGATCCAGTCCATAATCTCTACAGGCATTAGGCTTCTGGAAAGGCTTGGCGGTTTGGTGCCCAATAAATTATTATACATATGCCTATCTCTGTTAATTTCCCTCTCCGGGTCATTCCTTTCTGTCACTGTAGGTTCCGCTTGACTGACGGTGAGGCTAAAATTTCCTTCCTCTGACTGTCTGTCATTTAGTTACGGATGTTTAACAGGCATTGAAGGTTCACTCCTGTTGTTCAGCAACAGTTGTCACATTTCTCCTTTGTTCTTCCATCATAGCTTGAATCATGTCGGGATTTTCCACGCCGTGGACCTTATTTCCACGGTGTGGAATCTTAACACACCACTCCCGTAGACTTAGCAAAAATTTTTCAAGCCTCGATTAGTGTCCTTGATCAAATCCACATCGTGGACCTTATTTCCACGTCGTAGAATTGAGGTTGATTAGGGTTTCTGCCATGTGTTATGCTCTTAGAGTGCTACATCTTCGAAAGTCATAACCCTTGCATAAGAACTCTATTTTTGATGTTCTTTATATCCACGCATAGGTGGAGACATACAAATTTTATTTATACCCCAAAGGCTAAAACTTAATTTATCATAAACTTACTTTTTACGATTCCCGGTGTCGTGCTGGTTTTGTCGCGAAACTTTAACAGGTCATAACTTCTTCGTTATAACTCGGATTTCAGTGTTGTTTATATGTACGGAAGCATTGTGACATATACCAAAACTTTGTTAAGATTATTTATTCCAAATAATCATGTATCAAAAAGTCAATTTTTGATGCTTATCGTCTCTAAATTGACTAGCCCAAATCTACGGGCGCTACAACTAACATCCTTTCCCTAATAACTTTCAACTTTTCAGCAGTCTGATGAACTATCTCAGGTGCCATAAACTGATTTTCTCCAGCTTAGAGCCAACATGATGGCGTTCGAAACTTTTGTCCATACAAAGCTTGATAAGGTGTCATCTTGATGCTCGAGTGGAAACTATTATTGTAGGAAAATTCTATCATAGGTAAATTTCATCCCAGTTACTTTGGAATTCTAAGGTACATTCTCTCAACGTATCCTCCAATGTTTGAATTGTTCGTCGCTCTGACCATCAGTTTGCGGATGTTAAGTTGTATTTAAACACAATTTCGTACCCAATTCCTATTGTAGACTTCTTCAAAACCTTGACGTGAAACGACTATCACGATCTGATACAATTGTTAAAGGAACAACATGAAGTCTTACTATCTCTTTCAAGTAAGCATTTGGAATTTTGTCCATAGACCATTTTTCATTGGCTGCTATGAAGTGTTTACTTTTAGTAAAACGATCAACGACCACCCAAATCATGTCGTGACCGCTCTTCATTCTGGGCAGTTTAGTCACAAAATCCATGGTGATGTCTTCCCTTTTATCCATGGGTACAGGTAAAGGTTCTAAACTCCCATACGGTTTTTGATGTTGTGCCTTAACCCTCGAACATGTCACACACTCGACCATATACTTTGTAACATCGAGCTTCATCATCGACCACTAGTAGTAGGGTTTCAGATCCCTATACATTATTGTGCTACTAGGATGAATTGAGTACATTGTCTTGTGAGCTTCCTCCATCAGAAGATTTGTTATTCCTCCCGTTTTAGGTACCCAAATCCAATATTTGAATACCTTCAGTCCTTATCCGTTTATATCGAACACTAACATTTTGTCCAAACGTTCTTCTTTTCGGTCATTTTTATCTAAAGCTTCTTCTAGAGCTTTCTATATGCTTTCTACAATCGCTGAGACAACTTCGATTATTAATGCTCTTGGCCTTTTCTTTTCAAGGCTCACTTTTCTGATTAAAACATCAGTTACAACATTTGCTTTACCAGGGTTGTAAAGTATTTCACAGTCGTAATCCTTAAGCAACTCTAGCTAGCGTCGTTGTCTCATGTTCAATTCCTTCTGATTAAAGAGATATCGAAGACTCTTATAATTAGTGAAAAGTTTAGACTTTGTTCCATAAAGATGATGCCACTATATCTTTAAGGAAAATACTACCGCTGCTAACTCCAGATCATGAGTGGGGTAGTACTTTTCATGTTCTTTCAATTGTCACGATGCATATACTATCACCTTATCCCTATGAGTCAGAACACAACCTAACCCAAATCCAGATGCCTCGCTATAAACTGTGAAATCTTCTACTCTATCAGGTAAAGAAAGAATCGGCAGTTCGCACAATTTCTTCGTTATCTTCTCGAATGCTTCATTATGCTTGTCACTCCAAGTATAAGTAGCTCCCTTGTGGGTAAAAGCTTCCAATCGAGTAGCTATCGAAGAAAAGCCTTGGATAAATCTTCGATAATATCTGGCTAATCCCAGAAAGCTTCGGATCTTCGTGGGACTCTTTTGTTGTTCCCACTTTATTAAATCTTCGATCTTAGCTGGGTCAACCATAATCCCTTCTTGGTTAACCACATGACCCAAAAACTGGATTTCTAGAATCCAAAAATCAAATTTGGAGAACTTTGCATACAACTTCTCCTTTTTCATAGCTTCTAAAACATCTCCTAGATGCTTGTCATGCTCCTTCTTGTGTTTTGAATAAATCAAAATATCATCTATGAAAACTATCATGGATTTATCGAGGAATGGTTTACTAACCCTGGTCATCAAATCCATGAACATTGTTGGAGCATTGGTTAGTTCAAATGACATAAACAAAAACTTATAGTGTCCATACCTTGTTCTGAATGCAATCTTTTCAATATCCTACTCTCTCAACTTTAGCTGGTGATATCCTGACCTAAGATCGATCTTCGAGAAATAACTCAAACCTTGCAGCTGATTGAACATGTCCTTAATCCTTGGCAATGGGTACTTGTTCTTTATTGTTGCCTTGTTCATCCTTTTGTAGTTTATGCACATCCTCATGCTACCATCTTTCTTCTTTACGAATAATACCGGAGCTCCCCAGGGTGATGAACTAAGTCTATTGAAAACGTTGTCCAAAACTCCTGAAGTTGCGTCATAAGCACCTTCATCTCTGTCGGCGCTAATTGATATGATGCTTTTGCAATTGGTGTTGTTCCAGGTAACAAGTCTATTCTAAACTCCACTTGTCTATCAAGGGGCAATCTAGGAATATTTTCGGGAAAGACTTCCGGATAGTCACACACTACTAGTATGCTTTGCATTTGCTTCTTCTTTTTCGCAATGATCGCGAATGGCAAGTATGATGTGCATCCTTTAGACAAACATTTTTTGGCCTTCATCAGGGAAATGATTCTAGAATTCACTTTGCGCTTGTCTCTGTATACCATAAATGACTCATTTCCAGGCAGGTTTACCCTCACTATATTTTTCTTGCACAGTATATAGGCATCATTGGCGTTAAGCCAATCCATTCCTAGAACAATGTCAAAAACATTCAACTCGATAGGTAACAGCTCCTCATAGAATTCATTTTCGTTCAGGTCGATGACAACATTTTTGATACAATTGTTAACAGGTATGAATTTTCCACTAATAAGTTCTACAACTAGGGAATCATTAAAATTTTCTATAGGCAATTCTAGTCTTCTACCAAATTTATGTGATATATAGGAGTAATTTGCTTCAGAATCAAACAATAAATTAGCAGGCACTCCATTTACTAGAAAGGTACCTAAACTGACATCCTCTGCAACCTTTTTGGCTTCCAATGTCATCTGGAAAGCTCTAGCTTTTAGTTTTGGTGGGAGATTGGGCCTTGCTGCCTTCTTCTTCTTCGGGCAGTCCTTCAAAATGTGCCATTCTTCGTTCAACCCATAACATACTTTCTTAATGAATGTGCATTTAATTCCCAGGCTTTCCACATTTATAACAAGTGACTACTCCATCACATTTGCTAGAGTGCCTCTTCTTGCACTTCTCGTACCACTTCGTTTTGGATCCTCCTTCAAATTTCCTCGAACTGGACTTTGAGAACTTGCTCTTCTTGTTGGATCTCGAAGATACTTTGAATTTCATTTTCTCACCAACCTCTGTCCTCTCTTGGTCCGTTTCTTTTAACTGGGTCTCAATATTCTTGGCTACTCTAACGGTCGTCTTTAACGTGCTTGCTATTTTTACTGTTTGTCCAAAATTTGATCGCAATCTATTAGCAAAATTTTCAATCTTGGCGAGTTCAGTCGGCACCAAGTATGGAAACAACTTCATCTTTTTTGTGAAAGAAGTAGCATAGTCATATATGCTCATTTTTCCTTTCTTCAGGTTTTGGAACTCATTATTTAGGCCTATACGATCTATTTCAGAGTGGTATTGTATTTTCAACTGCTCTAAGAACACCTCCCATGACATTTTCAGATCTTCTCCATCTAGCATCGTGTTTGCCAATAATTTCCACCAGATTAAAACTCTGGTCTTTAGTTGTCTGACTGCAAAAACAGTTGTCTGTTTTTCGCTACATTTTCAGCTTTCAAATACCAACTGCATTTTAGAGATCCAGTCCATAATCTCTATAGGACTTGGGCTTCCAAAAAGGCTTGGTGGTTTGGCGCCTAATAAATTCTTATACATACGCCCATCTCTGATAATTTCCCTCTTAGAATCTTTCCTTTCCGCCACTGTAGGTTCTGCATTACTGATAGTAGGACTAAAATTTCCTTCCTCTGACTGTTCGTTATTTAGTTCCGGTTCTTCCACAGGCATTGAAGTTTCACTCCTGTTGTTCAACAATAGTTGTCTCATTTCTTCACTTTGTTCAACCATCATAGCTTGAATCATGTCTGGATGACATTTCCACGCCGTGGACCCTATTTCCATGTCGTGGAATATTAACACATCACTCCCGTAGACTTAGCATGTATTTTTCGAGCCTCAATTAGTGTCCTTGACCAATTGCACGTTGTGGTCCTTATTTTCACATCGTGGAATTGAGGTTGATTACGGTTTCTGCCACGTATCATGCCCTTAGAGTGCTACATCTTCGGAAGGTCATAAATTTTGCATACTAACTCGGTTTTTGACGTTCTTTATATCCATACATAGGTGGATACATACAATACATCTTTTATTTATACCCCTAAGGCTAAACATTAATTTATCCTAAACTCACTTTTTGCGAGTCTTGATGTCGTGTCGGTTTTGTCGCGAAACTTCGACATGTCATAACTTCTTCGTTATAATTCGAATTTTAGCGTTCTTTATGCGTAATGAAACATTGTCAAATATAATAAAACTTAGTTAAGGTTATTTATTCTAAATAATACTCTATCAAAAAGTCATTTTTTGACGCTTATCGTCTCTAAATTGACGAGCCCAAAGTTGCAGGTGCTATAACTAACATCCTTTCCCTAATCACTTTCAACTTTTCAGTAGTCTGATGAACTATCTCAGGTTCCATAAACTACTTTTCTGCAGCTTCAAGCAAACATGATGGCGTTCGGCACTTTAGTCCATACAAAGCTTGATAAGGTGCCATCTTGATGCTCGAGTGGAAACCATTATTGTAGGATAATTCTATCAGAGGTAAATGTTCATCCCAGTTACCTTGGAGTTCCAGGGTACATGCTCTCAACATATCCTCCAATATTTGAATTGTTCGTCCACTCTAACCATCGGTTTGCAGACGCTAAGCTGTATGTGAACTTAATTTTGTACCCAATTCCTCTAATAGACATCTCCAAAACATTGACTTGAAACAACCATCACGATCTAATACAATTGTTAAAGGAACACCATGAAGTCTTACTATCTCCTTCACTTAAGCATTTGCAAGTTTATCCATATACCATTATTCATTTGCTGCTATGAAGTATGCACTTTTAGTAAACCGATCAATGACTACCCAAATCATGTCGTGACCGCTCTTTGTTCTAGGCAGTTTAGTCAATAAATCCATGGTGATGTCTTCCCATCATGGGTATATGTATAGGTTCTAAACTCCCATACAAATTTTGAGGTTGTGCCTTAAACCTCAAACATGTCATACACTCGACCACATACTTTGTAACATCGAGATTCATTGTCAGCCACCAGTAGTAGGGTTTCAAATCCCTATACATTTTTGTGCTGCTAGGATGAATTGAATACATTGTCTTGTGAGCTTCCTCCATCAGAAGATCGGTTATTCCTCCCGTTTATGTACCCAAATCCAATCTTGGAATACCTTTAGTCCTTGACCGTTTATATCGAACACTAACATTTTGTCCAAACGTTCTTCTTTTCGGTCATTTTTCTCTAAAGCTTCTTCTTGAGCTTTCTATATGCTTTCTACAATCGCTGAGACAACTTTGATTCTTAATGCTCCAATCCTTTTCTTTTCAAGGCTCACTTTTCTGATTAAAACATCAGCTACAACATTTTCTTTACTAGGGTTGTAAAGTATTTCACTGTCGTAATACTTAAGCAACTCTAGCCAGTGTCGTTGTCTCATGTTCAATTCCTTCTAATTAAAGAGATACTGAAGACTCTTATGATCAGTGAAAAGTTTACACTTTGTTCCATAAAGATGATGCCTCCATATCTTTAGGGAAAATACTACCGCTGCTTACTCCGGATCATGAGTGGGGTAGTTCTTTTCATGTTCTTTCAATTGTCATGATGCATATGCTATCACCTTATCCCTTTGAGTCAGATCACAACCTAACCCAAATCCAGATCCATCCTATAAACTGCGAAGTCTTCTACTCTATCAGGTAAATAAAGCATTGTTGCTTAGCAAAATTTATTCTTTAGCTTCTCAAATGCTTCCTTATGCTTGTCACTCCAATTATAATTATCTCTCTTACAGGTCAAAGCTGTCAATGGTGTAGCTATCAAAGAAAAGCCTAGGATAAATCTTCAGTAATATCTGGCTAATTTGAGAAAGCTTTGGATCATCGTGAGACTCCTTGGTTGTTCCCACTTTATTATAGATTCAATCTTAGTTGGGTCAACCATATTCTGTTCTTGGTTAACCACATGACCCAAAAATTGGACTTCTTGAATCCAAAATCAAATTTACAGAACTTTTCATATAGCTTTTTCATTTTCATAACTTCTAACACATCTTGCAGATGCTTGTCACGCTCCTGCTTGCTTTTTGAATAAATCAAAATATTATCTATGAACACTATCATGGATTTACCGAGGAATGGTTTACAAACACTGTTCATCAAATCCATGAATGTTGCTGGAGCATTGATTAGTCCAAATGACATAACCAAAAACTCATAGTGTCCATACCTTATTCTGAATGCACTCTTCTCAATATCCTGATCTCTAACCTTTAGCTGATGATATCGTGACCTAAGATCGATCTTCGAGAAATAACTCGAACCTTGTAGCTGATTGAATAGGTTATCAATCCTTAGAAATGGGTACTTGTTCTTTATTGTTTCCTTTTTCAGCTCTTTGTAGTCTACGCACATCCTCATGCTACCATCTTTCTTCATTATGAATAACAACGGAGCTCCCCAGGGTGATGAACTAGGTCCATTGAAAACGTTGTCCAAAACTCCTGAAGTTGTGTCATAAGCTCCTTCATCTTTGTCGGTGATAATCGATATGACGCTTTTGCTAATGGTGTTGTTCCTGGTAATAAGTCTATTCTAAAATCCACTTGTCTAGCAGGGGCAATCCAGGAAGATTTTCGGGAAAGACTTCTGGATAGTCACACACCACTAGTATGCTTTGCATTTCTTCTTCTCCTTTTTGGCATCGATCGCGAATGCCAATTATGATGTGCATCCTTTAGACAAACATTTCCTGGCCTTCATCAGGGAAACGATTCCAGAGTTCACTCCGCGCTTGTCTCCATAAACCATAAATGACTCTTTTCTAGGCGGGTTTACCCTCACCATCTTTTTCTTGCACAGTATATCAGCATCATTGGTGCTAAACCAATCCATCCCTAGAACGATGTCGTAACTATTCAACTCAATGGGTAACAACTCCTCATAGAATTTATTTCCATTCAGGTCGATGACAACATTTTTAATACAATCGCTAACAAGTATGAATTTGCCACTAATAACTTCTACAACTAGGGCATCATCAAGTTTTCCTATAGGCAATGCTAGTCTTCCACCAAATTTATGTGATATAAAGGAGTAATTTTCTCCATAATCAAACAATAAATTAGCAGTCAATCCATTTACAAGAATGGTACCTGAAGTGACATCCGATGCATCCTTTGCGGCTTCCAATGTTATCTAGAAAGCTTTGGATTTTGGCTTTGGTGGGAGATTGGGCCTTGCTGCCTCCTTTTTCTTCGGGCAGTCCTTCAAAATGTGCCCTTCTTCGTTGCACCCATAACATAATTTCTTAATGAATGTGCATTCATTGGCATAATGCCCAGGATTTCCACATTTATAACAAGTGACTTCTCCATCACATTTCCCAAAGTGCTTCTTCTTGCACTTCTCGCACCACTTCGTTTTGGCTCCTCCTCTAAATTTCCTCGAACCGAACTTTGAGAACTTGCTCTTCTTGTTGGATCTCAATGATCCATCGAGTTAACTTTTCTCACAAACCTCTACCCTCTCTTGACCCTTTTCTTTTAATTGGGTCTCAATCCTCTTGGTTGTTCTAACGGTCGTCTTTAACGTGCTTGTCAGTTTGATTGCTGGGCCAAAATCTGATGGCAATCCGTTAGCAAAATTTTCAATCTTGGCGAGTTAATTCGGCACCAAGTATGGAAACAACTTCATCTTTTCGATAAGAGAAGTAGCATAGTCATATATGCTCATTTTTCCTTTCTTCAGGCTCTGGAACTCATTATTTAGGCCTATACGATCTATTTCAAAGCGGTATTATATTTTCAGCTTCTCTAAGAACACCTCCCATAACATTTTTAGATCTTATCCATCTGGCATCGTGTTTGCCAATAACTTCCACCAGCTTAAATCTCCGATATTCAGTTATCTAACCGCAAAACACAGTTTTCTGTTTGTCGCAACAGTTTCAGCTTTCAAATACCATCTCTATTCCAGAGATCCAATCCATAATCTCTACAGGCTTTAGGCTTCCAGAAAGGCTTTCCGGTTTGGCGCCAAAAAAATTCTTACTTATACGCCCAACTCTGTTAATTCCCCTATCCGGTCATTCCTTTCTGCCACTATAGGTTCCGCTTGAGTGACAGTATGGCTAAAATTTCCTTCCTCTGACTATCCGTCATTTAGTTCTGGTTGTTCGCCAGACATTGAAGGTTCACTCCTGTTGTTCAACAACAATTGTCTCATTTCTTCCCTTTATTCAACCATCATAACTTGAATCATGGCTCGCACTCCAGTCATTGTGATTGGTTCTAGGACAAGGTGGCTGCAATGTTCATGTGTGCTCTTGGAATAAGATTCAAGTTTTAGATTCAACCCATGCTCATTTAAATCACTTCATGGATTTTATCACGAGTGATCATGAGCCGATAATATCTTATATTCTTCAAATAGATACATGTGAGTTGTAGTTGCGAGTTGGCTACACATTGACATATATAAACGTACCAGTAACTTGGTTGTTATAAAACATATCGTTGTGTGTAATTTGATGAGTAAGTACAAGTGAGCATTTGGGTCGAATTTTATCCGTTCCTTTTACCCTATATGGATAAAATCGATATCTGTTGGCCCCTCGATGATTTAGTGATGACATCAGGCCTGGACTAATTTGATTTGTTCAATTAGTCGGTCATCATAAATTGGAAATCGGAAATCGGGAAACAACAGATGGACAGAGAGAATGATTATAATCCATGTCTCGGTCCATATGATATCTAGAATGAAGGAATATATGATCCCTTATCTAATGGACACGCCATTGACTAGATTAGAGTTCAACAACGGCTTTTAAAAGCTACGATTGCTAGTCGGGTTTGAGTCATGCTTGCAATAATAGTTATTAAACTTATCCAAGTGGGAGACTGTTGAATTACGTGTCTAAGCCCAGAACTATTATTGGTATGTACTTGACCCGAGAGTAGCATGGTCCATTTGCGTTGCATGACATCGGAACAATTTGGATAGACTTTTGTGAGAAATGGATATTTATAATTTAATAATATATTATAAGTTCTAATATATTAATATGAAATCATATTATTTAATTATTATTGATCAAGAATTAGTTTGGAGTTAATTTTGTGATCAAAAGAGACTAATTAAATAAATGTGGATTGTTTTGGTAAATCATTCATTCTTATATAGTGGCCTTATGATCCATGATTCTTCGTATTAGGCTAAACCAATGTGGTGACCCATGGATACTCCACGGAGGTTAAAACCCATGGATCATGAGGAATGTGGAAAGTCATGAGTTACATGGTATAACCCTAATGTGTGTACTATATAACAAGGCTCATAGTTCATGAAATGGCACTTAAGATACACAAGTGAGGGCTAGCTGATTTTGGTACAATATAATCTTCTCTGAAGTTATTCCATTTGTTGGTGGTGTGTGTTATTTTATTTGAGGTGGAACACTTGGGGCACTAAGTTCTTAAAGGTCCAAGGTTTCTAACTACAAGAAAATGTATGTTATCTAACTTGTTTTATTACGCAAGTATCAATGTTTTGTATGCTAGTTAGGGTAATACTTTGGAAAGTTTAAGCTTGCATGTATAATAGAGAAAAAACATAGATCCAAGGTATTTAGGATTGCATGTACACCTAGGAGTTTTAGAAAGCTCAAAACCCAATAGTGGTACCAGAGCCTAGGCTTGTTTTCAGTTATACTTGATGCTACTTGCTTGGAAATGCCTTAAAATTTGAGTTTTTGTTGTTTTGTATAGTGGACTCGCCGAGTCCAAGCACAAAATAGCCCAACTCGCTGAGTTTGTTCATACACTCGACAAGTTGGAGCCCCTGACAGCAGATTCTCAATGTTTTTGGCTGGAATTGGACTAGGATCATTACCCTAAGCTGTTTTTGAACTTATAAACCTGTTTTTGATGTGGTAATGATCATGCTTATCCAATTTAAAATATAAATGTCAAAGTTTCTCGTTTTGTAATAGTTTATATGGTATGGCTAATTACATGAAATTTGTTTTATATGAATTGTCTTATGCTTATGAGTTTAATTTAGATCATAGAAAAATTGATTGTTTTGTATGTTATAATTTTGATCTAAATAGTTTTTGATGAATTCAATAACTTGTCCTCAAGTTATGGAAAGTGAAAAGTTTTTCTTTTAAAGGGACTATTAAACTTATAGGTTATGAACTTGAAGAATCTTTTTCCCATACATGGTTTTATGAACTTCATAACTTGTCCTCAAGTTATGGATTTTTCAAGAGTATTTTCATTTAAACTTATATTAAACTCATAACTTATGGATTCCAAAGGTTTTGAATAGTTTCAAAACTTGCCCTCAGATTTTAGAATTTGTAAATGTAAAAGTCTAACTTTTGAAACATTTAGTTCCAAACCCTAGAATTTTAAAAGTTTAAAATTCAATCCTTATACTATTATAATATTATAGGTTTCATATATATTTATGTATAAGAGTAAAGTCAGTCTTACCGTTAGTAGGCGTCATTCACGAAGCCGGTCTATAAGGGGGTACAAGGTTACTGCTTATAAAATGGCAGTTTAGTTACTTAGGAAAATGTGAATATGGTGTTAACCCATGAAATTGCACTTTGTACCTTGTTAAGCCGTTAGTGGAGCATGTGTGGTTAATCGGCACACTAATCTGGACTAACAATGCGTGGCAAAGGGTAGCTTGATGTTAATCACGGAACAATGGAGCCTGTGTGGTTAACCGACACATTGATTGGGTGGTTGTAACATTGGGTGTACCAAACTAATTTGCATGGTTATTCATACCTTGTTTGTGATCCTCAGCATCCTACTCACAAACCTGAAGGGCACAGTCGAGATTTAAGCATGCCATTGAGTTGTTCAATGAATCTCAAAGGATCTAGGAGTTTCAATTCACTTAAAACCAATAATTCGTTTCTGTTTCTTGTGATATAAATTGGTAAATTGTCATTTACCTACCCTCAAATATTTTTCAGTTTGGATTACGACATCCCTCTTCCAAATTGTAAAATATTGTGTTGGGTCCTAGCCTTAATATTTCATTTGGGTGTTATATTAAGGACTAAATCAACTAACTTGAATTTCTACCATTGTATATGTCTAGTTCAGATAATTGTGGTCTTCCCAAATCCTTTGGAACAAGCTTTCCTATTGAAGATGTTGTCCCGCGATTGGATCGTGGAAATCATACTTCACTTCCTCCACCTCCTCCAATAATTCTCCCTAACCTACAAGTTCAAAGACTTGAAAAATTCAAGGTCACTCAAGCCTTACTTGCAATGAAGCATCAAGATGGAAGGTCTATGTATACTCACGTCTTGGAGATGAAGTCACATATTGATAGGCTGAGAGTATTGGGTGTCGTTGTCTTGAGGAAGTTGGTGGTTGACTGGGTTCTTCAATCACTTCCTGAGTCATATAGTGAGTTCATTAAAGACTACTATGTGACAGACCACGACATGACCCTTATTGATCATACCAATTTGCTTGTTGCTGCTGAATCAACAATGATTTGGCGCACTGGAAAAACAAATTTAATTGGAAGATCTACTCCCCAAAATTCCATGGACATTGACAATGGAAACATTTGAAGTCCAGAAAAGATTTCTTTTTCCAAGGGAAAGAGAAAGGCTAATTCTGAGATTGTCATGTGTACCATTCTCAAAGAGTCTATATGTTTCTATTGCAAAGAGAAGGGGTATTGGTTGCGAAGCTGCCCTGACTACCTGAAAGATCTGAGAAAATGTAGAATCGAAAAATTTAACTCTACTTCAGGTAAGTCTACTATCTAACTCTATTAAGTTCCTAATTGTTGATTCTTAATACATGATGTGACAAGGTTGCATTTTGATTTCTTTTAGGATCATGCAAAGGGAATGAAGCTTAAAGGAAGAGTATGTTGAATCTGATCGCAAAGATAGATTTCAATTGCATGGTTTGAAGATTGGATTTTTGAGCTACTGCTTAGGAGTTATGATAGATTGCTAGGAAATATGTAATAGCACAGCTTTCATTTGTAATTGCATTGTAAGGAAAATATTTTTTCCGCATTTTTATAAATAAATAAAATTTTGTTTTTTATTTTATTATATCTCCTTACAATAGCATTCATGAAAAATTGATGTTTGTATGTTTCTATGTTAGCAATATTAATTTGATTCTTTCGTTTGTATTAGTGTCGAGAATTTGCCAAATAAGAAAAGATTCTCATCACCCAAGTTTCAGTTGGATAGAAACTTGGAATCATGCTAGTTATATTTCATGATGAATGTGAATTTTCATCTTTGGTAAATTAAGTCTAACTCCTTGGTCACATGTATATGTGAGTCAAGTGAATGACTAAGGGATCGGGTACACTGGGTGTGCGCTGGTCAAGATCCACCACAAGGTTTGATAAGACTATTCATCATGATTTACTAAATTTTAGTAAATATGGTTATGCTTACAAGTTTAAGTATAATTCTGAAACATTGGAAAATGTTCAATGTATGGCAGAACAAATGAGAAGAATCAAATTAGGTAGAAAGATAAAACTTTCTCCAATCTGAAAAGATGGGAGAGTACTTTAGTGTCGTGTTTTATGATCATCTTAATGGTTATGGAAAACCATATCACAATTGATCTTCTAAAGACATCTTAGTGCATTTGTATGGCTAAGAAGAGGAATCGTGAATTGTTGATATGGTTAAGTCCAGAAGATGAGTCAAACTTCGTTCCCAAAAAAAGTATTGGAGTCATGTTCCAAGATTGTAACCTTGAGTGACATAATTTTAAGAAAGGTTTAAAACACTTATCAAATGTAGAGTAAAATTTTGTCTACTCATGTACATTTGAAATTGGTAATTTGTGATGTTTTGGATAAAACAAAGACCAAATAAAGGCCAATTGTGTGAAGTGTTAGTCTTGATTAGATTGCACACTAACTCTTGAATATTTGTATGTCAAGGAATGGTTCATGACAAGAGAATCTTTTATGTCAAGAGGTCAATGGGAGTCTTAAACATCTTGAAGAGTTTCAAGAACTAATCAAGAATAAACCTATTGTTTATCACTAGCACGCGACTTGAGGTTTATAACCTATCATGTCAACATATTCTTATTTTCGTGCCCATTCCAGTTAAACTTGACAATTCATGTGTGTTCTATGAGTTCTTAGTTGTTGCACAACTACTTGGAAGCAATGGTAGGCCCTTGTGTTGCCAGGTGGAAAGAAATTAAGATTGAACAAGTTCAATCCATATTAGTTTGGATTTGTCACTAACCTTGTCCTGTGATTATGGTTATGGCAAATTCACATGGATAGGAACACATACACCATAAAATCTAAGTGTCATAAGGTTTTTTCTGAATCATGAGAATGATGGTGAGGAAACGCTTTCATTAAGTAGATTTTAAGAAGATAGCAATTGTGATATTTGCATTCTCCAATTCAATTATTATTACGACATCCCTCTTCATAATTCGAATTATGAGTAATGGAAAAGGGTCTAAACATTTGATACTTATTGTTGTAAGTTTTAAAATTGTTATGACACATGTGTGAGATATCTAAGGAAAGGTGTATGATTTTGAGAAGCCTAGATAGAGCCTTATCGAAGCATCTCGTATAATCAATCTAAACTTTGGTAAGAAAGTCAATATATATATATATATATATATATATATATATATATATATATAGATTTCTAGAAGTCCAGTTGATTTCTGAATACATGTAAAAGCTAGTGGGAGCATAAGTGTTATGCTAATAATAATTATTATGCTTGTGGGAACATAATTATTATGGTAAGTGTTGCAAGTTAGCAATGTTAATTATAGAAAACAAAAGGTTCAATTCGCCAAGTTGTGGATTTGAAAAGTTGTTTTGCTATAATTAAAGGAGATGAATTCATATTTCATTTCAAATCTAAAAGCTTAGATTGAGATTTTAATCAATTTTAGTGAAATATATATGAATGTTATGTTGGAATGGTTCGACATAAGGAAATTCTATATATGGAAAGGTTAATTGCATTCTCAAAATTTGATTATGATTAAGGCATACCTCTTCATAATCTAAATTTTGAGAACATGGCAAATAGAAATATTATAGCAAAAGAATGATTAAGTATCATGTCTTTATGTTAGACATTATGAATCGTATCCCATATGCTTCGGATATAGGATTGATTGCATATGCTATAATATTCTAGTGTTCTAAATTTTTTCCAAATGCCCAGGGCATTTAAAGGGAAAAGTATAGAACCAGATATCACGTCTAAGGTTCGCTAAATATTGGTCGCATAAGGACAGTTGGTAGTATAAAAACGGATGGACCATATTGACATATTTTGAAGAGACGCAACTCTTGTTCAGAAGTGATAGTGAAAATGGGATTATGGAATGCTTCCATATTGGGAGTTGAATAATAGATGAGAAAGTTAGAAACTTTCATGTAAGAAGGATATTCAAAGGAATGTACTTTGAATCTGAGACATCATTTCCACGAAATTCTCTTGTAATAATTCCAAAGGAATATTTTGTAATATCATTAGTCAAGTATCTATGACTTTTGGTACCTAGACATTACAAAATAATCATTGCATGATAGTTTAGAATCTAACACTTTCTACCAATGACAAGAATTTGGAATTCTTACACTTGCAATAAGGATTTGGAATTGTGAAGTGAGCGTCATTGACATGTTTTTCAATTGATCTATTTCACAAAGTAAGGAATATAGATAAATATAGTGTGCAAGTTTGGAACATGGCATAACTATTGTTTTAATTCAAGTATTAAGTTGATTGATCAAAACATTATACAATGAATAATGTGTAATCAATATGGTGATTAGATAAAAGGTGTTTTATTTATATTCATAAGTTATGAGATCATATTTGATTCGATTATTATTGTGTTTCACTTTGCATGTTTTAACTTCCCGAATAACTAGGTTATTCAAATCATCCACAATCGATCATACTTTAGAAGTAGGTATTGAGGCAAGATTTTCATGAATGGATTTATAGTTTGTTTGGCACAAGGTGGTTGCAGTGTTCATGAGTGCTCCTAGAATAAGATTCGATTATTGGATTCAACCCACGCTCATTTGAATCACTTCATGGATTTTATCACGAGTGATCATGAGCTGATAATATCGTATATTCTTCAAACGAAGACATGTGAGTTGTAGTTGCAAGTTGGTTGTACATTGACATATGTAAACGCACCAGTAACTTGGTTGTTATAAAACATATCGTTGTGTGTAATTTGATGAGTAAGTACAAGCGAGCATTTGGGTCGAAGTTTATCCGTTTCTTTTACCCCATGTGGATAAAAGCGATATCTATGGACCCCTCGATGATTTAGTGCTGACATCAGGCCTGGACTAATTTGACTTATTCAATTAGTCGGTCGTCATAATTCGGAAATCGGGTGAAACAACAGATGGACAGAGAGAATGATTGTAATCCATGTCTCAGTCATATGATATTTAGAATGGAGGAATATATGATCCCTTATCTAATGGACACGTCATTGACTAGATCAGAGTTCGACAACGGCTTTTAAGAGCTATGATTGCTAGTCAGGTTGGAGTCACGCTTGCAATAATAGTTATTAGACTTATCCAAGTGGGAGACTGTTGGATTATGTCTCTAAGCCCATAACTATTATTGGTATGTACTTGACCCGAGAGTAGCATGGTCCATTTGGGTTGAATGGCATTGGAACAATTTGGATAGACTTTTGTAAGAAGAGGATATTTATGATTTATTAATATACTATAAATTCTAATATATTAATATGAAATCATATTATTTAATTAGTATTGATCAAGAATTAGTTTGTAATTAATTTTGTGATCAAAAGAGACTAATTAAATAAATGGGGATTGATTTGGTAAATCATTCATTCTTATATAGTGGGCTTATGATCCATGATTCTTCATATTGGGTTAAACCCATGTGGTGACCCACAAATACTCCATGGAGGTTAAAACCCATGGATCATGAGGAAGGTGGAAAGTCACGAGTTACATGGTGTAACTCTAATGTGCACACTATATATGAAGCCTCATAGTTCATGAAATAGCACTTAAGATACAAAAGTGATAGCTAGCCGATTTTGGTACAATATAATTCTCTCTCAAGTTATTCCATTTGTTGGTGGTGTTGTGTGATTCCATTTGAGGTGCAACACTTGGGGCACTAGGTTCTTAAAGGTCCAAGGTTTCCAGCTACAAGAAAAGGTATGTTATCTAACTTGTTTTATTACCCAAGTATCAAAGTTTTGTATGCTTGTTAGGGTACTACCTTGGAAAGTTCATGCTTGCATGTATAATAGTGAAAACATAGATCCAAGGTATTTAGGGTTGGATGTACACCTTAGGAGTTTTAGAATGCTCAAAACACAACAGGATTACCGTATGCTTGTATCTTGTTGTGATCTGTTAGATTGGTATCCTGTTAGATTGAATGTTGCTATGTTGTTATGATCTGTTAGATTTGTATCCTGGTAGATAGGATAATGTTATTCTTAGTTATTTGGAAGATTTTCCTATTTGTTTGTTGATTGGGTATATGTGTAATTGTTATGTATATGTCGACATGTTATGTGCGGTTAGGTTGAGGCGTACCTTCCTTGTGCTGAAGGCCAACAAACGCAGGGCATCCCGGATAGAATGAAGGCCAATGGAGTGTACCAGTCAGGCTGAAGGCCCGGAGAACGTTCAAGATAGGCTGAAGGCCCCATGACGTGTACCAATCATGCTCTTATTTATATATGTTTTTTGATTGGGTGTTGGTACTTTGGTGGAATTCACTAAGCTTTGTGCTTATAGTATTGGTTTATGGTTTCAAGTACTTCAATGGATCGTGTCAAGGTGAAGGTGTGGCCATACACATCCTTACTTTTTGGACTTATGAATTCTAGTAAACTCTAATAATGTGAATGTTTTTAAAACTATGTTAAAAGAGATTCTGATTTTAAAATAATGTTTTTGGGAATAATGGCTTTTGTAAACACTTCTATCACAAAAGGGTTGGTTTGAAAAGTTTAAATTTTATGAAATTTTTGGGATGTTACACAACTAGGCCCAAAAGATAGCCTAAATCAAAACCCAATGTGCAAAAAGCCACCTGACTGAGTACGTGGGGAGTACTTAGTTGCACATTAAGCGTACATGATATTTGGTTTATACGCTGCGCGTACAGTGTAACGTCCCAATTCCAGGTATAAATTTAATTAAAGAATAATTGGTCTTATGTCCTACTCGGCGAGTTGGTTGCCCTACTCGCCGAGTAGCAGTGGGTTTGGAACGTGAGTTTAGTGACCTACTCGGCAAGTCCACCAAGGGAATCGGCGAGTAGGAGCTGGCAAATGAAACCCTAAATTTTGGGGTTTTACACCCTATTTAAAGGATCATTGGCCTCCACCAGCCTCCCCTTATGCCTCTTGTCTCTCTCAAACCCTAAAATGTGTGTGTGTGTTCTTTGGTGTCCAAGCTTGAAGGAGTAACTTTGGAAGGAAGCATTTGAAGAAGAAAGGAAAAGCAAGGCCAGGAACTCGGGAAAAGCTAAGGGATTGCATCATACATCACTCTCTGGAAGGTAATAAGCTATTCCCTTAAGCTCTTTTCACTTTGAACCTCCCTTGGATGGGTGTTATGAAGGACTCTCCATGTTTAAGCTAAGATCTGAAGTTATAACTTCATATCTAGACTTCCCTTGATCTCTAGATCAATAAAGTTCCCAGATTGTGCAAGGTTGAAACTCTCCCAAGGTGTAAAACTCCATTAAAGAGCTTAGATTGATCATTTCGGGCCTTTAGAGCCTTGCATGTATGTAAAGATTGCAACTTTATGTAATAAACATGCCTTAGGATCTTGGATCTGTAATTTGGGGCCTTGCCATGGCTTAAAGATCATCTGCATGGATTCGGCGAGTTGATTAAGGGACTCGGCGAGTCCGTTGAAGATGGCCATAAACTCGGCGAGTTGGATGAACAACTCGGCGAGTTCGTTGAAGATTGCCTTGAACTCAGCGAGTGTTAGAAAACTCGGTGAGTTGGCTACGGTTTCTCCCAAAATCTTGGTCATTTATGAACTCGATGAGTGAAAAGGAGACCTCGGCGAGCAGGTCGAGGATTCCACAACTTCTCGAACTCAGGAAGAACTCGGTGAGTCGGAGACCTGCACTCGGCGAGTTGAGTCAACATGGACTGTTGACTTTGACTGTGGACTTTGACTTGGACCAAGGGGTTGACGAATTGAATTCTGTGGGATTGGGAGATTTATGAAAAAGTTTGTGTGGTACTTTTAGGTGGTGAAGTTCGTGTTGGACCCGGGAGTTGAGCTTTCTTATTTCCGACGACAGTTGCGAGGTGAGTTATCCTCAATATACTAAGGGGTCTAAGGCACCAAGACCAGCCCATTGGATTTGATATCCTAGTAGTTATTGTTATGTAGAGTTTGAGTTAGTAATGCATGCCAGATGAGGTGCTAGTTAGGTAGATCTGTAGGACTGCCTGTGATACTGATTGATTACCTGTGTGCGCATTTATCTGTTACATGTCGACATGTTATATGGGGTGGGTTGAGGTTGTACTGCTCCGTGCGGTAGCCAACAAACCCGAGAGCATTCCAGATACGAGCTGAGGGCCCGGTAGGCATTCTAGACTCGTACTGAGGGCTCGATGGCATTCCAGATACGAGCTGAGGGCCCGGTAGGCATTCCAGACTCGTACTGAGGGCCCAGGGGTAGTCCAGCTTGTAAAGTTGTGGACCCAGTGCACGCTGTTCTGTTTTGATTGATATGATATGCTAATGTTGATATTGCTATGTGAAATGTATGTGTATCGGTATTTTGGGGGTAACTCACTAAGCTCTCAGGCTTACAGTTTCAGTTTATTGTTTCAAGTACCTCTGGGGATCGCGGCAAGGCTAAGGCTTGATTGTACTGGTCCTCCTATTGTGTTATGTTTTTAGGAAAACTCTGATATAAATGTATTTTGAAAACAAAGTTGTAATGTTTTGATGAATTTGTCGTGTTTTTAAAAAAATTAAATTTGGCTTAAATATTGAGTGTTACATATAGACTTATACACCTAACATACTCCTCCATTAAGAAAAATCCACCATTAAGCTCTTAATGCTTATGTCCAAACGTCCAAACCACAGATATGCGTCCTAATAGGTGTCTACAACCATAAAGTCACTGACTTGGTGACTTTATGTGCCCTATAAAGACAACTTCAAAATATAACACTCTACTATCAACAAATGGACATAAACTCATAAATGGATGATTCTGAACCCTAAAGGTGACAACTTTATGCAACAAGAACTTGATAATCACCAAGGGTGGCAACTCATAGCTCCTAGAGTGGTATCAACCCACTAGATCTCATTCTCGAGGGCAAAAAGGGACCAAAACTCCTATATAATAGATCTAAGCCATTAATGAACAAGTTCATAGCTTTTTACCTCAAACAAGTTGGAAATGAAGCATATAATCAAGATCCATAAGCTCTTTCTTGATCCACAACCTTGCATCAAACTCCTTCAT
Organism: Lactuca saligna; assembly: GCF_052625555.1. NCBI lineage: Eukaryota > Viridiplantae > Streptophyta > Magnoliopsida > Asterales > Asteraceae > Lactuca > Lactuca saligna. The sequence goes on along the minus strand of NC_136423.1, from coordinate 131,118,560 downwards.
CTTGAAAATGGCCCAAAAACACCAAGATGCACATGATGAGCTCAAAAAAACCACCATGGAGGCTAAGGGATAATTTCTAGGGTTTTGCGGACTTAGAGACTAGTAAAGAGGCCATCCCTAAAGACTTAATGTGCTTATATAGGGTACAACATAAAAATTTAGGGTTTTCATTCATCCCTCGTACGCCCCACGTACTCCTCGTACACCCAGTGTACAAGGTCTCGTACCCCCGATCCAACCCTCGCAATACACTAAGCGTACACTACATTACTATCAGCATACTGCCCTTCACATCACTAAGCCCTACGTACACCCTAGGTACGCCCCGCGTACTAGGTTTCTACTTAAACCCCAATATATTGTGAAGGCCATAACTTTATTATTATAAATCCGATTTCGTCGATCCTTATATCCATGAAAAGGTAACAAGAAACTCTACGCGTTAATCAACTAATACTTGCATTACAATTTACCGAACAAACATCCAATCCCCGTAAAAGCCCAAGTTGACATATTACCAAAATACCCTTTGGCTACAAAACACAAACTGAACACCCGAATCATCTAAATTACATCACCCACACCCAAATGGGATTGATTAGGAACAAGGTGTTACAATTAATCTCATTCCTCTCAAATTTGAAAATCTTGTTGTTGTATACATTGCATTAATCCAGTCGTTCACGAAAGAATGAAAAATATTGAGTTGGATTGTCATTTTGTTCAAGAAAAACTTCAACATGGCCTCATTTCCCTCTCTAACATATCTACTAGGAATCAATTGACTGATGTCTTCACTACGTCTTTATGTTAGTGTATCACATATCTGTGCGACACAGTAATATAAGTGGCTATATATGTTGGAATCGCCCTTCTCTCCACAAGGGCTCTTTTAGATAGACAATCTCAAGCTCCACGTATATTAACATGCTATTAGAGTCGGTATTTCGTACCCCATGACATTACACATCCCTTTCTATCCTCATCGAGCTTCTGACTCTAAGAAGGAGTGTTAGTGCATCCCACATCGGTGCGACACGGTCATATAAGTGACACTATATGTTGGAATCCTCTTATCTCCACAAGGGTTCGTTTGGAGACACAATATTGAGCTTCACATATATTAACGCTTTACCTGGTCCTCAACATAATGAAGCTATCTCTGAGCTTGGTTTAATGTCTTACCTAACGAGTTTGAGCGGGAAGATGTTAGCTTAACTCTCTTTAAATTTGTCACATGTTCGTCTTTTAGTTAGAGTTTGTTAGAAGTCAGTTAAGTTAGTTATTTTGGACTTTCCTTGTTAGAAGATGTGGATATATATATATATATATATATATATATATATATATATATATATATATATATATATATATATATATATATATATATATATATATATATATATATATATATATAGACACACTTACTTAATCTTGTAACATTACTCATGGTTACCTTTCATGAGGAATTCCAACCTTAAATCTTGATGAATCACAAACCCTAAAATCCCTCCATGGGACATTTTTTCTAGTAACCAAATTGGTGATCCCATATATCAATGAAGATACTACTTGTCTAATAGTTTAGCGGTATGTGATAAACTTTACTTAAATTTTATACAAATCCAAAATCTTTAAGACAGTTAGTTAATTACTAAAAATGTCATATAGTATGTATATTTAACAACTGATTTGCTAATGAGACTAATCATTTACAATATTGAATCATGCTAAAAAAAACCAGTAAACATTTTGAAAATTCAATATGATGATGAAGGTCAACCATTTCATATGTCAGTGATAGTTGCATGCCTTTTACTCAACATTGACATAGAAAAAAAAAAGCATATCTAAAGCTACAAGTACAAGACAAGACAACAACTGAATTAAACACCTAAAAACATTTGATTATGTGATTAAACATTAATTTTGATGTTCATAAAAGAGAGACATATTTTACTTTCTTGAGGATCGAGTTTTGAGTGGTATCTGGTATGCGCATGTACGCGTTGCATTAGTAAAAGATCATCGGTTTGCTTCTTTTTTAACCTGTTATTTCTATATTCTTTAATATTAAGAAAAGCAGGTAGATCTTAGTACCATTTTACCGATTAATTTCACAATATATCGCATATTTCAAGGAAACTTATTGATATCAATATCCACCCATTCACATGATAATAATGCAAATCCAGTGAATTGTCCTTCTAGCATTGTATATGTCTCCGACTTGTAAAGGTGCACATGGGAAGGATAAAAATAAAATAAAATTTATAATGTTCTTTTTACTTCGATCTAACAATCATTTATTTTGTTTGATTATAAAACACAAAAAAGAAATTATATGAAATAAAATTAAATCCGTCTTTGAATAATTCCATTTCCGGAGAGTATCCTCATAAAATAAAACAATTCAAACACATAAAAATAGCAAGCCAATTAAACACCTATGACACACCAAAATCAATCTTATTCTTTTAATATAGCTACAATTATCATTGATTTTTTTATTTATATTGACTTCTAGTTGATTCTAATAAGAGGATTCAGTTTTCGGGTAACTAATGCAACTCATCATGACGTCTGTTAGAAGCGGAAAAACTGAATAATTATATAATATAATCGACTTCAATCAAAGGTGTGATAGCTTAGAAAATAAAGAAAATAAATCGCTAGGTATTGACAATTTAGGCACAAGTTGATTTGATACAAATAATATTTTTTTATTATCATTTGGATCGAGTCATCCACTATTATTTTCATTATACGTGTTTTCTTTTTACTAATTTATTTTATCTTTGCTTTGTCTATTTTAATTTTTTTCTTTTTGGCACATGTCGGAAGGTAAATACCTACCGATATTTACCTTCTTTATCTCATCTCAATCGAATTGCAGAGTGTCTGTTATTATTAATGTTGTTATGTTGATTAACCAAATAATAGATTATTAATACATATGACAACACCTTATCAACAATCGACCGAACTGACGAGGCACTTTTTTTCTATACGTCCGACTTCATTTCATAAAATATGTCATATTTTTGTGTAATATATTAGAATGATTCCAAAAAAATTAGTGATAAGTTATCGATTTAATGTATTCTAATAAGTTTGCAAGATTATTTTTAAGATTCTTGGACATTTCAACTACAATTATTGCCCATATCGTCAGCATATATGGTCCCCACACCCTATATGCACACACGACTTTAACAATTATAGTTTATAAATAATTAATTATAAAAGATTATAATATTGGTCGTTAACACCAATAAGAAATAGTTGGTATCGATGGGTCATATGGTGGTAGGATCATGTCACTTAGATTCCATCAACCTTAATAAAACTACTACAACTTGATATAAATTAGTATATGATATATTATATACCATACAGTAAAGTTTTATTAAATAGTATTATTTTCTTTTTAAAATAAAAATGTGTTTGATTCGATTTATGTTTTGGTTATAATATTCTATTGTTATTTGATCCTAAAATGTATGCGACTTACACTCTTGTCATTATTTTATCTCCTAAAATATTTCAACAATTAAATACATGCTAGACGATATTATTAGATCATCGAACAAAATGTGATTTATAATGTTGTCAATATTCTTCTTTATCTGATGATTCTCGATATAAATAAATGGAGTATAGTATGCTACGAAACTTGATGTATGTGTATCAATAAATTCATGGATTTACGTCAAAGAACGAATCTTTTTAACCTTAAAAAGGTATAACTATTAACACCAAGCTAAGTATCTTTGGAGGATACTTATGAATCGTATTCCTACTAGAAGTAATTTATGAACTTGGGTATTGATTTGGAGTGTGGTGTTCTCTCAAGAGATTGGTTGACTCTCCTTTCCGTATTTGGATTCTATTTTCATGTGGGTGGATTATCATTTATCAGCTGATGTCAAAGATGAAAGCGCAACTTTAGAAGATATTTTCATAACGACTATTTGGGTTTTGTGGTCGTATTGAAATGCAACGGTGTTCCACTCAAATAGGTTCACAAAGGATCAACATTTTTAAATGTTGTTGAATGTTCTTTTATTTGGTTAATTAACGCATGGAAGAAGTAAGATCCAAGGCAATTTGGTTACATGGTTACAAAACCAGTGTTATTAGCTCTGGTTGTTCAATAAAATCTAGCTGTTAAAAAATTATATTTGTAAATTATATTAGTAAATGAAATTATGAGGTGAATACTTATGAAAGGACATATTATTCCAAATCACTTGTAGATTATTATTAGATTCCAAGAAGACTTTATTAATGTATAATATAACTCCAAAAAGCACTTGTCAAATCATTATGACATTACAATTAGGACCTTCATTTGTCATTTTTTTCTTACTTTCAAAAGATATGTATTAAACCAACAAAGTAAAATGCAAATTTGATTCTCGCTGTATGGAATATGGTTTACAAAGACATTCCAAAGGTGTGTCACATCATTCAAAATTTTAATTATTTGTAACTTATTAGCTATAGAAAATGGTGTTCATATGAAGCTAATAGTGAGTTTAGAGGAGAGAAGAAGAGTTAGATAAAGAGAGAAAGAAACGAGAGAAACTGTGGCCTCTAGTAGCTGCACATGGAGCATTACAGTCCCAGATTTTAGGGGTAATGTTTGGAGGTAAGTCAGGCATGACTTGGTGGTGTCCAAGTCACCTAATACACCAAATGGCCAAGCACTCCATATAGATTTATGATTTGCAAAATAAAAACCATTTTTTTAACTATTCATCATCAGTTTAATTTTAGATTTTTTTTTAATGATTTTGATTCTTATGATTGATAATTTTTTTTATGGTTTTTATCAATACCCAATCTAAAATAACTAATATGCTCATTAAATATGTTTTGTTTTAAAAAAATTTAATTCATTTATTTTCTTACTATTTTGATTAAAAAATCTCCCCCATCTCAACCTTTCTCTCCCTCTCTTCCTCCTTCTCCCAATATTTTTCGGAAAGACCACACCTTCATTTTCTCATCTTGTTCTTGCCGCCACCACCTGATAATCACCGTTTATCCACATCTTCATTGAGCGACAACGATCATATCAAGCATCGTTCTACAAACCATCATACACACCATTAACATCCTTGTTCATCATCTTTAATCCATTCAACACATTTACTTCATGAGACCACCAACCATCAACAACCTTTCACTATCTCTAAATCATCAACCACCATACATGATCAACATCTTTGGATGTCATTTTGATTCATACTCCCCTATTAATATGAAGATCACTCATTACATTAATTAAGGATTCTTATTAAAAGGATAAACAACTCTCTTAACAATTCTACAATCCCCAAATCACATTTCATAGTTAAGCACAATAGATTATGAATTCTCATGTATATGGTGCATTGGAGATCTTTTTCACAATTTATTACGTACCACCCACAACTATTAATATGTCTTCTTCATTTTCACAATTTATCACATACTACCCACAACTATTATTATTTTTTTTTCCCTAATTCTTTATTTTAAGGTTATAATTCTTGGTTTTTAATACCGCTATAATCGATGGTGTTGGTCTAATGAGATTATAAGAAATCGGTGAATGGTGGTGTTCTAATGATGTTAGGTTGAAAGGTGGTAATTTGGTGGTATTAAAGATATCAATGAATAGGTGCATTTTGGTGATTTGTTGGATGATTTGGCTAGGTCAGAATAACAATGAAGATGGTGGACTAAATGGTTCTTAATGGTGGTTGGGATGGGGATAAAGGTAAGTGAATTTGCGTCTTGCATAATAAAGATACAGATAGTTGTGAGACATAATTGTCTCGTCGAAGAGCATGGTGTAGCCTTGAAGAACAGAGTTTAGAGAGGAAGTCATGATCAAATTAAAAAGATTTGATTTTTTTTATTTAGATATTTTATAGGGTTTTCAGATGTCACCTCGCTGGAAGAGATGAAGTGGGGACGAAGCCACAACTGCAGGAGATGAAAAGGCAATGGTGATAGGAGGGATAACGTCATGAAGAGATGAAAAAAAGAGTGTATGTGTGTGTATTAGGGGAGGGGGAGAAAGAGATGAGAAGGGGAGAGTCGTAGGGATGATGGAGCCTGATTTTTCTTTATAATTATTTAAAATCATTAAAATAAGCATACAAAATGAAAAAAAAAAATATAAGGTTATAATCGGCTTTTAAAGTTAATAGGGTCCAAAATCACCTAAAATATCCAAAATTTGACTATTGTTACAAGTTGAAAATATTTAGGACTCCATTCACAGTTCACAAACCACAAGGATGAAATTTGCAGTTTACTCTAAACAAATACCATATAGTCATTATTTTGAAGTAATTATCTAATATTTTTATATAAGCATATATCCTCTTGTATAACGGTTGAGTGTCGATTGTGGTCGTACACTCCTCACTCTCTTACATGGGCAACATGATGGAGGTTAATTGTAATGTGATCTGAAAGAAAGGAATGTGATATCTATAACTGACTCGAAAGCTCACTTGTAACTACTCATATTTTTTTCTCAAAATAAATAAATATCGAATCTTAAACTTAACTTCAACTATGACTTGGAATATGTTTCACAAAAGAAATAATTTCAATATCTTTATAAGGATAGTTTTATAAAAAATGACCTACGTAATATTTCATAGTGGAAAGGATTTTGACACATTTATAAGAATAATCTTATAAAAAATGAGTTGTTTACATCTGAATACCCAAATAAGAATTTTAGATTGAAATTAAATAGGTTGAGTTTAGAAAAAGTACAAGTGTAGATACATATATTTTTGTATAAATAGAAAGAACATTCAGAGGAATAAATTTTGAACAAAATCACTTTAAAAAGTAAAATGTGTTCGGTTGTCTATGCATAAAATACACTTACACTAGGTAGAGGAAAAATCAATCTATGATATATATATATATATATATATATATATATATATATATATATATATATATATATATATATATATATATAAGTGTACGTGCACCCTGGGATATAGGTTTCATACTAATTCCAGCAAACGTATGAAAACCTCAAACATAAGGAAGAAAAACATACATCTTATTTAGTCATTGATCTTCATGCTTGAGATCTTGTCTTCCACGAAGTTGCTTGGATGAGAGCACCCAAACTAGAATCCTTCTAATGGTATCACACCCAATGACACCAAATAATGGAATAAAAATAACTAGAAGAATGGTTAATTTCACAAACCTTAAGAGGTTTAGAAATCGTCCTTATGGGGGGGGGGGGAGGGGGGGGGGGGGGAGAAGGGTTAGTGAAGCTTCAAGCCAAATGAACAAGATAGAATGAAATCCCTAAGGCCCTATTCATAGTCTTAGACACCTTCCTAAGTTTAGTACTATATCCCACGTGGGATGGGATGCCAAAAATGAAATTCACTCTTATCCAAGAGGGATTTCGTCCAAACCTTAATCCTATTAAGGTTCTGAAATATTCATGATTAAGCAAGTAATTATTAATGAATATTCAACCATTTAATTAATTAAACTTTTTAATTAACACCCAAAATATTTTCCAGTTAGTTTCTAACTAATTATTAACCATAATAATTAATAAACTAATTTCTCCATTATTTATGCTACTAAATTTTGGTCCTAAGGGCAACCCAAAAGGACCCTGTTATTATTAGAAATATTACCAATAGTTAATGACCTTGGATACTCTTTCCATCAGTCTTCAAGTTGGACAAGTCATCAACTATACGAGGTACAATAGTTCTCCGATTATAGAAAGTTAGCCATTCAATGCAACTACCACACGTTGATCTAATCAGGATTCAATCTTTAGATAAGTGACCAAATATTGCTTCATTCTATATATATATATATATATATATATATATATATATATATATATATATATATATATAATATATATATATATATATATATATATATATATATATATATATGAACTCGAGACATGGATAATAGTCAATCTCAAAATTCAAGATTAGTTTTCCCTATATGGATTTGTAATGACTGCATTTAACTACTAAATTAAACAAATAAATTTATATCAGAGCTCGTCTAAGCTCTTTAGATGTCAGCACTAAATCATTAAGGGGACCATAGATACCGCTTCTCCCATCAAGGCAGAAGGAACAAATAAACTTCAACTACATAGTTTTTTTTCTACTTCATCATATCATACATGGACATACCCTTTATTACTACCATTTATGGATAATGTTATAGTAGACAGATGCATAATAGAATTATAGAGAAAGACCCCACATGCATCTTGGCTTGAATAATACAAGATATCATTATCTTAGAATTTCTCATGACTATATCCATGAAGTAATCTCTAAGCATAGGTTATACTAATACTTAAATCTTTATTAGGTACTCATGAGTGTTATCACAATCTCTATGATATGCCTATTCACTTTAGACAATCCACTAATACTCACGACAATCTTAAATCACTACTTACTTCTAATAGTATAACCGACTGTGGAGGTTTTAATAAACTAATACTTGGGAAGTCGGTTCCAAACATCCAAAAAGAGAACATAGTGATAAGTTAATTGAAATGACTGATCTCCATAAATATTAATATCTCCACCTGATAATCAAAAAATAAAATTAAGACTAATACTGCTTTAGTTCCAAGTTTAAAAAAAACAAACGAAAATTGTTTAATTCAATTCATTTTCAAATCTAATACCTCTTGACTTTGTTTAACTCTCATACCTGGTCAGCGACATTAGCTTAAATAATGAATCAACAAGATATTCTCCCGATATGACTCTGTTTATTGTGATGTCTTTACATTCGAATAACTATCAAATGTAATGGGACGTACTGAGTATTTTTCTTGTGAGCTTCTATGACTTAGGATCCATACTCGAGGTAATTTTACCCTGATAGTCATAAGAAACTTGATAAGAACCATCAATGATTGAATTTCAACAATGATTTTGTGACAACCATCAAATTCCGATCAAGTCAAAGTCAACAAGTCAAACTGGTCAAGTCAGTTAACCCTTGTGTACTAGGGCTTACATTAGGTAATTACTAAAACAACTCGCTATTTTAATGAGAAAACAACAATTTGGAAAATTTGTATGTTTGAATTTCCATAGCCGTGAAAATGCTAAACATTGAACCAAAGCGATAAAACACTATTGCACACTCAACGGGAGTGTGTAGAACCTTATAACATGGCTTAACAGGGTTTACGGACCTTGCATTGCGAAGCCGGACACTCAAAAAGGTCACAAACGAAACCTCTCTTAGTTGTTTTCACTCTATCTCTTTCTATTTGAAATCTCTCCCAAATATCTCCTAAATCACTCTCAAAAGCTCTCGTAATTTGTTGAAGTCATTCGGGTCATTCTGACCCTTAACTGTGTCAAAAATCACTTAAAATGAGGTTAGAACGGGTAAAATACCCCAAAGGATCCGGAACCTCCCGCTAGGGCCGAAGCCTCTTAGAGTTCGGACCCTCTTGGGCTGGAACCGCAGCGTGCGAGCCGCAGCGACATGGAGCCCGCATCCGATATTCGCCTCCAGTTCTCCTAACTTCGGACTGCAGCCTCCCCTTCTCCTCGGACTGCAACCAGGCGACTAAGCCACTCTGGCTTTTAGGCTGCTGAGACCAAGACTTCGCCCAGAACTTCGGATTTCACCCTTTTTTCACCCGGTTTTCGACCCCAACTCCGTTTTAAGCCCGTTTTTCATCATTTTAACGCGGGATTTTCTCAAAAAATTATATTTTAACATATAAGACCTAAATATTCATAATTTAAACATATTTTTAAGGAAATCTTTATTAAAGAATAAAATCTATTAAATTAGATCTTGTGGTGGAGTTTTGACTTTAACTTAGTGTGTAACATAAGCAACCCCGCCCATACCCACTCCATGACCATCTATTGTCCCCCCACCATACCTGGTCATTCAAGGGTACTTTCCCCACCATTTTGACCAATCAAAGGCTGAAAACTCACCCTTTCTCCTCATTCTTACTCATTTTCTTTCATTTCCACCAAAGATCAAACACATCTTTTCTCTCAAATTCTCTCATATAATTTCTAGATTTCCAGGTCATTTTTCAAGCTTTCCATATTCATTTGGTAAGTATCATCACCCTCCTTATGTTCATTACATTTCCTTTTACACAAATCATTGATTCCTTACACAAACTCCATCATTATGGTGTTAGATTCTCAAATCTTCAAGTGATCCTTCAAGTGTTCTTGAGTTGAACACTTCATTTCTTCAACATTCACCCACTGAAACCACATAAGGTGAGTTCATACCCCTATCTTTTCCTGTTTTTCTTAAGTTTTAAGGGGGGAATACAAGTAAAAAACTAAGAACACAACTAAACTCATTTAACAACCTTCATCAGAAAAGTTCAACCCTATTCATGGACTGTTTTGGGCAACATAAACATTTTATTTTTTAAAACTATTTTAGGTGAAAGTAGTTTCCGTTCTTAGCTTTAAAATGACTACTTGCACATCTCCACACGATTTTCTACGATTTATGGTGATTTTTACAAAACTGACTATCATTTCAAAAACAAATTCGGACCAGTCTGTGAATATGAACATTTTAACACTAGTTAAAGACTTCTAAAAATCATAATCAAAATTATGAATAAACTAAACACATTTCATGAACTTCCAGAATTTACGGAATCAGTTTTTGACTTCATATGAATTTTCTAAAACAACGCAGAAAGGATAAAAACTAGTTAACAGCTTATAACTTTCATAATACTTTGTATTAAGTTGAGCAAAGTGTATAATAATAAGTTCTAAATATTGAATGTGTTTCCTTGTTAGTTTATCATCATGAACTGAAATTTAGTCATTCATGAGAAGATTCTTCATTCATTTAGAACACATACATTAAGCTACAATAAGCATAGTTTATGGATTCGTAGCACTAATGTGTTTTCATAAAAGGGTTCTTATACACCCCAAACAATCCTACAATACTATACTAGGAATAGTTAGGTTGCATATACATTAAAAATATTTTGATAAGCTATAATAGGTATAGTTTATGTTCATATACATTACAAAAGGTTTTCATACGAAATGGGGTACAAATACAAAGTCCCAGTTCTATACAAAAGGGGGTACAAATACAAAGTACCAGATTCTATACAAAAATAGGTACATCACAAAGTACCGAGTCTTCATATAAATGTGGTACGAATAAAAAGTACCTGGTTTATACAAAAGGGGTACATCACAAAGTACCAGGTCTTCATATAAATAGGGTACAAATACAAAGTACGAGGTTTATACAAAAAGGGGTACATTACAAAGTACCGGTTGATCTTCGTATAGTTATAATGACCCATAAAGGGAGTTAACTAAACTTAAAGTATACAAGATTTTATAAATAAAAAAGGGTTTTATGTCGATTTAAAATTACTTTTTATATCAATAAGTATGGAAATTACTGTACACTTTCGGTCTTAGTATTTAGGACTACACGTCATTCATTACAGGATTTTCCTCAAATCAAAGAGTTTTATGCCAATTTAAAACCACGTTTATATCTTTATGTATGACAAATACTTGTTTATTCTTGTTCCTGGGATTTAGGACCACATAACTTATATAAGGAAAATATTGGATTTTTCTTGGTAACACACAACACTTTACAACGAACGGTTTCCAAACTCTTACTTTCAAAAGCTTATGAGCTCACCAACTTAATTGTTGACACTTTTTCAAAACTACTTGTATTCTCAGGAAATCAATGAAACAGGAAAAACCAACAGCATTTTGAGGATGGGACGTTAAATCGTTAGACAGTTCATTTTGTTATCATAATGTAATTGAGGGAAACATGTAAACATATACTCTGGTGTAACTTTTTCAATTATATTTATGATGGTTGTATTTACTTTGAACACTATTATACACGTTGTTATGATACTATACGTGAAGTCCTCCACCCCTGGACGTTTGCGCCATCCTTGGTTTGGGGGTGTGATAGATTTCACTTATGAATGTCTTTTAGCCACATTATTTTCTTTGCAATTCAACTAACTACAATACACTCTAAGTTTGTTTTTAAATCCACTATGCTGTGTTACTTGGTACTCTTCCAAGATTATACTTCACATTCAGTAAAAGAACGAATTATGCCTGCTAACAAAACCATCTTTATCAGTGTAGAACGTAGAATTGATGCAACTTTTACATTGATCTCTTCCATACTAACAAGATATGTTCCTCTTATCTCCTATCTCACTTAGGAATGTTCTTGATCTTTATTCGTTGATTCTTCCCAAATTGATCTAATCCGACTTGTCATGCTCATCGCATATATGATTGATCCCATAGCAGAAGCATGTGGGACATGACTAATTTCCTTGAGCTCAATAGTAGAACTAGAACATTAGCCTCTCAATATCATGCAATATTTATGAGGCCCTAACTTATTTTTGAGTTTTGCATGTCGAGTTTCCTCAAGGTTCCATGTAAGTTGTCTTTAATCTAATGAAACACTTAGATCTATCTCCATAGATCCTTATATTTTGTTTGTGTGTTGTATCTCCCATTTGTATTAGAGTGAAATAATTGCCATACCAATCCAACCATTTACATTTGTTAGCTAGAACAGAGTTTCCTATGAATTATACAATATCTATGTATAATACAAGGGTAACAACAATATTGCCAATAGCATCAACATACATATATGGCACATCTATGTTTCTTAAAATTCAAATCCTTGAACTTTCTATATTGAAACAAAAAATCTAATTACTCCCACTAGCTTTGACACACAGACACATACAGACACACACACACACACACACACACATATATATATATATATGGCTCATCTATGTTTCTTTAAATTTAAACTCCTTAAACTTTGTCATTGAAATGAAGTTTCCAATTATGAGATGCTTGTTTCGGTCCATAAAATAACTTCTCAAACACACACATCCTTCACAACCTATCTTGGTTTTCTTATGAATCTGTTCCTATCCACGCTTGCCTCTTCTTAAAGATATACTTACATCTAATATTTAAGGTCACGTTCTTAATCTACAAAGCTTTAACATACATGGATTGAATATTGCATATAATCTCCTACTTCCATATTGTAGCCTTTACGGCTTACCATAGCTTCCGTTATCTGGTATACTATGATTCTTATCTACGAGTGACTCATATACTTCATTAATATAAACTCTATATAACTAGGCATACGATGTCCTTTATCAGATCTATAAAAAAGACGTGGAGGTAAGTCTATGTCATCAATAGCAATTTTAACCTTTAATTGAGTGTTAGGACTAACTTTAGGTTCTTTGCTGGTTGAATATTAAATCTTATCATGATTAGTGTAGCTCCCACTAGCCCTTTTGGATATTAGCTCCCTCTTTGGAGAACTATGTTTCGATCAACATACTGTTTGTTCTTAGAAGGATTGTTAAAAAAAATATTAAAAATGGTTGTCGGGATGCCCAACAAAATAAAACATTGAGTCAAAGGATACATAGTGTGTTCTTAAATTTCGATTATGATTATGATATCCCTCTTCATAGTTTGAATTGTAAGGACGAGACACATAAAATATTATGGCAAAAGATTGATAAAGTATCATAATTTTATGTAAGACATTATGCATCGTGTCCAATACGCTTCGAGTATAGGATTGCTTGCCAGTGCTATTATATTTAACCATTCTAAAATTTTCCAAATGTCTAGCGCATTTATAAGGAAAAAGGAAAAGAATCGGTTTTGACTAAGATAATTAAACAACTATCAAACGACGATCCAAAGCTCGCTGAGGATTGGTCGCTTGGGAGTAGTTGGAAGTATGATATTGGATGGATCATATTGACATTATTATGAATAGATAAGGTTTTATTAAGAATGAGTTGCCGTATGGTAAATATCAAAATGTTTCCATATTGGGAGTTGGATATTGAGAATCTATGTGTAGATTAGAAACTTTTATGCAAGAAGGATGTTCAAAGGAATGTACTTTGAGTGAGATACATCATATCTATAGAATTGTTTTTGATAGAGATTGGCCAAGTCTTGATGATTTTGAGCTATGACTTTACGAAAGAATCACTGCATAAAATGTTAGAATCTAGCATAAGTAACAAGAATTTGATATTCTTATACTTATGACAAGGATTGGGAGTTGTGAAATGAGTATGATTGGAAATGTGTTCATTTGATCTATTTCACAAAGTAAGGACCGTAGGTAAACATTGTGTGCATGCTGAGAGCGTGGGACAAGTGTAATAATAATTCAAGTAAGAAGTTGATTACCCGAAACAACAAATAATGAGTAATGAATAAGGTGATTAAATAAAATGATTTATTTATACCTGGAGTTTGGGGCCATATGGGATTAGTATTATTCTTGTGTTTCACTTTGCATGTTTTGAATTCCTGAAAAATTAAATTGGTTCAAAACAATCAAAATTATTCGAATGGACCACAGTCGTTCATATGTTGGAAGTAGGTATGAATGAAGATTGTTGTGAATTGGTATGTGGATTGTCTAAATGTATTAGACATAAGCAAATGTTTGCTGCAACGTTCATGAGTGCTTATGAATATGATTTGAGCATTTGATTAAACCCATGCTCACTTGGATCACTTCATGGATTTTATCACGAGTGATTGGTGAGACGATAATATCTTATATTCTTGAAACCGAGATGTGTGAGTTGTATCTTGTGAGTCGGTTACACATTGACAACATGTAAACGCACCAGTAACTTGGTGTCATAAAACATATTGTTGTGTGTGATTCGGTGAGTGAGTGCAAGCAATCATTGAATCAAAGTTTATCCTTTCCTTTTATCCAAAGTGGGATGAAAGCGGTATTTGTGGGCCCCTCAATGATTTAGTGATGACACATAAGCGCTTGGCCAAGCCGGGACTAATTTGATGTGTTCAATTGTAGTCTGTTGTCAGTCGTCATAAATCGGAAATGGGGAAAACAATATAGAGAGAATGTTCTCAATCCATGTCTCACATCTATGCGATATCTAGAAGGAGGAATATATGATCCCTTATCTAAAGGACACGCTACTGATAAGATCAGAGTTAACAACAATTTTTGAAAGCTACGATTGTAGATCAATATCTAAAGTCATACGTAGAATAGTTATTAGACTTATCTAAGTGGGAGACTGTTGGATTAGTCTCCAAGAACATAACTATTTGATGGGTTTTAAACATAAGAACAATCCTATGTGCTCATACAAACCCTAATACTTGGATCTAGGTTTCTCTATTGTACACGCAATGTATCCAAGACTTACAATCTTAGATCTAACATATTATAAACTGAAATTAGGGTTTAGAGAATTACCTTTGATTGTTATGTAGCACTAACAATCTCAATTCCTCCTTACAATGACTTTAAAAAGCTTAGAGTCACAATTGTCACTCCTCTAATGGCTCACAAACACCAAGAGCCAGAGGATGAAGAATAAGGAAAGAGGAGGCTGCCAAAAACCATCCAAAACCCTAAGGATTTCCTTCCACACGTTTTTGGTGCTCTAAGGATCCTTAGATAGTGAGGTTATTAGGGTTATCTAACAAGGAAACCCTAATTTGGATGCTTAGGCCCTAAGCAACCCATGGTCTCCTTCCTTAAAGGCCTAGGATGATTTCTAATGGGTTTCCCCATAGAATTCATCCACCCCTCTAATATGGAGTCCATTAGCTCAATATTCAACTATCATACAATTAACAGTTCTAGTCTCTTAAGTTTAATTAATGTCTTTTAGCCACAAAATTAATTCCTAATTAATTATTGACTTATATTATTTAAACAATATGATTTCTCCTTTAATATATTATTCTCATAATATATTAATAAATCATAATTAATCCTTTCTCTCCATAATTCATCCTATCAAGTTTCTTTGGTGAAGGCAACCCAAAAGGACCATGCACCATCGGGTCAAGTACATACCAAAATAGTTATAGACTTAGACACTAATCCAAAACTCTCCCACTTGGATAAGTCTAATAACTATTCTGCATATGACTTCAGATCCTGATATGGAATCGTAACTTTCTAAAGCCGCTGTCAACTCTGATCTTATCAGATACGCGTGTCCTTTAGATAAGGGATCATATATTCCTCCATTCTACATATCGTATAGATATTAGACATAAATTCTAATCATTCTATACTACTTCCCGCCTTCCGATTTATGATGACTGACAACAAACTACAATTGATCACATCAAATTTGTCCCGGCTCGGCCAAGCGCTTAGGTGTTGTCACACCCCAAAACCGATAACGGCGGAATACGTTTCGGGGTGGATGACGTAGTGTACAGTATCATCACAATTGTATAATAGTAAAAGCAAGAAACATACAACCATTTCATTTACATAGTAAGTGTATTTACAAGTGTGTTTTGCAATGTTTGACAAACACCAAAAGTAAACAAAAATAAGAGATGGGTCTTGCATACTCCATCCTCTCCAAAAATGCTGCAGCTGTACCTGTCTATCTTTGACCTGAAGATACAAGTTATTTTGAAAAGAATATCAGCATAAAGCTGGTGAGTTCATAAGAGTTTAGTGTGAGTACTTGTATAAAAAGCATTAGAATCATTAGTATGAAAACTGAAGTTTGTAATCATAAGTAGTGGTAAAACCTAGAAAATCCTGTATTTCCCAGAACTGTACAGTAAATGAAAATCTTTAAGAAGTATGTTGTTTCTATCTGTGAAAGCCATTTATCATAAAAGTGTAATAGTGATTCACCATTTAGTAAGGCAATATAGTGAGTTATTCTTGGAGTACATAATAGTGGTGCAACATCCTTTAGTATTAGATACTTATTTACTTCGGGATATTACTGCATCTTTCTTTTAGTATTTTAGTGCGGTTATAGTGTCTTTCTTGTATGTTACCAATAGTGTGAGTAATAGCGGACCCTCATGACCTTCCCAGTCATGCATAGTGTGGTAGAGTAAAGGCATCCCTGGGCCTGAGCGGCTCGGACTGAAGTTATCAGTCGGGATGTAATAGCGTCTGCCCCGTATAGATCTATACATATAGTGTCGTCTTCCTATCGGAAAACTTCGGGCGTAGTGTGTAGCGTATAGAGTATCTCGTAGTGGATTAATGAATAATCTCATGATTAGTACATTCTCTTGTATTATAGTGTAGTAGTCTTTTGTATAACTTGTATTGTATTCTCTTATTAGTGTATTGCTTCATTATAGGGAGAATTATAGTAGTGTAGAGTAGTAGTTGAAACAAGGGATAGAGTCCTTAACTATACCTATTATAGTTAAATTAGTGTGTGTAGTTCTAATCAGGTTAGTGATTTAGGCATCTAATGAAATAAGAAGTACTCGTAATCCGTACTAATATACGAGATATATAACTAAGAAATCAATGACAGTCGGACGGATAACCACTACCCTAAGCCCACAATCAAACAAGAAACAGGAAATAAGGCGAGCTATCGGTCCTAAGTCCTTCAAGTCTTATTTATATAAATATATTAGTATGGTTACATTCTTATAAGTAGTTTTGTTAAACAAAAGTGTTGTACGAAAGAAACATTTAAAACTTGTTTGTTTATCCAAAATAGTTTTGAAAACAATTGATTTATTTATAAAGCATAGTGATAAATCACATGTGATTTGAACTACAGGTTGTGAATCACATGTGATTAATTCTGTAATCTGAAAAATAGTCTTGTATAACTTTTCATAAACATGTATATTCAACTTGTATCTCCCCCCTAAAACATATAAAACATTTGAAAGGTTCATTTAAGGGGTATGAACTCACCTGAAATCGCAAAAATCAGGTGAATCGGGTAAATCGGGTAGAAGTGTCGATTGAGCGTTTGGTACCCAATAACCACTTGAGCACCTCCTAGGACCCTAATGTCATATGAAATATGTATTTTACAAGAAGTTAATCATCTTATGCTTTTCATTGTAGTATTTGGACATTCTAGCATCGTTTTCGGGGTTTTAAGGCCTAAAAAGGGTTCCCAGGAGTGGTACAAGGTCATGAATGATTTACGGGAAGGTCCACGAGTTCACTCCCTTGGAGTTTATGGCCCAAAGGCCATCCTTTGGGAGTTTACGGCCGTAAGCCCCCTAGGCTTGGCCGTAAACTCTTGTGACACTCCAAAATGTATGATTAGGGCCTTATTTCACTTCCTTAATTTAATGGTATGTGTCTTGGACTATTAGAAGGGATTAAACATCATAATTTATGACATTTTTGGGGAGTTTACGGCCAAGACTTGTTCTTGGGCTGTAAACTCAATTAAACCCTTCAAGATGTATGTTTTAATGGTACAACATGGTCTCATACACCTTAGATAAATCCTAGAGGGCCCTATAGTTAGTTTTGGGACAATTTGGCATGCATTTTTGGGGAGTTTACGGCCCAAGAACATCCTTGGCCGTAAACTCTTCATTTTGTATCCAAATGTGAAGTTAAATGGTACAACACACTTCCAAAGGCCTTAGATAAAATCCTTACATGCATTTGAGGGGTTTTGGGACTTGTTTGACACAAAAACATGGGTGTTTACGGCCCAAGCTTATCCTTGGCCGTAAACTCCTCTTTTTGCCATGAAATGATGTTGTTTGATGCATTTAAGCCTTCCTTGTTGTCAAGTCTAAATTGCCAAACACCCTAGATGAGTTTTTGGGGCTTTAAACAAGTGTTTTTGGGGTGTTTGAGGTGTTTACGGCCTAAGCACAAGCTTGGGCCATAAACTCCTTTTTAGGCTCTAATTCCTTGTGTTTTAGTGTCCAAAGTCCCCTAGGTTTATGCCATAACTAGTCCATGAGCTTAAAGGAAGGAAAAACAAAGTCTTTGGCATGATTTTGGGGGTTTACGGCCTAAGGAGCTTCTTAGGCCGTAAACTCCTTTATGGCCCTTGATTTCTATGATTTTGGACTCTAAATGCAGTAAAGTATGTTTAGATTAAGATAGGGGATGAGTCCTTACGTTTGGAAGTCGGAAATTCGCGGATTTGGGGTCGATTTCGGGTCTAGAGAGAGAAAGTAGTGAGAGAGAGGTGAAAGTGTGATAAAAGAGTTCAATTGTAGTGTTCAAGCGTTTTTATATGTCTCGGGTATTGTACCCGATACACGGTTACCCGATGCTAAAGTTTAACGGGGTTAAAACTTTTTACCCGGGTGAAGTGGTTGAAAAGTAATATAACTTTATTTAGTTAAACGGGGTTAACATTTGCAAGTTATAATTACTCATGATAATACCGGAACATATAATTAACTAAATATTTATTTATTGACGACCCAAACAATACCGAGAAATAACATATAATGACGCATTCCGTTAGTGAAAATAGGGTTTGTAACGGGAATAGATTTGGGGTTGTCACATCATCCCCCCGTTAGGGGAATTTCGTCCCGAAATTTTAGAATTCATGCATATAAGAATTACAGTACAACTACGCGAAGAGATGGGGGTATTTGAGTTTCATTTGGTCTTCGCGTTCCCAAGTGAATTCCGGTCCTCGCTTGGCGTTCCACCGAACTTTCAGAATTGGGATACGACTTTGCTTCGTTCGTTTTACTTCTCGATCCATAATTTCCACGGGCTCTTCCACGAAGTTGAGGCTCTCATTGACCTCAATCTCGTCAAGGGGAATTACGAGTGTCTCGTCTGACAGGCATTTCTTTAAGTTAGAGACGTGAAAGGTAGGGTGTATGTTGCTTAGTTCGTGAGGTAAGTTGAGTTTATAAGCTACGGGGCCGATTCTGGCGAGAATCTCAAAAGGCCCTATATACCTTGGGTTCAACTTTCCACGCTTTCCAAAGCGTATCGTGCCCTTCCAGGGTGAGACCTTCAACAGGACTCGATCTCCCACCTGGAATTCCAAGGGTTTTCTTCGTTTGTCGGCGTAGCTTTTCTGTCGATCCCTAGCGGCTTTTAGTCGTTCGCGTATTTGTACAATCTTCTCGGTCGTTTATCGAATGATCTCCGGACCAGTGAGAGAGCTATCAGGAACTCTTC
The DNA here is from genome assembly GCF_052625555.1 of Lactuca saligna. Lineage (NCBI taxonomy): Eukaryota > Viridiplantae > Streptophyta > Magnoliopsida > Asterales > Asteraceae > Lactuca > Lactuca saligna. Next base: position 131,098,508 of record NC_136423.1, on the reverse strand, counting down.
CTTTAGCTAGTTGAGTGTCACCCACCTCAGCCCAGCATAGAGGGGATCTACACTTACGGCCGTAGAGGGCTTCGAATGGGGCTGCCTTGATGCTCGTATGATAACTATTATTATAAGAAAATTCCACAAGAGGTAAGTGTTTGTCCCATGACTTACCGAAGTCAATCACACAAGCTCGCAGCATATCCTCTAAGGTTTGAATCGTCCTCTCACTCTGTCCGTCGGTCTGCGGATGGTAGGCTGTACTCATGTCCAGCCTCGTCCCTAGTGCCTCTTGCAACGATTTCCAGAACCTAGAGGTGAATCTACTATCTCTGTTTGAGATAATAGATATAGGGACGCCATGTAGTCGTACTATTTCTTTAATGTACGTTCTAGTGAGTTTCTCCATCTTGTCCGTTTCCTTGATGGGTAGGAAGTGTGCGGACTTAGTCAACCTATCGACAATGACCCAAATAGTATTTAATCCACCCGCTGTCTTGGGAAGTTTGGTTATAAAGTCCATTGTGATCCGCTCCCACTTCCATTCTGGTATCTCAGGTTGTTGAAGGAGTCCTGAAGGCTTTTGATATTCAACCTTGACCTTCGCGCAAGTAAGGCACTTACTTACAAAAGTGGCGATCTCCGCTTTCATGTTTGGCCACCAGTATAGCTTTTTGAGATCCAGATACATCTTATCTGAACCTGGGTGGATGGAGTAGCGAGTGTTATGCGCTTCCCTAATAACCAAATCTCTAAGACGTCCATGGCGTGGAGTCCTGATTCGGTCCATGAAGTAGTAGGCTCCGTCACCCTTAAACTCCAGATTTTTATCCATTCCGCGCAGAGATTCTCCCAACACGTTCTCAGGCTTTAAGGCTTCCAGCTGAGCCTCTTTGATCTGCGTGGAGAGGTGCGAATGGATAGTCATCGTCAACGATTTGGTCTTTCGACCAGTATACTCCTTCCTGCTCAATGCATCTACTACTACATTAGCTTTTACCGGGTGATATCTAATTTCACAGTCGTAATCGTTAAGTAGCTCGACCCATCGACGCTGCCTCATGTTGAGCTCTTTTTGGTTCATTATGTGTTGAAGGCTTTTATGATCAGTGTACACCACACTCTTCGTCCCATATAAGTAGTGTCTCCAGATTTTTAGTGCAAAGACAACCGCTCCTAATTCGAGGTCGTGCGTAGTGTAGTTCGCCTCATGGTTCTTTAGCTGTCTTGAGGCATATGCGATAACCTTACCCCGTTGCATCAAGACACAACCGAGCCCCTGATTGGATGCATCACAGTATACAACAAAATCTTCTGTCCCTTCGGGAAGGGATAATACTGGTGCGGTGCATAGGGCTTGCTTCAGGGTTTGGAATGCCTTCTCCTGTCTTTCTTCCCAGTCGAACGGTACTCCTTTCTGTGTCAGCATAGTGAGAGGCTTCGCAATCCGAGAGAAGTTTTGGATGAATCTACGGTAGTAGCCAGCGAGGCCTAGAAATTGACGAATTTCCGTAGGCGTCTTCGGCGCTGACCAGTTCTCAATAGCTTTAATCTTGGAGGGATCCACATGAATTCCTTCTTCACTAACCACGTGACCTAAGAATTCAACCCTTCGGATCCAAAATTCGCACTTAGAGAACTTCGCATATAATTTTTCGGATCGCAACGTTTCCAAGACTCGTCGTAAGTGATCCTTGTGTTCTTCCTCGTTCCGAGAGTAAATGAGGATATCGTCAATGAAGACGATGACGAACTGATCCAGGTATGGACGGCACACTCTATTCATCAAGTCCATGAATACTGCGGGGGCGTTAGTCAGTCCAAAGGGCATCACTACGAATTCAAAATGTCCGTAGCGGGTTCGGAAAGCTGTCTTCGGGACATCTTCCTCAAGTACCCGTAACTGATGATACCCAGATCTAAGGTCAATCTTGGAGAGGTAACTTGCTCCTTGTAGTTGATCAAACAGATCGTCGATACGAGGGAGAGGGTAGCGATTTTTAACCGTGAGTTTATTGAGTTCCCTATAATCGATGCACATCTGAAACGATCCATCTTTCTTCTTCACGAACAAGACTGGAGCTCCCCAAGGTGAGAAACTCGGTCTTATAAAGCCCTTGCTGAGCAGTTCGTTGAGTTGACCAGATAGTTCTTGCATTTCGGCAGGCGCTAGACGGTAGGGTGACTTAGCTACGGGGGTAGCTCCTGAAATTAGGTCGATTCTGAACTCAATCTAACGTTTGGGAGGTAGGCCGGGATGATCCTCCGGAAAGACATCAGGGAAATCGCATACTACGGGGATGTCTTTTGGATCTTTCGACTTTTGGTTAGTGTCGACGATGTGAGCAAGAAAGGCGCGATATTCCTTGCGTAAGTATTTCTGAGCCTGAACACTGGAGATGATACGAAGGCTCGTACTCGGCTTATCTCCATATATCAAGAGGGTTTCGTGATTCGGAAGGTTCAGACGAATGGCTTTGTCAGAACATAGGATATCGGCGCAATGGAGACTCAACCAATCCATACCAACAATGACATCGAAATTTTTGATTGAGACTGGCATAAGATCGATTGGAAATGAGTGATCGTCTAACATGAGAGTGCAACCTATGTAGATTTCGCTAGAGCTTTCTGTTTTCCCATTAGCCATTTCTACGACGAATGTTTCTTTTAGTGGTTGAGGGGTTTGTTTGAGTAAGTGTTTAAAGTTATGATTTACGAAGCTTCTTTCTGCACCACTATCAAATAAGACACAGGCATAGGAGTTGTTGAGAAGAAACGTACCCGTGACTACCGTGGGATCTGCTACCGCTTCATTGTGACCAATAGCGAGTAGCCTTCCAGTTCCTCCAGCATTTGTGGTCTTTGGACAGTTTCTCTTGAAATGACCCGCCTCCCCACAGCCATAACAAGTTGGGGTCACTCCCGTACCAGGAACCTGCGTGATAGGTTTGGGAGGGGCCTTACGAAATCGGATAGTATGGCCCTTCCAACCGCAGTTGGAACACTGCAGTTCACGGTAGGGGCCGTTGTGGTGGAAAGGGCACTTGGGACACTTGGGCAAGTTTCCACTGTAAGCTTTCGGCGGGGCTGGAGCAGCTGGAGTAGTCGGGGTGGTGGTAGCATGGACCGCCACAATTTGTTGGTCCTTTGAGGAGGTGTGAGTTTTCTTTCCCTTCATCTTATCCCATCGCTTCCTCTTTCTGTCAGATGAAGCGGGTGGTGCAGTGGTTGTTGTGGTTGCTATCGTTGGAGTGGAGGAGATTTCGTGGTTTATCAGACTCTGGGCCAATTCCTTGGCGCTATCAAAAGTTGTAGGGCGTGAAGCTAGAACATTTCCTCGATACGGAGGTACTAAACCCCAGATGTACCGTTCAATCTTCTTGTTCTCCGAAGGGATCATATTGGGGCACATAGCTGCCAAGTCGCAAAACCTGGCCGTATAAGCCGTTATATCGATCCCCTTCATCTTGAGGTTCCAGAGTTCTTCCTCAAGTTTCTGAACTTCGCCCCTAGGGCAGTACTCTCCTCTCATGAGGTCCTTCAGAGTGTCCCAGCCCATAGCATTGGCTGTGACCAAGGAAAGTGAACTAACATGGCCGTTCCACCATGTCAAGGCCCTGTTGGTGAGGGTAGCAGTAGCGAACTTGATTTTGCTCTCCTCGGGACAAGAGCACATCTCGAACACCGCTTCGGTTCTTTCGAACCATTGGGATAATACCAGAATTCCTCCAGTACCGTCGAAGAAGGTAGGTTTACAATTCATGAAATCCTTATAAGTACATCCATGCACTCGATGATGGACTTCACCGAACCTGGAGTTACCACCGCTCGCATCCCCAGAATTCATTTGGGCCATGGCTGCTATCACGGCCGCAGTCACTGCTGTTTGGAATAGCACCGGATCGATCTGTGGAGGAGGGGGTGGTGGAGTAGGGGTTTGAGTTGCAGGCCTTCCTCTGGCGGGACGCTTTCATGGAGGCATCCTTTACTGGAAGAATTATAGAAATGATAGCAATAGTAAGAGCCTATTGCGAATATAAATAGAGTGTTTCGTGGACTAAATCAACATAATCCAAGATCAAGATGAGAGTTATAGCAATAGAGAAATCAACTGCCAATATATTGGTATTCATGATGCAACACAAGTTCATGAAAATTTGACCTAGCAATAGGTCTTACATCATACCATAGAGAAAAGGTTTGGCAGTTTAGAGGTTTAACTAGAGTACTTTCAAGCTAGGAATGTTTACAGATAATAGATCTACAGAACATAGAGTGAATAGGTTAATTCGTTAAACAAAAAATTGAGGTAACTAGACGTCCTCTACTGGCGACGGTTACTTGTCGGGTGAATCCTCAGTTCTGCTAGCTGACGCATAACTTCTTGAAGGTATCGATCATGAGTCCTTTGGCGTGCACGGAGTTCTCCAACTTCGGCTCGGGATGCAGCCAGCAGGTGCTGCAAAGCCTCGTTAGTACTCCTTGTCCTGTCCATGGCTTCTTCGAGTTGGCGGATGCGAACTGTGTTGAGATTTGAGTTGGCATCCACTTCTACAACTCGACCTATTGCAGCTTGACCTTGCTCGACATTCCTGGCAATCCTTCAGATCATGATGGGTAGAACCTGATCTGCTGATCCTCCTTCGTTTATGTTGTAGAAACTTCGGTCTCCATTGTATGGCATGGGCTGACCCTGCTCTTCGCTCCATCTGTGCAAGGATATGGCCCACATAGGAGTGGGGCCCTGAAACGTCGGACGGGGGTTGGGGTTCAGAACTCCAGGGGGTAGGTTATTAACTTCTGGCTCGGAGTCGGAGTTATCCGGAAAGCCTTCTGCTCGGTGATCATCCAAGGGGATTGGGTGATCATCATCCGACTCTTCACTGAGCCATCCCCCATTACCCTGGTTTGGGTAGTACGGGTCGCCAGGAGGGTGGAAGCCAGCCATGGTATCTATGCGAGAAAAAAAAAGGGGAAAAGAAGAATTAATAGGCGTACTAACCTAAATTATTTATAAGATGGTCGTCACAAGTGGGACCAATACTTGCATAATGCATACTAATTACATGTGATTAGGGCAGGATAGTCCGTCGAATAAGTGACCCTAACTCTAAATCCACAACCAAACAAGGAACAGGAAGTAAAGCAAAGATCACAGATTCTATGTCTATAACGCCCTAGTCACATGTAACCGGAAAGTATCCATTTAACAACTATTGCTCCATCAGTAACGACCCTTTTTAGTTTTTCACAGATGTATGTTTTTTGAGGTACAGAATACTCCTATAGTATTCTAATGTTAACGTTATTATGGTAGTGTTGATAAGTTTTAGACTTGTTGTAACACCACAACCAAACTTAGGCACATGCTAGTCACTCCCAGGAAAACGTAGTTGATCAGGCTACATCCCCCTAAATGTGACTATATGTATCTAAGCTCAATTGTGCTATCCAACAATCTTAATACTTTTGTTTTGTTCTAGGACGATACTGACTTCTGTGTTTTATAGTGGTGTGTATATATATATATACTTAGTTAAATCTTTTAGATACTTAACAGTATATATTCTTGGTCAGAGTGTTTTAGTCCCGAAGTGTTTATAGTTCGTATATCTTTTATAGGTTGATATACTTGATTCACTATAAACAATGCTCTGATACCAATCTGTCACACCCCAAAACCGATAACGGCGGAATACGTTTCGGGGTGGATGACGTAGTGTACAGTATCATCACAATTGTATAATAGTAAAAGCAAGAAACATACAACCATTTCATTTACATAGTAAGTGTATTTACAAGTGTGTTTTGTAATGTTTGACAAACACCAAAAGTAAACAAAAATAAGAGATGGGTCTTCCATACTCCATCCTCTCCAAAAATGCTGCAGCTGTACCTGTCTATCTTTGACCTGAAGATACAAGTTATTTTGAAAAGAATATCAGCATAAAGCTGGTGAGTTCATAAGAGTTTAGTGTGAGTACTTCTATAAAAAGCATTAGAATCATTAGTATGAAAACTGAAGTTTGTAATCATAAGTAGTGGTAAAACCTAGAAAATCCTGTATTTCCCAGAACTGTACAGTAAATGAAAATCTTTAAGAAGTATGTTGTTTCTATCTTTGAAAGCCATTTATCATAAAAGTGTAATAGTGATTCACCATTTAGTAAGGCAATATAGTGAGTTATTCTTGGAGTACATAATAGTGGTGCAGCATCCTTTAGTATTAGATACTTATTTACTTCGGGATATTACTTCATCTTTCTTTTAGTATTTTAGTGCGGTTATAGTGTCTTTCTTGTATGTTACCAATAGTGTGAGTAATAGCGGACCCTCATGACCTTCCCAGTCATGCATAGTGTGGTAGAGTAAAGGCATCCCTGGGCCTGAGTGGCTCGGACTGAAGTTATCAGTCGGGATGTAATAGCGTCTGCCCCGTATAGATCTATACATATAGTGTCGTCTTCCTATCGGAAAACTTCGGGCGTAGTGTGTAGCGTATAGAGTATCTCGTAGTGGATTAATGAATAATCTCATGATTAGTACATTCTCTTGTATTATAGTGTAGTAGTGTTTTGTATAACTTGTATTGTATTCTCTTATTAGTGTATTGCTTCATAATAGGGAGAATTATAGTAGTGTAGAGTAGTAGTTGAAACAAGGGATAGAGTCCTTAACTATACCTATTATAGTTAAATTAGTGTGTGTAGTTCTAATCAGGTTAGTGATTTAGGCATCTAATGAAATAAGAAGTACTCGTAATCCGTACTAATATACGAGATATATAACTAAGAAATCAATGACAGTCGGACGGATAACCACTACCCTAAGCCCACAATCAAACAAGAAACAGGAAATAAGGCGAGCTATCGGTCCTAAGTCCTTCAAGTCTTATTTATATAAATATATTAGTATGGTTACATTCTTATAAGTAGTTTTGTTAAACAAAAGTGTTGTACAAAAGAAACATTTAAAACTTGTTTGTTTATCCAAAATAGTTTTGAAAACAATTGATTTATTTATAAAGCATAGTGATAAATCACATGTGATTTGAACTACAGGTTGTGAATCACATGTGATTAATTCTGTAATCTGAAAAATAGTCTTGTATAACTTTTCATAAACATGTATATTCAACTTGTATCTCCCCCTAAAACATATAAAACATTTGAAAGGTTCATTTAAGGGGTATGAACTCACCTGAAATCGCGGAAATCGGGTGAATCGGGTAAATCGGGTAAAAGTGTCGATTGAGCGTTTGGTACCCAATAACCACTTGAGCACCTCCTAGGACCCTAATGTCATATGAAATATGTATTTTACAAGAAGTTAATCATCTTATGCTTTTCATTGTAGTATTTGGACATTCTAGCATCGTTTTCGGGGTTTTAAGGCCTTAAAAGGGTTCCCAGGAGTGGTACAAGGTCATGAATGATTTACGGGAGGGTCCACGAGTTCACTCCCTTGGAGTTTATGGCCCAAAGGCCATCCTTTGGGAGTTTACGGCCGTAAGCCCCCTAGGCTTGGCCGTAAACTCTTGTGACACTCCAAAATGTATGATTAGGGCCTTATTTCACTTCCTTAATTTAATGATATGTGTCTTGGACTATTAGAAGGGATTAAACATCATAATTTGTGACATTTTTGGGGAGTTTACGGCCAAGACTTGTTCTTGGGACGTAAACTCAATTAAACCCTTCAAGATGTATGTTTTAATGGTACAACATGGTCTCATACACCTTAGATAAATCCTAGAGGGCCCTATAGTGAGTTTTGGGACAATTTGGCATGCATTTTTGGGGAGTTTACGGCCCAAGAACATCCTTGGCCGTAAACTCTTCATTTTGTATCCAAATGTGAAGTTAAATGGTACAACACACTTCCAAAGGCCTTAGATAAAATCCTTACATGCATTTGAGGGGTTTTGGGACTTGTTTGACACAAAAACATGGGTGTTTACGGCCCAAGCTTATCCTTGGCCGTAAACTCCTCTTTGCCATGAAATGATGTTGTTTGATGCATTTAAGCCTTCCTTGTTGTCAAGTCTAAATTGCCAAACACCCTAGATGAGTTTTTGGGGCTTTAAACAAGTGTTTTTGGGGTGTTTGAGGTGTTTACGGCCTAAGCACAAGCTTGGGCCGTAAACTCCTTTTTAGGCTCTAATTTCTTGTGTTTTAGTGTCCAAAGTCCCCTAGGTTAATGCCATAACTAGTCCATGAGCTTAAAGGAAGGAAAAACAAAGTCTTTGGCATGATTTTGGGGGTTTACGACCTAAGGAGCTTCTTAGGCCGTAAACTCCTTTATGGCCCTTGATTTCTATGATTTTGGACTCTAAATGCAGTAAAGTATGTTTAGATTAAGATAGGGGATGAGTCCTTACGTTTGGAAGTCGGAAATTCGCGGATTTGGGGTCGATTTCGGGTCTAGAGAGAGAAAGTAGTGAGAGAGAGGTGAAAGTGTGATAAAAGAGTCCAATTGTAGTGTTCAAGCGTTTTTATATGTCTCGGGTATTGTACCCGATACACGGTTACCCGATGCTAAAGTTTAACGGGGTTAAAACTTTTTACCCGGGTGAAGTGGTTGAAAAGTAATATAACTTTATTTAGTTAAACGGGGTTAACATTTGCAAGTTATAATTACTCATGATAATACCGGAACATATAATTAACTAAATATTTATTTATTGACGACCCAAACAATACCGAGAAATAACATATAATGACGCATTCCGTTAGTGAAAATAGGGTTTGTAACGGGAATAGATTTGGGGTTGTCACAGGTGCCATCACTAAATCATTGAGGGGCCCAAAGATATCGCTTTTATCCTACTTCGGATAAAAGGAATGTATAAACTTTGACTCAATGCTCGCTTGCACTCACTTACCGAATTACACACAGCAATATGTTTTATAACACCAAGTTACTGGTGCGTTTACATATTATCAATGTGTAACCGACTCGCAAGTTACAACTCACACATCTCGGTTTCAAGAATATAAGATATTATTGTCTCACCAATCACTCGTGATAAAATTCATGAAATGATCCAAGTGAGTGTGGGTTTAATCCAATGCTCAAATCATATTCATAAGCACTCATAAACGTTGCAGCAAATAATTGCTTATGTCTAATACACTTTAGACAATCCACACACCAATTCACGATAGTCTTCATTCATACCTACTTCCAACATATGAACGACTGTGGTCCATTCGAATAATTTGACTGTTTTGAACCAATTAAATTATTCAGTAGGTCAAAACATGCAAAGTGAAACACAAGAATAATACTAATCCCATATGGCCCCAAACTCTGGGTATAAATAAAACATTTTATTTAATCACCATATTCATTACTCATTATTTGTTGTTTCGGGTAATCAACTTCTTACTTGAATTAGTACTACACTTGTCCCATGCTCTCAGCATGCACACAATGTTTACCTACGGTCCTTACTTTGTGAAATAGATCAAATGAACACATTTCCAATCATACTCATTTCACAACTCCCAATCCTTATCATAAGTATAAGAATATCAAATTCTTGTTACTTATGCTATATTCTTACATTTTATGCAATGATTCTTTCATAAAGTTATAGCTCAAAATCATCAAGACTTGGCTAATCTCTATCAGAAACAATTCTATAGATATGATTTCTCTCACTGAAATTACATTCCTTTGAACATCGTTCTTGCATAAAAGTCTCTAATCTAGATATAGATTCTCAATATCCAAATCCCAATATGGAAACATTTCCATATTTTCCATATGGCAATTCATTCTTAATAGAATCTTATCTATTCATAATAATGTCGATATGATCCATCCAATACTATACTTCCAACTACTCACAAGCAACCAATCCTCAACGAGCTTTGGATCTTCCTTTGATAGTTGTTTAATTATCTTAGTCAAAAACCGATTCTTGTCCTTTTTTCCTCTTAATGAGCTAGACATTTGGAAAATTTTAGAATGGTCAAATTTTATAGCATTTGCAATCGATCCTTTACCCGAAGGGTATGGGATACGATGCATAATGTCTTACATGCTATGTATCCTTGACTAAATTTATTAACATTCCACAACCTAATCATTTAGATTTGAAATGAAGCATAATATTATCTCCCTTAATTATAGCAAAAGAACTATTCAATCCTTACGACTTTGCAAAGTATAACTCTTGTTTTCTATAATTAATATTGCTAACTTGCAATACTTACCTTAATAATCATACAAGCACAACATTTATGCTCCCACTATCATGATGATTATTATCATATAAGCATAACACTTATGCTCCCACTAGCTTTGACATGTTTTAGAAAACAACTGAATTTCCAAAAACAATACTTATTGAATTTATGAAGTTCATATTTCTAATATCTAATGCTTTGATAATCTTTTATCTAAACTTCTTAAACTTATACACCTTTGCCTTAGATAACTCATATGTGTGTCTTAAACAATTCAGACTAATTGCCAAATCTCATAATTCGAATTATGGAAAGGGATACCGTAACCATAATCGAATTCGACAATACAATTTTGACAATCACTATCTTCATAAAATCTCTCTTAGTGAAATCATTTCCTCACAGTGATCTTCATGAAGGAGAAAATCTTATGACACTTATACTTTAATGGTGTATGTGTTCCTATCCATGCGAATTGTCAAAACCAAAGTTTGCAACAAATCCAAACTCATATGGACTGAACTTTCTTAATCTTGATTTCTTGCCTTATGGTAATACGAGTGCCCACCATGTCTTCCAAGTAGTTAAGCAGCTCACCCTTTCCTATCAATGTACTTTTCATTGATCATGGTGCTTGCCTTTTATGCATTCAAATGAGAACTCATAGAACTCACATGCATAATTAACTCAATTGGAATGGCACAGAAACAAAATAATGTCAACACGATAGGTCATAAACCTTAAGTTGTGTGCTAGTGATGATTGATAAGGTTTATTCTTGATTAGTTTTTGAAACTTTTCAAGACCATTAAGACTCCCACTGACTCCTTGACATATAAGATTCTTTTTTCAATAAACATTTCTCGACAAACAAATATTCAAGAGTTAGTGTAGCTTTTATCAAGACAAAACACTTCACGAAATTGGTCCTAGTTGGTCATTGTCTTATCCAAGACATCACAACTTTCCAATTTCAAATGTGCAAGAATAAGAAAACCTTTTTCAAATTCCACATTTGATGAATGTTATAAACCTTCTTAAGACTTGTCACTGAATTCACAATCTTAACTCTAAGACTTGTTTTTAGAACGAAGTATGATTGACTTCTTGATTTAATCATTTCTTCAATTCTTGATTCCTATTCTTAGACATACGATTGCACTAAGACTCACTTAGAGGATCAATTGAGATATGGTTCTTAATCATTATGACCTATCATAAAACATAATAAAAGGTACTCTCCCTTCTTCTTAGAATAGAAAAACTTTTATCTTTCTGCCTACTTGATTCTTCTTATTCGTTCTGCTATTGATTTTGACTCTTTCAATCAACTCGGAATTACACTTAATTTTATAAGTATAATCATATTTACTAAACCTTTAGTAAATCATGACAAATATCTTTGTCACTCTTGTGGTGGATTTGATCAACACACAACCTTGTGTATTTTATCTCCTAATCTTTATCTTGACACTTTGTCAATGAATTAGTCTAATTTCCAAATATGAAATTTCTCATTCATTATGCAACCAAGTCGTATGATTCCAAGTTTCTGTCTAATTGAAACTTGGGCGATGAGAAACTTTCCCTATTTGGTAAATTCTTGACCTTTCCACAAATAACATAAGTAAGAATCAAATCCATTATTGCTAATAATAGAAACTTAGAAACATCAATTTTTCATACACTCCATTGCAAGGATAAATAAATAATATAAAATCAAAATTTATTTTATTGCGGAAAAAATTGTCCTTACAATGCAATTCAATTGAAAAACTATGTTAATAAATATTTCTTAGCAATCTTATTCTAACTCCAAGTAGTAGCTCAAGATTCTAATCTTCATGTAATGCGATCGAAATCCATTTCTTCACGATTAGATTCCGCTCGCTTCTTCCCTTAAGCTTCCTCTATTTTCTTTGATCCTACAAAACATTAAAATGTAATCTTATCAAATCATGTATTAAGAATCTAGAATAGGAATTTAAAAGAGTTAGTTAATGGATTTTACCTAAAGTAGAGTCATACGTTTTGACTCTCCCATCTCTTAGATCTCTTAGGTAAATAGGGCATCTTCGTCTCCAATGTCCCTTCTCTTGGCAATAAAAGCAAATTGACTCTTTTGGAACAGCACACATAACTACTTCTGACTTTGCCTTTCTCTTATGATCAAACTTTTCGATCATTGCATGCCTATCGTTGCCATTGCCTATATCCATAGAGGTCTGGAAGGCAGATCCACCAATCCACTTTGCTTTTCCAGTGTGCCAAATCAATGTGGATTCAGCAGCAATAAGTATATAGGTGAGATCGATGAGGGTTACGTCGTGGTTCACCATATAGTACTCTCTTATGAACTCATTGTTGGATAAGGTGTCTAAGTCCATAACTATTTCTTGTATGTACTTGATCCGACCCGGCATGGTCCATTTGGGTTGCATGGTACCATGCAATTGGATAGACTAAAAGAGAGAAATAACACTTGTGGTTTATTAATATATTATAAGTTCTAATATATTAATAATATTATTTAATTAGTTTGATCAAGAATTAATTTAGAATTAATTAAGTGATCAAAAGATAACTAATTAAATATATGGGTTGATTATGTAAATCATCCATATCTTGTATAGTGGGCTAAGAGGCTCCATGGATAATCAAGTTGGGTTAAACCCATTGGATGGTCCATGGAGGCTCCATGGGAGTTACAAACCCATGGGTCGTGGAAATGAAGAGTCATGACACATTAGGATTTACATGGTGTAACCCTAGATGTGTCAACACTATATAAGAGTCTCATACTCTCCGAAAATCGGTTAGACAAGAAACAAGAGGGCTAGAGCCGATTTCAGTGTGTTACACTTTCTCTCCAAGTTTACTCCATAGCATTTGGTGTTGTGTGAAGCATTTGAGGCATCACACTTGGGGTGCTAGGCTCACAAGGTTTCAAGGAACACCTAAAACAACAAGGTATGTAGTTCTATCTATTATTCAAGTTAAAAATGTTCCCCATGTATGCTAGATAGGATCATAGCCTTGGAAATCAATCTTGCATGATAATTAGACAAACATAGATCCAAGGTTATTAGGGTTGCATGTACACTTAGGAAGTTTTAGAATGCTCAAAACCCATAAGTGGTATCAGAGCCTAGGCTTGCTTGTTTGATTTTTGTGCAAACTGATTGAAAAATCGAGTTTTTTGCTTTCTGCCCGTATGAACTCGCCGAGTCCATGACCAAATGCAAGCTACTCGTCGATTCAGTTCATGCACTCGACGAGTAGAGGCTGCAGTTTTCAAAATTTTGGTTCTTATTGCTGGAAATGGACTAGGAATATTACCCTAAACTGTTTTGGTGTTTTAAAACTTGTTTTAGTTGGTGTAATGTTCATGTTAATCCATTTACAACAACAAGTTATCAAAAGTACAAGTTTTTAAGTGTAATTTTTGATTCATGAAAGTGTTCATATTCATGTTCTTGATCTTATGATGTTTAGATGATCATAGGAATTATTTGTAACCAATGTGGTAGATTAATTCATGATCTTTATGTGTTTTAATGGAGTCCATAACTTGTCCTCAAGTTATGGAAAACCAAAAGTCATTTTGCTTTAAAACCATTAAAAGAACACATGGGTTATAAAATGAAGAGTCTTCATTTTTAGTACCCTAATAAACTCATAAGTTACAAGAAATGAAAAGTTTTGAAAGTTTAGAAAACATGCCCTCAAGTTTTGGAACAAGTAAAGTCTTGATTAAAACTTTAGTTCCAACCCTTAGAATTTTAAAAGTTAAAATTCAAACCTTATACTTATAGTATTATGATTTAATAATTATATATATATATATATATATATATATATATATATATACACACACACACACACACACATGTATGTATAAGAACAAAATCGTCTTACCGCTAGTATACCTCATTCATGAAGCCGGTCTATAAGGTGGGTATAAGGTTGTTGCCTATAAAATGGCAACTTAATGGGTGTCCATGCTCACCCACCGCTTGCTTGACTAGTGGAGGGTCATTAGCCGAACGGGTAAGACAAGGACTTATAAATTCTCATTAAAAGTATAATGATAATTATAAAGTAACTAAATTTTTTATAAATTCCCAATCTTAGTTACTTTAGGAAAAATGTGAATAAGGTGCTAATCCATGAAATTACACTTTGTACCTTGTTTAAGTCGTTGGTGGAGCGTGTGTGGTTTACCGGCACACTAACTTGGACTTAACAAGGAAGGCAAAGGGTGACTTAAGGTTTTCCATGAGGTCGGAAGGAGCGTGTGTGGTTTACCGGCACAACGATTAAGTGAAAAAACATTAAGGGTACCAAGTAATTTGCATGGTTATTTCACACCTTGTTTTGTGATCCTCGGCATCCCAGTCACAAAACATGAAGGGCACACTCGAGATTGAAACATGCCATTGAAAAGTTTAATGAATCTCAAAGAATCTAGGAATTTCTAAAAGCCAAATAAAACCTAATAATTTGTATTTCATTTTCATGGTGGAAATTGGTGAATAGTCATTCACCTACCTTTCAAATATATTATAACTTGGATTACGACATCCCTCTTCTAGGTTATAATATATTGTGATTGGATCCTAGCTTAATATTACATTTGGGTGTTTTATTAAGGACTATCCCTATATCTAAACTAAACTTACTTACTTCTTTTCAAATGTCTTCCAACAATGTTACTCCTGGCACAAACCCTACACGCTCCTTCTCTCTCATGAACCTTTTTGGGAGAGTCATCTTTGATGGATCCAACTTTACTAACTGGATCAGAAACATCAAGATGGTCACTCGTTACGAGAACAAGGAATATGTTCCTGACAAGGAGCTCAAGGTGCCTGAGCCAACTGCTACTCCTGAGGAGTTTGCTGAATATGAGGCACATGAAAGAGATGTAACCAAAGTGGCATGCATCATGATGGCCACCATGATAACCGAGCTCCAAAAGTCCTATGAGGACTACTATCCTTTTGAGATGCACTAGGATTTGATGGACCGCTACCATCAGAGTGCTCGTCAAGAGTGATATGAAATGATCTCCTCTATGATCACAACCCGAATGAAAGATGGCGAACCCATCACCAGCCACATGCAGAAAATGCAAAGGTATGTGGATAGATTGATGAAGTTGAATGTGAACTTCCCTGAGGATTTAGCAATAGATATTATTTTGCACTCCTTACCTTCGTGTTATGATCAATTCCGCATGACATACCACATGAATAAGGAGGAAGTTACACTTAGCAAACTTCAGGGACTCCTAAAGACCGCAGAATCAGGTCTTAAAGGTAAGTTGGTTGTGACCACTCTTGCTACTACTCCAAACTCAACACCTGTCCTGGAAATCGGGAAAGGTAAAGGGAAAAAGAGAAAGAACCCTTCGAAGGGTAGCAAGGGTAATACCCTTGATGGCTCCTCTTCTAGCGGAACCAAGAAAGGTTTTGTTACACCTTCTTCTGATCCCAAAGAGGCTGAATGCTTCTACTGCCATGAAAAGGCGCACTGGAAGCGTAATTTTCCAAAGTACCATCAAGACTTGAAGGATGGGAAGGTTAAACCCAACCATGCAGGTTTTTACACTATCCCATCTAATAATTCACTCTATTCTAACTCTTGGATCCTTGATACCTGTTGTGGTATTCATATTATTCTCAATTGCAGGGACTAAGAAGAAGTGAGAATGTGGAGCATGGAGAGATAAACTTGATCATGGAGAATAGGAAAGTTTCACCTGTCACCAAGATTGGAGTTTATACTTTGTTGCTTAGTAGTGGATTTAGTTTAGATTTGAATAAATTTTGTTATTCTACAGAAATGGCAAGAAATATTATTTCCTTTCATGCATTGTATAAAAAAGGTTTCACCTTTTCATTTGATAATGTAGTTGGTTCGATTAATGCTTTCTTTAATAATAGTCTTTGTTTTAAAGCATTACCTTGTGATGGCGTGTATGAAACTGTATTTGTTGTAGATAATTTAGGAAATGATGTTTTGTGTATTGATTCTCCTAATAATAATAACTTGGATAAAGCATCACTATGGCATTGTTGTCTTGGACATATAAGCAAGAAACGCATAGGCCAACTCCAAAAAGATGGAGTCTTATAGTCATTTGGCCTAAAGTCTGATGATAGTTGCGAATCATGCTTACTTGGAAAAATGACAAATTCACCCTTCACATGTTCTTGTGAGAGGGGTGATGGGTTTGTTGGACCTTGTACACACGGATGTATGTAGACCATTCAAACATGCCATAAGGGATGCTAATCGTTATTATTTGACTTTTACTGATGATTACAGTAGATATGGATATGTCTACTTAATCAAGCATAAGTCAGAGAATTTTGAAAGGTTTAAAGAGTTTAAATAGGAAGTCGAGAATCAATTGGGCAGGAACATTAAGATGCTTCGATCCGATCGTGGTGGTGATTATCTTAGTACTGAGTTCCTCGACTATCTAAGGGAATGTGGGATTGTCTCACAATTGACACCTCCTAGGACACCACAGTTGAATGGTGTAGCTGAAAGGAGTAATCGAACCTTGTTGGATATGGTTCATTCCATGATGAGTCAAGCTACGCTACCAATCTAATTTTGTGGGTATGCCTTAGAGACTGCCACCCATATCCTTAATCTGGTTCCTACAAAAAAGGTTGCCAAAACACCTCACGAGATGTGGATTGGAAAAGTTCCTAGACTAGCCCACATCAAGGTTTGGGGTTGCGAGGCTTTCGTGAGACGCGAGACTCATGAAAAGCTCGAACCTCGAAGTGAGAAGTGTATTTTCATCGGCTACCCACAAAAATCCTTTGGTGTTCTTCTTTTAAAAACCTAGTGAGAATGAGGTCTTTGTAGCAAGGAGGGATGACTTGAGAGAGAGAGAGAGAGAGAGAGAGAGAGAGTTCATAAGCCAAGTAGATAGTGGGAGGCTAATTGACCTTGAAGAACTTTAAGAGTCAAGTGGTGAAGGAACCTCAAACCCTAGCAGTCAACTTGAGGATGAACCTCCTATTGATCCAATTATACCTCCAGTTGTACCTCTGAGGCGTTCCGCAAGGGCTAGGAATGTACCTGAGCATTACTATGGTTTTCATATTACTGCGGAAGGTGAGACACTTATTAGTGATGAAACACTAGTAGGTCTAGATGAACCTAAGAGCTATGCGGAAGACATGGCAGGCCCTGATTCTGCTAAATGGAAAGAGGCAATGGATAGCGAGATACAATCCATGTATGACAATCAAATTTGGAACTTGGTTGACAATGTGCCAGGTCGCAAGACAGTTGGGTGCAAATGGATATTCAAGAAGAAGACCAACATGGAGGGTAATGTACAAACTTATAAGGCTTGAATAGTAGCAAAGGGCTTCTCTCAAACGCTTGGAGTGGATTATGATGAGACCTTCTCTCCAATAGCCAAGATTAAGTCCATTAGGGTATTGTTATCCATAGCTGCATTTAATGACTACGAAATATGGCAAATGGATATCAAAACCGCTTTCCTTAATGGAAAGTTGGCTGAGGATGTTTACATGAATCAGCCAGAGGGTTTTGTCAGACCAGAGTACCCTAATAGAGTGTGTAAGCTTGAGAAATCCATCTATGGATTAAAGCAAGCACATCGCAGATGGAATCCATCCTGGTAAGGCTCACTTGACAGTGGTAAAGAACATTCTCAAGTACCTGCGGAGGACTAAGGACTGGGTCCTTACCCTTCGTGGGAGTGATGACTTGAGAGTTGTAGGGTATAGTGATGCTAGCTTCCAGACTGATAGGGATAATTTCCGCTCTCAGTCAGGCTGGGTCTTTAGCTTAAATGGAGGAGAAATCTCTTGGAAAAGTTCCTAGCAGGAGACAGTGGCTGATTCAACTTGCAAATCAGAGTATATAGCGGCAAGCGAGGCGGAAAAAGAGGCTATATGGCTAAAGAACTTCATTGGAGACCTTGGAATCGTACCAGCTATATTGAAGGCTATAGAGATTTTGTATGATAGTGAAAGTGCAGTTGCCTTAGCAAAGGAACCAAGGGATCATGGGAGATCCAGACACATCGACAAAAAATATCATTTTATCAGACATCGCATAGAAGAAGGACTTCTCGTGGCAAAGAGAGTATCATCGGATGAGAACCCAGCAGATCCCCTCACGAAGGGACTGGGTAGGGTTAAGCATCTTCAGCATGCTAGGAGCATAGGGCTGAAGGATGATATTAGTTTTTAGTAGCTAGATAATTTTGAAATTTGTAAAATGTAATTGACATTTGATGATGAATAAAAATTGTGTTTATTTATATGTAAAGTGTTGCTATCGCTTGTCAATCGTTTACTATTATTTCTTTTGCATGTTTTGACTTCTAGAATATTTATGTTGCTTTACATATTATTCAAATTATCCACAGTCAATCATATGTTGGAAGTAGATATGAAGTAAGACTGTCATGAGTTGGTTGTAGAGGTCTATGATGTTGGACATGGCCTCAACACTCATGAGTGCTCATAAGTTCTGAGTATTGGATTCAACTCACGCTTGTTGGTATCACTTCATGGAATTCATCTTGAGTGATCGGAAGATGGTAATATCATATAATTCTTCAAACCTAGAGATATGACTTGTTAACTATAAGTTAGTTATGCATTGAATGTGCGCAACTACATTGGTAACTCGATGTTATAAAACATGTGTTTGTGTGTAATTTAACAAGTAGGAGAACAAGCATATGAGTCGAAGTTTATCTTTTCCTTCTTGGATTAGAAGATAATATTTGGGCCCCTCGATGATTTTGTTTTGACCTATGTACCGGGCCTGGTCAAAACTAAGTTGATGTCTTCAATTAAGTTCTATGTCAAACAAATCGGAAATCGGGAAACAAACTACTAGACAATAAGCAAGACCGTATTCCATGTGTTTGTCTGGCTGATATCTAGAATAGAAGATTATATGATCCCTTATCTAAAATGGCGTACCATCATCTTCTCAGTTCCGAGAAACTTGACAAGAGCTACGATTGCGGATCGGTTCCTGAAGTCATACTTGCAGTTATAGTTATTAGACTTATCCAAGTGGGAGACTGTTGGATAAGGTGTCTAAGTCCATAACTATTTCTGGTATGTACTTGACCCGACCCGGCATGGTCCATTTGGGTTGCATGGCACCATGCAATTGGATAGACTAAAAGATATAAATAACACTTGTGGTTTATTAATATATTATAAGTTCTAATATATTAATAATATTATTTAATTAGTTTGATCAAGAATTAATTTATAATTAATTAAGTGATCAAAAGATAACTAATTAAATATATGGGTTGATTATGTAAATCATCCATATCTTGTATAGTGGGCTAAGAGGCTCCATGGATAATCAAGTTGGGTTAAACCCATTGGATGGTCCATGGAGGCTGCATGGGAGTTACAAAACCATGGGTCATGGAAATGCAGATTCATGACACATTAGGGTTTACATGGTGTAACCCTAGATGTGTCAGCACTATATAAGAGTCTCATACTCTCCAAAATCGGTTAGACAAGAAACAAGAGGGCTAGAGTGAGTTTGATAATTAGACAAACATAGATCCAAGGTTATTAGGGTTGCATGTACACTTAGGAAGTGTTAGAATGCTCAAAACCCATCATTCACTATATGAGTCAGGAAGTGACTGAAGAACCCAATCAACAACCAGCTCCTCACATACAACATGATCCCAACATTCTTAACATATCAACTTGTGACTTCATCTCTAGGACATGTGCACACACTAACTTTCCTTCTTCATGTTTACTTGCCAAAAGGGCTTGAGTGAGTTTGAACTTTTCAATCTTTTTGAACTTGTGGGTTAGGGAGAACAATAAGAGGAGGTGGAGCAGTGAAGCATGATCTCGTGTTCCTCGATCGAATCGTGGAATATCATCTTCATGTGAAAAGCTTGTTCCACGGGATTTGGGAAGACCATAGTTGTCATACTTTGACATCTACAAAATAGGAGAAAAATTCAAGTTAGTTGATTCATTGAGTCCTTAATAAATTACCCAAATGACATATTAAGGCTACAACCCAATACAATACTCTACAACCTAGAAGAGGGATGCCGTAATCTAGTTGAAGAATATTTGAAGGTAGGTAAATGACGATTTACCAATTTCCACCATGAAAAACGAAAAAGAAATTTAAGTTTTAAATATATTGAAAATTCCTAGATCTTTTGAGATTCATTGAACATTTCAATGGCATGTTTAAATCTCGATATGCCCCTCGATTTGTGACTGGTATGCCGAGGATCACAAAACAGGGTGTGAATAACCATGCCAACTTACATGGTGCCCCCACATGCTACAGTCACCTATTCGATGTGTCGGTTACCGACACACGCTCCACCGAACTATGACAAACATTGAGTCAACCTTTGATACCTTTGCTTAGAATCATTTAATGTTCCGGTTAACCACACACGCTCCACTAATGTCTTCACAAGGGCACAAAGTGTAATTTCATGGGATTGCATCAATTCACTTTTGCCTAAAGTAACTAACATTGGGAATTTTATAAAAGCATTTACTTACTTTTGTATTTCATTATACTTATAATGGAAGGTTTATGTCCTATCCTACCCATTCGGCTAATGACCCTCCACTAGTCAAGAGTGCGGTGGGTAAGAGTGGATACCCATTCAATCGCCATTTTATAGGCAATTTCCTTAAACTCCCCTAATAGATCAGCTTCGTGAATGAGGCCTACTAACGGTAAAATTGACTTTTACTCATACATATATATATATATATATATATATATATATATATATATATATATATAAATATAATAATTATACTTTTAATTTAATTAAATTGTAAACCAAATCTTTATGGATTTACTAAATATCTTTTAATTATACACTTTAATTAATTAATAAAACCATAAGGGTGTGATTTGAACTTTTCAAAACTATACTAGGGTTTTAGAATTTAACATTTCTAAATTAAACTTTTAATCAACTTTTAAATTCCAAAACTTGAGGGCAAGTTTCGAAACATTTCAAAACATTAGGGTTTTAACTATTTAAATTTCAAAACAAAACATTAAAGTTTTAATTTAAACTATAAAACTTACATGGGCATAATTGAAACTTTTTCACAACACAAGGATCAAATAACAAATTATAGAAATTAAACAATTAATTTTGTCATTATCTATATTTGACCTAATTTCAATTTCTTGCAAGATAAGTTACCCAATTAATACAAATAATCAATCTTTAATCATATAAGAAAGTTATTATCTAATCAATTGGTAATTATCTTGTGTTTTGGCAAGGATAATCTTTTAGAAACATTAAAAATCGTATTTTATCAGTTTTAAATGAATATGGTAATTATCCTTAAGCAAAACAGCAAGTAAATCCGAAATTTCCTCTGTCTGACGCTCCAAATCGCCGAGTCACACATTGCAACTCGCCGAGTAGGGCAGACTCGCCGAGTCCATGTAGTGACTCGCCGAGTCAGTTCGAACAGAAGGCCATAATTCGATTTTCAGTAAATAATTCAACATAGCATCACATACAACAGAAACCAATCAAGACTTTAATACCATTGATGGGTTTTAACCATAAGAACAATCTTATATGCTCATACAAACGCTAATGCTTGGATCTAGGTTTCTCTATTGTACATGCAATGTATCCAAGACTTACAATCTTAGATCTAACATATTATAAACTGAAATTAGGGTTTAGAGAATTACCTTTGATTGTTATGTAGCAATAACAATCTCAATTCCTCCTTACAATGACTTTACAAATCTTAGAGTCACAATTGTCACTCCTCTAATGGCTCACAAACACCAAGAGCAAGAGGATGAAGAATAAAGAAAGAGGAGGCTGCCAAAAACCATCCAAAACCCTAAGGAGTTCCTTCCACACGTTTTTGGTGCTCTAGGGATCTTTGAATAGTGAGGTTATTAGGGTTATCTAACAAGGAAACCCTAATTTGGATGCTTAGGCCCTAAGTAACCCATGGACTTCTTCCTTAAAGGCCTAGGATGATTTCTAATGGGTTTTCCCTTAGAATTCGTCCACCCCTCTAATATGGAGTCCATTAGATCAATATTCAACTATCATACAATTGACAGTTCTAGTCCCTTAAGTTTAATTAATGTCTTTTAGCCACAAAATTAATTCCTAATTAATTATTGACTAATATTAATTAAACAATATGATTTCTCCTTTAATATATTATTCTCATAATATATTAATAAATCATAATTAATCCTTTCTCTCCATAATTCATCCTATCAAGTTTCTTTGGTGAAGACAACCCAAAAGGACCATGCACCATCGGGTCAAGTACATACCAAAATAGTTACGGACTTAGACACTAATCCAACACTATTTTGGTATTTACTTGACCCGATGATGCATGGTCCTTTTGGGTTGCCTTCACTAAAGGAACTTGATAGGATGAATTATGGAGAGAGATGAGTAATTATGATTTATTAATATATTATGAGAATAATATATTAAAGGAGAAATCATATTGTTTAATTGATATTAGTCAATAATTAATTAAGAATTAAATTTGTGGCTAAAAGACATTAATTAAACTTAAGGGACTAGAACTGTCAATTGTATGATAGTTGAATATTGGGCTAATGGACTTCATATTAAAGGGGTGGATGAATTCTATGGGGAAACCCATTAGAAATCGTCCTAGGCCTCTAAGGAAGGAGTGCATGGGTTGCTTAGGGCCTAAGCAGTCAAATTAGGGTTTCCTTGTTAGATAACGCTAATTGCCTCAATATTTAAAGGACCCTTGAGACTCAAAAACGTGGTGAACTAATTCCGTAGGGTTTGTACACGTTTTTGGGTGCCTCCTCTCTTATCATTCTTCATCCTCTTGCTCTTGGTGTTTGTGATCCATTAGAGGTGTGACACTTGTGACTCTAAGCTTTCTAAAGTCATTACAAAGGAGGATTTGAGATTGTTATTGCTACATAACAACCAAGGTAAGATCTAAACCCCTATCTTATGTTAATATGATTAATTGTATGCTAGATCTAGGGTTTATAGCTTTGGATATTCAATTGCATGTTCATTAGACAAACTAGATCCAAAAGCTATTAGGGTTTGCATGTACATCATAGGAATGATGTTTTGATTAAAACCCATCACATACAACTTTGAACAAAAAAGTAGAGAAACCTAGCATACTAAAATATTTTCAAAATTAGGATGAGGAGAATCATACCTTGATTGTTGTATAGTAATAACAATGCAAATCCTTACGTTGTTGAAGCCTTAACAATAAGCGTCACACATGTCACGCCTCTAATGGTTCACACCCAATACTAGCAAAGGAAGATGGTTAGGACAATAAGCGTCACACATGTCACGCCTCTAATGGTTCACACCCAATACTAGCAAAGGAAGATGGTTAGGACGACAAAAGAGAGGCTCCAAAATTCTAGCTAGGTCTTCTAAATCCCAATGCCCAAAATTTTAAACCCTATTTGTAGTGTAGTCAGCAAGACCCTAGATAAGCCCAAATCCAATATCAACTTAAACTGGTTAATTATCCACCTTCTTGTTTATCCACCTAGGAATATTCTAGAACTCTTAGGCCTTAAGAAAATTGACCAAGCATATGGACGGTTCTAGATTGCCTCTTGCTCAACTATTGAACAATTGCACTTAAGTCTCTGCACTTTTAATTAATTCCTTTCATCCCAAAATTAGTTCCAACTAAATTTTGATTAAATATTATTTAAATATTATAATTTCTAATTAATATATTATTTTAATAATATATTAAGAAATGATTTATTTTAATTTATTTATCAAATAATAAATCAAAACTCTCTCTTTAAATATCTTCCTGTCTAGTTGCTAGTCTTGAGGGCAACCCAAAATGATTGTGCTACCATCAATTTAAGTATATACCAAATATAGTTATGGGATTAGATACCTAATCCGACAGTCTCCCACTTGGATAAGTTTAATAAATGTAGTTGACAATATAACTTCTAGAATTGATTAGTAAATTATAGCTCTGAAAAGCCGTTGTCGAAGTCTGACCTATTCAGTTAAGTGTCCTAATATATGTGCTAAAATATTCCTTCATTCTATAAGATATCGTACAGACATAAGCCATGCATTTTAATCAATCTCATTGCCGATGTTTTTGTTTCCCGATTTCGGATTTATAACGACTGAAATCTGACTACTAATTGAACACATCAATTTAGTCCAGGCATGGCCAAGAACTTGTAAGTCAACACCAAATCACCTAGGGACCCAAGGATATTGCTTTTCCCATTAAGGCAAAAAGAATGAATAAACTTTGACTTATATGCTTGCACTATTTACTCATCAAATCACGCACAAGGAATGATGTGTTTACATATTATCAATGCACAACTGACTCGCAAACAACTCATATATCTCCATTTCAAGAATATAAGATATTATCCTCATAGAATTACTCGTGATAAAATCCATGAAGTAATTCTCTAAGCGTGGGTTAATCCAATACTCAAAATCCCCATTTTCTAAGTATTCATAAACATTGTTGCAAAACTTTTGTTATGTCTAATCCCCATAGACAATCTATAATTCTATTTATGACAATCTTGATTTGCTACTTACTTCCTAAAGTATGAGCGACTGTGGAGTTTTGAATAATCAAATTATTCCAGAAGTAAAACATGATTAGTGAAACACAATTATAGCCTAACTAACTATGGTCTTAAACTATTGAACATACATAAAAATCTTATTACTTAATCACCATATTAATTAGACTTTATTAATTATATAATGTTTTGAGTAATCAACTAAACTCCTCAATTAAACATCATCCATGCCATGTTATTAAACCTGGATACTATGTTTCTCTATGGTCCTTCCTTTGTGAACATATCAATCGTACATTAATACAATGATGCTCATTTCACAATTACAAATTCTTATCAGTAATAAATTTGTAACACTAGTCAAAATAGGTCAATAACAATCACATGTGATTATGCCAATCATGTAATGTGAATTTGTTAAACTAGTAATGTGATAAACTTACTATGTAGTTCATGATAAATTCTAATACAAATATGAACTTTCATACCTTCTTTATGATACAACTCAAAGCATACGTCCTTACGATTCCAAAAATATAGAGAACGTCTAAATCTGACTTCGCATGAAGAAGTTATGATAAACCCTAATACTATAAATTTCTATAATAAGATGAATTTAAAATAGAGTTATAATTAGCTATTGGAATCTAAAATAGAGTGGTAGTACTTGTAAATACCTATGCGTGGATATAAATAACGTCAAAAACAGAGTTTGTATGAAAACGTTACGACCTTCCGAAGATACAGCTCTTTGAGAGCGTGACACGTGTCAGAAACCCTAATCTGACTGAGCTCACGACGTAATCATGGATGTTCGCGACATGAGGAGTCAAAACGCCACACTTCGGAGCTAGAAGATGCATGGAACGTCTACGGATTAATAAGTAAAAAGATCACGACATGAGCAAGCATTTTCTCACGTTGTGAGGAGTCAACGGGACCCCATCCGAAGCTAGTGACCAAATGGTGGGTCTACGAATTGAGCAGCATCGAGCTCATGATGTGAGCATGCTTGGTTCACATTGCAAGAGGCCAAAAATCACCCTATAAATAGTCATTTCGACCCCAAGGCTTATTACACCTAAAACTCTTCCTTCCCTCTCGTTTGTTGAGTCCATTTTGCATCCCGAGCCCGACGATCTCGAACCGCTGACAGTTTCTAGTTAGATTACATAAAATCACGCTACTAAGGCGAGTTTCACGGCCCCACTTTTTAATGTTTTTCGAGGGAAAACGCATGCTATATATTGAATACAAGTTAATACTATATTTATATGATAGTATGTTCGTTAATCAGGATATAGTTATTTTGTATCTATACAACTATCATAATATTGCTAGCATGCTATTGTTATAGAACTATACTAATGTAGATCTTGAGTTATACTTGGGATTCTATATATATATATATATATATATATATATATATATATATATATATATATATATGTTGTGTGCAATATATTTCTAGAGTTATACTCGGAAGTTCTATATTTTAATTGATAAGTATGTTGTTATTGTTTGTTTTATGTCAAGATAAAACCAGGTATGTTATATGTTGTTATTATTGGTTTTATGTCAAGATAAAACCTCGTATGTTATATGTTGTTATTATTGGTTTTATTTTATGATAAAACCTGGTTTTTCCTCAAGTTATAGCTATTGTAATGCCTAAAGTATTATGAACTTAGGAATAATGTTTAAAAGCATAGTCTAGTAACTTCCGGTTTTATACATGAAAATGCTTTTGTTGTTAGAGCTATAGGAAGCCAACAAAGTCTACATGAGCTATTGTATTCATAAACTAAGATTGGGGATCTTAGTGAAAGTCCTCTGACATGTAACTGTTAATCCTATATGAACGAGGAAGTCATGTATGAATAATATACGGGTTGACAACCCTATTCGTGGTTGCTAGCTACAACCTAACATAAACGAGTGAGGAACTATCCTTCTATTTGTTTATTGTTCCGGTGTCGATGAAGCGTACGGTATTATGTATATGTTGTGGAAATCCTCATGGAAATCATGAGTGGGGTTATCCTCATGAAAAGCATGAGTGGGATCTACCAAAGGCTTTGTATGTCATAGCAGCGGTTATAGACTCATGGTAGCAAATTGTTAGAAACATTATACTCTGTCGTTATACAAGTATTAATGTTAAGTATAAGTTTCCCCATACTTATACCATAGGTACATTGAATGTTTAGGTATATCACTTATTTGATAAGTAAACTATTATAGCTAATATATCTATTAAATGTTGGAGAGTCAAAATGATACTTTCAAAACTATACTTTTGAATGTGGAAAATGTATTATTTTTATATGGAGTCAAAACATGTTGACTCACCAACTTTATGTTGACGTATTTTCAAAATGCATGTGTTTTTAGGAACTTGATAAAGCTGGTATGTTATTCGACTATTTCATCTTGATTCTCAATGTATGCATGTATAAATTCAAAAATCAATGTAGTTTGAATTTCACTAATTTGATGTTGTAAGGTTACATAGAGGAAATTGTTTTGTACATGAATCACAATATCAACCCTAAATTTGCTAGTTGTGATATTTGATGTTACAAAGTGGATGGTTGTGTATTCGAGTTTAAATAACCATTAATAATTGAGTGAATCTTATGGAACTCATATAAATCTATCAAAATTATGGTTTTGGTCTACAAATTATGGGACTCCATGAATCTAAGGTGATTTTAAGGAGGATCGTTAGAAATAAGTATATTTTGAACTATGTAATGGGAATGGGTGATTATATAGTTGGAAAGAATGAATTACAAGCATGAAATATGTATTGATACTAGGTAATAAACTTAGACTGAATATGCATTGTTACCTTGGTCACTCATGGATATTTATACAAAAAGAGTCCATAACCACTCTAAATACATTTTTCAGTAACTTAAAGCATTTGGGATTGCTTTTAATAGATTTAATGGATTATGTGGTGGAAAAGAGGAAGGCATTAGTACATTTTAGGCATAATAGTAGTCCATATAGTTGGCATAATTTGTTATACAAAATACATAAAGCATTATAGGGAAAGTACATTAGCGTAATAAGAGAATTGCAATTAGTAGATATTTATAGGGTACACGTAGAGTGTGAACATTTTTATGGCTAAAATCACATGGATACTGTTCTCCTAAATCACACATGTCACTTTTTTCATATCTTTCATGTTTGAGGTAAGATTTGCTTCCCATTACCTCCATTATTCCTTATAAGATGAATATAGGTTAGGAAAGGGGTTATTTGGTCAAAGAAGTGGTGTAGATTTTTAGAGGCATTTTGGCCATTTAAGTACACCATTTCGAAAATTAATTTGTGATGATTGAAAATCATAAAGCTTAGAAGAGGGATTGATGCAATGTTAGCCGTTTAAGGTATCGGGAGTACAGAACCTTATACTGATTTCTTGTTTTTTATTTTCTTGTATTATGTTGTATACAAAACTTTCTTGCTATGTGGATTATATGAATATTGTTTTCATTCATGAAATAATTTAACTTCTATTTAATTGATAAATTATAATAACTTATTTTTGAAATACTTTTACGCGTCCTACTTGTTGCATTAATGTTGGGATGAGTTAATTAAGAGATATAGGGTGGTTAAAATGACTGTTAATTGTTGTCAGTAATTTCTATATGATCCTCACATTGAACATGTTAGGTTAGTTATCCCTCCTTGTGTTGGCTAAGGTTAATTGTTCCTTAGTCCTAGTTTGATACTTTAATAAAAACTAAGTGCCATTCACTTTTAATAATTAAATTAAACCATCGCGGGTGGGGGGGGTGGGGGGAGGGGTGGGGGTGGGCTTGTGAGAATGGTAAGAGTTGGGAGAAGTTGCATGCGTTACATGTTATATTGTCCATTATTCCTTAACTACCCTTTTATATTTTGACATGATTTTTAAATATTAGATAACTATTGCTTAGACTTTTGGATATGTTTGGAACTAAGGGTTATATAAAACCCATTTTGTTTGGTTTAGCACCTATGAAACTGAATTTGAATCGTGATGTTTTCACTGATTTTGTAAGTTCGATTCGAGTAAGGTAGATTGATTTCTCCTCACTCAAAATGAATCAACATCGACTATTATCACTAGGAAATTATATTGACAAACTTATTTTGATGTGTACTCAAATTGAATACTTTAGAGGAAATTTTAGAAGTAACAAGGACTTTAGTAGAATGTTTAGAACTAGCAAAGAGTTTATTTAATTACGTATTTCCTATATTAATCAACTACATTTATATGTTGAAGAGTGGTGATTGATGATAATAAAGATATATATTATGCATCTAAGAGTTTATGTGTGAGGTGCAGACTAGATGCGAAGAGGTTTTGTGTTTGTTATTGAGTCTTTTCTCGTTTTCTTTGTGTAAATTATGTGCATAAAAGTTTACATAAAAACTTTTGTGTTTAATATTTGCATTATTCCATGTTTCTTATCTATTCATACACAAATGTTCGCATTTTAGGACCCACAAGTGCTAACAGAGCATATTAGATCATTATTAGATTTATTTGTAACAACGGAATTTTTTATGCATAGTACACCCAAAATTTTTGTTTTTAAATTATAAACCAATCCAGTGTACATTTATGTTAACAAATTGATTCAAGATATTATTAAAAGGATCATACACATATAAATGGAAAAATGATCTGAGTTGGGCATTACCGAACTTCATACTTCTAGATCTATAGTCTATGTGGATCTTAAAGCACAACATCAAACAACAGGGTGAGCTACAAAAGTTTAGGGAGTAACCTTGTCCACAACACATACATAATTCATATCATATATTCCATGAGTAATTTAACACAACTCAATTGTGTTATTAAATGCCCTTCAAACCGATAAATATATATATATATATATATATATATATATATATATATATATATATACACACACACACACACAAATATACACACACACACACACACACATATATATATATATATATATATATATATATATATATATACACACACACACACTCATATCCAGTACTAGCATGTAAGTCTACCGATCAATGAATTTATCTATTTAATTTGTTATTTCAACTTTAAAATCTCAATACTTGACATGTAGTATCTCTAACTGCTATCAGGCCCCGTTAAATATAAGTGAAAGGTATTACCACCATGTTGGCTACCACTTTCAATCATAAAACATATAAGTGTATTACTTCATGCAGCAAGGCAACCATGTTGCTACCATTGACTTGTAAATCTCCAATGTTGGTATTACGGCCACCAAGGCCACCACCGTACACTAATAACTATCTAGGACCATAGTATTATGACCACCAGGGCTACCGTTGACTTGAAATTTATGAATGATGATATTACGTCCACCAAGGCTACCGCAAAACTTTTATATTTGTACGTAAGTATGATATTGTTATTGGAATTTAGTATAATTATGCACAAAAGATCTACGCAATAGAATAATAAAAACAATCCCTATATGTACATGTACCATAAGATCTTGGTTTTACTATAATAACAATCTACTTTCAGAATAAGAAATCACTAACCTTTTAATTCTTCTAGATTTCTCGACTAAGATCTTGTGACAACCACACTTGCAAAAGATGACAAAGAACCAAACCAAGAATCCCTCTAGTGGAATCAGACCCAATACTCTAATAAGAAAATAAGAAACTTAAGTGAGAGGAGAAGAATTCAACAATTTTGATAACCATAATAGGGTTATGAATTTCGAAATATCTAAGAGAGAGAGAGAGAGAGAGATAGAATGTAGGCAATTTTGGAAGAGCTAATAATCACCATGATTTAACCCCTAGCAGTCTCTTTATAGTCACAAGTTCAATTCAAATTTCCATGGATAATC
The DNA here is from genome assembly GCF_052625555.1 of Lactuca saligna. NCBI lineage: Eukaryota > Viridiplantae > Streptophyta > Magnoliopsida > Asterales > Asteraceae > Lactuca > Lactuca saligna. The sequence goes on along the minus strand of NC_136423.1, from coordinate 131,067,781 downwards.
CTTATCCTCATTTGAATTAGTCCATACCATTTTACATAGACATAGAATTGACCCCTTTATTTATTCTAGAAGGTTCTAGAATATTCCCAAATTGATCCTTTACTAGAGGCACCTGCCAAAATCTGAAATAAACTGCAAATAGCGCCAATAGTAATGTTACCCTACGAGCTAAAAAATTAATCGCCATGTATAAAGCGTAAGCTCTCGCCTCGGATAATGCCACTCTCTCCTCCAGGATCTCCATACCAATCTCCATATCTTCTGACACGATCTGCTGCATCAGAAGCTGTGACTAGACCTCCTCTATGTACTCATCGATGCGTATGATCCTCAACTTATCGAATTCTTTACCGAGCTCTAGCTCACGAAATCCATCTAACAGCAGCCTCACGACGCGTCTTGGTGAACTAAGATCCTACTTGGAATGGAATATTTTATCGGGATGTTGTGTTGTATAGAGGAACCAATGATCATGGAGGGGAGTTAGATCACTTCCTAGATGGAATGGGAGTAGAGTTCCTTGGGTGGTTTTCTTCTTGGCAGTCATGATAGGAAGCCTATAGGATCTGAAGGGTCATTGCTAGATGAAAAATTATGGTAACCTAAGCTATCAACTAGGTTCCCGTTACCATCCTCATCATGAGAATTCTCCTCCTCGAAGGGATCCTCCTGCTCAAGTGGTTCCTTCACCTCCTCGGGTTCCTCTTCTGGTGATATCAGTGTAAGTGGTAACAACATCACTAAATCATAGATGTCCTCTGGATTTGGTGTAAATGGTACAACTTGACCTTCCTCTGATAAGGGGAACATCACCCATGTCCATAAATCCATCGACTATACTGCTCCTGCGAATCCGCATAGGACATAAAAAATGATAGATGCGTATGACAGGTAGTGTGAGATTCAATAGATACAAATAATATCTTTTTATAAGTATATAGTAGATTGTATCGTGTCTCTTATAATTCTCTATATGGGTATGTTTAATACTAAACTCTAGACCATCAATCTAGGCATCCTTAATAGTGTAACTCAAGCTAAGTATCGAATCCTCAAGTAGTATATCTTGATTTAATCCTTCCATTCAAGAACCGTTATTAGTCGAACTAAGTCACTAATCAAAGAATCCTCAATCTTTTAGATAGTTAACTATTATACTTGAGTTTATGGTACAACTGTTGCACATTCTAGGTCTAATTATGGTACAACTGTTGTACAATACTAACTCTAGATACTAGATTTGACCTAAAATCTTTAGTTTATGATCACATGGATTTTTGTTATGATTGGTAGGTATGTTTATAAGATTTTATGTATATAAATCTATATGTGAGTATTATTTTATTTGTACTTCAAGACTATTAAGTAAGGATCATGCAATTAGAAAAATTCGAAGGGTAGGACCATATTAGCGTATAGCCATTATGAAATCCATCAACCCAAGCGATAATTTCCATCCATCTCATTTCTCCTATAAGTAGTCTATTAGTAGGTTAATTAATAATAATACTTTTAATTATCAGGTTTAAGGGTTAAACCTAATTAGAGTGCACACCCTACCTTATAGTCGTAGTTCCTAAGGAATTATTAGTTTTCTATAACCAATGGCTCTGATAACAATCTGTCACACCCCGGCCATCGAGCTGTGTGACCTTGTGATGATGGTACATATTTATTGAATACATCGAACAACATATAAACAATATAATGTAACCATTACTATTTATTTATTTATTCATATAAGTGATTAAATCTTTTTACGTGGTACATATATATGTTGGATTAAGGTGTGTAAGGTCCTAAATTTGTATAATGTTGATGAATAAGAGTAAAGTCCTTTTTGGGTTTCCCTCATAACAAAGAAATTGATTAGATTGATTTTATATATAGAGAGAAAAATGATTTATTAATATATTATATGACTAATATATTAATTAGAAATAATTATAATTAATTTAGAACTAATCAAAATTAATATGGAATTAATTTTGGGTTAATTAGAATTAATTAAAATTTGAAGGACTATAGTTCTAATTTTCAAAAGTTAACTAAAGGACAAGTTGTAGAACCCTCCTGCAAGGGACGGTTTTGAGACTTCTATCGGTGTCTTCTGGAAGCCTTCATATGAAATATCTAGGAACTAGATAATTACATTATTTCAAATAATATTATTTTATCTCCAAATCAAGGTTTCTAGGTTTTCCTTATCAGTTATAAATAAAGGCATAACATTGAAATTTTTGTCCATGCTTTTCAAGAGAGAAAATTCGAAAATTTTATACATTTCTATTCTCTCCTAAATCGTCTAGGGTTCTTGCGTTGTAGGTTTGAACTGTTAGAGGCTTGCACACAACTAAAGTTAGTTTTTCAAGAGACTACTGGATTAATCAAAAGAGTTTGTTACAATAATAAATCATATGTATGTTAACTATCCTTGCCAATCTTGATTTCAACTAGGGTTAGAATTTTGTTGCTCAATAGTATGTTGCTTGAATAGAGTTATGACATAGATACAATTAGGTTTCTTGTACCTTTAAGAGTTAAATTATTTTTCTGCATTATTACATGTAAAACCCATTAGTGGTATCATAGAATTAGGTTGTATAACAATTGAATGCGCATAAACTGAACTTATTGGAGAAGAACAGAATCAACATTATGTTTCGTGGCCACGACGTGCGGCTCTTCTGCCACGATGTAGAGCTTATCTGCCATGTGTAACAACGCAAATTTTCAAGCAAATTTTTCGTTTCAAACAAATAGAGTATTTTTATTCAAACTAAATATAATTATTCCAAGTGTTAAGTCGAAATACAAATCATAGAATTCCCAAGATCTCAAAACATCAATCAGTGTGTACGCATCACGCCGGCGCCTTCCCACGGTCCTCGCTAGTACCTGAAACACATACATAACAACTAAAAGCATAAATGCTTAGTGAGTTCCCCAATATACAACTTACACATATACGCCTTTCCAGGCCCTGACCTTCCGGTCCACAACACAACGCCTTCCGGCCCATAACATAATCGCCTTCCGGCCCATAACATATTGCCTTCCGGCCCATAACATATTGCCTTCCGGCCCATATAACATACATAGCACGCATAACAATTCACTTACCACATATAGCACATATATCACATATCATATCCGACCTTCCGGTCACACAGTCAAACCCTTCCGGGTACAGTATAGTGAGAAGACTCACCTCGTGGATACTGAAAGCTAGCAACTCCTGAAACCACTCGTACTCGATCCGCCGAGCTACAAACTCCCTATAACATCATATATCTCTTATTAACACTTTTATCTTCCAAGTTAACTGACCCTAAGAAATCACACATAGGTCAACTCTGGTCAACGGTCCACGGTCAACTCGACCGGACTCGGCGAGTACCCTGGCGACTCGGCGAGTCTAGTCGTCCTCCAATTCTCTAAGATTCCCTTTCTACTCGTCGAGTATCCTCCTTGACCCGACGAGTTACTCCTGGAAGAATCGCGGGGCCACCCCGACTCCACTCGCCGAGTCTGAAGAACAGCTCGACGAGTCCCTGTTATTCTTCAAGCTACTCGCCGAGTCTGTTCATCGGACTCGGCGAGTCCATGCCATGCAGCCGCTCAAACTGCTTCCTATGGTCAGAACTGCTCCGACCATTCATAGGTCTGGCCTTCCTAGACTGGTCCATCACATAAGGTCCTCATTTCGGTGCTCATGCTACACCCCAAGACTTATAATTTACATATTGACCCAAGGCATAAGGATTTCAATCCAAAACCTTCATCACTTCCCGAAATGCACAGGCATGGGACATTCTGGACCTCCAAGGGTCCCAACATGGGGTTATAATCGTTTGGGGGACTCGGGTAACATTCAATCTATCCACAAAAAGGGTTCCATAAACCCTAATCCTCTAAACACATCACCATAGCAGAGCATACTCGAATTCTTACCTGGATGATGTACTCTCTGTATCCCCAATCCTCAGAACGTGACTCCCTTGCTGTTCCTTTAGCCAAGCCCTTCTCTTCCTTGCACAACAACTCCTTCAAGATCACCAATGGCCTTTAACCTTGCTCTAGATGCACACAATCGATTTAGGGTTCCTCTCAGAAGGCTAAAACGAACAATGACGACCAATAAGTCCCTTTTATACGTCCCAAATCTGAACGGCTAGGGTTTTCGCTAAACAGCGCAGACTCGCCGAGTCCATATCTGGAATCGTCGAGTCCAGTCGCGAACCCGCGACCAGGTCTGCGATCCTACTCGGCGAGTCTGGCTCCAACTCGGCGAGTCCCCTCTTAGAACACCCTAAAAACATAATTTTAACAATACCTGAGATTCCGGGCTATTACAATTCTCCCCCACTAGGATTAGACTTCGCCCTCGAAGTCTCATTCTGAAAATAGTTTCGGATGCTGCTCCCGCATCTCACGTTCCGTCTCCCAAGTCATTTTCGATCCCTTCCGGTATTGCCACTGAACCAACACCAGAGGTACTTCCTTGTTCCTCAGAACCTTGGTCTTCCGATCCCTGATGGCCACTGGTCTCTCAGCATAATTCAGGCTTGCATCCAACTGAATGTCCTCTAATGGAACCACTGCCGACTCATCGGCTATGCACTTCCTCAATTGTGACACATGAAAAGTGTCGTGGATTTGCCCCAACTCTGCTGGCAACTCCAAACGATAGGCTACCCGGCCTATCCTTGCAATTACACGAAATGGCCTAATATACCGGGGTCCCAACTTGCCCCTCTTCCTGAACCGAATCACTCCTTTCCAAGGAGAGACCTTCAGGAGAACGAAGTCGCCGGCTTGAAATTCAAGTTCGGATCGGCGTCTGTCCGCATAACTCTTCTGTCGGCTCTGGGCGGTCGATAACCTCTGCCTAACCTGTTGAATCTGCTCTGTTGTCTGAAGCACGATCTCTGTATTGCCCATTACTCTCTGTCTCACCTCTCCCCAACAAATGGGGGTCCGACACCTCCTACCATACAACAGCTCAAAAGGTGGCATACCAATGCTCGAATGATGGCTATTGTTGTAGGAAAACTCTGCCAAGGGTAAATACGCATCCCAGCTACCCCCGAAATCTAACACACACGCTCGAAGCATGTCCTCTAGCGTCTGAATCGTCCGCTCGCTCTGACCGTCTGTCTGGGGATGGTATGCGGTACTAAAATGCAATTTAGTACCCAGCTCCTCATGGAATTTCTTCCAAAACCTGGAAGTGAAGCGCACATCACGGTCTGAAACAATTGAGATCGGCACTCCATGCCGAGATACTACTTCTCTCACATATATCTCCGCCAACTTCTCCGCTGATGAACTCTCGCTGATGGCAAGGAAGTGTGCACTCTTCGTCAACCTATCCACAATCACCCAAATTGCATCAACTCCCCTGGCAGTTCTCGGCAATTTGGTGATGAAATCCATAGTGATATGTTCCCACTTCCACTCAGGAATCTCCAATGGCTGTAACTTGCCATGCGGTCTCTGGTGCTCGGCCTTAACCCTACGGCAGGTCAAGCACCTCTCAACGAACCATGCGACGTCTCTCTTCATACAGGGCCACCAATACTCCTTCCTCAAATCCAAATACATCTTCGTAGCACCGGGATGGATTGAGAATTTCGATCTATGAGCCTCTTCCATCAAAGTAATACGCGTACTGCCCACAAACGGTACCCAAATCCGACCCTGAAACGTCAGAAGTCCCCGTCCATCCTTAACGAACTCTGAAATTAACCCAACGACCCGCTCTTTCTTCTGCATCTCTGGTCTCACAGCCTCGGCCTGTGCCCTACGAATAGCATCCAATACTGGAGTCATCAAAGTCAGTCTCAAACATACATCTCGCAATGGGGTGCTCTCCGCCATGCGGCTCAATGCATCAGCTACCACATTAGCCTTGCCCGGGTGGTACAGGATCTCACAATCATAATCCTTGACCACATCCAACCACCTCCTCTGACGCATATTTAGGTTGGGCTGATCCATCAAATACTTCAAGCTCTTATGGTCCGTGTATATCGTACATCGAACCCCATACAGGTAGTGACGCCAAATCTTGAGAGCGAACAGTACTGCCCCCAACTCTAAATCATGCGTGGGATATCTCGCCTCATGAGGCTTCAGCTGCCTCGACGCATAAGCTATCACATGACCTCTCTGCATCAACACTGCACCCAGTCCCGAAATCGATGCGTCGCAATATACAACAAAATCTTCCATCCCTTCCGGGAGAGCTAATACCGGGGCTTCGCACAGTCTCTGGCGAAGTGTCTCAAAGGAAGTCTGCTGCTCGGGTCCCCATGAGAATGCAACACCCTTCCGGGTCATTCTGGTGAGCGGCACTGCGATCTTGGAGAAATCCTTGATAAATCTCCGATAGTACCCTGCCAACCCAAGGAAACTCCTGATCTCCGAGGGTGACTTCGGCACCTCCCAACTCATCATAGCCTCAACCTTGGCCGGATCGACCAATATCCCCTCCTGATTAACAACATGTCCTAGAAATTGGACCTCCCTCAACCAGAAGTCACATTTGGAGAACTTTGCATAGAGCTTCTCCGACCTCAATACCTCAAGGACCTCCCGCAAATGTTCCTCATGCTGCTCTCTAGATCTCGAATACACTAGGATGTCGTCGATAAATACAATCACTGACCGATCCAACATCGACCTGCATAGCCTGTTCATGAGGTCCATGAACACAGCCGGGGCATTGGTGAGCCTGAAAGGCATCACCACAAACTCATAATGCCCATATCGCGTCCTAAATGCTGTCTTCTGGACGTCCTCATCCCGCACTCTCACCTGATGGTACCCTGACCTTAGATCGATCTTGGAAAACCAAGATGCCCCTTGCAACTGATCGAATAAATCATCGATCCTCGGTAACGGGTAACGGTTCTTGACCGTCAATTTGTTCAACTCCCGGTAATCAATGCACATCCGGTGTGAACCATCCTTCTTCTTGACGAACAGAATAGGTGCTCCCCACGGTGAGCTGCTCGGCCGAATGAATCCCTTCCCCAGCAACTCCTGGAGTTGCGAGGACAGCTCTTGCATCTCTGGAGGTGCGAGACGATAAGGCACCTTCGCAATAGGCGCGACCCCCGGAATCAGATCGATACCAAACTCTACTTGCCTCGCAGGAGGTACTCCCGGCAGGTCCTCGGGAAAAACATCTGGAAACTCACGCACCACTGGGACCTCCTCCACTGACCTCGGTCTCTCGGAAGCCTCCTGCGTATCCATCACATATGCCACAAAACCCTTACATCCCTGCTGTAGACATTGCCTCGCCCTAGCGGCCGAACAAAAAGCTGATCCCGAACGGGTACCCTCGCCGTACACCGTAAGAACTCCCCCACTAGGGTCTCGTATAGTCACCAGCTGACGCTCACAGTCGATGACAGCGCTGAATCGACTCAACCAGTCCATGCCCACGATGACACATACATCACCCATCGCAATAGGAATCAGGTCAATTGGAAACTCAACCCCGAAAATCTCTAGCACGCATCCTCGAAGAACCTCCGTGGCACAAATCACTCTCTCGACCGCTATAGAAACTCTCAGAGGTCGACTTAACGACTCACGACTAATGCTGATATGCTGACTAAAAGCTAAGGATACAAAGGACCTACTCGCACCCGAGTCAAATAACACTAGAGCAGGCACAGAGTTCACAAGAAAAGTACCTACACATATAATAACATAAGCATAACATTTCGACTTTAAATAAATACGTGAATTACAACATACCTGCCACAACATCAGGCGCAGCGCGGACCTCCTCTGCAGTCAGCTGAAAGGCTCTCCCGCGAGCCCTCGGGGCCTCGACCTTCGCCGGTCGAGTCTCAGTAGTCCTGGCAGTAGGTGTAGATCCCTGACGAAGCTGAGGGCACTCGGCCTTCCGATGGCCTGTCTGGTTGCAATGAAAGCAAACCATAAACCCCTTAGGGCAGTCCCTGGCGATGTGTCCCTCCTTGCCACACTTGTAGCAAACACCAGCTCGACACGTCCCATCGTGACCCTTGCCGCACTTTCCGCAAGTGCGGCCCTTCAGACCTCTCGTCCTCGAATCGGCGGACTTGGTCCGCTTGGCTGCCGGCTGAGACTGAGCCGGTCGCCGGTCCACCTGCTGAGACTCAGCCTCCTCCTTGGCCTGGGTCTCCAACTCGATCTCGCGCTTCCTGGCATTCGCCTGAAGCTCAGCAAAAGTATGATAGGTGGAGTTCGACACAAACTCCCGGATATCCCTCTTCAAAACACCCAAGTACCGGCTCATCCGAGACTGCTCTGTTGACACCAGCTCGGGGCAGAACATCACCCTCTCATGAAACTTCCGCGTGATCACCGCAACCGAATCAGTACCCTGCTTGAGGGTTAAGAACTCCTGAACCAATCGTTCCCTCTCCACTGGGGGAACGTACTCGTCCCTGAACATAGCAGTAAACCTCTCCCATGTCACTGCTGCAATCTCTGCCAAAGTGAAGTTCGCTGTCACGAACTTCCACCAATCCTTCGCTCCCAGACGGAGCTGGTTCAAAGCGAACCGTACCCTCAGGTGCTCCGGGCATGAACAAGTGTAGAAGCACCCCTCAATATCAGTAATCCACCTCATCGCAGCAATCGGATCGTGCGTCCCATCGAACTCAGGTGGTTTCAGGTTGCTGAATTCCCGGAATAGCAACGAGTCACCCCCCATGTGGCCTGGCAGCGGCCACAGCTGCGGTAGCGGCAGCGGTTGCAGCTTCAGTCAGTGCGGCGTACCGCTCCTCAAACATCTCCATCAGGGTGGTCTTAATGGACCCAAACATCTCCGGGATCTCAGCCCGGATCGCCGCAGCTACTTCCTCCTGAATCATCTAACGAATCTCCTCGTCACTCACACCGCTCGAACTCGCTCCGTGGCGTGGTCTAACCATGATGTCTCTGAAATACAACATAAAACTATCAAAGACTCCATCAAGTACAATCGCACTCGATAACGCAACCCTACTCAGTCTCCGATATTCAGGGATTCTTACTTGGGTCTCCCACTGACCCGGTGTCCTTGGTAGTATGGGCCCAATACTACCGACCACACCGTATCAGCATTCATCCCAAATCTTCCTCCCCAAACCCCGGTTAGTGAGTACTCTACTTTTGATATGCACTATCTACCTACACGCTATCAAACATCTCATATCGACAAACTCCCTAGACTAAGGCATCACAAATCAGGCCACTCTAGTCCTATCATGAGTACCTAGTCTTCTAGCATGCATAACAATTCATATCATAACTCATCACCTAACATAACATTGTAAGGTATTTTGGGGACCTTTACCGTTCGGGCGCTGACTGATCGTACACACTACTCCTTTCTTATTTACCACAAAATCATTTATAAAAGTTTATGCCTTTATTTTTTAAAAGTTTTTCTCAAATCCTCGGTTTGAGTTCAGTTACGCCTGAAGGTGCACCCGAATCCCTCAAACCAAGGCTTTGATACCAATTGTAACAACACAAATTTTCAAGCAAAATTTTCATTTCAAACAAATAGAGTATTTTTATTCAAACTAAATATAATTATTCCAAGTGTTAAGTCGAAATACAAATCATAGAATTCCCAAGATCTCAAAACATCAATCAGTGTGTACGCATCACGCCGGCGCCTTCCCACGGTCCTCGCTAGTACCTGAAACACATACATAACAACTGTAAGCATAAATGCTTAGTGAGTACCCCAATATACAACTTACACATATACGCCTTTCCAGGCCCTGACCTTCCGGTCCACAACACAACGCCTTCCGGCCCATAACATAATCGCCTTCCAGCCCATAACATATTGCCTTCCGGCCCATAACATATTGCCTTCCGGCCCATATAACATACATAGCACGCATAACAATTAACTTACCACATATAGCACATATATCACATATCATATCCGACCTTCCAGTCACACAGTCAAACCCTTCCGGGTACAGTATAGTGAGAAGACTCACCTCGTGGATACTGAAAGCTAGCAACTCCTGAAACCACTCGTACTCGATCCGCCGAGCTACAAACTCCCTATAACATCATATATCTCTTATTAACACTTTTATCTTCCAATTTAACTGACCCTAAGAAATCACACATAGGTCAACTCTGGTCAACGGTCCACGGTCAACTCAACCGGACTCGGCGAGTACCCTGGCGACTCGGCGAGTCTAGTCGTCCTCCAATTCTCTAAGATTCCCTTTCTACTCGTCGAGTATCCTCCTTGACCCGACGAGTTACTCCTGGAAGAATCGCGGGCTCACCCCGACTCCACTCGCCGAGTCTGAAGAACAGCTCGATGAGTCCCAGTTATTCTTCAAGCTACTCGCCGAGTCTGTTCATCGGACTCGGCGAGTCCATGCCATGCAGCCGCTCAAACTGCTTCCTATGGTCAGAACTGCTCCGACCATTCATAGGTCTGGCCTTCCTAGACTGGTCCATCACATAAGGTCCTCATTTCGGTGCTCATGCTACACCCCAAGACTTATAATTTACATATTGACCCAAGGCATAAGGATTTCAATCCAAAACCTTCATCACTTCCCGAAATGCATAGGCATGGGACATTCTGGACCTCCAAGGGTCCCAACATGGGGTTATAATCATTTGGGGGACTCGGGTAACATTCAATCTATCCACAAAAAGGGTTCCATAAACCCTAATCCTCTAAACACATCACCATAGCAGAGCATACTCGAATTCTTACCTGGATGATGTACTCTCTGTATCCCCAATCCTCAGAACGTGACTCCCTTGCTGTTCCTTTAGCCAAGCCCTTCTCTTCCTTGCACAACAACTCCTTCAAGATCACCAATGGCCTTTAACCTTGCTCTAGATGCACACAATCGATTTAGGGTTCCTCTCAGAAGGCTAAAACGAACAATGACGGCCAATAAGTCCCTTTTATACGTCCCAAATCTGAACGGCTAGGGTTTTCGCTAAACAGCGCAGACTCGCCGAGTCCATATCTGGAATCGTCGAGTCCAGTCGCGAACCCGCGACCAGGTCTGCGATCCTACTCGGCGAGTCTGGCTCCAACTCGCCGAGTCCCCTCTTAGAACACCCTAAAAACATAATTTTAACAATACCTGAGATTTCGGGCTGTTACACCATGCAGTGGGGAACCTTCTGTTCGTCAAATTTTTTTCGATAATTAAGATCTATAATAGGTTAATTACATTTAAAGATATTGTTTTAATTGGATAAAATCCAAATAATTAAATTGGTAATCTAAAATCCTAATATCTAGAGTCTTCGAATTATCTTCATAATTTAATCAAATTTAATTATTTGATTAATTAAAAAGATTAATTTCAAAATTATTAATATAAATTTCTAAACTACATTTTAAATGTTTAAAATATACCCTTATACTTATATATATATATATATATATATATATATATATATATATATATATATATATATATATATTGAAAGTTTAATAGTATATGTACAACAATAGCTAGTTGAATCGCTAGTATGTCTCATTCACGAAGCCATGCTATAAAGAGGGTATAAGGAAGCAACTTATAAAATGGTCACTGAATAAGTGTCTATTCTCACTCACTACTCTTTTGTTTGGCGGAGGTTCGTTAGCAGAACGGGTTCAATAGGACATAATCACATTAAAAGTTTAATGCTATAAAGTAATAGAACCTTTTCATAAAAAACCCACTCAAGTTACTTTAACAAAATGTGAAGGTTTATGCTAATCTATGAAAATGCACATCAATCTTCATGAGTCGTAAGTGGAGCCTCTGTAGTTAACCAACAGACCAATTACAGACTATAAAGTTGAAATAATGGCACAACTCAAAAATTATCATTAATTAATGGAGCAGGATTGGTTTACCAACATGTTAATTTGAGTTGAAAAAGGACATTGAGGTTGTAAAGCGGGTTTGCATGGTTATTCACATCATCTTTGTGATACTTGACATCCCAGCGACAAATTGTAGAGTGTAATAGAGATTAAACATGCCATTGATAAGATTCAATGAACCTCGAATGATCTAGGAATTTCATATAGATTGAAATTGGTAAAATGCATTACCTACCTTAAACGAATTCATGATTAGATTACAACATCCATTTTCTTAATTTCGAATTGCATTATTGAGTCCTTGCCATGAATATTAATTTAGGTTAAAATATCAAGGACTGAATCAAATAACTAAAATCTCATCTTTATTTTTAGACAAAGAAAATTTCTTCAATTGGTGAACTTCTTCCTCCCCCTCCTCCTCATCCATCAAACCATAACTTCACTCTATCATCAGTTGTTACTAAGGACAAGCTTGTAGCTCCAAACTACGTGGACTAGATGAGAAATTTGAATATGATGCTACACTGTGAGAAAAAGAGTATGTTCTTACTACTCTAATTACAAAAATCAACAAATAAACTGCCACTCATGAGGTAATTATTGAATATGATCAGCACTTGGATGATGCCATAAAGGTCTCTTGCATTATGATTGTGGCTATGGCACCTGGGATCCAAAAGACTTATGATGATTATTGGCCATATGAACATAACACGGCCTTCTCTCAAATGTTGCACAAGAAAACAAGATAAGAGTGTTATGAAGTGGTCAAGTCCCTAATGGCGTGTAACTTGAAAGAACGGAATCAGTATGCGCTTGTCTACAGAAAATGCAGATGCAGGTGGAAAGATTCGAGAAGCTTAATGTGAAATTGGATAAGGATATTTCCATTGACATGGTCCTCAACTCTCTGCCTAATGGTTATGATTAGTCCATATTGACCTATCATTTGAACAATATAGATACCACTTTAATTAAGGTTCACAATATGCTACAAACAGTTGAAGCAAGACTGAAGAAGTCTCATTCTAACAGTTCTACAAATGCCTTTTTCATGGATATTCAACAAAGCAAACGGAAGAAGAGAAATAACCCTACCCCATCCAAATGGAAAGGAAAGGTCCATCGTGGAGAGCCAATAGATCAAAAGTAAAGCCCAACTTCAACACCCGTACTGTTGCTAATCCAAAGAAAGACATGTGCTTTCATTGTGGCCAAAAAGAGCCATTAGAGAAGTACTTGGCCTAAGTATTTGCAGGAAGTGAAAGATGCCAAGGCCAAAGCAAAAAGTTCTTCTTCAGGTATGTATTTTATTTAAGTACATAATACTTATATTTCAAAATCTTAGGTCCTTGATACAGGATGTAGTTTTCATATTTGCTCTAATATGTAGGGACTAATGGAAAGTGAAGAGGTTGAGCATGGGAAGTTGAGCCTAATCATGGGGAACAAATGAAGATCGACTGTTACCAGGATTGGGACTTATGAGCTTACATCCGATAATATTATGGTCAATTTGGATAACTATTGCTACTTGCCAAAAATGGCTCATAACATAATTTATTTTCATGCTTTGTTTAGACAAGGATATCGTTATGGTTTTGATAATAATTATGCTGCTATTTTAGCTTATTTTTAATGGTGCATTTATTTGCAAAGATTATCCTTGTGATGGTGTGTATGAAACTATTGGTTGTGTGAATGGATTATTCAACAATTTATACAACAGTGGTTCTTCAAAAATTTAGAGAAGTCATACCTATGGCATTGTCATCTTGGGAACATCAACAATAAACACATCTCCTAACTCCAAAAGGGTGGAGTGTCAGAATCATTTGACCTAAAACTAGATGATGAATGCAAGCCTTGTTGGCTGGAAAAGATGACTAAATCACCTTTCACTAGCTCATGTGAAATAGGTGAAGATTTGATGGCCCCAATCCATATGGATGTGTAAGGACCGTTTAGATGTGCCACAAAGCATGCAAATTGCTACTACATTACATTTACTGATGATTATAGTAGATATGGTTATATTTACTTGATTAAACATAAATAAGAAACCTTTTAAAGGTTCAAAGAGTTTAAGAACGAGGTAGAGAACTACTTGGGCAAATAGATAAAGATGCTACGATCTGATGCAGGTGGTGAGTATTTTAGTAGAGAGTTTAATGACTTTCTGACGGAATTTAGAATTGTTTCATAATTTATACCTCCTAGGACACCATAACTGAATGGTGTAGCTAAGAGGCATAATTGAATGTTACTTGATATGGTTCGTTCCATGATGAGTTGAGCTTCTCTTCTAATAGCATTTTGGGGGTATGCCTTAGAGACAGTAGCCCATATCCTTAATCGTGTGCCAACTAACATGAAATGTTGATAAGGAAACCTACCTAACTCAAATATAAAATTCAGGGGTTGTGAGGTTGTTTTTATGAGAGAGACCTCAGAAAAACTTGATCCCAGAGTCGAGAAGTGTTTATTCATTAGTTATCCTTGAAAATCCATTAGATATGTATTTTACAGACCTAATAACAAAGTGGTGTTTATAGATTGAGATGAGTCTTTCTCAAGACATAGATCATTTCTAAAAGTGCAATGGGAGCATGATTGATCTTAAAGAGATTCAAGAGTCATCAGATGAAGTAACTTTAGAAGATACTAACTCTTAACCTGAGAATGAAGTCATTGAGCCCCTTGACAACTCACTGCCCCATTCATCGGTCTAGTGGGTTAGCATTCCACCTTAATTCTATGGGTTCCATACAACTGCATAATGGTGATACATTTATCAGTGATGCAAGATTGGTATTAGGACCAAGATCCACATCCTATTATGGATTCCGGATCATCAAATAACTTTTAGGATCCTGAACCCTTCTTACGATCCTTACTATTGTTATTATTATTTCAAACCATTTTTAATGGTCATATTTCTAGGAATACCAAGTCAAACAACGTGTATATGCTTATTCAAGAGGATCTTGGAATATCAGACTAATTGTTACTTGGTCTAAACTATAAATACACATGTATTACACACACAATTAGCTTTGCTACTACACTTGTACTCATATTATTTTCATCATCTCTATAATCTCACGTTGGAATCAATAAAGACAACAAAGCAGGTGATCATTATCACCTCCTAATGTCTTATGCCGGAGATCCTCTAAAGAATCAAGGACTCTCCTTGTAATTCATTTTTCTCACTTTGATTATAATTCAACATTTGAATTGCCTCAAACACCATGGTTGAATATTAATTATTTATTATTATATACTCACTTAGATAGATACTTATATTTATACCTAATCTTAACTTTCTCTGTGTTTTGTTTTTTACCAAAACAAATTGGCACTCACCGTGGGGTCGTGGTTTTCACAATCGTTCGAGAATCATGTCTACCCAACTAATCTTATCCTCTTCCACCATTCAACCCATTTATTGTAAAAACCTTCCACCACCTTAAGTTAGAGCTCTAAGAAGACTTCAGAGGCACCAAAGAAAACCAACTCTTCGGTTACTATCCAACGATATCACAATCCTCATATAGTGATTTCCAAAAATGAGCTCTTCGCTATGATGAAGAGACTGGAACGCCAAGGTACTTAACAACAATAAGACAATAGGATGATGCTTAAGAAAATAGAGAGTATGAGGACGGAGATCCAAAAACCCTAAGAAGCAACACCCTCAATCTTGTAGCCTATGATCCTGAACTTTGACAATATAGGATCCTCAAGAAAGCACTAGGATATAGGATCCTCAACACCAACCCTGACTCCCACTGGGGGTGCAACTCAAAATGATATAACTCATGTGGTCCACGATTCCAAAAAAATCTGCATCATTGCCAATGACAAGGATCTTGGTAACATTTTGCATAATAATACTTTTACTACTAACTCTATGGATATTGATGTAGGAATGAGCCCAATCATGGCCAAGGAACATCATCAGTTAAGACAACTGATCGCAAGTGTGCTCGGAGTAGTCCATCCTATGCTAAAGGTTTCCCTACCAAGCCATATGATTTCTAGATTTACACCCATGATTGCTGACACCGAAGTACTGAAGCGCTTCCAAACTCCCGATATGAAGCCCTACGACGACTACAAATCCTGAAGAACTTGTGGCACAATATAGGGAACGAATGGAGATCATACCCATTCCAACACATTTGAAAAAAGCTAGTCTATGATGTGTTTCAATTAAACCTTCACAGGATCAGCCTTAAAATGGCTTATTAATGTTCCTCATTAATTTATTACTTTTTTTCTCACTTAGGTAATCTATTTAACATTCAACTTTCTTGTAGCAAAACATTCGAAAAATATTACTAGTGATCTATACTAGGTAGTTAAGGATCCTAAGGAATTTGTTAGGGATTTTTCGAACAGGTTTGGTAGGGAATCCCTGAGTATCCCTAACATTGATATAGTGACTGTCGTAGGAGCCTTCAAAATGGTCTTTATAAGAACTCTCCTTTCTACGAAGACCCTGTGATGACTCCATGCAAACGGATGGATGAAATAAGAAGTAGGGCACTAAGGTTCATGAGGCTTGAAGAAGACAAGGAGATCCAAAAGATGAGAAACCCACCAAGCTCATATGATAATCCAAATAGGAAGGCAAACACCTCAACCCAAAGATCCTACAAATCTAAACCATATTCCAAACTCGATCATCATAGGGTCAACGCCCTTGAAGATGAAGGGGGAAGAAGAATCTACGAAGATCACTGACTATTGCTATTTTGTGGATATTTCAATTTTAATATTCGTCATGCAAGATGTTGGCAACAAAGTGAGATGGCCAAAAAAGGGGATAAAAGTCCACCACCTGGAGAGATAAGTCCAATTGGTGTGCGTACCACGAGGAGTTTGGTAACGTTATGAAATATTTGATGGGTTTTGAGCATTCTAACACTCCTATGGTGTAAATGTAACCCTAAAAACCTTAGATCTATGTTTTCTCTATTATACATGCAAACTTTCATTTTCAAAGGTTTTCATCCTAACTAGCATATCATGCGGTATAAGTAATACAAAAACTAGTAGAATGACATACCTTTCTTGTAGCTGAGATTCCTTAATACCTTGTGAGCCTAGCACCCCAAATGTGATACCTCAAATGCTTCACACAACACCACCAACAATTGGAATAACTTGATAGAAGATTATATGCACCAAAAATCGGCTAGCCCTCACTAGAATCACTTAAGTGACAATTTTACATGCATGAGGTTTCTTTATATAGTGTGCATATTAGGGTTACACCATGTAGCTCATGACCTTCAATATTCTTCATGATCCATGGGTTTTGACCTCCATGTAGCATCCATGGGTAACCACACGGATGTAGCCCATCATGAAGAACTATGGATCATAAGACCACTATATAAGAATGAATGATTTAACAAATCAATCCTATTTATATAATTAGTCTCTTTTGATCACAAAACTAATTCCAAACTAATTCTTGATCAAAACTAAGTAAATAATTCATGGTAATGTATTAGAACTTATAATATATTAATAAACCATAAATATCCACTTCTCACAAAAGTCTATCCAAATTGTCCCGATGCCATGCAACCCAAATGGACCATGCCAAATCGGGTTAATTACATACCAAATATAGTTATGTACTTAGACACCTTATCCAACAGTCTCCCACTTGGATAAGTCTAATAACTATAGTTGTACATACAACTTCAGGATCCGACTTGCAATCGTAGCTCTTTCAAAGTCTTGCAGAACTAAGTTATGCCATTTTAGATAAGTGATCATATAATCCCCTGTTTAAGATATCAGCAGGACAAATACATGGAACAATGTCATACTTATTGTCCAACAGTTTGTTTCCCGATTTCTGATTTGTTTGACATAGAACTTAATCAAACACATCAATTAAGTTCTGATCGGGCCTGGTATATATGTTAAAACAAAATCATCGAGGGGCCCAAGATATCTCTTTTCATCCTCCAAGGACTAAAAGGAATAGATAATATTCGAATTATATGCTTGTATTAACTAATCATCAAATTGTACACAACAACACGTTTTATAACATCAAGTTACTGATGCCTTTTCTTACTATCAATGTACAATCAACTCATAGTCAACAACTCATATCTCTTGGTTTGAAGACTTATATGATATTACCGTCTCACGATTACTCGAGATAAATTCCATGAAGTGATACAAGTGAGCGTGGGTTGATTCCAATACTCAGAACTTATGAGCACTAACGAATGTTGCAACAACAATTGCTATGTCTAATACAATTCAGACAAATCTAGAAACCCAATTCATGACATTCTTATTTCAATACCTACTTCCAAAGTATGATCGACTGTGGATAGTTTGAATAATATGATATACAATAACATAATTATTTTGGAAGTCAAAACATGCAAAATGAAACAATAGTAAAGGATTGACACAAGACAGTACCATACTAGTAAATAAAACACCTTTTATTTAAACATCTAATGTCAATTACATTTCAACTATTACAAATTTCGAAAGCTATCTAATTACTAAAGCTAATATCATCCTTCAATCAAATGCGCCTTGCATGCTATAAATGCTTGACCCTACATAATTCCTTCGTGAGGGGAGCTGCTGGGTTCTCATCCGATGATACCCTCTTTGCCAAGAGGAGTCCTTCTTCGATACGATGTCTAATGAAGTGGTATTTTCTATCGATGTGCCTGGATCTGCCATGATCCCTTGGTTCCTTGGCTTAGACAATCGCACTCACGTTACACAGAAAAGCTCCATAGGCTCCTTTATAGCTAGTACAACTCCAAGGTCTCCAATGAAGTTTTTCAGCCATATTACCTTTTTCGTCGCCTCGCTTTTTGCTATATACTCTGATTTGCAAGTTGAATCAGCTACTGTCTCCTCCTTAGAACTTTTCCAAGTAATTGCTCCTCCAATTAGGGAAAAGACCTAGACCTACTGAGAGCGGAAATTATCTCTATCAGTCTGAAAGCTAGCATCACTATACCCTACCACTCTGAAGTCATCACTCCCACTAAGGGTAAGGACCCAATCCTTAGTCCTCCTCAGGTACTTGAGAATGTTCTTCACCGCAGGCCAGTAAGCCTTGTCACGGTCCCATTGATATCTGTTGACCATGCTCAAATCAAGGGCCACATCAGGGCGAGTACAAGTCATAGCATACATGATCGAGCCTACAGCGGAAGCATATGGTACTCGACTCATCTCATCTATATTAGCCCCTATACTCGGTGTAACGACCAAAAAATCCAACCAATTTAAATTTTTCAAAAAACAACCCGATTTCATTAAATTATTACAAAAAGGTTTTCAATACAAATCATTTAGAGTATTCCCATAATCACATTGCTACAAAATCATGAGGAGCCGTACGATCACGCCTTCGCCTTGACACAGTCTCCTGAAGAACCTGAAAAACATTAAACCACAACTGTAAGCCCGAAAGCTTAGTGACATACCCCCAAAATACCAACCACATATACCATACACATAACATGCTATCTCATAACGAATCACAGAACAGCCATGCATATCGGGTCTACTGTGGGACTGGTCCGCCTTGTAGGGCCTTCAGTCCACCTGGTCCACCCTCCGTGTCCAATCATGTCCCTCGAGTCTGCAGTGTGGTTGGTCCGCCCGCACTGGGCCTTCAACTCACCTGGTCTACTCTATGAGTCTACAATATGACTGGTCCGTCCGCATCGGGCCTTCAGTCGGCCTGGTCCACTCTCCGAGCCTCGGCACGTCTGGTCAGCCCTCGTGGGGCCTACAGCCTATCCGGACCGCTCGCTGGGCCTTCGGAATAACCGGTCTGCCCTGGGTATCTTGGCCTACAGCACGAAGCAAGACCTGCCTCAACCCAACTCCAGTCCAAACATCCATGTGCACATAAACAACAATCACATAACAATTCATATTCAGGCAACCGATCAAGCAGATCACATATCACAACATACTCTAACAGGATACCGACCTAACCGGTCACTAGCATAGCCTCACCCTACATACCAGGATACCGACCTTAACCAGGTCCCTAACGGATACCATCCTAACTACCAGGATGAAAACATATCAAAGCAATAACATAACAACAAATACCCGGATCTGAATCCGATAAAAGGGCCGGCCTTAGTGCCTTAGACCCTGTTGATATAGTGAGGATAACTCACCTCGAAACTGCCAGCTGAAAGGATAAGATCCCGCTGCTCCGAACTCCGACACGAACTCCTCCACTGAACACCAAAACACTAAACTCAATATATACCCTTAATTACCAAAATACCCCTAGAAGACAACTGGTCAACCTTGGACAAAGTCAAAGTCAACCCCTGACTGACTCTACTCGCCGAGTCAACCCGATGACTTGCCGAGTCCGTATGCTCAGAACTTCCCTCAATCCACGACCCAACTCGTCGAGTCACCCTGAGACTCGCCGAGTCCAACAACTCTGAGTCCACTCGCACCCAACTTACCGAGTCATCCCTTGACTCACCGATTCTCGACTCAACCAGAAAATATTGGGAATCTTCTGTATGGAGTCAGACCGGTGGTACTCGCCGAGTCTAAGGCTATCTTCAACCTACTCGCCGAGTTGTTCATCCAACTCGTCGAGTTCCAGCTCATCTTCAAGCAACTCGTCGAGTCCACCTATGCGACTCACCGAGTACCACCGGTCTAAATCCATACAGAAGCATTCCAGGCCATGCAATTGATCCAAAACATAGATCTAGCCTCCTACAATCCATCCATCACGTAAAGTGGCAAACTTTACGTGAATCCAAAGAGATCTAGGCCTTATTCACTTTAGAGCTATGGTTTGGGACATGATGGCCTCACAAAGCACACAAACACAGGGACTTTAATGCACTCTAGGCATTCAATATTCCAGATATGAGGTAGCAACCTCAGATCTAACCTCCAAACTCCAAAACATACCAAGATAAGCTCCCCAAAGACCCCAAAATGAAGAATCCACATGAGTAATAGCCCAAGAACGAGATATTACCTCAAAAGAATGCCCCAACTGCAATGAAACCTGAATCTAAGCAAAGCCCTTTGATCCAAGCCTCTTCTCCTTCAAGATTTCTTCAAAAAACACCTCCCCAAGCTCCAATTGCACTCCAATCTTCCACAATCACGCTTTCTAGGGTTTCTGGACTTCAAGGGGGATCAAAGAGGCTGGGGAGAGGATATAATGTTCTTTAAATAGGGCTCATTCCCCGGATTTAGTGTTTTCTCCACTCAGCACCTACTCGCCGAGTCCATCCATGGACTCACCGAGTTGCCCTTCAAAATTTACACTTTAGTCCTTCAACTCTACTCTTGCTATTTCGGGATGTTACAATTCTCCCCCACTTAAATTAGGCTCCGTCCTCGAAGCCTACGGCAACTCATCTCCAAAAATACTCCCACAACACGCCACCTGGCCTTAACCGGTCCAGGTCTCTCAAGGCATACCCATCGAAACTCGAACTCATTTTCTCCTTCCTTGCGGTGTCCTGACCACCGTCTCAAACCGAGCATCGGCTTTACCCTCTGATAACCACACACAACAACTGAGTACCACTCATGATGCAACACTGCTCCAAATCACAACCATTACTCGACCCATAAGAGCTATAAATAACTATGCACCACCCGATTCCCGATCTGAGTCTAATTCTCTCCATTCCATGCTGACAGAAAGACACACACTTCAGAGCAACTCCCATGAGTTCTCTTCTTGCAATCGCATGTACATGCTGAAACTAGCTCTAGCACCCTCGGGTTAGGAAACCCATCACTCTGATGACCCTCAATACATCCCTCAGGATGAACCACTGATACACAAATCCTTTACCGAAATCAAGCTGGGAATCCAAAACCCCATATCTGCATCCCTTACGAGCCCCTTGACTTTACAACCTCGGAAATCCCTTCCGCGACCCCAGCAGACATCCCCTCATGATGTCATCCCAAACCGCTGCCGCACACGCTGCTCAATGACCACCGTCGGACCACTCTGATCATAACTCTACACTACCGCTTTCACTTCCGTGAATTTGCACTCCCCTTCGGAATTTCATTCCTCGCTTTTTCCTTACCAAGAAAAACCATTCGGCCGCCTTGTCACCACGACAAGTACTACGGTGTTCACCCAATGCTACACTACCTCTTTATAGCGTAACCGCTATCCCATGCACCATACATATTCGATCCCGACCTGATCCCAGGCCCTACACAATCAAGCTCTTGGTTTGTATCCCACCACGCACGCCTGCCATTTACTCATACCAACCAATGCCCTTGGTTGACCGAGACACTGCTGAATTCCATGCAGGTAAACAACCTTTCATACTCGTCGATCCTCCGGAGAACTCTCCAATTCTCCCTCACTTAAGGCACTGACTACCAACCCTCGGTCGCAATCACTGACCTCCCAAGATAACCTTGCACAAAACCCACATTTATACTCAAACTGATTCCCACTACCACTAGCAACCTTCGCAAAAACACATTTCCACACCGATCATCCCGCTCGAAAGAAACCCAATCTTCAAATATCCATTCCTCAGGCTACAGATGCTACCCGACATTCAAACCAACACCGCATCCACCAATGATCCTCACAAAATATAACCAGCGAAAACCCAAAATACTAACCCATACCCATGCCAAACCCTCAAGGATCAACGGAATACCAAAACGAAAACTACCCAACGAGACTAGTAGATAAACGATACTTCACAATAATCATAATAAACAAGACAACAAGAAAGAAACATACCCGCAGCTGCATCCGGCACTGCTCGAACCTCCTCCGCTGCAAGCTGAAAAGCACGACCCTAAGCCCTTGGGGGCTCCGCTCCACGCTGACCTCCACTTGTGATCCTCAACGTGGCCGGTGCTGGAGCCTGCACCGGTCCTGCAGCAAGCTGTGGACAGTTGACCCTCAAGTGTCCAACCTGATGACAATGATAAAATATCCTCAAATCCCGAACTGGCACTGACTGCTGACAATCCCTCGCATAGTGTCCCTCCTTTCCGCACTTGCGGCATGTACCACCAGACCGACAAACTCCGACGTGACCCCTCCCACACTTTCCACAAACGTGGCTGCCCTGATCTCCCATCCTGGAATCAACGGTCTTAGACCGTTTCGTCGCCGACTGCGACTGAACCGGAGCTTGCCTCAGCTCACGCAACTGCAACTCAATCTCTAACTCACGCGGCCTCCTGCAACTCCAACAAGGTTTTGCACCTCTGTGCGGACAGAAACTGTCTGATGTCTCTCTTTAGCATACTAAAATATCGGGACATCTGAGCCTGCTCCGAAGCGAACTCAGGGCAAAACATTGCCCTCTCAGTAAACATCCTGGTGATTTCTGTCACCGACTCTGACTCCTGCTTCAACTCAAGGAACTCCTGAGCCAACCTCTCTCTCTCCACCTGCGGAACATAACGAGTGCTGAACATCTCTCTGAACTGATCCCAAGAAACCGTAGCCCTCTGCGCATCCGAATATGACCTCGTGTTCAACCTCCACCAATCCTTTGCCCCGAGCCTTAACAGGTTCAGAGCGCACCTCACCCTCTGATCAGCAGGGCATGAACACGTGAAGAAACATCCCTCCACGTCTGGTAACCATCTCATAGAAACGATTGGATCCTAAACTCCATCAAAAGTGGGAGGCTTCGTATTATCGAAGTCCCGATACTGAAAACCTCTACTAGCTCCTCCCCCTGCCGCTGCTACAGCCGCTGTAGCCACTGCGGCAGCCATCTCCGTGAGAGCCGCATAGCGCTCATCAAAATACTCCACCATGGTGGTCTTGATCGACCCAAACAACTCCGACAACTTAGCCCGAAACAATGCAGCAACCTCATCATGCAGGATCTCACGAATCCTCGCATCTAACTCGCGCATACTCATCTGACTGACAACCTCGGGCGGTACGGACCCACCCGGAACTCCCTCTCCTGCTCCTGATCCTGACCCGGATCCACTCCCAGCATGCCCTGAAATCTCCATACTGAAAATAAACCATCAAAAATCTCAGACACTTCCCACTATCCCGGGAACCAACTCTCAACCCAACCCTAGAGGTCATGGTTTCCCTAATACGCGTATGGGTCCTGTGCTTTCAGTAGTACGGGCCCATACTACCTTCCACACCTACCCATATTTGTATGAAGTACTTCCACAACACCCTAGCGAAAATATACATAACAACGCTGTATCCTCACAACTAGAGGAACACTAGAAATCTCTCACAAGAAAACCCTAACTAGCAGGCATCGTAAATCAGGTAACACATCAAGAAATCCTGAAGATCCCTAGCCTAACTCTAGCATGATGTTCTATCAAAGCTCAATAAGACAAATATCATGTATGGTATTTTGGGGTTACTTACTGGCTCTGGCTGATCGTACCTCCGCGTCCTCCTTTACTTATTTTGAAAACCATTTTATATTCTCTTTTGAAAACCCTCCTCAATTTTATACTGGAGTCACACAAGTGTTCCTCCAATTCACTCAAACCAAGACTCTGATACCAACTTGTAACGACCGAGAAATCAACCAATTTAAATTTATCAAAAAACAACCCGATTTCATTAAATTATTACAAAAAGGTTTTCAATAGAAATCATTTAGAGTATTCCCAGAATCACATTACTACAAAATGATGAGGAGCGGTACGATCACGCCTTCTCCTTGCCACAGTCTCCTGAAGAACCTGAAAAACATTAAACCACAACTGTAAGCCCGAAAGCTTAGTGACATACCCCCAAAATACCAACCACATATACCATACACATAACATGCTATCTCATAACGAATCACAGAACAGCCATGCATATCGGGTCTACTGTGGGACTGGTCCGCCTTGTAGGGCCTTCAGTCCACCTGGTCCACCCTCCGTGTCCAATCATGTCCCTCGAGTCTGCAGTGTGGTTGGTCCACCCGCACTGGGCCTTCAACTCATCTGGTCCACTCCCTGAGTCTATAGTATGACTGGTCCGCCCGCATTGGGCCTTCAGTCGGCCTAGTCCACTCTCCGAGCCTCGGCACATCTAGTCCGCCCTCGGGGGGCTACAGCCTATCCAGACCGCTCGCTGGGCCTTCGGAATAACCGGTCCGCCCTGGGTATCTTGGCCTACAGCACGAAGCAGGACCCGCCGCTACCCAACTCCCGTCCAAACATCCATGTGCACATAAACAACAATCACATAACAATTCATATTCAGGCAACCGATCAAGCAGATCACATATCACAACATACTCTAACAGGATACCGACCTAACCGGTCACTAGCATAGCCTCACCCTACATACCAGGATACCGACCTCAACCATCCTAACTACCAGGATGCAAACATATCAAAACAATAACATAACAACAGATACCCGAATCTCAATCCGATAAAACGGCCGGCCTTGGTGCCTTAGACCCTGTTGATATAGTGAGGATAACTCACTTCGAAACTGCCGGCTGAAAGGATAAGATCCCGCTGCTCCGAACTCCGACACGAACTCCTCCACTGAACACCAAAACACTAAACTCAATATATAATCTTAATTACCAAAATACCCCTGGAAGACAACTCGTCAACCTTGGACAAAGTCAAAGTCAACCCCTGACTGACTCTACTCGCCGAGTCAACCCGATGACTCGCCGAGTCCTTATGCTCAGAACTTCCCTCAATCCACGATCGAATTCTTCAAGTCACCCTGAGACTCACCGAGTCCAACAACTGTGAGTCCACTCGCACCCAACTTACCGAGTCATCCCTTGACTCACCGATTCTTGACTCAACCAGAAAATATTGGGACTCTTCGATAAGACTCGCCGAGTCCAAGAACAGACTCGCCAAGTCTAAGGCTATCTTCAACCTACTTGTCGAGTCCACCCATGCGACTCACCGAGTACCACCGGTTTGAATCCATACAGAAGCATTCCAGGCTATGCAATTGATCCAAAACATAGATCTAGCCTCCTACAATCCATCCATCACGTAAAGTGGCAAACTTTACGTGAATCCAAGGAGATCTAGGCCTTATTCACTTTAGAGCTAGGGTTTGGGACATGATGACCTCACAAAGCACACAAACACAGGGACTTTAATGCACTCTAGGCCTTCAATATTCCAGATCTGAGGTAGCAACCTCAGATCTAACCTCCAAACTCCAAAACATACCAAGATAAGCTCCCCAAAGACCCCAAAATGAAGAATCCACATGAATAATAGCCAAAGAACGAGATATTACCTCAAAAGAATGCCCCAACTGCAATGAAACTAGAATCCAAGCAAAGCCCTTTGATCGAAGCCTCTTCTCCTTCAAGATTTCTTCAACAAACACCTCCCCAAGCTCCAATTGCACTCCAATCTTCCACAATCATGCTTTTTAGGGTTTCTAGACTTCAAGGGGGGATCAAAGAGGCTGGGGAGAGGATATAATGTTCTTTAAATAGGGCTCAATCCCCAGATTTAGGGTTTTCTCCACTCAACACCTACTCGCCGAGTCCATCTTTGGAATCACCGAGTAGGCCACTTGACTCGCGACCAAAAGTCGCTACCCTACTTGCCGAGTCCATCCATGGACTCACCAAGTTGCCCTTCAAAATTTACACTTTAGCCCTTCAACTCTACTCTTGCTATTTCGGGATGTTACACTTGGGCTCTGGGTCTTACTCAGTTTGGCGTTACTCTGGATCAGTAAGTCACCTTTCTTGGAATCCTGCATGCTGAAACTATTCAACACTTTATCCAAGTAGGTACTTTAACTAAGTCCAATTATTCTCTTACTCTTGTCTCTTAATATCCTTATCCCTAGGATATAGGCATATTCTCCAAGGTCCTTCATAGCGAAACACTTCCCAAGCCAGGAATTAACCTCATTCAAGGTTGGAATGTCATTTCCTATGAGTAGTATATCATCCACATATAATACCAAAAAGCTAACTATACTCCCACTAGCCTTAACATATACACATGACTCATCCTCGCTCCTCGAAAAGTCAAACTCTTTGACTTTCTCATCGAAACAAAGATTCCATCTGCGAGGTGCTTGTTTTAATTCATAGATGCATTTCTCAAGCTTACACACTTTATTAAGTTACTTTGCATCAACAAAACCCTCTGTTACCATGATATCCTGAGTTGGGATTTTCCGCAGTTATAAAGGAATTCTCCCCAATCATTATTTGAATTCGAATTTATCCCAGTTAAATTGGGATTCTTCTGAGTTATTATTTGAGGTGGGATTTTCCCTATTTATAATGGGATTGTCTCAGTCATCATTTGAAGTGGGAGTTTCCCAAGTTATAATCAGATTCTCCTTAGTCATTATTTGAAGTGGGCTTTTCACCAGTTATAATGCGATGCTTCCCAATTACTATTAGAAGTTGTATTTTCCACAGTTATGATGGAATTTTCCCCAACTATTGTTTACAGTAAGATTTTCCCTAGTAGGGGTCTTCCCAGATTATTTTCCAATCAAATTTGGAAAAAAAAAATTAAGGATCCTCAAAAATCTCCTGATAGGAATCCTTCTCAACGCAAACTCTAAAGATCATATGGGATCGTGACTTAAGACTTCTTCTAAATCAGAAGGTTACAAAAGCCAAACATCACCATGTTTTATCTATCCTTAATTAAAGTTATTTTTCTTACATAATGATGAAGAGTTTGTTTTCCTAAAGATATTAAAAATTTTAAGATCCCAAATTAATAACTAATTATTTCAGATCTTAAGGATCATGATTGCATGAGGATCCTTACCAAAGAAATTCATCATTGCAGGCTGGTAAGGATCCCAATAATTTGAAGATCCTCAGGAATCCTACTTCTAAAATCATATCAACCACGCAAGAAAAAAAATATAAGAATCAACTACCAAAGCGCATCAACTAAAAGTGGGTTGCCAAACAAACTCCCAAAAAAGTGGAACATTGTCTGCAAACCAAATATTTAAAAGTTATTTTTAAGACATCAAACTTAAGCCTTGGTTCATACCTGGATAAGGGCACTTTGAGAACAATAAAGATCGATAGATTCTATATTTGCACAACGAATTAAAGACAAGAAACAGTAATGATCAAAAATGTGTCGAATGATTGTATTAATCACATGTCTAGAAAAGTTCTTAAAGACGGAACTATTCTATGTGAGCTTCAAAAGTTGTAACCCTACAAGTTACATGCACGACATATATATAGACTAAAATAAGAAGTGGTTTCGAACATGGATATGCCTATTTCGGAACGAATAATAAACATCGGACACAACACTTTATTAGACCTAACAATCTCCCCTTTTGTGTCAAATCGGAAAAGAGTCTTCTCTATTGCATTTGCACTTAAAAAACCTTAGGCAATATTTTTCAGAAGGGTTGCCCTAACAGCCAAATACCACTGAATCATATCTGACACACATTTCAAATCTGAAGCCGAATTGGTCTTTTTCGCATTCACCCTTACTAGAATCTGATTCATTTCATTTGTGGAATACGAGTGTTTGTCCCTTAAAAAGAACTTGCAATTTTTCAGAACTCCACCCTCCTTCTTCTTATATACGATGCTCCTATATTCCTCATCAATCACTCCACTAGGAAGATCTTGGATATCCTCAGGTTCTTCAAATGGCTTCATTATGGGTCTATTATTTAGAATGGAGGCAATCTCAATATTCGTTTTTCCAATCTCTAGGATGTAGCACTTAAGCATCCTCTTCAGATGGTTGAATATTGGCTCGTATTTAGTCACATCCTTCGCAACTATGTTGAATAACAAAATCCAATCATATGGATTCATGAAAGGCAAATCAGCCATAGTAAACTCATGAAGCACATGATTCAAACCCCGAAATCCTTTGTAGTGAATATTTGAAAAATCTTTAGTTTCCACAGGAAGTCTGACCTTCAAACCTTTGATCCTCTTTAGACTTTGAGACTGTTAATGAGGTTTCTAATGCTTAAGATATAATTTGAAGAGTTTTCTGTTGATCGTGTTGTTGGAGATTAGAAACATCTCAATCTTTTGGAACCATCAGAAAAGAAATGCTCGTGGGGTGAGGCCAAAGTCCAATTGGAATTTGATATCATTGTAGGTGGAAAATGATGTCTTTAGTTCCAACCATTATAGCTCTAAAAGTTCAACGACTTCATTCTGAATTCTTTGAATGGTCCACATATGGAACAAGGACTTTTGACTTTAAAAAATAAAGGCAAAATTTTTAATTTCTGCTTCTTCTATATCAAGCTTCTGTTAGAGAGCAGTGAGATCATCAAGCTTTTTATCACATTTCTTTCTTACAATCTTTTCAGATTCAGATAAATTTTCTTCTTTATCATCATCTTCAATTTATATTCCCATATGTTTATTTGATCCAGAAGCTACATTATCCTTTTGATCAACCTCTTTTTCACATGAACCTTCTCTTCTCCCCTTGTTTTGAAGGAGCACTAGTTCGCGAAACCCCTAGGATTTGATTTAGTAGAGTGAACATTGGCTTAAGTTTTTCAGATAAGGTAAGGCAAATTGTATCATTAAATGGAGGAGATCTAGTCTAAACAATTCTCAACAGTCGTTGATGGATTTTGGAATTGCAAGCCTTCACAGAACACTTCTCCCCCTGTAGCCTAAGGACCTCATATTTAGCATTCTTCAAGTTTTCAGTCAAAATTCTTGCTTTATGAGTTTGCTCTGCTAAGGCATCCATGATTTTATTTTCTATTGTCGTGTCTGCCTTTAACTTATTAAGTTGAGTGGTGATGGTTGACTTAAGATTGACGTTATCAAGCTTGATATCAACACATATTTTTGATAGAGCTTCTTTCTCGGCTTTCAAAAAAGAACTAAAACCTTTAGTGACCTTATTTATGTCTGTTTTTGCTCTTATCCTAAGAGCTCCTAAAATCTGCCATGAATTCCTTGACTTTGGTTTGCAAGAGTAGAACCTTTTCCACATATTCATTTATTTTCTTGTCTGAGGCTTAGGCAACCTTGGTGGATTCTTCAATTACCTTGGAGTTAGTAGATATGTGAGCAGCTCCACAATTTACTAAGGAGTGTTTAGAAGATTTTCCCACTTAGAAGAAGAAAATACTTGAGAATGATCAACGAGTGAGTCAAGCTTCTCTAATAACTGTTTGAACTGTCCTTTTGTCATGGGAGCTTCATCTTCATCACGATTGAAGTTGAGGTTGAAAGGCTAAAAAGCGAAGTCCTCGATAGGTTATTGTTCATCACCAAAGAGTATGTCTTTATCATCATTGAAATGTGAAGCGGATAATGTGCCTGGTTTGGAAGTCACACCGATATTGGCATTTTCCCCCGTATCTGAGATGTTAACAGAGATGCCCGAAATTTGTATCTCCTTTGTAACAGACTTGATTAAAGCGAATTTAGGTGGATCTGAGACCTATGAAGTAGTGAGATTGGTAGAATTATTAAATATGGGTCAGGATAGAGGGATGGAAATATGAGGGAGAGAAATTCCCACAGAACTAGTTGGTGGTAGACGGGGATGGATGATATCAAAATTATGGATGTAATGGGTCAGGATGACTTTGGAAAATTTTGTGGAATAACAAGTGGTGATGGTGTAGTGGTAGAGAAGTTCAAAAATGGTTGTTGTAGCATGTTGTTGAAAATATCAAAAGTTGGAGCAGAGAAGTTTGGAGGAGAAGATGCCTTCAAAATGTTGCCAGTATGGCGGGTTTAGAAGTTGCAGTTTTATCCTCTTCCTCATTTTGGATAGTATCGTAATCTTGAACTTTAGTAACAATTCTTTCTTCTGATTCTTATTGAAATACCGGAGATGGAGATCTCAGTTTCTTTGATGGCTTCTTTGTTTTCTTCAAAACTCTAACACTTTCGGAAGGAGCAGGTTTTGCCTTCTTTTTACCACCATGCTTTGGTTTGTTCCTTTCTTCAATCAACTTCCTTAGTTCAGCAAGCATTGTTCGAACAATAGAAGAGGGTAGCTTTCAATACTCCTTTGTAATAGAATTATCAATTGGAACCTTTTCCAACATTTCAATCAGAACTGAACCAACAAAATCAAAGTTTCTAGGATCCGACATTACAAATGTAGATGTTTGGAGTGTTAGAATATCTTCCATTATGGAATCTTTCATCAGAGGGATTTTAAAGTGACCAAGAGCCCTGTTGAGCACTATCGACCAGAATCAACCACATTAGATATCAATGTGGCGAGAAGAGGAAATGGTGCTCTAAATCAGTTGAGTCCAAATAACTACCCCATAGTCGAGATTAATACCATGGTATAAACCGTAAATCAAGGTGTATAACATTTTGCTTGCATTGTCAGACCCAGAAACCCTCTCTGACTGGTTGTTGAATAGTAGGGTAAATAACCCATTCCACATCGATGGTAAGAAAGACTTCCTAAAATTGGAAAGCAAGGAAATGTCACTCGTGTACCCCATCTGGTAGAACATCTCTATCACGGAGATAGATAGAGTTGATATAGGATCGAAATTAACCTTGTATGTAGTAAGCGCTAGAACTGTGCAAAAGAGGGGCTTAGATATAGAGTTTTTGTGGTTTGCCACTTCAAAGTTGATAATAGTAGTGGAGAATGCCTTTGAGAGATGAACAAGAGGATCTGCTTCTGCCATGGTTAGTGTCTTCATCAGTGGATAGAATTTGAGACAATCAATTACAGGTCAAATTTATTCATTGTAGTGTGCGGCATCAAGGTCAATGATCATGTTCTGGTTGGGTTTAACAAATAGCATGATAATAGAGGTAAACTGGTCGTCAAAGTAGATGTTTTCAAATGAACCTGCCATTGATGTTGTGAGAGAGATGATAAACAGTGGAGAGCAAAAGGGTTTTTACTTTGAGAATTTAAGAATTTTGTATGTGGTGAGAGAAGGTAGATGATTTGAAAAACCCCTTTTATATAGAATATGATGAGTGGTGAGAGAAACCGTTGTTTCATATTCGTGTACAAGGAAAAATCAACCAATAAAAACGTGCTAGCTAATCGTTGACTATTAGAATTTGTTGCAATCAACCACGCGGTGTCTAGGAGATTCAAAAATCGCCCCAAGATTTGAAGTTAACTAAAAGATATTATACTTTTTGTATTCACCATGTTCGGAACTAGTCTTTTCTACTTTCCAACACTGTAAACATCCATTCGGAACTGAAACCAGACTTGGTAAAATCACAAGGATTTTAGTGCTAGAGTGTGCCAAAGAAAAAGAAATAAAGCAAATATTATGTGGGTTTCTGTGATATCAAACAATGTTGACATGAAAAACCGATTGATCCTAGAATTTTAACGGGTGGTTTCAGCTTCAACCGAATTCAGAAAATTAACATAGGTTTGAAGATCTGAAAGAAGTACTTCTTTGATCAGTGTAGCCATAAGAACAAGTAAGCCTGGGATATTATTTTAAAGTAACTGGATATAATGGAAATCTCAAATATATATATATATACATAAAGCATATCATATTGGGAAGAAATGTCTTAGGACGAGATCATTTCATCAAGACCACTCAAAAAGAAAAATGATATTTCAAACACTCAAAGGTAAAACCAAAAGGTTTTCATTCATCAATTCTTTGGGTAAGTACCTAGAATAAAAGAGTGATCAACGTAAATTCATAAGTGGTGTTAAGAGTTTTGGGTTTAACTCAAAATCATGGTTATAATGATTTCAAGATCATAAGCACGGATGTTTTGTAACCTAAACCTCAGTGGTTAAAGCTAAGAGTCTAATGTGTTACGACACATAACAAAAGATTGGTAGTAGAGTTAATGGGAGTTTCACGAAAATCATGTTGATAATAATTTTGCGATAATTTACAAGAGTTTTGTAGCCCTATACCAAAACTGGTTTTGTTCCAATAATCATGGGATTACGTGGAGGTTGAAATAAGATACGGTAGAAAGAAATGATTAAGTCGACCATCAATTCCTTGTTGAAGAATTTAATTCAGAAATGAATTTAGAAACGAAAATATTTTTGATGTTTTTGATTTTTGAAACACTTAAAAAAGAAGAAAATATTTTTGATAATTTTGAATTTTTGAAAACAAAATACATAAACAAATAAAATATTTTTGGATTTTTTAATTTTCTAAAAATAAAGAAATTAAATAGTAAGTTCACTTCAAAAACAAAGAAGTATACAGAGGTGAGGAGAATAATAAAAGACTTAAAAATATAAAGGTTCCGGAATCCTAATGTACAGTTGCTTCACAACCATTCTGAAGATCGAAGCAAGTCGAAAGTAAAAAAAGAGAATTCTGAATCATTCCTAAGCTCGCAACAAGTCAGAATATGAGCAATGGATTGCAAACCATTCCGAAGCTCGGAACCATTCAGAATGTGAATAGTAACTTACGAACAATGATCATTACAAAGAAGATTATGGAACAGAGTCATCTTCAATCAACCCTAACCCTTATAAAATATGATTGAATGATGCTTCAGGTAGGGCCTTTGTGAAGATATCTGCTAACTGATCGGAGGATATAAGAAAATGAACTTGTACATTTCCATCCTCGACATGATCCTTTATGAAGTGGTATCCCAGTGCTAAATGCTTTGTCATGGAGTGTTGCACTGGATTATGGCAGATTCTTATTGTTCTTAAGGAATCGCAATACTAGGGATTTCACTTCATATTGATTCCATAATCTCTTAACTAATTTTGAATCCACACCACTTGGGAAGTGCATGATGTTGTTGTGATGTATTCTGCTTTAACTAAAGATAAGGAGACACATGTATGATTCTTAGATTGCCAACTAACAAGCTTTCCATCTTAAAACTAACGTCCTCCGTATGTAGTTTTCCGATCAAGACCTCTGATCCAGACCACAATCCCCTAAGTTAGCATTGGAGTAAGCTTACACAAACAAAACCGAATTGGATGGATACCATAGACCAAGAGAAGTTGTTTGCTTTAGATACCGAAGTATGTTCTTAACTACCAACATATGTTGTTCTCTGGGATTCGCTTAAAACCCGGAACAACAACAAATTTAGCAACAGGGACTTTGACCTTTGAATCACCCACCATTCCAAATTTAGCAAGTAACATCTTTGTGAAGGCTTTTTGATTAATGAATATACCTTCTAAACTCTGTCTTATATTTAAGACATGGAAAATTTTCATTTTACCTATTGAACTCATTTCAAATTTAGTTTCCATTACTTTTCGGAATTCAGCAGCTAAGTTGGGATTAGTTGATCCAAAAATAATGTCATCAACAGAAGGTAGGATCAACAGAAAGTTGTTTGAATATTCATTGTTTAAGAAAACGAGTCAGAGTTTCATACCATGCCCTTGGAGAGTGTTTAAGACCATACACTGCTTTATCCAAAATGTAACAATGATTCAGAAAAATTTCGTTCACAAAACCTGGAGGTTGTTCGACATAGACTATTTCTTCAAGCTCTCCATTCAGAAATGCACACTTCACAACCATTTGATATACATCAATTTTTTTTCAATAGTATAGGCGAGAAAAATGTGAACTGATTCATGTCTAGCCAGAGGTGCGAACGTTTCTTTGTAATTTATTCCTTCTTCTTGACAGTAGCCTTTAACAACCAAATGTACTTTATTGCGAATAACATTGCCTTTTTTGTCTATATTATTTTGAAATACCCATTTCATCCCAACCAAAGATGCATCTTTCAGAGTAGGAACCAGTCGCCATACTTTGTTACGATTAAACTCATTCAGTTCTTCATGCATGGCTTCAACCCAGTCTGCATGATCAAGAGTTAATTTAATAGTTTTAGGCTTAATTTTTGAAACAAAAGAACTAAACATGCAAAATTCCAATTTATAAAATAATGCAGTTTGCCTTGCTTTTTTTTAGCACGAGTAAGAACTCTTGATGATGAATCTCAGATCAC
Source organism: Lactuca saligna (assembly GCF_052625555.1). Classification (NCBI taxonomy): domain Eukaryota; kingdom Viridiplantae; phylum Streptophyta; class Magnoliopsida; order Asterales; family Asteraceae; genus Lactuca; species Lactuca saligna. Next base: position 131,032,978 of record NC_136423.1, on the reverse strand, counting down.
TTGAGATGGAGGATGGACTTTAGTCCATTTTGTCATTGGAGGATAGTTCTGATCACAAGCTGGATCATCTTCAGCAACAACATCTTCAAATTCCAGTTGTGCATGCGAGTCATTAATTTCATTATTCTCCCCCTATAAGTTTGCATGTGACCCGGCCTCTGGAATTGAATTTTCCCCCTGGAGAGGAATATCGGTATTCAATTTATGAGTGGGACTCTTTGCTTGGATTGGAACTTCAAAAGGATTTGGTTGAGGTTTATTTGGATTTGGTTGCTCTGGAGGAATCTCTATATCTTTAACAGCTTCGTCAACAATCTTGATCAATTCATCTTCTTGATATTCTTTGGCGTTTCGTTCTGAGGAAATTTCTTTGTCAGTTTCATCAAACAAATTTTAAAAAATCCTCATATAAATTTCAAAGAGGAATAGTCTTAGAATTTGTTAATGGAAATATTTCTTAAGATTGACAATTTTCTTCTTGATATTTCATCATATAATTGTCATCAAACATAACATAGTAGGTTTCCCTAATCTTCCTTGACTTCTTGTTCAGAACTTGATATGCCTTTGATGTGAATGAGTACCCCAGAAAAAATCGCTACGTCAGCTTTCACATCGAATTTGTTCCGATTTTCTTTGGATTTGAATACGAAACACCTGGAACCAAACACATTAAATAATTTAACTTTAGGTTTTCGATTGTTTAGAAATCCATATGGAGTAATCAGAAATCGTTTGTTAATGTAGGTTCGGTTCTAAGTAAAACAAGCGGTGGCAATGACATCAACCCATAAATACAAAGGAAGATATGCAAATGACATCATTGTCCTTATGGCTTCACAGTTGTTGAAACAATAATAACTCAAATCGATAGATTCTATAAATGATGTGAATAAATAACATGAACAATATCAAATAGTGTGGAATGCTTATATTGAATAGCTTTACAAGAGTTCAACGAGAACTTCTCTGTGTAGGCTAAGTAGGGCAATACAATTGTTAAACCCTAATGTTGCATGCATGCAATATTTATAGTTTAACCCTAGAAAGTAATAATCGTGGATGGACAGGCCCAAACCGGAATAAATGAGACTACAAAACATTTGAGAAAACACTCTAATAACCCAAAAATAGGAGATTGTTCATTGTTGCATTGATTGAACCTTAAATAACTTTGGCATCATACTCATAAGTGTCTTCCGAACCACAATGTACCATTTGATCATGTCGGAAAATCATTTCTAATCACCAGCATCATTTAATTTGCACGCTTCAGTTAATTCCAAGGCATACTTCAGAGTACATGTTGAATGTAAGTTCTTATCTAGCAAAAAGAATATACATCTCTGAACTTTCTGATTAGTTTTCCTCTAGTAAACCACACTCCAGTTCTCTTTTCTGATGTTTCCCAGCTTCATCTTATTTAGATCCTTTGATTCTTCTTCTGGTTGCAGAATCGGTTTCTTTTTCAGCACAACTATGATTTCTGCATCCATTTTTGCAAACACTTAACCGTAGCAAATAAGCATTCTCTTAAGATGAGCTATGGCAAGCTCATACTTCTGTTCGTCATTGGATAAAATTAGGAACAGGGAAATCCAATCATAAGGATTCATGAAAGGTATATCAGCAAGAGTGAATTGAAATTCAGTATGCTTGGTTCCTCTGAATCTTTTGAATTTGATGTTGATGAAGCTCTTAGTTGGAAAGGGAGCATATACCTTCAGTGCGACAATATTTTGTAATCTCTAAGTTTGAAACTGGGGCTTTCCATTTTTTAGATAGAAAGAGAAGAGTGTTTGATTAACATCAAAATATGAAAGCGGAGATTTGACAATCTTCTCAAAACACCTGAATAAAACCGCCCTAGAAGTAATTAGGAAGTTAACGCTCCATCAAATTTGTTCTTGGTTCATCAATCACCTCCTTCTGAATCCTTTCAATAGTCTATGGGGAAAATAGGGATTTCTGAGTTGCAAGAGTGACTTTCACAATCTCGGCTTCAGCGTCCTTTGCTATTAACTCTTTGCGAACTCTCAAGAGATTATCATGCTTCTTTATTATTAGCTTTTCACCTACGGATAATACTTCCTCTTCTTCTTTATCATCAACTAGTTTCTCTTTCCCTATTGATGTACAAGCTTCATTATCCTTCTGATCTTTTGTGTTCGGTTTCCGCTCGGTTTCGCTAGTTGGTTCCAGAATCTTTTTCTTGGGCTTTTATTTTTTGTATCTGTTTCTCCCCTTAGTTTCGGAAGAACATCAGATTCTAAAACACCCTCTTGCTTATTAAGTATTGAAAATATTGGTTTTAGTTTTTCGGCAAGATGTTGTTGAACCGTGATAGTGAGAAGTGAATCATGTGTCTCGACCAGTCCTTACAAATATTGATTTACTTCCAGAGTGCAGCTCTTGATGAAACTATTCTCGGATTCCAAATCGTCAAGACTCTTATTGGTGTAGTTCAACTTGAGTGAAAGAACTTTAACCTTCTTAGGCTTCTGAGCGAGTTTATCTATAATATTGCTCTTAGTAGCAATATTTGCCTAAAGTTTCTCAATCTTGGACAGAATAGAGGTATTTAACTCATCACTATCAACCTTGACCTCGGAGCGAATACGAGAAAAAGCTTCATTTTCAACTTACAAATGGGAGCTAAGACTGGAAATAAAGTTATTTACACTCTCAGTATTTTCATCATAGGACTTTCGAAAGTCAGCCACGAACTGTGTAACTTCGTTATATAGTTTTTTGTCTTTTACAGTCGCATCTAAAATTGTTAAGTCTGATGCTTGAATAGCCTCTTTAGCTTTGGAAAGGACTATCACATTTTCTTTTGTGAGCATCTCAACCATTGTTCTATGTGACTTCAGCATTAACTCCTAGTTAGATGAATTAATAGAGGACTCTAGAATGAAATCCAACTTAGCACTGGGTTTTTAAATTTTCCCTTGAGTCATTGGGGTATCGTCATCATCGCTGTTCTGATGAATCGCAAAAGGGCTGAAGGTAAAATCTTGAAAAGCCTCTTGACCACCCCCTAAAAACAATGTCTATATCATCTTCTCAGAGAGGTGAAGTTTTAGATGTGCTTGGGCTCTTAGTAACACCAAAATCATCATTTACCCCCATATCAGATAAGTTGACAGTTGACATCAGAGTACTAACTGTGGAAATTATGGTTGCGGTTGAGTATGTATAGAATGGAGTGGAAATGGAAGAAAATTTTGTGGTAGAGAAACACCCACAGAGAAATTCAGTAGTGGAGCAGTGGAGATTGGTACAGTGGTGGTGATTGGAGATGAAGTGGTTATCAGAGATGGTGGTGGAGTGTGCATCCGAAATACATGAGAAATAGGTGCAGAAGTGGGAGGTGGAGTGGATACCTTCGAAATTTGAGTTGATGTAGGTGGTACCGAAGTGGTTGTGGTATCTTCGACTTCATTCTGAACAAGTTCATCCCCAAGAAGATCCGATTGATTTCTTGACTCCAAAGCCTCCTAAACGGGAGATGGTGACCTTAGTTTCCGAGTAGACTTCTTAACCTTCTTCTTCGGAGTTTTAACAGCTTCAGAATGGCTAGTTTTTCCGTTTCGTTTTGCACCCTACTTCGGTTTGTTTGCTTTGTTAATCACCTTTAGTAAGACATCTGGCATAGGCCGAGCACTAGAAACTGGATATTTGTGATACCCGATTATGATCACATTGTCAGACAACACCATTGTAAGCATCACCTCTAGAATTGGTACCACAAATGTGAACTTCATGGGGCTAGACATCACAAATGTTGATGTCTGAAGGACCAGAATCATAGCAACAACAGAATCCTCTGAGATGGGAACTTTGAAGTGAACAAGTACTCGTTTAACAACGATTGACCAAAAACATGCATATGATATCTCAGTGTTGCGAGTAAAAGACGAAGTGCTTTGAATAAGTTACGTCCATAGGATGGAGCCATAGTCCAGATTAATCCCATAGTAGAGGCTATAAATAATGGTTCAAAAGAGCTTACTAGTACTGTCTGATCCTACTACTCATTCCGAAAAGCTTTTAAATAGCAACGTAAATAGCTAGTTCCATATTGGAGGAAGATCGGGCTTCCTGACATTGATAGCAATGTGATATCTCCAATATATCCCATCTGATAAAACATGTTGATGTGATCAGTTGATGAAATCAATCTGGATCAACTAGGTCTTCAGATGAATCAAGCCATAACATTCTGCAAAAACGAGCTTTGTTGATCAACGTTTTGTTAGTGGTAACCTCAAAGGTTATGATGCCATCAGCTTGAGTATATGTTGCACACGAGTACACCTTAGAGAGATAAACTAGTGGAATCGTATATGCCATTGTCAAAGCTTGAGCAATTGGGGAAAACCATAGACATTCAATCATCAGCTTTAGGGGATCATTGTATCGTGATGAATCCAGATCAAGAATAAGATTTTGACTTGGATTTAGGTTCATCATGATCTCAGATGTAGTTTCGTCAGCAAGAAAACGATTTTGTTTCAGATGATCCGGTCATGGTAGTAGTTGAAGAAGATGAACAGTGAGCAGAGAGAGAAAAGGGTTTTTCTTTTTTGCATTGAAAGTATTTGACAGTTGTAAGAGAAAAGAAATCATCAAAACCTTTATATATATCATGATAGGTAAGAGAAAATCACGCCTTGACTTTTCCATATCCCTGTAAATAAACCTTGAAATGCCAAATGGCATTGTACTGACACGTATGATGTCAGGGATTTAAAATAAACAGCCTTATTTGAATCCACTACCCCATTAAACCGACTTTTCAGTTTTGACGTTTCGGAATAAGATGTCACTTCACCTTTACCTGTTCTCTGAATAACAACAATCCACATGAATTAGAATCAGACTTGAAAAAATCATAAAGATTATCGAGCAAGAGTGTGTAAAAGAAAAAGAAATAAAACAAAATAAATTTATGGGATTTAGTGATGTTAAAGACCAATGATATGAAATTTAGATTGATCTCAAGCAACGATTGCTTCCTACCGAGACAAGAGATACTCAAAAGTGTTTGTGTGGCATCCCGTTGAGTAATGATCATCTATTTATTAAGAAATTGTGAAAGGCTTCTTTCAATAAGGTTGCATGGGTGGCTTAGGCTTCAACCAAATTTCGAAACTCAACATAATTTCGAAGATATGGAAGAAGTACTTGTTTGACCAGTGTACCCCTAATAAAAACTAAGGTTTGTATATTGTTTAAGTGGCTGGATATAAAAGAAATCTCAAAAAAAAATTGTTTTGATCATTTGGGTAGTAACGTCTTAGGTCGAGAACATTTCATTAAGATCACACAAAAAGAATAGTGAAATATCACACGACAATTGTACTAACCAATAGGGTATTAATCATCAATTCATTGGTGAAGATTCTAGAACATTAGATTGTTCGTCGTCAATTCAGAAATGGTTTTTGTATTTTGGGTCACACTTAAAATCATGGTTATTACGATTTCAATATCATCAACATAGAACTAGTGTAACCATAATCCTTAGTGTAGATGCTGAGAGTCTCATGGGTTACGTTTTGTGAATGTGAAGTTGATGGAGAAATAGGAGGTTGGTTCCGAAGAAGGAAATGTACCTCTGCTATAAATTAGTGACAAAGCAGTCAACTCATAACTCTGTGTGAGAAGAGTACGGTAGCTTTATGACTTATGTGAATTCTCAGCCTGATTGGGAAGAAACGATCGGAATAAACGTTTCATTAAGGCTTTAAACATATAGTCTCAGATGCTTGGGACAACATGAAAAAGCATGCTTCTAGGGACACTTAACTAGTATACGGATTCAGCTAGTATATGGATTCAAAATTATTCCTGCTCCATCGTTCTGAATTCTTGTAACATGAATTTGTACCTAAATAAAAAATGTAATCTGGAAATAACACACAAAATAAAGAAAAATATTTGTGTAATTGTTGGATTTTCTGAAAAAGATAAAACAGAAATAAAGAAAATATTTTTGTGATTTTTGAATTTTCTAAAAAAGCAAATGAAAAACAGAAAGTAAAGAAAAATTACTAACTAAAACAAATTCATAAGCATAAATGAATAGTGACTTTGGAAGCATTCTGAAACTCAGAATCAATCAGAAGACACATAATGTACAAAGTATACAAAAGCAATCGAAACCCAGATGAATAGTAGAATTCGAACCATTCTGAAGCTTGGAATGTGAATAGTAAATTTCGACCACGATAGGGATTTCAAAAATTAGTCAGCTTCTATCATTTCGAGACCTTGTAAGATATAACTAAATGTAGCTTTAAGTAAGGCCTTTGTAAAGATATCAACCAACTGATCATAGGATCTAACAAAGTATACTTCAACGTTTCCATCCTCAACATGATCCTTTATAAAATGGTATCTCAGTGCAATATGTTTTGTCTTAGAGTTTTGCACTAGATTATGGCATATCTTAATAGCGCTTTCTGAATCACAATATAAAGGAATCCTCTTCATATTTAACACATAATCTCTAAGCTGAATATAAATCAATATGACTTGCGAAGTTCATGATGCAGCACCTATATACTCTACTTCAGCAGTAGATAGAGAGACACATGCCTACTTCTTAGATTACCAACTAACTAGTTTTCCATCTAGAAGCTGACATCCTACAGTTGTACTTTTACGATCAAAACCGCATCCGCCAAGATCAGCGTCAGATTAAGCTTGCATAAAGAATCCGGAGTAAGAAGGATAGCAAATTCTGAGAGAGGTGGTTCTTTTGAGGTAACGGAGAATATTCCTCACAACACTCACGTGTGGTTCATAAGGATTCGCCTGAAACCTAACACAATAGGAAACAACAAACATAATATTCGAACGACTAGATGTTTGGTACATTAAATAACCAATCATTTGTCGATATAGAGTGAGATCTGTAGGTGGCCTGTCCAAGGATAGAGTGAGCTTCATTATGAATGCCATTGGAACCTTTACCTTTGAATCACAAAGCATGCCAAATTTCACAAGAAAAGTCTTAGTGTAGGCTTATTGGTTGATGGAAAATGCCCTCCGAGCTCTGTCTAATATTTAAACCAAGGAAAAACTTAATATGACCCATTGAGCTCAATTCAAATTTAGTTTCCATCGGTTTTCGGAATTCAGCTATTTATCTAGAATTTGTAGATCCGAAAATGATATCATCAACGTAAATTTTGACGATCATTAGATGGTCACCATATTTCTTGTGAAAGAAGGTTGGGTCGACCAAACCTTGTTTAAATTTTGATTGTTTCGGAAAATGAGTTAGAGTTTCATACCATGCATGAGGAGACAGTTTTAGACCATACACAGCCTTATCCAAAATATAGCAATGATTTGGATATGTTTCATTTACGAAACCTAGTGGTTGTTCCACATAGACTATATCCTCGAGTTCATCGTTCAAAAATGCACACTTCACAGCCATTTGATAAACTTCAAAGTTTTTGTGAGTAGAATAAGCAAGAAAGATCTAAATGGATTCAAGTCTTGCAACCATTGCAAATGTTTCCTCATAGTCTATACCTTCATCTTGGAAGTATCCTTTCACAACCAATCGTGCTTTATTTTGAATCACGTTGCCTTCCTTATCTATTTGTTGTGAAACACCCATTTCATTCCAACAACTGAAGCATCCTTTGAAGTTAGAATTATTCTCCAAACATTGTCCTCTCAAATTCATTATGTGCTTCCTGCATATCTTGCACCCAATCAACATGATCCAGAGCCATCTTTACAGTTTTATACTCGATCTTGGAGATGAACGAATAAAACATGAAAAATTCCATTTTTAAAAATAATGCATTATTTATTCGCTTTTTGTTGTGCCCTTGTAAGAACTCCTGAAGATGCTACTCTGATCAATTGAGATTTTGGGTGATCTTTGGTCCATTTGGCCAATAAAAGGTAGTTCGGATCATAGGTTAGATCCAATTCAGAATTTAAATCTTCGAATTTGTATGTTGGAGTCATTATTTTCATTCTCCCCCTGTAAGTTTACATGTGACTTTGCATTAGGAATCAGTTTCTCCCGCTGGATCGGAACATCAGGATTTAAATTTGAAGAGGATTTCTCTCCTGGAATGGAGCATCAGAAGTTGTTGGTTGCGATGCTGGATCAGAAGCTTTGGGAATTGGTGTCTCTAGAGAGGTTCCGATGTTTTTAGTAGCTTCATCGACATTTTTCTTTAACTGGTTGACAATTTGTTTTCTGAAACTTTTTCTTATAACTATCATCAAATGTGACTTAATAGGTTTCTTTAATTTTCCTTGATTTCATTTTTAGAACCCTATACGCCTCCTCAATTAACAAGTAACCTAAAAAATGCCTTCATCAACTTTTGCGTCGAATTTGTCCTTTGTTCTTTGGAATTGAAAAACAAGCACCTGGAACCAAACACATGGAACAAGTGAAGTTAGGTTTTATTGTAACGACCATAAATTTTTCAACAAATTTTAACTTTTCAAAACATCCCAATTACTTTAAGTTTTTACAAAAAGGTTTTCAATACACTTATTATTAGAGTATTCCCAGAAATATAAAATAAAACATAAACACGAGGAGCGGTACGATCACGCCTTCGCCTTGCCACGGTCTCCTGAAGAACGTGAAAAACAGTAAACCACAACTGTAAGCCCGAAAGCTTAGTGAGATACCCCCAAACTACCAACCACATATACCATACACGTATAACATGTCATATCATAACCGATCATAGAACAACCATGCATATCGGGTCTACTGTGTGACTGGTCCGCCGTATTGGGACTTCAGTCCACCGAGTCCACCCTCCGAGTCTAGTCATGTCCCTCGAGTCTGCAGTATGGTTAGTCCGCCCGCACCGGGGCCTTCAACCCACCTGGTCCACTCTCTGAGTCTACAGTATGACTGGTCCACTTGCATCGGACCTTCAGTCGGCCTGGTCCACTCTCCGAGCCTCGGCACGTCTGGTCTGCCCTCGTGGGGCCTACAACCTATCCGTACCGCTCGCTGGGCCTTTGGAACAACCGGTCCGCCCTGGGTATCTTGTCCTACAGCACAAAGCAGGACCCGCCTCAACCTAACTCCAATCGAAACAACCATGTGCACATAAACATACAATCATATAACAGTTCACAGTCAACAAGCCAATCGAACAGATCACATAACATATCATCATCCTAACCAGGATACCGACCAAACTGGTCACTAGCATAGCATCACCCTACATATCATGATATCGATCCTAACCAGATCTCTAACGTATACCATTCTAGCTACCATGATGCAAACATATCAAAGCAATAACATAACAACAAATACACGGATCTGAATTCGATAAAGGACTGGCCTTGGTGCCTTAGACCCTGTTGATATAGTGAGGATAACTCACCTTGCGATTGCCGAAACTCTTAAATGAAGAAACAGATTCCTGAATCACCGACTCACCGCAAATCCCGAACTACCTAACATAGTACAAATAAACATTAGGCCAAGTACAATACTCTTCCAAGGGTAAATTGACCATTTTACCCTTAACTCAATCGGGCCCAACATTAGGTAAGCTCCTAAGCCCACCAATGGCCCAAGGTCCAAATCTTATACAAAGCCCAATATTGGCCGAATTTACTAAATTGGGCCCTCCTTACCAAATAGGCCTAGATCCAAGGTCCATAACAATAATCGCGCCCAAAATACTCTATCCATAAATTTCCAGTCATGGCCCATAAACCAACAACCCACAAACGGCCCAAACTCTAAGGCCCAACATGGAAGTCCAAATAGGGGTAGTACGTTGGGCGTACCCTCCTTGGTACGCGGGGCGTACACGTTGATTCGCAACTGGGGATCGGGGCCCTGACCCGCTACGCGGGGTGTACTACCATGTTACGCGGGGCGTAACTTTGCTACTCATTAAGTCCTTATAACTTCTTAATGGCTTAAGCTATTAAGCCCAAACTTCAGATCCCTAGGCCAAATATGCCTATGATTCATAAAGTCTCAAACTTTATCACTTGGGACGTCCATAAAGCTCTTAATCCATTAAGACGTATATATCTCACACATGGAACAACCACAGCCCTTGGGACCTCATTTTTCTCGCTCAAGACCTCTCCTAAGGTCTGAAAGGACAGATAATCTCGGCCAACACAAAGCATGATTCAAGATAAGGACTTTTGGGACAAGAATGATGCCAAAACTTTACAACACTTAGATCTATGCAAAATAATTGACAAGCAAGAAGCTTTATAACTCAAATAAGCTCCAAAGGATGATATCTCTCCAGATCTACAAGCTCCAATCGTTCCTCTCCTTCTTTGACAACTTCTCCTTTCTTCTTCTAGCTTCTCTTTTGCCTAAATTAGCTTTCCAAGGCCAAACACACCCATCCAAGGAGGTGGAATGGCTATCTTAGGGTTTTTGAGGTTAAGAGAGTGATTATGGAGGCTAAGGAGGAAGCCTTTATGTTCTATATATAGTGGTTGCCTTAAAATTAGGGTTTTGGGGATTCCGAGAGTACGTTGGGCATACGTCTAGTACACTGGGCATACCTCTAGTATGCTGGGCGTACTCACCCAAACAACCACGTTTCTTTCCTCCACTACGCTGGGTGTATGTCCAGCTTACGCTGGGCGTACCCAGCATAATCCCCTTTTCACTTTTCCCTTAAAAGGACCAACATCACCCTTTCTCTTAAATCTTATGGACTCATACACAAATACTTTAAGAACGGGGCATTAGAATTCTCCCCAAATTAAATTAGGCTTCATCCTCAAAACCTACGACAACTCTACTCCAGAACTACCCCCGCAATGCACCACCTGGCATTCACCGGACCAGGTTCCTCAAGACTCGACCATCGAAATACGAAACCCAACTTTACCAACTTTACCTTTCTTACTAACAGGATGACTCATGTTCCAGCCTCATAGCAACTCCCACGAGTTCTCCACTGCAATCTCATAACCACACTGAATTGGCCCTAGCATCCTCGGGTTGGGAAAAACCGTCACACTGACGACACCTCCAAACATCCCCCAGGATGAACCACCACTACACACACAATTCCTTGATCAGAATCAAACTGGGAGTCCAAGACTCCATCCCTGCATCCCTTCCGAGCCTCCTGACTCTATATCCGCGGAATTCCTTCCGCGACCTCAGCAAACATCCAATTCGGATGTAATCTCATACCACCGCCGCAATCACGCTACTCAATGACCATAATTGGACCACTCCAATCGTAACTCTGCACTGCTGCTTTCACTTTTGTGAATTTACACTCCCTCTCGGAGCTACATTCCTCTCTCTTTCCTTACCTAGGAAATCTAGTTGGCCGCCTTGCAACTACGACAAGTTCCACGGTGCTCGCCCAACGCTACACCACTCCCTTATGGTATAACCGCTAACCATGCAACACATATGCTCTGAATATGTTTGCAAGGACTCTCGAGTCCATGCACCATCTCCACTAATCAAGATCAATACCCGGGGCCAGACCTTCTAATGCTAACACATCGCGACATACTCAACCCATTTCCTCGAACCGGTCTAACAATACCTGCAGAGTCATCAGCATGACTGGTCCGCGTTACTAGGCCTTCAGCCAATCTGGGCCACTCGCAAAACCTTCAGCCAATCTGGACCGCCCTCCAGGGCCTTCAGTCTAGCTGGACCATCCTTCGAGCTTTCGGCCTAACTGGTACGCCTACCGGCCTTCAGTCTATCCGGACCACTCAACTAGCATTCATCACTCCGATTCATCTCTCCGGGAGATCCTCCCATGCATACTGTTCTAGCCCTCTAGGGGTTCCGAACTCTATCTCCATCATACATACTCAATCTCGGCTTGATCCCAGGCCATCCACAATCAAATGCCATAGGTCTGTATCCCGCCCCGCACACCTGCCACTTACTCATACTAGCCTGTACTCTTGACTGACAGAATCACTACTGAATCCCAAGCAGCTAAACAACCTCCCAAACTCGTCGATCTCCCAGATAATTCTCCAATTCTCCCCCACTTAGAGCACTGACTATCAACCACCGGTCGCCATTGCCAACCTTCCTCAACAAACCTTCCACAAACACTTACACGCGAACCATTTCCCACTAACACGAGCATCCTTCATAATTCACACACCCACACCGATCATCCCGGACTCGAAAGAAACTCGATCTTCAGCTAACCACTCCTCATACTGCAGATGCTACCCGACATTCAGACCAACGCCAGATATCCACTAATAACCCTCATGAATGATAACCAATGAAATCCCAAACACTAACCCATACCATACCAAACCCTCAAGGAACAACGGATATCAAACTAAAAACTACACAACGAGACTAGCAGATAACAATAATCCACAATAATCACAAGATAACAAGATATCAAGAAAGGAACATACCCACAACTGCATCCGGTACTACTCTGACCTCCTCTGCTGTAAGCTGCAAAGCACGACCCTAAGCCCTTGGGGGCTCCACTCCACCCTGACCCCCACCTGTGATCCTCAATGTGGCCGGTGCTGGAGCCTGCACCGGTCCCGCAGCAAGTTGTGGACAGTTGACCCTTAAGTGCCCAACCTGATGACAATGATAACAAATCCTCAAATCCCGACCCGGGTCTGCCTTCCGACAATCCCGCGCATAGTTCCCCTCCTTTCCGCACTTGCGGCATGCACCACCGAACCTACAAACTCCAATGTGAGCCCTCCCACATTTCCCACAAGCGTGGCTGCCCTGATCTCCCACCCTAGAATCAACGGTCTTGGACGGTTTCCACGCCGGCTGCGACTGCACCGGAGCTTGCCTCAGCTCATGCAACTGCAACTCAATCTCCAACTCCCGCCGCCTGGTGGCCTCCTGCAACTCTAACAAGGTTTCGCACCTCTATGTAGACACAAATTGTCTGATATCTCTCTTGAGCATACTCAGATATCGGGACATCTAAGCCTGCTCTGAAGCGAACTTAGGGCAAAACATCGCCCTCTCAGTAAACATCCTGGTGATCTCCGTCACCGACTCCGAATCATGCTTCAGCTCAAGGAACTCCTTAGCCAATCTCTCCCTCTCAACACGCAGAACATAACGAGTGTTGAACATCTCTCTAAACTGATCCCATGAAACCGCAGCCCTCTGCGCTTTAGAATATAACCCTGTGGTCAATCTCCACCAATTCTTTTCCCCGAGCCTCAACAGGTTTAGAGCACACCTCACCCTCTGATCAGCAGAGAATGAACACGTGAAGAAACACCCCTCCACGTCCGATAACCATCTCATAGCAACGATTGGGTCCTGAACTTCATCAAAGGTGGGAGGCTTCGTATTATCGAAGTCCCGATACTGGAAACCTCTACCAGCTCCTCCCCCTACCGCTGCTACAGCCGCTGTAGCCGCCGCAGCAGCCGTCTTAGTGAGAGTCGCATAGTGCTCATCAAAATACTCCACCATGGTGGTCTTGATCGACCCAAACAGTTCCGGCAGCTCGGCCTGGAACAACGCAGCAACCTCATCATGCAGGATCTCACGAATCCTCGCATCCATCTCACACGTGCTCATCTGACCGATAACCTCGGGCGGTACTGATCTGCCCGGAACTCCCTCTCCTGCTCCCGATCCTGACTCGAATCCACTCCCAGCATGCCTCGAAATCTCCATACTGATAATACATTACAAAATCTCATATACTTCCCACTAACCCGGGAACCAACTCCCAACTCAACCCTAGAGGTCATGGTTTCCCTGATACGCATATAGGTCTTGTACTTTCAGTAGTACGGGCCCATACTACCTTCCACACCTACTTATATTTGTATGAAGTACTACCACAAGACCCTAGTGACAAATATACATAGCAAGCGCTCAATCCTCACTCCTAGAGGAACATTGAAAATCTCATACAGAAGGAAACCCTAGGCTAGCAGGCATCATAGAACAGGCAACATTATCATGAAATCCTGAAGATCCCTAGCCTAGTACTAGCATGCTGTTCTATCAATGCTCGAAAACAAATATCATGCATGGTATTTTGGGGTTACTTACTAGCTCCGGCTGATCGTACCTCTGCGTCCTCCTTTTACTCATTTTGAAAACCATTTAAAACTTTCATTTAAAAATTCTCCCTGATTTGAGACTGGATTCACACGAATGTTCCTCCAATTCACACAAACCAAGGCTCTGATACCAACTTGTAACGCCCATAAATTTTTAAAAAAATTTTAACTTTTCAAAACAACCCAATTACTTTAAGTTCTTACAAAAAGTTTTTCAATACACTTATTATCAGAGTATTCCCAGAAACATAACATAAAACATAAACACGAGGAGCGGTACGATCACGCCTTCGCCTTGCCACGGTCTCCTGAAGAACATGAAAAATAGTAAACCACAACTGTAAGCCAGAAAGCTTAGTGAGATACCCCAAAAATACCAACTACATATACCATACACATATAACATGTCATATCATAACCGATCATAGAACAGCCATGCATATAGGGTATACTGTGTGACTGGTCTGCCGTATCGGGCCTTCAGACCACCGGGTCCACCCTCTGAGTCTAGTCATGTCCCTCGAGTCTGCAGTATGGTTAATCCACCCGCACCGGGCCTTCAACCCACCTGGTCCACTCTCTAAGTCTACAATATGACTGGTCCGCCCGCATCGGGCCTTCAGTCGGCCTGGTCCACTCTCCGAGCCTCGGCACGTCTGGTCCGCCCTCATGGCGCCTACAGCCTATCCGGACCGCTCGCTTGGCCTTCGAAACAACCGGTCCGCCCTGGGTATCTTGTCCTACAGCACAAAGCAGGACCCGCCTCAACCTAACTCCAGTCCAAACAACCATGTGCACATAAACATACAATCATATAACAGTTCACAGTCAACAAGCCAATCGAACAGATCACATAACATATCATCATCCTAACCAGGATACCGACCTAACTGGTCACTAGCATAGCATCACCCTACATATCATGATATCGATCTTAACCAAATCTCTAACGTATACCATCCTAGCTACCAGGATGCAAACATATCAAAGCAATAACATAACAACAAATACCCGGATCTGAATTCGATAAAGGACTGGCCTTGGTGCCTTAGACCCTGTTGATATAGTGAGGATAACTCACCTTGCGATTGCCGAAACTCTTAAATGAAGAAGCAGATTCCTGAATCACCGACTCACCGCAAATCCCGAACTACCTAACATAGTACAAATAAACATTAGGCCAAGTACAATACTCTTCCAAGGGTAAATTAACCATTTTACCCTTAACTCAATCCGGCCCAACACTAGGTAAGCTCCCAAGCCCACCAATGGCCCAAGGTCCAAATCTTCTACAAAGCCCAATTTACTAAATTGGGCCCTCCTCACCAAATGGGCCTAGATCCAAGGTCCATAAAAATATTCGGGCCAAAGATACTCTATCCATAAATTTCCAGTCATGGCCCATAAACCAACAACCCACAAATGGCCCAAACTCTAAGGCCCAACATGGAAGTCCAATCAGGGGGAGTACGATGGGCGTACCCTCCTTGGTACATGAGGCGTACACGTTGATTCGCAACTAGGGATCAGGGCCCTGACCCGCTACGTGGGGCGTACAACCATGTTACGCGGGGCATAACTTTGCTACTCATTAAGTCCTTATAACTTCTTAATAGATTAAGCTATTAAGCCCAAACTTCAAATCCCTAGGCCAAATATGCCTAAGATTCATAAAGTCTCAAAGTTTATCACTTGGGACGTCCATAAAGCTCTTAATCCAAGGTCTTAATCCATTAAGACCTATATATCTCACACATGGAACAACCACAGCCCTTGGGACCTCATTTTTCTCGCTTAAGACCTCTCCTAAGGTCTGAAAGGACAGATAATCTCGGCCAACACAAAGCATGATTCAAGATAAGGACTTTTGGGACAAGAATGATGCCAAAACTTCACAACACTTCGATCTATGCAAAATAATTGACAAGCAAAAAGCTTTATACCTCAAATAAGCTCCAAAGGATGATATCTCTTTAGATCTACAAGCTCCAATCGTTCCTCTCCTTCTTTGACAACTTCTCCTTTCTTCTTCTAGTTTCTCTTTTTCCTAAATGAGCTTTCCAATACCAAACACACCAAACCAAGGAGGTGGAACGGCTATCTTAGGGTTTCTGAGGTTAAGAGAGTGATTATGGAGGCTAAGGAGGAAGCCTTTATGTTCTATATATAGTGGTTGCCTTAAAATTAGGGTTTTGGGGATTCTGAGAGTACGCTGGGCGTACCTCTAGTACGTTGGGCGTACTCACGCAAACACCCACGTTTCATTCCTCCACTATGTTGGGCGTACGTCCAGCTTACGTTGGGCGTACCCAACATAATCCCTTTTCACTTTTCCCTTAAAAGGACCAATATCACCCTTTCTCTTAAATCTCATGGACTCATACACAAATACTTTAAGAACGGGGCGTTATGTTTATTCTCTTCAGAATATTATTAGAAATTTAGAATCTTTTATTGATGAAATATCGATTCTGAGTGAAACAAGTAGTTGATGTAGCATCAGCCTAGAAGTAGAAAGGAAGATTCGCAAAAGATAACATAGGCCTCAGAATAGGGAGCGGTTTCGTCTTTCAATGACCCTGTTCTGCTGTGGAGTGCAAGGAGAAGAAAAATTGTGAGTTATCCCTTTATTAGTTAAGAATTCTTCAAAAACTTGGTTTTTGAATTCCGAACCGTTGTTTCTGCGAATGTTCTAATGGGATTTCGTAATTGTAGCTCTATCTACTTAATGAAATCTTTCAGCTTCGGAGTAGCATCTGATTTCTATCTAAGGAAGAATACCCAGGTAAATCAAGAAAAATCATCAACAAAAACAAAGATATATTTGTTACCACAAATACTTTCGATGGCAAATGGACCACACAAATCAATATGAGTTAATTTGAGTGGCTCGATAATTTTGGTATTGATGATGGTTGAGTGACTCTTCCTACTATGCTTTCCTAACTCAAAAGCAGCACAAATATGTTCTTCGTCAAACTTCAGAAGGAGTAGACCACATACAAGATCGCCCAGTACAAGTTTGTTTATATCCTTTAAATTTAGATGGGAGAGCCTTCGGTACCATAACTAACTATCATTTGAAGATGCTTTCGTAAGAAGGCAAAGAGAAGCACTGCTTTGGTTTTCTTCTCAGTGATTTCAGAACCCTCAACATCAAATAACACTTTTAGCTCAGTACCTACAACCAATTGTGAAACATTTCTTAGGTTATGTTGCAGGCCTTCTACATATGCTACCTTCTAAATGGAGAACTTGTCATTCGTAATCATCCTATAGCCTTTGATTTCACTTTGGCATTGTTTCCGAACTTCAATTTACCACAAACTTCTAACAATCATTATTCTCTTATTTTGTCTCTTGTTACAGGCATATGATGCGAACAGCCGGTGTCGATATACCATTCAGAGTCGTAGAGTTCGTCACACATTACCTACAAAATACAGAGAGATTTAGGAACCTAAACCATCTTGGGTCCTTGTGAGTATTTCTTAAGAACAGGAAAAATGTTATTCTTATTAACCCACAAGGATCATTTTAGCAGAACCCTATTCTTCCCTTTTATTATTTTGAAAACCGATATTTTATTATCACCAAGATTAATTTCAACTGCATTTGCTTTTTGTTGAAGAAATTCCTAATCTTTCTTAAACATATTTTTCGTAAATGTATTCTCCTCCATTTTCAAGTTAGCTTCATATTCCTCGAGAGAAATCCCTAGTTCCGAAAGAATTTTATTTTTTTCTTAAAATCTCTTGATGTGTTGATAGTTTTTTAAAAACTTGTTTTGGGAGAAAATTTGGATTTTGGCTTTTCAATATGTTTTTAAACTGGAGGTTTTGAACCTGTAGTTTTGAAAAAGATTTTGTTTTTGGTTTCCGAATTGGAAAAGAATTCATATTCTGAACTGAAGATCTTTCTAAATTAACATAATTTTGATTGGAATTCTTGTTTTTTCCAAAAATGATTCTTTCTTGTAAGATTTTCCTATATCTAGCATTCATCTGTCATTTATCAGCAACTACAGCAGACAATTGAACGTTAAACCTAGTTTTCTATTTTCATATTGGCATGCAGGTTTGTTCAGAGGAAGTTTTACTTGGAAAATCTTTAGCGCCACTAGGGACAACTTGATCGTAACGAAGGTCAACCTGATTCAGTGGTTCCGAAACACACTTTTCTTTTGTTTTCCATGAGGTCATTTTGGATAGACATGTTGTCTCATTTGCATTATTATTTGGTCCAGACCAGAAAAATGCATCACACCCATTAGCATTATCATTTTTAACCAGGGACGTTAGTTCTGATGTATCGTATTTATCAAGTCTGGTTTTTACAAAAACTTGATTTAGAACAGTTTATACTTTTGGAAAGACCATGGCATTTACATTTAAAACATTGGAACCTTTATTTTCTACATCACTAACGTGTTTAATTGAATTTATAGAAATCAACATTTTCTTTGGTTTTGGATTATATTGTACAAACTATGAGCAATCTACTATAACCTCTACAGAAATTTCACTCATATCACTTTCATCAAATTCATAAATATTTTTAGTATTAAAAGTATTTTCTGAACTTAATTTCTCGCACAACGAATCAAATTTTTGTATAGTATTTGATTTAATTTGTTCTCTATCCTTTTAGATAACAAATCTTTTGTCGTTTTTTTTTTTGCTCTTTGGACTTAATATATTCCTCGATTTTCTCAAATCCAACAGTGTAAGAATCAGAGACGTCATCTGATGACACAATTGATTCACACTTATTGCAATCTGCATCGATTTCATCCTCTATCAATTCAAGAAACGGAAAATTCATTTTGTGCAATCCCTTTCCTATTTCACAATCTAGATGCAATTGAGTAATATTGAAATATAAACGCTTAGCTATCAAATATAAAATGTTTCTTTGTTTCAAAAATTATAAATTGTTTCTGTTAAGATAAATCACCTCGTCTTTTGATTTAGTAAGATGTAATTCCAACTTCTCTATCCATTTCAATCTTATTCATCACTCTGTTGATTTGATAAGTTAAATTAAAATCGCTAAGACGTGTTCTTTTTAAACTGTCGCTAAAATTAGAATCAGTGTATTTTAAATCGTCCAATTCAGAAGCATCACGGGTAATATGAATATTAAGGGACAATAGTATAGGATGTACCTTATCGATGACCTTCTCGCATTCTGACACCCGCTCCGAAACAGTCTTCGTTGCGAAACAATTTTCGAAATTGCGATCATCGTCGGTTGCATAACCTCTCTGTTCAGAAACACTGTTCTAAACCATCAAGCATCTACCTTCAACACCCTACATCTCTAGCTTCACCACAAAACACCGTCCATGGGTTGGCTTTCTAAATTCATCATCTTCCGAGTCAGTCGACCAAACCTCAACTCGTACGAATTCATCACTTCCCTCCTGCACGATCAAAGTTGGCATCATACTTGATCCATTACTCCTCTGAAGCTCCTCAATCTTATGAAGATAGTAGCTTTCATCCTTCTTAGACTCTTTCATCTCGTTCAACCTCCTAGGAATGCATTCATTGGCAAAGTGATTCTTTCCATGACAATAATTGCATTCATAACCAAAATCACCTATAATCTTTTTCTCTTCGTCAGATTAAGAGATCTTGAAACCCTCATCTCTAGCCTTTTTGGAACTGGAATTTCCACCCCGACTATATTTGTTCTGAAAGCAAGAGAAGTTTTTCTTGTGAACTTCTTAGGGTTGGAAACTAGCAGTGCCTTGTCTTCAGTGGAGATTTCACTATCAGAAAGATCAGATTCTGAATCTTCTTTCATCACCTTCTTTCCCTTTGATACCAATTCCAGGGAACCCATACCAGAGACAATCTTTACCTCCTTCGTAACCTCATCCTTAGGGAATCTCAAAATAACTACAAGCTTCACCAAATAATAACTCTTCAATTGTTCATGTGCCTTCACAGTGGACACAATCGGTTTCTATTCTGACCTAAGGTCATTATAAACATAACTTTCTGTTTAATTACCCTTTGCTCAAGATCATATTTGAGTGTTCTACTTAGATAGTGATTGAAGCGATTGAACGTTTGATCAAGCTTTTCATCAGGTTTCTAAGCGAATAAACCAAACTCAGATAGAATAGTTATTTGCAAAGAGTATTCTAGATATGCATCTCCAAAATACGACTCCTTCAGTCTATCCCATATTTATTTAGCAGTTGTACATGCACCTATGAGATGAAAGGTATCCAGTGGAAGTGAAAAAAGTATAATTCTCATCGCCTTTATGTTACTTAACACCTTATTCGTCTCATCCTGAGCAACATTAGTGTCTTCATTAAGAAGTGCATTTTCGTCAGCCTAAGTCTTGATAACCTTTGGGTTGTAGTATGCGAAAAAATTCTCCTGAATCATCGCTTGCCATATTGTTAACCATGTTCTTCAATACCTAGAACATAGTCTTCAAAGTACAACGCCTAGACTTCGTAATCCTTAGGAAAAAGGATTGGAATCCTGGTTATGGATCCAATACTACTGGAGAGATTGAATGATAAAGTATGAGGATCTTCGTTCTACATGATATCAAAGATTCACAAAACATGGATATATAATCAGATATGTAAAATGGAACTTTGACTTTTATTGTAAAAAATCAAAGATCTAGATCTGACGTCTACAATCGATAGAAACGATAGAGATGACAATAACAGATCCTAGAAAAAAAACAAAAACCCTAATCGAAGCCGACAAAAGAGTAGTGACTGAGTTACACTATATCCTGCTCTGATACCAATTATTAAAACAATAATAACTTAAATCGATAGATTTTATAAACGATGTGAATAAATAACAGGAACGATGAAGATAAAATAGTGTCGAATGCTTATATTGAATAACTTTAGAAGAGTTCAATGTGAACTTCTCTGTGTAAACTAAGACGGGCTATACAATCGTTAGACCCAAATGTTACATGCATGCAGTATTTATAGTGTACCAAACATTTAACACAACACTTTATTAACCTAATAGTCTTCCCCTTTGTGTCAAAATATGAAGGAGAATCTTCATTGTTTCCTTTTCTGGACCTTGAATAACTTCGACATCATATTCAGAAGTCTATTCCGAACAACAATGTACCATTTGATCATGTCAGAAAATCATTTGCGATCACCAACATCATTCAATTTGCATGCTTTGGTTAATTCAAGGATGTAGTTTAGAGTAGATGTTGACTGTAAGTACTTATCTAGCAAAAAGAATATACATCCCTGAACTTTCTGATCAGTTTTCCTCTAGTACACCAAACTCCAGTTCTCTTTTCTGATTTATCCCAGCTTCATCTTATTTAGATCCTTCGATTCTTCTTTTGGTTGCATAAACAGTTTCTTTTTCAGCATAGCTGTGATTTCAACATCCATTTTTGCAAACTCTTGAATGTAGCAAATCAACATTCTCTTAAGATGAGCTATGATGGGCTTATACTTCTGTTTTTCAATGGATAAAACAAGGAACAAGGAAATCCAATCATAAGGATTCATGCATGGTAAATCAGCAAGACTGAATTCAAATTAAGTACGGTTGGTTCCTCTGAATCATTTGAATTTGATGTTGAAAAAGCTTTCGGTTTGAAAGGGAGCATACACCTTCACTGTGACAATCATTTGTAAACTCCAAGTTTGGAATTAGGGCTTTCCATATTTGAGATAGAAATAGAAGATTGTTTGATTAACATCAGAATCTGAAAAGGGGCTTTCACAGTCTTCTCAGAACACCTGAACAAAAATGCACTAGGAGTAATTGGGAAGTTGAGTTGCGATTCTGTAGTGTTTTCTAGCTCAAAGGAAGTTGAAGGCTCTAACAAATTTGTGTTTGGTTCTTCAATCGCCTCCTTCTGAATCCTTTCAATAGTCGATGTGGGAAATAAGGACTTCTAAGTTGCAAGACTGACTTTCGCAATGTCGGCTTCAGTGTTCTTTGCTTCTAACACTTGGCAAACTCTCAAGAGATTATCAAGTTCAACACCTTGCTTCTTTCTTATCAGCTTTTCACCTTCGGATAATACTTCCACTTCTTCTTCATCATCAACTACTTTCTCTTTTCCTTTTAATGCGGAAGCTTCATTATCCTTCTGATCTTTTGTGTTTGGTTTCTGCTCGGTTTCATTAGTTGGTTCCACAATCTTTTTCTTGGGATTTTCTTTCATATCTGTTTCTCCCCTATTTTTAAAAGAACATCAGATTCTGGAACACCCTCTATCTTGTTAAGCATTGAAAATACTGGTTCTAGTTTGTCGGCAAGATGTTGTTCATCCAACACAGTGAGAAATGAATCAAGTGTTTCAACAAGTAGTCGCGAATATTGATTTACTTCCGAAACACGTCTCTTGATGATAATCTTCTCGGATTCCAAATCGTCAAGACGCTTGTTGGTGTAGTTCAACTTGAGTGAAAGAACATTAACCTTCTCTGTGTTCTGAGAGAGTTTATCCATGATAGTGCTCTCAGTAGCAAGATTTGCCTTAAATTTCTCAATCTTGGATACAACAGTGGTATTTAGTTTATCACTATCAGCCTTGATCTCGGATCGAACATGATAAAAAGCTTCCTTTTCAACTTGTAAATTGGAACTAAGACCAGAAATAACCTTATTGACACTCTCGGTATTTTCATCAGATGACTTTCGGAAGTCAGACATGAATTGTGTAACTTCATTATGTAGCCTTTCAACTTTTGCGGTCGCAACTAAAATGGTTGACTCTGATACTTGGATAGTCTTTGTAGCTTCTGCAAGGACTTTCACATTTTCTTTGGTGAGCATCTCAACCCTTGAGTCATTGGGGCATCATCATCATTGTTGTCCTGATGAATGGTAAAGGGGTTGAAGGTAAAATCTAGAAAAGCCTCTTGATCATCCCCAAAAACAATGTTTGGAACATCTTCTCCGAGAGGTGAAGCTGTAGATGTTCTTGGGCCCATAGTAACACCAAAATCAACATTTCCCCCCGTATCAGATATGTTGACATCTGACATCAGAGTACTAACTATGAAAGTTTTGTTGCGATTGAGTCAGTATAGAAAAGAGTGGAGAATGGAACAGAAATATGTGGTAGAGAAACACCCATAGAGAAATTTCTTAGTGGATCAATGGAGATTGATATAGTGGTGGTGATTGGAGATGAAGTGGTTATCAGAGATGGTGGTGGTTTGTGCATCTAAAAGAAATCAGAAATAGGTGTAGAAGCAGAAGGTGGAGTGGATACCTTCCGAATTAGTTAATTGTAGGTGGTACCAAAGTGGCCATGGTATCTTCGACTTCATTCTGAACTGGTTCACCTCCACAAATATCCGATTGAGTTCTTGACACAGAAGCCTCTTGAATACGAGATGTTGATCTCAATTTCCTAGCGGCCTTCTTAACCTTCTTCTTCGGAGTTTTAACAGCTTCGGTAGGGCCAGGTTTTCCCTTTCATTTTGCACCCCGCTTCATTTTGTTTGCTTCATGAATCCCATTTCACAAGTCATCTGACGTAGGGTGAGCACTAGAAATAAACTGAAGGTGACACATTGTCAGAGGGAACCTTCACAAGCATCACCTCTATAATCAATCCCACAAATGTGAAGTTCGTTGGGCCATACATAACATATGTCGTTGTCTAATGGACTAAAATCGCAGCAACAACATAATCCTCTGAGATGGGAACTTTAAAGTGAACAACTGCTAGTTTAACATTGATTGACCAAAAATGTGCACATTATATCTCAATGGTGCGAGTAAAAGACGAAGTTCTTTGAATAAGTTGCATCAGAGGATGGAGCCATAGTCCAAATTAATCCCCTAGTAGAGGCCATAAATAATGGTGCAAAAGAGCTTGCTAGCACTGTCTGGTCTTGCTACTCGTTTCAAAAATATATTAAATAACAGTTTAAATAGCCAGTTCCGGATTAGAGAAAGATTAGGCTTCCTGAACTTTGACAACAATATAATATCTCTAATATCCCATTTTATAAAACATGCTGATGAGATTAGTTGATGAAATGGAGTCTGGATCAACAAGTCCTTCAGATTAATCAAGCCATAACATTCTGCAAAAACAAGCTTTATTGATCCAGATCCTGTTAGTGGCAACTTCAAAGGTTATGAGGTAATCAGGTTGAATGTATGTTGCAGACCAGTATGCATAGGAGAGATGAACCAGTGGAACTGAATCTGCCATTGTCAAAGATTGAGCAATTGGGGAAAACCATAGACATTCATTCATCGGCTTCAGGCGGTTATTGTATTGTGACGAATCTAGATTAAGTATTAGATTTTGACCAGGCTTTAGGTTCATCATTATCTAAGATCTATTTTGGTCAACAAACGATGTTGTTTCAGATGATCCATCTGTGGTAGCAGTTGAAGAAGATAAACACTGAGTAGAGAGAGAAAAGTGTTTTTCTTTTTGCCTTGAGATTATTTGAGAGTTGTGATAGAAAAGCAATCTTTGGAACCTTTATATGCGTCATGATAGGTGAGAGAAAACCTAGATAAATCGGCCTTGAAAGACTTGACAACTATATGTGTCAGGCGGTGTTGTAACTGAGACACATGATGTCTGGGATTTAAAATAAACACGCCATATTTGAATCCTTATCCCCAACAAACCGCATTTTTAGTTTTCATGTTTCGGAATAAGATGTCACTTCACTTTAACAAGTTCTCTGAATAACAATAATCCACACGAATTAGAATCAGACTTGGAAAAATCATAAAGATTTTTGTGCAATAGTGTGGCAAAGAAAAAGAAATAAAAGAAAATAATTTTTTGGGATTTAGTGATGTCAAAGAAAAACAACATGAAATTCATATTGATCTGAGGCAACGATCTCTTCCTTCTAAATCAAGTGAGACTCGGAAGTGCTTGTGTGGCATCCCATTGAATTATGATCATCTATTTATTAAGAAATAGTGAAAGGCTTCTTTTAAGTAGCATGCATGGCTGGCTTAGGCTTAAACCGATTTTTGAAACTCAACATAAGTTCGAAAATATGAAAGAAGTACTTGTTTGAACAGTGTAGCCATAAGAACAAGTAAGCTTTGGATATTGTTTAAGTGGATGGAAATAAAAGAAATCTCAAGAAAAAAAAATTGGGTCTTTTGGGAAGAAAAATCTTAGGTCGAGAACATTTCATTAAGATCAATCAAAAAGAAAAATGAGAACTCACACGAAAATTGTACTAACCAATAGGGTATTAATCATCAATTAATAGGTGAAAATTTCTAGAGCATTTGATTATTCACCATCAATGAAGAAATGGGTTTTGTATTTTGGATCTCACTTAAAATCATGGTTATTACGATTTCATGATCATTAACACAGAAGTGGTGTAACCATAAACCTTAGTGGTAGATGTTGAGAGCCTCAAGGGTTATATTTTGTCAATGTGAAGTTGATGGTGAAATAGGAGGTTGGTTCCGAAGAAGAAAGTGTATGTCTAATATAAATTATTGACAAAGCAGTCAACTCATAACTCGGTATGAGAAGAGTAAGGTAGCTTAAAGACTCATGTGAATTATCAGCCTGATTGGGAAGAAACGATCGAAATAAAAGTTTCATTAAGGATTCAAACATAGAGTCTTAGAAGCTTAGGAAAACATGCAGCAGCATGCTTCTAGAGACACTTAGCTAGTATATGGATTCAGAATTATACCTTCCCCGTCGTTCTAAATGGTGGTAACATTAATTTGTACCTAAATCAGAAATGTAGAATATTCTTTAATGCACTCATGTGGTAACATTAATTTGTACCTCTGGTGTTGGTTCAGTGGCAACACCGAAGGGGATCAGAGATGACCTGGGAGCCAGAGCGTACGATGCAGGAGCAGCATCCGGAGCTGTTTTTAGAGCGAGACTTCGAGGGCGAAGTCTAGTCCTAGTGGGGGAGAGTTGTAACAGCCGGATTTTATCAGGTATTTTGTATATTGTTTTTTTTGTGGATTTGTGGGGGGACTCGGCGAGTTGGAGCTTAGACTCGCCGAGTAGGGATGCGGATCTGGACGCGGGATCACGCCTGGACTCGACAAGTCCAGGATATGGACTCGGCGAGTCAGCACTGTGTAATGAAACCCTAATTTCTCGGGTTTGAGACTTATTTAAAGGGCCTAATGGCCATCATTTGTGCTCACCAGCCCCTTGAGTGAAACCCTAATAGAGTGTGAGCATTTGGAGCTAAGTAGGAGGCCATTATTGACCTTGGAGGTGCCATTGTTGCAAGGAAGGAGAAGAGCTAGCCAAGGGAAAGCAAGAGGAGCCACTTCTGTGGGTTTGGAGTCCAGAGCATCACTTTTGTGGTAATAAGTCCGAGTTACCTTCTTCCTTGTTGTTGTTTATCTAGATTTAGGGTTTGTTGAACCCTTTTATGGCAAGATCTAGTGTCCTCTTGGTCCCTTATGAGGTTTGAACCATAGATCTGGACCCTTAGAGGTCCAGAGTGTCCCTTTACCCAAGCTTTTTGGGAATCAATGGAGGATTTGGATTGGAATCCTCATGCCTTAGGTCAAAAACTCCATTTATGAGCTATGGGGTGTGTTATGGGCACCAAGATAGGAGCTTTATGTGATGAATCAGTCGAGGGAGGCCAGATCTATAGTTTATGGAAGCAGATCTGACCTTAGAAGCAAGTTGGAGTGGTTGCATGGCATGGACTCGCCGAGTCTGTTCATCCGACTCGGCGAGTAGCTTGAAGATTTCCTTGGGACTGCTCAGCGAGTGGTCCAATCGAGTCATGGGTAGACTCAGTGAGTCAGGGTGAGTTGGAGAGGGATGACGAGTGGACTGAGTCAAACTTTGACTCGCCGAGTTGTCCTTGAGACTCGGCGAGTTGAGTCGGGGTGGCCCCGCGATTCATTCAGGTGAAACTCATCGAGTAAAAGGGGGGGGGGGGAATACTCGACGTGTTGTAAGGGGATTTCAGAGGATTGGTGAAAACGTCTAGACTCGCCGAGTCGCCATGGTACTCGCCGAGTTCGGTCAGAGTTGACCGTTGACTAGAGTTGACCTGTGTTGACTTCTTATGGATAGTCGACCTTAGAGATATAAAGTGTTAATTAGAAACATATAATGTTATAGGAGGATTAGATCTCGGAGGATCGAGCACGAGGGATTTCCAGGATTCGTGAAATAACGAGATACGCGAGGTGAGTCTTCTCACTATACTATAATACCTTGAGTAGGTAACCAGAGTTATGTGATAGAGTATTTGTATGCTATGTATGTTATGTGTTGTACTGCATTATTTCTATGTGATTTATGTAGTGCATGTTTATCAGAGCTAGAACCTGAGGGTTCATAGAGTTTGGGTGCACGGACCCACAAAGTTATAGCCTCGAGTGGCTAATATGTGTATAAGTGGTATTTTGGGGAACTCACTAAGCCTTGTGCTTACAGTGTTTGATGTTATTGTTTCAGGTACTAGTGACGACCGCGGGAAGGCACCGGCTTGATCCGTACACACACACTCGGAGTTTTTATATTGTGATCTTGGGATTTTGTATTGACCTATATTGGATAATTAATATGGTTGTTGATGAATATTAATCGAATTTTGTTTTATAAGAAAATCGAAAAATTTGTTTTGAAATGTACAGTGTTACAATTTGGTATCAGAGCCTTGGTTTGAGGGATTCGGGTACACCTTCAGGAGTATTTGAACTCAAACTGAGGAATTGGAAAGATATTTCCAAAAGAAAACCTAACTTTTCTAAGAGTAAAAGATTTTCTTGAAAAAGAAACAAATTCCAGGAAGCAACGTGTGTACGATCAGTCAGCGCCCGAACGGTGAATTCCCAAAATACCTTTATATTACGTGATATTAATATTGATATGATGTATCTGCATGCTAGAGTAGGCTAGGTATTGCTAATAGGACTAGAGTGGCCTGATTTGTGATGCCTTAGCCTAGGGAGGGGTGAGCTGCTATGAGATGCCAAGAGTGAGTAGGTAGCAACAAGGGGTTTATGAGAGATCTATTAGAGAGTGGTCTACGCATGATAGAGTACTTAGGAATTGGGATCCGAAGAGGAAGGTTTGGGGTGTGTACTGAGACGGTGTGGACAGTAGTATTGGGCCCGTACTACTGAAAGCACCGGGGCAGTACACAGTCCAAATAAGAATCTTTGGATACCAAGAATCAAGGAGGGGTGGATTGTCGAGTGTAAGAATGTTCGAGTGAATTATAATTTATCGCATGTTGTATTTCAGAGGTTGATCATGGTGAGGACACGTCATATGCCGGAGGGTGCCGGAGCTAGTGATGAGGAGATTCGACAGATCATTCATAAGGAGGTGGCTGCGGTCAATAGAGCTGAGATACCAGAGATGTTCGGGTCTATTAAGACCGCGCTGATTGAGACATTTGACGAGCGTCACGCCGCTCTTTCTGAGGCTGCTGTTGCAGCGGCTACCGCAGCGATCGTTGCAGCGAGACCCCAGGGAGGTGATGCGTCACTGTTTCGGGAGTTCGCCGCGAACTCCTCGTATCGGACATTTACTGAGCTTCAGGAAAATGCCCGGAAGAGGGAGATTGAGCTTGAGACTCATGCCAGGGAGGAGGCGGAGTCTTTGGGGAGGGATCGGCGGCTGGTACAGCTCCAGCCGGCAGCCAAGCGGGCCAAGCCCGCTGATCCCAAACCCGGGAGCCAGAAGGGCCACACTTGCGGGAAGTGCGGCAAGGGTCATGATGGAGTCTGTCGAGCAGGATCTTGCTACAAATGTCGCAAGGAGGGGCATATGGCCAAGGACTGCCCTAAGGGGTTTGCAGTGTGTTTTCACTGCAACCAGACTAGACACCGGAAGGCGGAGTGTCCGCTGCTGCGCGGAGCATCTCAGGGATCTGCTCCTGCCGCCATCAGAGATACAGAGAGTCAGCCTGTGAAGGCCGAGGCACCGAGAGCTCGAGGGAGAGCCTTTCAGCTGACTACGGAAGAGGTCCGCGCTGTACCCGACGTTGTGGCTGGTACGTTTCCTTCTATATATTTATTTTTGGTGTTGAGATATTATGCTTATATTATGTTATGCATAGGTACCTTCCTTGTGAACTCTGTGCCTACTTTAGTGTTATTTGACTCGGGTGCGAGTCGTTCTTTTGTATCTTTGGCCTTTAGTCAGCATATCAGTGTTAGTCGTGAGGCATTGAGTCGGCCACTGCGGGTTTCCATAGCTGCCGACAGAGTGATTTGTGCCACGGAGGTCCTCCGGGGATGTGTGTTAGAGATTTTTGGGGTTGAGTTTCCGATCGATCTGGTTCCTATTGCGATGGGTGATGTCTGTGTCATAGTGGGCATGGACTGGTTGAGCCGATTCGGCGCGGTTATCGACTGTGAGCGTCAGCTGGTGACCATACGAGATCCTAGTGGGGGAGTTCTTTCGGTATACGGCGAGGGTACATGTTCTGGATCAGCCTTTTGTTCGGCCGCTAGGGTGAGGCAGTGTTTACAGCAGGGCTGTAAGGGTTTTGTGGCGTATGTGATGGATACGCGAGTGATCTCCGAGAGACCGAGTTCAGTAGATGAAGTCTCGGTGGTGCGTGAGTTTCCAAATGTTTTTCCCTAAGAATTACCGGGTGTGCCTCCCGTGAGGCAAGTGGAGTTCAGTATCGATTTGGTTTCGGGAGTCACGCCTATCGCTAAGGTACCTTATCGTTTTGCACCTCCAGAGATGCAAGAGTTATCCTCGCAGCTTCAGGAGCTGCTGGGGAAGGGGTTTATTCGGCCGAGTAGCTCGTCGTGGGGAGCACCCATTCTGTTTGTGAAGAAGAAGGACGACTCGAATCGAATGTGTATTGATTACCGAGAATTGAATAAGCTGACGGTCAAGAACTGTTACCCGTTGCCGAGGATCGACGATTTATTCGATTAGTTACAGGGAGCATCTTGGTTCTCCAAGATCGATTTGAGGTAGGGCTATCATCAGGTGAGAGTGCGGGATGAGGACGTTCAGAAGACAGCATTCAGGACGCGTTATGGGCATTATGAGTTTGTGGTGATGCCTTTTGGGCTCACCAATGCCCCGGCTGTGTTCATGGACCTCATGAACAGGGTATGCAGGTCGATGTTGGATCGGTCGGTGATTGTATTTATCGATGATATTCTGGTATATTCGAGATCTAGAGAGCAGCATGAGGAGAATTTGAGGGAAGTTCTTGGAGTTTTGAGATCGGAGAAACTTTATGCAAAGTTTTCCAAGTGCGATTTCTAGTTGTGGGAGGTCCAGTTTCTGGGGCACCTCGTTAATCAGAAAGGGATATTGGTCGATCCGGCCAAGGTTGATGCGGTGATGAGATGGGAGGTGCCAAAGTCACCCTCCGAGATCAGGAGCTTCCTTAGGTTGGCAAGGTACTATCGGAGGTTTATCAAGGATTTCTCCAAGATCGCAGTGCCACTCACCAGATTGACCCGGAAGGGTGTTACGTTTTTATGGGGTCCCGAGCAGCAGACCTCCTTTGAGACGCTTCGCCAAAGGTTGTGCGAAGCTCCGGTATTAGCTCTTCCAGAAGGGATGGAAGATTTTGTGGTATTCTGTGATGCATCGATTTTAGGGCTGGGAGCGGTGCTGATGCAGAAGGGACATGTGATAGCATATGCATCGAGGTAGTTGAAGCCTCATGAGACGAGATATCCCACACATGATTTAGAGTTAGGGGCAGTGGTGTTCGCTCTCAAGATTTGGCGACACTACTTGTATGGGGTTCGTTGTACGATATACACGGACCATAAGAGCTTGAAGTACTTGATGGATCAGCCTAACCTAAATATGCGGCAGAGGAGGTGGTTAGATGTGGTCAAGGATTATGATTGTGAGATCTTGTACCACCCGGGCAAGGCTAATGTGGTAGCCAACGCATTGAGTCGCAAGGCGGAGAGTACTCCACTGCGAAATGTATGTTTGAGATTGACCGTAATAGCTCTAGTTCTGGACGCCATTCGTGGGGCACAGGCCGAGGCTATGCATCCGGAGATGCAGAAGAGAGAACGGGTTGTTGGTTTGGTTTCTGAGTTTGTGTGGGATAGTCGAGGGCTTATGACTTTTCAGGGCCGGATTTGGGTACCATTTGTGGGCGGTACGCGTACTACATTGATGGAGGAAGCTCATAGATCGAAATTTTCGATTCATCCCGGGGCTACAAAAATGTATTTGGATTTGAGGAAAGAGTATTGGTGGCCTTGTATGAAGAGGGACGTCGCATGGTTTGTCGAGAGGTGTTTGACCTGTCGAAGGGTGAAGGCCGAGCACCAGAGACCGCATGGCAAGTTGCATCCATTGGAGGTTCCCGAGTGGAAGTGGGAATAGATCACTATGGATTTCATCACCAAATTGCCGAGGACTGCCAGAGGAGTTGATGCAATTTGGGTGATTGTGGATAGGTTGACGAAGAGCGCTCACTTTCTTGCCATCAGTGAGAGTTCTTCGGTGGAAAAGTTGGCAGAGGTTTATGTGAGAGAAGTGGTATCTCGGCATGGGGTGCCGATCTCAATTGTTTCGGACCGTGATGTGCGCTTCACTTCCCGATTCTGGAAGAAATTTCATGAGGAGTTGGGTACTAAGTTGCACTTTAGTACCGCATATCACCCCCAGACAAACGGCCAAAGTGAGCGGACGATTCAGACGCTTGAGGACATGCTTCGAGCATGTGTATTGGATTTTGGGGGTAGCTGGGATACGTATTTACCCTTGGCAGATTTTTCCTACAATAACAACCATCATTCGAGCATCGGTATGCCGCCCTTTGAGCTGTTGTATGGTAGGAGGTGTCGGACTCCCATTTGTTGGGGTGAGGTTGGACAGAGAGTGATGGGCAGTACAGAGATCGTGATTCAGACGACCGAGCAGATACAACGGGTCAGACAGAGGTTATTAACCGCCCAGAGCCGACAAAAGAGTTATGCGGACAGACGCCGGTCCGAGCTTGATTTTCAGGTCGGCGACTTCGTTCTCCTGAAGGTTTCTCCTTGGAAAGGAGTGATTCAGTTCAGGAAAAGGGGCAAGTTGGGGCCCCGATTTATAGGTCCATTTCGTGTGATTGCGAGGATAGGTCGGGTAGCCTATCGGTTGGAGTTGCCAGCAGAGTTGGGATAGATTCACGACACTTTTCATGTGTCGCAGTTGAGGAAGTGTATAGCCGATGAATCGGCAGTGGTTCCGTTGGATGATATTCAGGTGGATGCAAGCCTGAATTATGCCGAGAGACCAGTGGCCATCCGGGATCGGAAGATCAAGGTTTTGAGAAACAAGGAGGTACCTCCGGTGTTGGTTCAGTGGTAACACCAGAGGGGATCAGAGATGACCTGGGAGCCAGAGCGTATGATGCAGGAGCAGCATCCGGAGCTGTTTTTAGAGCGAGACTTCGAGGGCGAAGTCTAGTCCTAGTGGGGGAGAGTTGTAACAGCCGGATTTTATCAGGTATTTTGTATATTGTTTTTTTTTTGTGGAATTGTGGGGGGACTCGGCGAGTTGGATCTTAGACTCGCCGAGTAGGGACGCGGATCTGGACGCGGGATCGCGCCTGGACTCGACGAGTCCAGGATATGGACTCGGCGAGTCAGCGCTGTGTAATGAAACCCTAATTTCTCGGGTTTGAGACTTATTTAAAGGGCCTAATGGCCGTCATTTGTGCTCACCAGCCCCTTGAGTGAAACCCTAATAGAGTGTGAGCATTTGGAGCTAAGTAGGAGGCCATTATTGACCTTGGAGGTGCCATTGTTGCAAGGAAGGAGAAGAGCTAGCCAAGGGAAAGAAAGAGGAGCCACTTCTGTGGGTTTGGAGTCCAGAGCATCACTTTTGTGGTAATAAATCCGAGTTACCTTCTTCCTTGTTGTTGTTTATCTAGATTTAGGGTTTGTTGAACCCTTTTATGGCAAGATCTAGTGTCCTCTTGGTCCCTTATGAGGTTTGAACCATAGATCTGGACCCTTAGAGGTCCAGAGTGTCCCTTTACCCAAGCTTTTTGGGAATCAATGGAGGCTTTGGATTGGAATCCTCATGCCTTAGGTCAAAAACTCCATTTATGAGCTATGGGGTGTGTTATGGGCACCAAGATAGGAGCTTTATGTGATGAATCAGTCGAGGGAGGCCAGATCTATAGTTTATGGAAGCAGATCTGACCTTAGAAGCAAGTTGGAGTGGTTGCATGGCATGGCCTCGCCGAGTCTGTTCATCCGACTCGGCGAGTAGCTTGAAGATTGCCTTGGGACTACTCAGCGAGTGGTCCAATCGAGTCATGGGTAGACTCAGTGAGTCAGGGTGAGTTGGAGAGGGATGACGAGTGGACTGAGTCAAACTTTGACTCGCCGAGTTGTCCTTGAGACTCGGCGAGTTGAGTCAGGGTGGCCCCGCGATTCATTCAGGTGAAACTCGTCAAGTAAAAAGGGGGGGGGGGGGGAATACTCGACGTGTTGGAAGGGGATTTTAGAGGGTTGGTGAAAACGTCTAGACTCGCCGAGTCGCCATGGTACTCGCCGAGTCCGGTCAGAGTTGACCGTTGACCGTTGACCGTTGAATAGAGTTGACCTGTGTTGACTTCTTATGGATAGTCGACCTTAGAGATATAAAGTGTTAATTAGAAACATCTAATGTTATAGGAGGATTAGAGCTCGGAGGATCGAGCACGAGGGATTTCCAGGATTCGTGAGATACCGAGATACGCGAGGTGAGTCTTCTCACTATACTATAATACCTTGAGTAGGTAACCAGAGTTATGTGATAGAGTATTTGTATGCTATGTATGTTATGTGTTGTACTGCATTATTTCTATGTGATTTATGTAGTGCATGTTTATCAGAGCTAGAACCTGAGGGTTCAGAGAGTTTGGGTGCACGGACCCACAGAGTTATAGCCTTGAGTGGCTAATATGTGTATATGTGGTATTTTGGGGAACTCACTAAGGGCCTGTTTGATTTGCACTTACCGGGTCCGGTCAGGACTGACTGCTGACTGGGTCAACAGTTGGATGTTTGTTTATGAGATATGAAACCTGATTCGGTCAGCCCATTCCACCCCTAATCCCCTTACTCGGTCAGTAAAAAAAACACGCCTGACTGGAAAAAATTGCATACGCTTTTTTTTTGCCCTTCTCGCCTCTAGCCTGCTTCCCCAATACGCCCCTGCCCTAGACATCGATCTCCAGCATTGTTAATCACCTCTATCATCTACATCTTTCTTCCACGACCGACGCCATCTTATTCCACGACCTGCGCCGCCCTCTTCTCCGACGGCCAGAAAGTTCCGGTGACGACCAGGTGATTCCGGCGACAACCACACAGCGCGCACGTAATGTTTCTTCTTCATCTTTTCTTTTTTGCTTTTATGTTTCAGAAATCACAAAGCCTTTCATGTTTGTTGTCAATTTACTGATTGAATTCTGAAATCAAAGTTTATCCTTACTTCTTTCATTATTTTTTGATTAAATTAGATTGAAGGGTTAGCATATAATCCATTCATAATCTGTTTTTGTTTATGAAATCTGATTTCATAATGTGTTTTTGACAATTTGGTGTCCTTTACTTTCAAATATGTGTCTACTGTATTATGTATAGCACATTGGCACATGCTGTTACCATGCTTACAACAATATGTATTCAAGAAAAGGGGAATTAAAACAAATACACATCTAAGCTTAAAGACCCCTATAATTACCATGTTTACATAAATATATATTCTAAAAGAATGTATATACACATAATTAGTTAATTATTTGTAGATAATAATAATATTAAAAGATAGTTTGTATAAGTAATATGGTGTGCTCCTCTTTAGACATTACTTTCTTTGCTTGTACAAATAATATGGCAGCAATCAAAAGTGCAATGGAGCAACCAACAAAAGAATCGTAAAGATTGTTAGGGATTGTTGTATGTTTATAAAATCAATTCATAATGTGTTTTTGTTTATAAAAGATTGTTATATGTTTATGAGATCAAACTTTTTTTTGTATGAGGAAATCACATTTATGTGCTTTTGTTTATAAAAGATTGTTTTATGTTGTTGAAAATATCATGAAATCACATTTTTGCTTGATTTATTTGTAAACATGTGTTATGTGGATGATTTATTTGTAAATGTGTGTTATGTGAATGATTTAGCTACGTTTTTTTTTCTTTTTTAAAATAGACATGACGGATAAAAGAACTAGGGTTAGTTGGAAGTCGGAATTGGTGGACAAAACATTTTTGGAAGCGTGTATCCAAGAATTAACAAGTAATGGCCGGGAGGGTAGTGGCCTAAAGGCAAGCTCATGGGCTGTGGTCGCAGAGAAATTGAAAACAGATCATAATTTTGTTGTCGACAAAAAACAAATGAAAAACCGATACGACTATTTAAAAGCAAAGTATGCGGTGTGGTTAAAACTTAAAAACAAAACCGGAAATATTTACAATCCCGTAACAAATTCTTTTAACATGACTAATGAAGAATGGGAAGCTGAAGCAAAGGTATATATATACATATATTTTTTAAATTAGATTATTTTTTTTTACTACTTTAACAATATTTATTAAATTTTCAAACAGCTGAACAAGTATGTAGATAAGCTGAGAAATGCACCCCTCCCTTGCCCTAATCTTTGTACCTAACTATTTGATGGGGCGACCTCGACCGGTGTTCACAGTTGGGGGCCATCTTCGACACTACCTCATCCCAATTAAACCTTCAGTGCACATGATTTTGAGGATACAGAGATGGAAGAGCCAGCACCTCATCTAAATACCCCAAGCTCAACCGTACCTCAACCCACTAGTGAGGAATCATCTGGGCGGACAAAAAACAAGGGGGGCAAGCGAAATGGTCCTAAAGAAACCACACTTGATGATGAGTTGAAAGAAGTTGGAAAAGAAATTATCAAGGCTGCACAAGCATTCACGGAAGCAAATAATCTTGACAAAGAGATGGATGCTTGTATGGCAAGGTTGACAAGCTTGGAGTGGGGAGAATATGATCCGAAATACACCACTGCTCTTATGTTATTTGCTGAAAGTGCTGGCAATAGGAAAATTTGGTTGCGCCTTAACTTGTCAACTTGTGAGTCGTGAGTAACAAATGCGGGAAGAAAGTTTGGATTAGTTGGTTGACTTTAGTATGTCATGGTTTATTGTTTGACTTTAGTATGTTCTCGTTCATTGTTTAACATTAGTATGTTATGGTTTGTTGGTTGACTTTAGTATGTCATGGTTTATTGTTTGACTTTAGTATGTTCTGGTTCATTGTTTGACTTTAGTATTTTACAGTTTAGTTATGTTATGGATTGTTTTCTTAGATGCAATTATGTTATATGAATTTATATGTTATTGAATGTTATGCTTTTAGTATTTACATGTTACGGCTTGTTATGTTATTGATTAAAATGTAATTTGTATTTGACATCTAACAGGACACATGGATAAAGAAGGTGACTTTTTATATTTTCTTATATTCTCGTGGTATTGGTTGATGTTGGTCCGACAAAGGCAAAGAATAATTAAAAGAATAAGAGCTAGTGAACAGGTAGCAAAGGGGTATGTGTATACGCAAGATTTGATACACGGATGTCCTATACAATGTTTCGATATGATACGTCTTTCACAAGATGCTTTTGTACTATTATGCAATCACTTTATAGAGAGAAATTGGTTGCAATCTAGTAGGACCATAAGCGTTGAAGAGAAGATGGCTATGTTTTTACATGTTATAGGATATAATGAACGTTTTCGAGCCGTTAAAGAAAGATTTCATCACTCCACACAAACAATTCATCAATGTTTTCATGAGGTCTTACGTGCAATGATGTGTTTTGCACGAGAAATTATAGTACCAAACTCGTCTAATGCAACAAGAAATACATCAGAACGATATAGACGACTAATGCAGATATTTCCCGGAGCAATAGGTGCACTAGATGGAACACTTGTACATGCAGTTGTGCCTGTTGATCAACAAACTCGTTACAGGGGAAGAGGAAAAGGTGAATGTTATCAAAATGTAATTGGAATTTGTAATTTTGATATGATATTCACCTTTGTATGGGCTGGATGGGAGGGCGTAGCACATGATTCTAAAGTTTTGAAAGAAGTTGCATTTAACCCGACTTCCGGATTTCCATTCCCTCCACCAGGTTTGTAACTTTACTATACGTTTTTTATCTCTTTTTATTTATATGATAAATTTGTCATACATCTACAGATAAATACTACCTTTGTGATGCCGCATACACCAACACCTGTGGATTTATGGCTCCCTACCGCAATACTAGGTATTGGTTAGCGGATTTTCGAAGAAATAGAGCTTTAACTAAGGAAGAAAGGTTCAATCATGCTCATGCACAACTTAGAAATTACATTGAACGTGCTTATGGTGTATTGAAGGCCAGGTTTCCAATTTTAAAACAAATGCCTCCTTATCCTTTTCCAGTGCAAAGAGACATGGTCATTGCTTGTGTTGCGGTCCATAATTTTATAAGGAAATACGATATTGAAGATGAATTATTTACGACCTTTGAACAAAACACTATGGTTACTCCTAATGTGGGTGATGGAGGAAATGAAGGTCAAAACATAGAAGGCATAGAATGGGGTTCAGAAGCCGTTGACTATATGACTACTTTGCGTGACCAGATTGCTAATCAGTTACTTTCAAATGGTTCACGTTAAATTGTGTACTTTTTTTTTTATTATGTATGACAATTTGTATTTGGATTTTGTATTACATTTTGTATTTGGATTTTAATTGATGTATGTTTAATTTGGATTTTATATGATAATTTGTGTTTTTATAAATTTTTATCCAGCATAAGAGATAACACAAGGGTAATATGGTCATTTTTCATTCAGCACAACCATTCAGATAAATAATCAAACAGCATAAACTCAGTCAGATATGGACTCAATCAGCATTTCTAACCCAGTCAGCTCTAACCCAGTCAGAAACTATCAAACGACCCCTAAGCCTTGTGCTTACAGTGTTTGATGTTATTGTTTCAGGTACTAGTGACGACTGCGGGAAGGCGCCGGCTTGATCCGTACACACACACTCGGAGTTTTTATATTGTGATCTTGGGATTTTGTATTGACCTATATTGGATAATTAATATGGTTGTTGATGAATATTAATCGAATTTTGTTTTATAAGAAAATCGAAAAATTTGTTTTGAAATTTACAGTGTTACAAAAGTACTACTCAATTCTTCACAACTATCAAGTGAGTTTATACCCCTATATTTTCACTATTTTTATAATGTTTTAAGGAGGGAAATACAGGTAAAATACAAAGATTTCTCATATAAATAACAAAATTTGATTATCTATTTTATGATTATTATAAACAAACTATTTTGCCGGTCCGGATCTTATTACAACAATAAACATATAAATTATAATAGGTATAATTTATGGTTCATGCATATTTGTCAATACACTTTATAGAACTACATATGCTTTCTAGATATTTAGAGTAACTATGAAAATAACTATATAAATTATATTTAATATAATTAATGAGATATTTAAAAGATAGATATTTCAAACATATTTATCATTATTCTACACATAACTATCAATATAGCTTTTCTGAGACACACTTCAAGTCCATATTTTAGTGCGAAAACAAAAGTCCTGAAAGTTATGACCAGAGTCTCCCGGAGGAAGAGCGTAACACTTGTGTATAGATATATACAAGACTAACAATCCCACATCCTGACTATTAGCTATAGTCAAATCGGCAGGCTTGGGATGACAATTGTTGTACCATATTACAACTCCTGAAGAACGTTGTGTTTCAGGTGAGGCTTAAGTCATCAAGCATGGTTATGATAACTCACAATGTTATATTGAATAAAATGTTAGTGTAAGAATAATTAAGCAACTTCGTATAGTTTTTAATAAATTAAAACTATAATACATTAATTACAATTTCATACAAGTAAAAATAGGGAATACTATTCTAGTATAGAGAAAACATACTTTTCATAGTTTTATGGGAATTTAAAACTATACTATTTCAGAATACAAATACATATACAATAGAAAATATAGGATTTTCTAGGTGAACATATTTACATGTCAGAGAACAAATGACAGAATACTTTTATTACATACTTATGAACTCACCAACTTAATTGTTGACACTCTTTTCAAAACTACTTGTATTTTTAGGAAATCCTTAAATAGGTATCAGCAGGTTTTGAGGAAGACAAAGTTTTATATAATTATGTTTGAAAATTATACTTTTTGTTGTTCAATATACAATAAGTTGAACACATATGTAAAGTTATATTTCATGAATGTAATGAATATTGTACTATGATTACTATTGTGCTTTGTTGTGATACAAAACATAACGTACTCCGCCCCTGAACGTTTTCGCCGTTCCGGTTTGGGAGTGTGACAGATTGGTATCAGAGCGTTGTTTATTGTGAACTCAGTATATTGATTCATAAAAGATATAGAAACTAGAAATACATTAGGGTTGAGAGCTCTGACTACAAGTATACTTTTAAAATTTTAAGGATTTTTGCAAAAAGTATACTAACACTCATACCTACAAGAATAGTTTTACAGTCTTAACAACTTAAAAGTATTTGGATGTTGGACATTGTAGTCAAACCTGGGCAGTTATGTAATCATATCTTGGATTAATATAGCCTATTCAACTATATTGGTTTGAGATAAGACCAACATGTGTTTGGGAGTGATAGTAGTGTTACGACATGTCTAAAACTTACTAACTACATGTATAGAAAATACTCTAGAGCATAACATAAATTTAAAATACTATAGATACAATAGTTTAACATCAAAGTTTAATATTACATGCTTTAGTTTTTCATACACTTGTCATATCCTTATTTCTCATACGATACAACATGGATGCATATAATTTACCCGCAGGCCCCTACAACAAGGAAGATGAGGGTTGGATCATGAATTCAGATGAAGAACTACTTGAAGTTAGTGATAGTGATTCTAGTGGTAAAGATACAGAGCCTCAAATATACAATCCACCTTCAACTACTCAGAACCCTAAACCACAACAAAACTTCCAAGGCCTGATACCTCTGTGGGCAATAAACTTAGATAGGTAGAGTAACGAACAGGTTCATAACCATCCTTACCTGGGAGACCTAAGCTTTTACAATTTGGACACAGGAGGCTCAGCAGACAGATCCCCTCAAGTATTAGTTCTTTGTGTGGCACGTAACGAGGAACAAGGTGGAACTGCCATCGACCGAGTCATGAAGGTTGATGCTGCTACACAAGTCAACAACATTCACATTCACAACCTAGAAGACAATCACCATGCAACAAGAGATCGTACTAACTAACTAATGAGAGAACTAGCGACATCACAAGCCGAAGTTAGAGAATTGAGATAACAACAAGTAAAACAAGAAAGGCGTTTGTATGAGGTAGAACGCCAGTTAGCCAAATCCAAGTCTGGATCTACTAGGAAGTAGATTATACTCTACACGTTCACTACTTACTCTTTTGGTTATTGTTTAAGCCTTTGGATATGTTCTAGCGTTATTTTTCATGTTTTTCAGTATAACTGCGAAAATTTCATTTTCGGTAGGTTAGTTTGATGTCGATGTTTTCCCAGTATTGCGGTATATTGTAGACTTGATTTAAGGTCAAAATTTCCCAACTCTATGTACTAAATATGCAAATACAATCGACATGCGTTTTCATGCTCTTTGCAAAATATCCACTCAAATTCATAATATCCGATTGCAAGTTATACTTGTAGTAGACTTCTATTTCCAATTTTTTTACAAAATCCATATTGAACTATGTATTTTAGTTTTGAGATATCAAATTCATATCCATTCATGATATCAAATTGTTTTTTCATCTTTTAACTTCTATAAATAAAAGATGCCTCCAAGAAAATCCAACAGATGGAACAATACTCCACCAAATCCACCACCATCGCCACCTCAACAATATGATGTTGCTATCTTTCAAGCAGCAGTAGTCGCCACTGTGGCAGCAGCAATAGCTCAGATCAATGCCAGTGGCAACAGTGAGGCAGGTAGTGGTGCCCATCATCCTAATCATGGGGATAATCATGATCATCCAAAGGAATTTTCATACAAGGATTTCACCACTACTAAACCTTGATCCTTTGTTGGCACAGGAGGTGTCATTTTTTTAACTCGTTGGTTCGATAAAATCAAATCAATATTCGAAATTTGCGCATGCACTTTTACAGATAGAGCTCTCACTTGATGGAATTGCCAAGTCAAATCTTTGACTCTTCCAATAGCCAACATTATGGGTTGGAAGGATCTGAAAGAATTAATGCTAGCTGAATACTTCTCGAGGGGCGAATTGCAAAAATTAGAACAGGATCTCTGGGGTCTAAGGATGAAAAGGTCCGATATCATTGCTTACACTGCTAGGTTCGGTGACCTGGCTTTACTATGTTCCGGGAGGGTCACCCCGAACAACAAGGTGGAAAGATATATATGGGGATTAACTCCTCCGACTCAAGCGAATGTTTTTGTTTCCAATCCCCTTACCTTCGATAGTGCCAAACATTTGGCACAGACATGAATAGATCATGGAGTTATTCAAGATTCCACACCAGCTGTTCCGGAAAAGCCCAAAGAAGAATGCGGTAAAAAGAGATTCTGGAATAAACAAAAGGGACAGTCATCACAGGAACCATCTAAGAAGTAACAAACTATGGCAGTGCACACTGCTATTGTTCCAACTACCTTTCCTACTCCTATATGAACCATAATTTATACTACTCTAACAACCCCGAGTCGATATGATGGAACTTTGCCAAAGTGTGGTAAATGCAACTTTCATTACACAGGAGTTTGCAATGAGATGCACTGCAAAACTGCAATAACAAGGGGCATATTGTTCTATTCTCTAAAGCACCAGCACAACCAATATCTCAAGTCCCCGCCATGGGAGTTAGTCAAGCTTGTTATGAGTGTGGTGAAATCGGGCATTTCAAGAGAAACTGCCCAAACGCAAAGTATGTTGGGGGTACAGGAATAGTTTTAGCAATTGGCCATGAGGAAGTGATGGCAGATCCTACCGTGGTGACCGGTACGTTTCTTCTCAACAATTCTCACGTATGCATTCTTTTTGAAAGTGGTGCGGAGAGAAGTTTCGGGAGCCATGAATTTAAACAACTACTAAAAATCCCCAATCCTTAAAAACACGTTCACTATAGAGATGGCTAATGCCAAGGCTGAGAGCACAAACGATATATACATAGGGTGTACACTTACTTTAAACATATATTCATTCCAAATAGATCTTATGCCAGTTTCCATAAAAATCTTTGACATCATTATCGACATGGACTGGTTAAGTCCACATCATTTCGATATTCTATATTTCAAAAAGGCCATTCGCCTCAACTTACCAAATGCTTAATCCATTTTTATCTATGGCGACAAACCTAGTGCAAATATTCAAATCATTTCTTGTGTCAAGGCCAAGAAGTATCTTTGCAAATATTAATGTGCCTTCTTAGCTCACATAGTCAATAAAACACAAGAAGTAAAGAACATCAAGGATATTCTTGAAGTCCATGATTTCCCTGATGTATTTCCTGGAGATCTTTTAGGAGTTCCTCCTGAACGCCAAGTCGAATTCTGAATCGACTTGATCCCTAGAGCTACCCTGTAGCTAAGTTTATGTATTGTCTTACACCTTCAGAAATGCAGGAACTATCCAGTCAATTGAACGAACTTCTCAATAAGGGCTTTATCAGACCAAGCTTCTTACCCTTGGGGGGCATCGGTCTTATTCATTAAAAAGAAGGATGGATCGTTTAGCATGTGTATAGACTACAGCGAATTAAGCAAACTTACCATTACAAACCGATACCCTTTACTACGAATAGATAATCTCTTTGATCAACACCATGGAGAAAGTTTCTTCTCCAAGATTGACCTGAAATCAGGATATCATCAACTATAAGTCCATGAAGCCTACATTCCAAAGACTGCTTTCACAACTCGCTACGGTCACTACGAGTTCGTAGTGATACCCTTTGGTCTAATGAATGCACCCGTAGTATTTTTGGACCAGATGAATCGAGTGTGTCGACCTTACTTATACATGTTTGTTATAGTCTTCATTAATGATATTCTAGTCTATTCACTGAGTAAGGAAGAACACATCCAACATTTGCATCAAGTCTTGGAATCCTTAAGGGTAGAGAAATTGTACGGAAATTTCTCGAAATGTGAATTCTAGATTCGGAAGGTGGAGTTCTTGGGTCATGTAGTCAGCAAGGACGGGATACATGTTGACCCCTCCAAGATCAAGGCTAGAGAAAGTTGGGTGACCCCACAAACCCCAATAGAAATTCATCAGTTTCGAGGTCTCGCTGGCTACTACAGGAGATTTATTCAGAACTTTTCAAAGATAGTGAAGTTACTCACCACCTTGACCCAAAAAGGTGTGATATTCAAATGGAGGAGAAACAAGAAACTGCTTTCTATACATTAAAATAAGCCGTTTGAAGCACACCGATCTTATCCCTCCCAAAAGGGACAAAAGATTTTGTAGTTTACTGCGATGCGTCCAAGCTAGGGCTAGGCTGCGTTTTGATGCAACGAGGAAAAGTTATATCCTATGCCTCACGACAGCTCAAGATCCACGAAGTCAATTATACTATGCATGACCAAGAACTTGGAGCAGTGATTTTTTCCTTGAAGATCTGGAGGCATTACCTTTATGGTACGAAAAGCACAGTCTTTATTGATCACAAAAGCCTCCAACACATTTTTGATCAGAAAGAACTTAATATGAGACAAAGACGATGGGTAGATCTATTAAGTGATTATGAATGTGAAATTCGCTATCACC
This sequence comes from Lactuca saligna, assembly GCF_052625555.1. Classification (NCBI taxonomy): domain Eukaryota; kingdom Viridiplantae; phylum Streptophyta; class Magnoliopsida; order Asterales; family Asteraceae; genus Lactuca; species Lactuca saligna. The sequence continues at coordinate 130,989,080 of NC_136423.1, read as the reverse complement.
CCAGCAAGACCAATGTGGTAGCATATACCCTTAGTCAGAAAGGGTACTCAGGTCATTGATTAAAGTCTCTAACCATGACCATCCATTCCCACCTATCCACACAGATCAAGGAGGCTCAGTTGGAAGCCTTGAAACATGAGAATGTGAAAGGTGGATTTTTAACAGGAATGGAAAAGAACTTGGAAATCAAGGATGATGGAGTACGTTATTTCATAAATCGAATCTAGACATTGTATTTTGGTGGCTACAGAGATGTTGTCATGAACGAAGCACATAAAACCAGATACTCCGTTCATCCAGGTTCAGAAAAGATGTACCTGGACCTAAAGAAACTCTATTGGTGGCTAAACATGAAAGCAGAGATTGCTACCTATGTTGGAAAGTGTCTAACTTGTGCCAAAGTTAATGTAGAATACCAAAAGCCCTCAGGTTTACTTCAACAGCCAGAAATACATGAGTGGAAGTGGGAGCGGATTACAATGGATTTCATAACCAAGTTACCTAGGACGACGGGTGGTTTATGACACCATTTGGGTTATCGTAGTCAGATTAACTAAATTTGCACACTTCCTTCCGATAAAAGAAACTGATAAAATGGAGAAGTTAACAAGGACGTACCTTAGAGAGATAGTACGATTTCATGGTGTGCGAATATCTATTATCTCTTACTGAGATAGTAGATTTACCTCCTGGTTTTGAAAATCATTGCAAAAATCCTTAGGAACCAATCTTGACATGAGTACAGCGTACTATCCTCAAACTGATGGGCAAAGCGAGAGAACTATACAAACGTTGGAAGACATTTTAAGAGCCTGTCTAATATATTTTGGTAAACCTTGGGACACCCATTTACCACTAGTTGAATTCTATTACAACAATAGCTATCACACTAGCATCAAAGTTGCACCCTTCGAAGCTCTCTATGGCCATAAGTGCAGATCCCATCTGTGTTGGGCTGAAGTGGGTGATACGCAACTAGCCAAGAATCAAGTAACTGGCAGTACTCTAACCACTCCCGAGATCATACAAGAAACCACAGAAAGCTTCTCGTGATAGACAAAAGAGTTACGCGGATAAACGACGAAAATACTTGGAATTTCAGGTTGGTGATCGTGTTCTGTTAAAGGTCTCACCCTGGAAATGAATGATACGTTTTGGAAAAAGTGGAAAACTATGTCCAAGGTACATCGGACCATTCGATATTTTTTCTAGGATTGGTTCGGTTGCTTATAAACTCAAAATACCGCAGAAACTCAGTAACATTCATCCAACTTTTCACGTCTCAAATCTTAAGAAGTGTTTGTCTGATGAGACTCTTGTGATTCCACTCAATGAAACTCAATTAAACGAGAGTCTACACTTCATAGAAGAACCAATGGTGGTCCTGGATAGGGAAATCAAAAGAATGAAACAAATTCGTATACTAATAGTGAAGGTTCGCTGGAATCCTAAGCAAGGACTTGAATTCACTTGTGAACGGGAAGATCAGATGAAACAGAAATATCCACATCTTTTTCCTAGTTCATGAGTACCACTTTAGAAATAATTTTGGGACAAAATTCCCCCTAGCGAGGGATATTGTAGCAACCCATTATTTCAAATCAGTTTATTAGTATACACTAACATGTAACTAGTTATTTTTAAAGTAATAAAGAGAAATTTTTAAATAGTAAGTACACTTACATAATCGACCCTTAAAAATGAAATGTTAAATAAACTTATCTGGGATGAATAAAGTGGTCAAAATCGTATCAAGGATTTCAAAAATATAAAGAACTCCTAAATCAGAGTTATAACAAAGGAGTTACGACCAATCGAATATCCGCAACAAAACCGGCAAAACACTGTAAGCGTAAAAATTAAGTTTTCAATAAAATAATTTCTAGCCTTAACTATCTAAACGAAAGTTGTAGTATACGTTAAACCGTGAATGTCTTTAAAAAGAACATCCAAATCTGACTTCATATGAAGAAGTTATGATTTTTCAAGAATCGACACAGTGGTATACAACCAGAAATTCGAAATAAAAATCAAACGATATTTATCCGACACAACCTAAATGAGAATCGAAGGTCTTGTTAATAGTACTACAACGGTAAAAAGACAGATGAAAACGGACTTCGTGTGAAAAAGTTATGAATTTTTAATGGATTTTCCTATCCTAGTATGTTAAAAATAAAAATATTAAAAATAAATTCAAAATTAGCCGACGAAGTCTGAACGTGAGTGGTAGATTATATTCTCACCTAATGTGCATATAAATAATGTCAAAAACGGAGCTCGTATGCGAAAGTTATGAATTTCGGAAGTTTTGGACACAAAAACCCAAATTTAATGGAAAACAGAGAAATTTCGATGAAACCCGGTCTCTGACACGTGTCAGCTTCCCCTCTCATCCGAGACGTGATCCTCTGCTAATCTGATGCATGGCTTCGCGTTGGCGCCTTTTAAGCTCGGCCTTGTGGCCTCTTGTGAACCGAGACACACATCTCTTCCCCCCTCCCTTCGGATTCGAGGCTTCGGCCCTATATATATATATATATATATATATATATATATATATATATATATATATATATATATATATATATATATATATATATATATATATATATATATATGCGAGATCTCTCGGTTCCTACATCCCGACGGTTAGCTACAGTCAGGTCGGCAGGCTTGGGATGACAATTGTTGTACCATATTACAACGCCTGAAGAACGTTGCGTGTCAGGTGACGCTTAGGTCATCAAGCATGGTTATGATAACTCACAATTTTATATCGAATAAAATGTTAGTGTAAGAATAAGTAAGCAACAACGTATAGTTTTTAATAAATTAAAACTATAATACAATAGTTACAATTTCATACAGGTACAAATAGGCAATACTATTCTAGTACAGGGAAAACATACTTTTCATAGTTTTATTAGAATTTAAAACTATACTATTTCAGAATACAAATACATATACAACAGAAAAAATAGGATTTTATGGGTGAACATATTTACAATTCAGAGAACAAATAACAGAATACTTTTATTACATACTTATGAACTCACAAACTTAATTGTTGACACTCTTTCCAAAACTACTTGTATTTTCAGGAAATCATTAAACATGTATTAGCAGGTTTTGAGGAAGACAAAGTTTTATATAATTATGTTTCTAAATTATACTATTTTTTGTGTCAAACATACAGTAAGTTGAACACATATGTAAAGGTATATTTCATGAATGTAAGGAATGTTGTACTATGATTACTATTGTGCTTTGTTGTGATACTAAACATGACATCCTCCGCCCCCGAACGTTTCCGTAGTTCTGGTTTGGGGGTGCGATAGATTGGTATCAGAGAATCGTTTATACTGAACTCTGTATATCAATTCATAAACGATATACAAACAATAAACACAGTAGGGCTGGGAGTTCTGACTACAAGTATACTTTTAAAGTTGTAAGTATGTTTGCAAGAAGTATACTAACACTAATACATACAAGAATAGTTTTACAGTTATTACAACTTAAAAGTATTTGGATGTTGGACATTGCAGTCAAACCTGGGCGGTTATATAATCATATATGGGATTAATATAGCCTGATCAACTATATTGGTTTGAAATAAGACCAATATGTGTTTGGGAGTGATAGTAGTGTTGCGACATATCTAGAACTTCCCAACTACATGCACAGAAGAAACTCTAGAACAGAAGGATCATTTTAGCAATACCATATTCTTCCCTTTTATTATTTTGAAAACCTCCAATTTATTATCACCAAGATTAATTTCAACTGCATTTTCTTTTCATTTAATAAATTCCTTGTGTTTCTTAAACATCTTTTTCTTAAATGCATTTTCCTCCTTTTTCAAGTTAGCTTCGTATTCCTCGAGAGAAATCTCTAGTTCCAAAACAACTTTACTTTTACCCTTAACATCTCTTGATGTGTTGACAGCTTTTGAAAAATTTGTTTTTTTGGAGAAAAAATGGATTTTGGCTTTTCAATATGTTTTGAAACTTGAGGTTTTGAAACCTGTGGTTTTGAAAAAGATTTTGTTTTTGGTTTCTGAATTTGAGAAGAATTCGTATTTTGAACCGAAGATCTTTCTGAATTAACAGAATTTTGATTGGAATTCTTGTTTTTGCAAAAACGCTTTCTTTCTTGTAAGTTTTTCTTTTATCTAGCATTCATCTATCTTTTCTTAGCAACAATTTCTTCAGCAGATAAATGAACATTAAACCTAGGTTTGTCTTTTCGGATTGGAGTATAGGTTTATTCAGAGGAAGTTTTACTTGGAACATCCTTAGTGCCACTAAACGAAGGTCAACACGATTCAGTGGTTCCGAAACATATTTTCGTTTTGCTTTCCATGAGGTCATTTCGGATAAACCTCTTTTCTCATCTGCATTATCAATTGTTCCAAACCAGAAAAAATTGTCACACCCATCAGCATTATCATTGTTAACCAGGGATGTCAGTTCTGATGTATCATATTTATCCAGTCCGATTTCTCACGAAAACTTGATTTGGAACAGTTTGTACTTTAGGAAAGATTGTGGCCTTTCCATTTAAAACATTGGAAAATTTATTTTCTATTACACGAACGTATTCAATTGAATTTTCAGAAATCAACCTTTTCTTTGGTTCAAGATTATTTTGTACAAACTCTGAGCAATCAACTTCATCCTTTATAAATATTTCACTCATATCGCTTTCGTCGAATTTAAAAATGTTTTCAGAATTAAAAGTATTTTCTGAGCTTATTTCCTGCATAATGAATTAAATTTTTATATGTTATTTGGTTTGATTTGTTCTTTATCCTTTTCAAATAACATTTCTTTCATCATGTTTTTGTGATCTTTGGACTTAATATATTCCTTTATTTTCTTTAGTCCAACTTTGTAAGAATCAGAGACGTATCTGATGACACAATTGATTTGCACTTATAGCATAATCGGTAATACGAATAGTAAGAGACTGGGGTATAGAATGTACCTTATCAATGACCTTCTCGCATTCTAACACCTGCTCCAAAATAGTCTTCGTTGCGTACCAATTTTCGGAATTGTGACCACTGTAAGTTGCGTAACCTCTCTGTTTAGAAACACTGTTATGAACCATCAAGCATCTGCCTTCAACATCCTGCATCTCTTTCTTCACCATAAAACACCATCCATGGGTTGGCTTTCTAACTTCATCATCTTCCGAGTCAGTCGACCAAACCTTGACTCGTCCAAATTCATCACTTCCCTCCTACACGATCAAAGTTGGCTTTGCATTTGATCCATTCCACTTTCGAAGTTCTTCTATCTTTTGAAGATATTAAGCTTCATCCTTCTCACACTCTTTCTTCTCATTCATCCTCATGAGCATACATTCCTTGACAAAGAGAGTCTTTCCATGACAATAATTGCATTCATAGCCAGAATCACATAGAATCCTTTTCTCATTTTCTCTTTGTCATCTTTAAAGTTCTTGAAACCTTTATCTCTAGACTTTTCGAAATTGGAATTTCCACCCTTCTTGTATTTTTTCCGAAAGCGAGAGAATTTTTACTTGTAGAACTTCTTAGGGTTGGAAACTAGCTATGCCTTCTCTTCAGTGGAGATTTCACTGTCAGGAAGATCACACTCTGAATCTTTTTCGCTTGCCTTCTTTCCCATTGTTACCAATTCTAGGGAACCCATATGATAGACATTCTTTACCTCCTTTGTAACCTCATTCTCATGGGATCTCAAAATGCCCACAAGCTTCGCTAAAGAATAACTGTTGAATTGTTCATGTGCCTTCACAGTAGAACCATGTTCTTTAATACCTACATCATAGTCTTCTGACTCATTTCTTACCATATTGTTGAACCATGTTCTTCAATACCTACATCATAGTCTTCAAAGTGCAACGCCCAAACTTCATAATCCTGAGGAAAATGGATTGGAATCCTGGTTGTGGATCCAATATTGGTGTATGGATTGAATGATAATGTAGTGGATCTTTATTCTGCATGATGTCAAAGTTCACAAAACACAGATATAGAATCAGATGTGTAAAATGGAACTTCGAGTTTTAGGGTAAAAAATCAAAGATCTAGATCTGACGTCTACAATCGATAGTAGCTATAGAGACGACAATAACAGATCCAAGAAAAACACAAAACCCCTAATCGAACTCGACAGAATAGTAGTGACTGAATTACACTATCTCCTACTCTGATACCAATTATTGAAACAATAATATCTTAGATCGATAGATTCTATAAACGGTATGAGTAAATATTAGTAACGATGAAGATAAAATAGTGTTTAATACTTATATTGAATATCCTTATAAGAATTTCTCTATGCAAGCTAAGTAGGGTGATACAAACGTTAAAACCTAATGTTACATGCATGCCATATTTATATTCTAACCCTAGAAAGCAATAATCACGGATGGATAGGCCCAAATCGGAATAAATGAGACTACAAAACATTTGACACAACACTAACCTAACACTTCACAAAGAGATCATTTCATCTTTCAACTACAACGTTCTGCTGTGGAGTTTAAGGCAAAGAGAAATTGAGAGAAATCCCTTTATCGGTCAAGAGTTCTTCAAACATATGGATTTTGAATTCCGAACTGTTATCACTACGAATTTTCAGCACTGACATTCATAATTGAAGTTCAACCTGCTTGATGAAATCTAGCAGCATTTTTTTGCATCAGATTTCTGTCTAAGAAAGAATACCTAGGTGAATCTAGAAAAATCATCAACAGTATCCAAAATATATTTGTTACCACCAATACTATCAATGGTTGAAGGACCACAGAGATCAATGTGCATTAGTTCCAATGGTTCAATGATTTTGGTATTTATAATTGATGAATGAGTTTTCCTACTTTGTTTTCGTAGCTCATAGGCAACACTTAAGTGTTCATTTTTGAATTTTAGAAGAGGTATCCCACGTATGAGATCACCAATTATGAGCTTTTGATGTCCATGAAATTCAGATGAGAAAGCCTTTTGTAACATAACCAACTATCAACCGAAGAGGCTTTCATAAGCAAGAAAATAGATGGTTTTCCTTGGATCAGATTCAGATTCAGGGGATACATCTCTCCTTTCCTTCTAGAATTTAGAAGAACAACTTTATATTTTTTTTCAATGATTTCGGAACCTTCTAATCAAAAGACACTTTTAGACCTATACCTACAACCAATTGAGAAACAATAATTAGATTATGTTGTAGGCCCTCAACATAAGCTACCTTTCGAATCATGATTCGCCATTTGTGATCATGACATATCCTTTTATCTCTCGAGTGGCGTTGTTTCCAAACTTCACTCTTCCCCCATCATTTAACGTTCGATACTCTCTCAACTCATCTTTCCTTCTTGTCATGTGATGAGAACACTTGCTATCGATGTACCATTCTGAATCATACTGTTTGTCAAACATAACCTGTAAAATTTAGAGAGTTTTAGGAACTCGGACCAACATGGTTCCTTGTGAAGATTTCTTTTGAACAGGAAATTTTTTTTGTTTTGTCAACCCAAAAGGATTTTCTTTTCAAAGTACAGTTCATCCCTTTTTCCATTTTAAAAACTTCAACTTTGTTATCACAAGATTAATTTCAACAATATTAACTTTTCGTTGAATGTCTTCTTTAAATTTCAGAGACATTCTTCTTGAAAATTCTGTTTCCTCTTTTTTTCAATTTTACTTCGTATTCTTTAAGAGTAATTTGTTGTTCTGAAGGAATTTTATTTTTACCCTTAAAGTCTTTTGATTTAGCAATTGGTTTCAGAAGTCGTGACTTTTGTGAACAACTTTGATTGGAAGAACAACTTGACTTTTGTTTCGGAGTTTGAGATAGATCTTTATTTTGAATTGAAAATCTTGATGTATTAACAAAACTCTAATCCTAAATCATTTTCTTCCATAAACATTTTCTTTCACTCAAGTTATTTTTATATCTAGCCTTCACTATTTTTTATTTGCGATTAATTCCTCAGCGGACTTATGAATGTTGGCTTTTGGTTTTTCCTTTCTATTTGGTGTATTATTCTTTTCTGATGAAGTTTCACTAGAAACATCTTTTGTACCATTTGGTCCTGCCTTATCGTAACAAAAGTTCATACGGTTCAAAGGTTCTAAAATGTATTTCCCTTTTGTTTTCCAAGAGGTCATTTTTGAAAGGCCTTTTGTTTCATGCGCACTATCTATAGGCTTTGACCAAAAGAATTCATCACACCCTTTCTCATAATCATCATCAACCAAGGACATTAATTCGTAAGTATCACTTTTATTCAGTTCTTTCTTAACAAAAACTTGATTCGATAGTTTGAAATTTTGGAAAAACGGTTGCTTTTCTTTCATTCGTTAACATTTTGTACAAAACCACAATAATAAATTTCGTCCTCTACAAATATTTCACTCATTTCGCTTTCATCAAAATCATAAATATTCTTAGAATCAAGAGTATTTTCCAAATTTAACTTCTTACATAATAAGTCATACTTCGGCACATAACTTAATTTGATTTCTTGTCTTTGTTCTTTGGACTAGATATATTCTTCAATTTTCTCATGTCCAACCCTATAAGAATCTGAAACATCATCTGAAGAAACAATTGATTTATATTTTATAGCATTCAACATAAATTTCATCTTCTTTCAATTCAGGAAAAGGTAAAATCATTTTATGCAAACCTTTACAAATTTCACAATCCAAATGAAGTTGAGTAATATTGAAATATAAACGTTTTGCAATCAAACAAAAGAATGTTTCACTATTTCAAAAGTGCTATACTATCTGTCTTAAGAATAATAATATCATCTCGTGATCTAGTAAGCTAAACTTCCAATGCCTCTATTTTTATTCTTCTTTTTTCATTCTTAAAAGTTACCATGTTAAGTTTGTCATTCATATTAGAATTACTTATACAAGTTCTTTTTAAGCTTTCACTAAAATCAGAAATTGTATAATGTAAATCATCTAATTCAGAATCATAACGTGATTAAGTAATATTAAGAGATTTAAGGATTGAATGTACCTTATCAACCACCTTCTCGCAGTCCTTCACATGCTCCGTAATAGTCTTTGCAGCAAAACAACTCCCTGATGCTCTTCCACCATCAGTTATGTATCCCCTTGGTTTGGAATTGCCACTCTGAACCATTAAACACTTGCCTGCATGGCCTTCCTTCTTGTACTTCACCACGAAACACCCGTAATGGGTAGGTTTCCTTAAGTAATCATCCTCAGTGTCTGTGGCCCACACTTCACCTCTACCATCATAACTTTCCTCTTGCACTATCAATGCAGGTTTTGCATTTGATGTACTTTTTTTGGAGCTCGTCTAGTTTTTTAATGTAATAGGCCTCATATTTTTCCTTCTCCTTCTTCTCATTTTTCTTTCGAAGCAAGCATTACTTTGTGATATGATTCTTTCAATGACAATAATTATAGTCATAACAAAATTAACCAGCAATTTCTTTTCTTTCATTTCCTCGCCATTATGAGAGTTCTTGAAACCCTCTTTTATTGGATTTTAAAAACTAGAGTTTCCCTGCTTGTATTTATTTCTGAAGTGAGAGAAATTATACTTAAAGAAATTCTTTGGGTTAGATACCATTAATGATTTGTCTTCTTTTGTGAGTTCATCAATCAAAATGACAGTCTTGGAATCATCAATAACAAACTTCTTACCTTTAGCAACCAACACCAGAGATCCAACACTAGAGACAAGTTTCGCTTCCTTAGTGACCTCATCTTCGTGAGACTTCAAAATACCCAATATTTTTTCCAACGAATAGCTTTTGAATTGTTTGTGTGCTTTAATAGTGGAAACTATAGCCTTCAATTGGATCTCAGACCATTCATGAATGTGACCTTCTGTTTAATAACTTCTCATTCAAGATTGTATTTAACCATTCGGCTTAACAGGTGATTGAAGAGATTGGCTATCTTTTCTAAGTTCTCGTTTGGTATTTTCATAAAAGAACCAAATTCCGACAAAATTGACGTCTGCATAGAATGTTGCAAGTCATCATTACCCGAATACAATTCCTTCAGTCTATCCCAAATTCCTTTTGCAGTATCACATGCACTAACAAGATGGAATGTGTCAGGAGCAAGAGCAAATCAAATAATTCTCATTGCTATTATATTTCACATGAGCTTGATCTTCTTATTGTTTTCAGGACTATCTGCAATAATTTCATCATAATCCATCTAAGTTTCGACTTCTTTCTTCATTGTTGAATACTTATATGTTTCTTCTGTCATTAAATGCCATAGTCTAGAGCCATATTCTTCAATTCCCAAAATGTAATCTTCAAAGTGAAGAGCCCAGACCTCATAATCTTCTGGAACCAGGATAGGAATCCTTGTTGTTGAACGAATGCTACTTGGGAGATTGAATGAAAGAGAGTGAAGATCATCGTTAGCCATAATAACAAGAATTCAAGAAAACAAAATGTATAATCTGATGTGTAAACTATAATCAATTCAAGAGTAAACTAGAGATCTAGATTTGGAATCAACAATCGGTTGAAACAATTCTGACAACAATAACGGATCTAAGAAAATTGTAAAACTGTAATGCAAAACCCTTTACTCGATAAAAGAATAGAGAATTAGTTACATTATCTCCTGCTCTGATACCAATTGTGAGAACAATAAAGATCCATAGATTCTATATTTTCACGATGAACTAAAGACAAGAAACAATAATGATCAAAAAGGTGTCAAATGGCTGTGTTAATCACAACTCTAGAAAAGTTCTTAAAGACGGAATTATTCTATGATAGCTTCAAAATTTGTAACCCTAAAACTTACATGCACGATATATATATATATATATATATATATATATATATATATATATATATATATATATATAGAGAGAGAGAGAGAGAGAGAGAGAGAGTAAAATAAGCAGTGGTTTCGAACATGGTCAGGCTCATTTCGGAACTTAACAGGCACATCTGCCACTCCTTCTTCTCCATTCTTATTCTCAGCAGGACCCTAACCATCATCAATGGGCTTGCAAATCAACTTGGCCAAGGCTTCATGTCATCCGGCTATGTTCCAGGATCAGACATTCTACATATATGCAGCTAACTTGAGCTTAGCCTCCCAGACAGCTACCATGACACTATCCTTCACATTGAAAATCACATCATCCATCTCGGTTGCATGCTCCTCTTTCTTCTCATATTTTTCCTTTCTCAGCATTTCGAACCTCCTTAAGAGATCCTCATTGTTTTCCTTCCACATCTTCTCCTACTCCTTCAATGCCAATTCATCCTTTTCAGCCCAGATCTTCATGTTAATAGAAAGATGATCAAAGACCTAAAATAGGAGTAACATCAGCAAAGATGAAGGGTATAATAGGAAACACATATTTACACTAATACTTATAGCCTGAGAAAAGAAAACCAACTTTAGGATCGAATCCTTAACCTCTAGATTCTCCATGCTCAAATCCGTAACCTCACTAGTGTTTCTCTTTCAGGATCCCAAACTCTTCACCATCAAATAAATGGAAATTCTCTTACGAAGGAGACAAGTTAAGTCCTTATCCTTCTTTACTATCATTTGTCCACTAGACATGGCCATGTCAAGATCAACAAGGGTAAATCGGGCGCTAGAGTGTGTGGCCTTGGATCCTAAACATAAAGAAAAATCCCTATGAATTTAGGATCTTTCACATTATAAAGGAAAGATGAATAAAGGATCCTTACCTTTCAACATGGGGGCAGTAGCAGAAGAACATTCTTGAAGACTAGGTGGTTCGAATTGAAAAGATCTAACGCTCTTAGGCAAAGTAAGAAATTTGTTATTTTATCTTCTATGTCTTCAACAACAGGAGCAAGATCCTCAAACTTGAACACTCCATCACAACAAATAAAATAAGAAATTAAATCCCAGGATCCTAATAGAATAATAAAGAAAATAATATCCATTTTAATCCATCTCTCTAACAAAAAATTTCCATTAGGAATGGAATCCTGTCTCACAAAGAAAAACCTCTCTTTCCAAGCGTCGTCATAATGTTTGGATTTTAGAAAAACCTCTATAGCAAAGAAGTTCCATTAAGAAAGGAATCATGACTATTATTATTATTGTTTCCTAACATTTTTAACCGTCATATTTGTATTTTATTTCTCACATGTTTAGAAATGGTCAATAGGAGACTCGTTCTCAACGAAGAAACACTTCAACTAGGCTTAAGACCCAGGAATACCAAGTCAATCAACATGCATATGCTTATTCAAGAGGATCCCAGAAATATCAGACTTATTGTTACTTATTCCAAGCTATAAATACACATTTATTACACATACTAAACACACAATCATCTTTACTACTACACCTGTACTCATATTATCTTCATCATCTCTATAATATCATATTGAAATCATTAATAAAAAAAAAACAAGGCATGTGATCATTATCACCTACCAAGGTTTTACGCCAAAGATCCTATAAAGGATCAAGTTCTTTCCTTGTAATTCATTTGTTTGAATTTGATTATAATTTGACATTTAAACAGCCCCAAACACCACATCTTCTCATACACATTGGTTGAATATTACTTGATTAATTTTTTACCAAAAAAACTAGTAAATTTGGATGAGCCTGCTAACTACAACGAAGCAATGGCATGCCCTGAGGCTGCTAAGTGGAAAGGTTCAATGAATAGAAAGAACCAATCCATGTATGATAATTTAAAGTGGACCTTGGTGGATCTAGTACCTAGTCGAAAGAAAATGGAGGTGTAAATGGATATTTAAGAAGAAGACTGAAATGGATGGTAATGTACAGACTTATAAAGCAAGCTTGGTTGAAAAGGGCATTATTCAAACCCAAGGGATTGACTATGATGAGATGTTGTGAATATATAATGCACTAGTTTTTTATTTATAATTTCTAATTTATCGCATCTAAACCACACCTTACAGGCAGTGAACCAGATCGAGTATAGTATAGCTTTGATAAGCAATGGTGTCGAACACAAGGGGAATGGTAGTAAATTAATTTAGAATATTTGATTATAGGTTCCACAAAACACACGAAAGCAATAAAGAAAGTCTTTATGCAATTACATCTCAAACAATTGATTAAACAATAAATCTCGATAAACTTACTGAAGAGTCGAAAACAAACCTATTTAGGTACTTTGGTTTAGACAAATTACATATTAAAATGATAGATAGTTGCACACACAAATTTATTTATTTATGTTCACTGATTTCTAAGATGATTAGGTTGATGTTCACTATTACAAATCTTTTAGCAAACAAGTCAATTCAAGCAGTGATCAGTTTATTAAACTAACTGGTTTCCTAGTTTTCAGTTAGAATCAAGCAAGATTTCTAATAATAGTTAATCTAATTGATTGGTTTAATTAACTCATATATGGTTGGTTATCACACATTCTCACACATTAATTTTCTAACCCTAGGTTATGTTTACAATACTAGGCTTACAACTTTGTTTTCACAAAACCATAAGATTCAAGTAATCAAGTAGATGTTCATACAACTCAATATACTTAGTCATCAACAGAAAATAATTGTTATTAACACATAAGGATCTTTTAAAAAGCTTAACAAGATTAATTAAACACAAATAAAATAATCCATATAGCAGTTAATCCACAAAATCAAGGTTTCACATAATCTAGGTGTTAGATATATCATTAGGGATAATTTTTTGCTCTATATATAGTTTTCAGCATCAATTCAACGTGTTTGGACACCAACTCGGCGAGTTCTTCATTTAAAATCACGTATTCCCCAAGTTAGCATCAAGAATCACAAAGATTCCATTCAACTCGGAGAATTTTTCTTAAACTCAATGAGTTATTTGGGAATCACCTTTTTCTCAGAACACTAAAGTCGTCCGAAAATTTGTCTAGTTTTTAGAACATTTTGAATCTCGTCAATTAGAATTACGATTCATGAGATATGGCCAAAACACTAACGAGGGGTCAAACTATCCAACAACACCCTTTTTGCATCTTTTTAGCTCATTTCTCCTTCTTTTGCATTCCAACTCTCATTTTAACTGTAATTTAACATTTCAAAGTGTATTAAGTATCTTTTAGTTCTAAATTTCATAAAAACATAGTATAGAATAATAAGAAAACATCATAAAAATATGCATAAAATAGACGTTATCATGAGACTTTTTCACATGTTTCCAAGATTAGTTCAGTTAGGTTAATGCTTGCCATAGTTGCTCACAATGACTATGAAATATGGTAAATGGATGTCAGAACTACTTTCCTTACTGAGAAACTAGCTGAGGATGTTTACAAGGCTCAACCAAAGAGTTTTTCGCATACCAAATTCCTAAATAAGGTGTGAAAGCTTGAGAAGTCCATATATGGACTGAAACAATCATCTTCTAGCTAGAATCTATGCTTTCATGAAAAAGTCAAAGAGCTTGGATTTTCTAAAAGTGATTATAAATCTTGCATGTAAATCGAACCTAGTGGGAGCATTGTAACTTTTCTAGTTCTGTATATGCATGACATACTCCTAATAGGAAATAGTGTTGCAACCTTAAAAGAGGTCAAGTATCGGCTAAGTAAAATTTTCGTCATAAAGGATCTAGGAGAAGCTACATATATTCTTAGTATAAGAATGTATAGGAATATTAAGGAACGATTAGTAGGATTGAGTCAGAGTACATACTTGGATAAGATATTGAAAAGATTTAATATGGAAAATTACAAGAAGGGAGACCTACACATGCATTACACTATTAAGTTGAGCAAGGCTCAACATTCTAGTAATGATAAGGAGATAGATACTATGAATCAGATTACATATGCTTCGGCTATATGATCGATCATGTATGTTATGACATGTACTCGGCCTGATGTGGGTTATACTTAGAGAATGGTTAGCATATATCAAGGAGATCTTGGTTTAGCTCATTGGATGGTAGTGAAGAACAATCTTAAGTTTTTGCAAAAAACGAAAGATATGATCTTAGTTTTTGCCGGAACAAATGAACTTACAGTGAGTGGATATAGTGGCATCACTTTTTAAACAAACTAAGATAACAATTATTCTCAATCTAGTTGGGTTTTCTTATTAAATGGTGGAGTGATAACTTGGAAAAGTTCCAAACAACAAACAATGGCTGAATCTACTTGTGAATCGGAGTATATGGCAACAAGAGAGGTAGAAAAGGAGGCTATGTGGTTAAAGAATTTTATTAGGGATCTTGTAATTGTTCAACCATTTCAAGAACCAATCGAGATTTTCTGCGATTATAGGGTGCAGTAGCTTTGACAAAAGATCCTAAAGATCATGGTAGATAATGAGTAAAATCGAGTGATTATATAGTTGAAGTTTATTTTTTTTGCTTTTTCCTTAATTGGAAAAAAGATATTTTTGGACCCCTCGGTGTTTTGATGTTGACATTATAATGTTTGGCCCAACAAGGACTAAATTGATGTGTTTGATTCGTTGTCTTATTACGTTATCACAAAACGAGATTATTAAGAAATAGAATCTTGGACAAGAGATTTATTTTGATCTATGTATCATGTTCATACGATATCAGGAAGAATGAGGGAATAGGTGATCACTTATCTTATGACCAATAAAGTCTAGTATTGTCTTGAAAAATAGTCTTTACTAGTTATTCGGAGTTGTACGAGCAGTTATAGTTAACTAGTTATCTATGTAGGAGATTGTTGGATTAAGGTATCTATGATCCTAACTAAATTGGTATAGTATTTATGAATAAGAGTAAAGTCCTTTTGGGTTTCCCTCACAACGAAGAAATTGATTAGATTGATTTTAGAGAGAGAGAGAAATTATTTATTAATATATTATATTACTAATATATTAATAAGAAATAGATATAATTAATTTACAATTAACTATGGGTTAATTAGAATTAATTAAAAGTTGAAGGACTATAGTTGTAATTGCTCAAAATTTGAGCAGAGGAACAAGTTCTAGAACCCTCCTACAAGAGACAGTTTTGAGACTCCTTATAGAGTCTTCTAGAATCCATCATATGGATAATCAGGAACAAGATAAATACCTTATTTGAAATAATATTATTTTATATTCAAATTATCGTTTCTAAGTTTCCTTATCAATTATAAATAAAGCCTTTAGCATTGAAATTTTCAGTTATGCTTTTCAAGAGAAAAAATCCAAAATTTTCATACCTCTCCCCTCTCTCCTAAATTATCTAGGGTTCATGTGTTGTGGGTGTAAACCATTAGAGGCTTGCACATAATTCAAGCTAATTTTTCAAGACACTATCGGATTGATCAAAATGGTTTGTTTACAATAACAAATCAGCGATATGCTAATTATCCTTATGAATCTCGATTTCAACTAGGGTTAGAATTTTGTTATTCAATAGTATCTTGCATCAACAGATTTATGACATAGATCCAATTAGGTTGCATGTAGCTTTAAGAGTTTAAGGTATTTTTCCTCATTATTACATGTAAAATCCATCAACATATCCTAATGATCCTAAACAATAATAGAACAAATGAGACTTCCAGACTCTTCCTTCATAACTCCTTTGTTCACACTGTTACCTCTACAACTTATTTTCCTGAGAATACATGTGGTTTGATTACATCGACATAATATTGGTGAATTTGAAAGATTTAGTTGTTTTACACATAAATAGTTTTATATTTTAAGATTATCAATGAGACTTTAGCTTAAGAATTTACTTTGTAGGACATGTTATTCTTCCATACCATCCTATCATTTTTCTCTAAAGAGTTCTTACTTCTTTGGCTTTTTGTTATGTACTATTAGTATTTCAAGGCATTTCTCCCTACGTAGTTTATTTTATTAAAGTTGGTCGAGAAATTTTTTACAATGAATTCCTGTAATTGAGCTTTTAACTATATATTTTCTCGCATAACGTTTCATTGGCCGTTGAAATGTGGTTTAGAAAATTATACCTACTATGAGTTTACCGTCAAGGGTTGTAGCTAGCAACCACTGGAGGGGTGTCAATCCCAAACAGATCTATAGATATCTTTCCTACTTACTTAACATTTAACAATTGTAGCTTTGTATGTATGCTTGAGCGGGGACCACTATATGTGTTGGTCAAGGCCCACTACATATTATGGACGGGCATATTAACCAGGCGGAACCCGATGTCGGGTGGGGACCGATGAATGTCAGGTTGGGCCCGATGTATGAATGGTATATGGTATTTTAGGAAAGTCATTAAGCTTTGTACTTACGATTTTATGTTTATGTCTCAATTACTTATGGTATAAAAGGGAAGAGTTCAACATGATTGCATCGCATCCACCAGTATTTTACATTTACGTTATGATTCGTACTCTGATAACTATTTGATACAATTCTATACTTTGAGGGGCTATTGGAATGAGAGAATAGTTAATTTGGTTGACTTAAAAAAAAATATTGGTTATTTTTTGGTCATTACATTATATGTCTATGTGTTGTGTGTATATGTGTTCAATGATATACTTATGTGTTCAGTTATATGCTTATGTGCAAGTTTGAGAATACATATTATTTATATAGTGATTAAACATTGTGATTAATCATTAAGTCGTAGCCTTACAGTTGATGTTATATGGTTTTTACTTGTAGATCCTTCAAGATTGGAGGACAAAGAGCTATCATGATTGGGATATCTAGGCATTCTCAAAAGACATGACATCTAATTTAATCATTTTATATTACGTTATGGTTTTTCAAAACAAAATTTAGCTTCTATATTTTTACTATGATTATGTTACATGGAAAGTTGATTTCATGATTTAGTAACGAACATGAAAGAAACCATTTGGTAAAATCTATGCTTTGACTTTAAAAAAAATATTTGGTTAGATTTTAGGATGTCACAACTTAAAACATTTTAAAAATTACGGACTAGATTGTATGTAATCCTTATTTTCCAAATTATTTTTTTATAGACGAGGTGTTCCAAATGAGAGGCAATGGTAGGACGAGGGTGTTATTGGCATCAATGACGGAAAAGTTCATCGACGATGGAGAGTGACCGATAGAGGAGACAAAAGGACGGGAAAGGATGGGGCATGTTATTTGGTAACGAGGATGGAAAGAGGTATATTCGATAATAGAGATGAAATTCATAAATCTTTATATTTTGTAACAACTTTTTATTATATATTTTATAATAGATAATTTTAACAATACCGGTAATGGAAAGTTTCAAACAGTGTATATAACGACAAATAAATCATCTGATGTACTAAAAAAAAGAAAATCAAAAAGAGTTGGAAAACAAAACGATAAAAACAGAAAAACGTAAGCTTTAATGATAGACATTAGACACAAACACTAATTTTTTTATACCACATAAAAATCATGTAAGTTACTTATAATTTAGTTATTATACTATAGCCTATTGGTAAAAACGTGATATTTTTAATTTAAATACAATTATTTATTTATTTGTTTTTAGTTTACAAAGCTTTTCTGAAATTAGAAAAAGTAGGAAACGCGGCGGGGACACGGATCTAGGAGCATTAGATAGGGCTGACGTACTTGTTTGAGATACCTAGGAGAAAACAAACCAATTAAATGATGACACGTGGAGAACTCGATTCAAAGACCGATAGATCGGATGCAGCGAATGGGAAGCGAAGGAGGCACGTGTGCTTCGAGGTTGGCTGTCGGCGACTCCACAGGCTTAAGCTTCAGCCGCTGCTGGAATAAAGTTTCATGGCACATGCTAATTGATATTATAAGAAAGATATTTTCATCTTTTCCATTTTGTTGTAATTTGATGAGTTGTGACTTTACGAAAAAGAGTAATGTATATTTATTGATTTATTTATCATACTAATCCAAATAAATATAAAATTTGATAGTATAATAAACAAATAAATTAGAGATACATTCTACAATTTCAATTAGCTCTAATGTAATATTATTTCACAAATAAATTTGAATTCTCATTTTAGACCAACCAAAAGATTTCATTAGAACAACTAGCAATTAGGTAAAAATCAAACATAAACACAGGTTACCACGTACAAGTGAATTTTTTTATCCAATTTGACTAAGATTTTTTTCTTTTCTTACATCTACCTAATAATCAGAAAATACAAAGCATCTATCAAATAAAAAAGTGAGTTCTTGAACATGTGTTTCTCAATGAAAATCCTTTGATTTCTAAACATCGATATCATCAACATCGTACTAAGGATGACAACAATGAACAATTTCTTTTTAAATATATGCATGTTATATTGTTATATTCCGTACAATTTAGTTTGTGTCTAGAAGTTTGTTTGATTCAAATCCATAAACTACCATCAATTTTGGAACTTTAGACCAAATATTATTGGTAACTATGCAGTTTATAAAGAAATATTTACTAGAATCCATTTCCAACATGCGAGTGGATATTGGCATGTTCGACGAAATAGGTTGGTAACAGGTAGCTTGTAGCGTTTTATTAAACGTTACATAAAGTAGCATTTGGATTTTGAGCATTTTGTTTAAACTAAATGCTAGAAGTTCATAGTGTCAAACAAGGCTTTCTGTTCAAAACGAAATGTTTTGTCAAACGCTAGAAGCTTTCAAACATCCACAAACGCTTCATGTTGAACAAGCTTATAGTCAGGGCCGGTCCAACGGTTTTTTTTGCCATGGGCAAAGAGACTTAAATATGCCCCTATGTTTATAGCATATAAATTACTAAACACATTAGAATGTCCAAAGTTAAGCACTTCAATTCAAAAATATAACCAGATTGTAAAAAATGTGCCCAATTGACTGGAGCTTTATGCTTGTTAACAACAACTATTAAGAAGTTTTAGCAAAAATAGACATATGAGTATATTACTAGGATAAGCATATTCAAAATTCTTTTGAACAAAACAAAATTTTATTAAATAAAAACCACTAAATGAGAACCTAAGTACAATAGATATATAAGTAGATCAAATAATACAAAGATATAGGATGATAAAACAAGATAAAGAACCATAATAATTAAACCTAAATCTTCAAGAAATAGCAACAAACAACATATCCTGGTTACACACAACAACCAGACAACACAACCAAACATCAACGTTGGATCTTCCATGACTAATCTTAAATTGACAACATCAACAATATATGAGTCGAAAGCAGACTATGGATCTTCAGTGAGATTTCCAAACAATAGTGGGACAAAATATTATGGATAAATACATAAAAAAAAATGTGAAGTTTTTAATGTTTTAGTTTATATGAATCAAAAGCACACACCAAAAATGACATTCTCTCAAGCATTCTTCCATTAACTCCAAAAGATTGGCCAACCCTAATTTACCATAGAATGCAGGCTCCTCCATTAACCTGCGGTGATAAAATAGACATAAAAAAAACTACATTTTTGTAATACTTCAGTTTAACATCTGATTTTTTTACCTTGCCAAGGGAACTAATATCGGATAAGACAGTGAGTCACAGATCAAAAAAGACATGCAAAATAGGGAGAGGAGAGGGGGGAAGAGGAATCTACCTAATATTAATGATTGGTTTTTTAATATATAAAGATTAAAGTGAATACCTTTCTGGTTAGCTAACAAAGGGAAAACAATGAAGAACAACAGTATTTAAATTACATCCATTTGATCGTGAAGTATACTATTTTGATGAGAGAACCCCAAAGCCGCCCTAGACTAACGATTCTTGGAGAAGCCATGGGAAGTGATTCCATTATTTAAGTTCTCGTTTGTACACATTTCTCCATCCAAGATATCTACGATCTGAAATCTGAAAGAAAACGATCCATATAAAAAGATTGTGTGAATACACAAAAAAAAAAAACTTAACATAAATATAGATCAAGCAACAAAGTGACCCAAAAATCCAATTGAAATCATCTTGGAGATCTGAATCTTCCAACACAATTGAGGCATCATTATCGATAAAATTAATTGTCTTCTCGTCTCCTACGCTAGTAACCTAATATTAGCCTTTATCTGTTGTTATTTGATTTCTGATTTACCGCTACCGCCATAGGTTACTGTCCGCATTGTGCCGATTTAGAATGAATATGGAGAATGGGCTTGCACCGATAAGATTATACATGCACTTGGATTGAAATTCCTGCCCCTCAATTGTGTGCTGCCCTGGGCCGTCGCCCAAGCCGCTCACGCCTTGGGCCGGCCCTGCTTATAGTACTTACGTTAATTATATACCTATCAAATTCAAAATGATCCGATTATCCGAATGATCCACGTAACACATGTATTTTGAGGCTTGAGCTTTTAACCTCTAAGTGTAAATAAAAATACATAAAGTAAATGATGATTTAAATTCAATAAAATATCTTTTTTGAAGTGTTAGGATTATAGTTTAAGATATTAAAGATAAGTGTTGACATTCGAAGATGGGAGTTGAGGTATATAATTTAACAAAAACAATTTTTACTAGAAATATATTTTAATTGTAAGAGAAATTTATTGTTAGGATCAATGTTGAAAGTTAGTAGCCTAAATTGTTGTACAAAGCTCTAGATTTTGTTATTTTGCAACAATAAGTACCTAAGGGACTAGATCTGGAAATAAGTAAAGGGTTGTGAATTTGTAAACCTAAAAGCACTCTTCCTTTCCTCTTGTACTTCCCCAGAGAAAGAATGGGAGCTTGGTGTTCAAAGAGATATATATTTTTTTAAAGGAAATAGTTCTCCAAATCAGTTCTAGCATCATCTTTGAGAGTTAAAGTTGAGAGGTAATGATCTCCTTCATTTAAATGTCTATTTGTAGATTTGGAGTTTCATCAAATGTGAAGCACCTTCTAGTTTCACTAATCTCGAAATTGATGATGAAAGTCTAATACTTAATGATTTTAGTGGTTGATTTTATTGCTATATTGGTAATTTATTGATATTAATCCACCTTCATTGCTAAATTTGTAATCATGAAGCTTGTTGTGTATGTATTTTGAATCATAACTTTGATGAAGCATTGATTCATTTAATCATAATGTTCCATTGCATTTGAGGATCAGATTATATCTTTCTAAGTTTAAATCATGAATGAGAGTAAAATGTAGTGATCATCTTTAGAGTTTAGAAGCTTGAAGTTACGATGTAGTGGATAATTTCTTAAATTAATGGATAAACTAAGTTATCGTTGTTAGTTATATTGTTATCACATATTTAAGTTTAGTTTAAGACCATTCGGATTCATCCTAACCTATTATATGAAATTGGAAGAGTATAGTGACTATTCATAAAGCTTTTCACAACTAATCAAGATCATATGGTCATACCGACAAAAGGTTTAGTGTAGACGAGAGCCCTTGTACATGTCGGGGAGGTTGATAATGGCTATATGGCCATAAAATGTTACGTCGTGATTTTCACCAAAATTTTATTTTAATTTTAAAACATAATTTCATGGCAATTAGCTAGCAACGAAAGTCTTTAAAAAAACATTTTAAAAATCATCACCAACTTTACGTTTTAAACTAATGAATCCAAACCAAATATCCATGAAGTATGATAATAGAAAACACCATGATGACTAACAAGACATATCTAGCTATTATTAACAAGAAAAAAGAGCAAGTGTTGGCAACTGCTACGTGAGTCAATCATAAGTACAATGTAAAAAGAAAACATACATATCTCATATAGATCAATCATTTAAATTATCATCACAAATCATGTTTTCTGCATCGCAGATGGTATTCCTTCACATAAAAACATATATCATCAGTATAATATATTTCACATATTAATCCTCACTTATGCATCACTTTATTCAATATAGTAATTCCAATATGTTATTTTTCACTATAATTACTATATTTATTATTCATTGTTACTAAGGACAACGCTAATGCAAAAGGAATTACCCCGTTCACTACTAACGTGACTGACTCGACCCAATGCACTAAGCGAGGCACAAATATCACTCGTAACATTGCCCCCAATTCGTTATGCTAGCTACTCCGAAATTGCATGTACAAGTGCGATGAATTATCGTTCGAGAGTGATGCAATTGGTAATGTGATGTTTGATCTAGCATCCTAACATAGCCAACATCACACCGGTCCCCACATCCACAGACTATATATCGAAATGATCATAAAAAACACCACTTAACTATGCTTTGTCTTAAACTCTTTTCGTATAACTTTTATTTCAACCAATTATATTCAGATAGGATACACACCTAAGTTTAGGTTACTAACATTTCCTCTTTAAGTATTTTCCTCACATTATATTAATTCAATATTAATTCACACACTAGGGCCATATATAACTCAATGTTATTCTTCATTTTGTAATCATGCATAATTGATCAAACACCACATTAAAGCATATTACTCACTATTCCTCACTATGTAATCAAGCATATTGAATCAAACACCATATTGAATCATATTACATCACTACCATGGAATAGTTATATATCATAGATAAATAAATCTCTAAAAAAATAGCATGCATAATCAGCACACGTCACAATCAATCCATGGTCCTTATATTAGCCTGAATTTGTTGAGTTTTATTCAAAATGGTCCAATTTTAGTGATAAAGGTGATATATTTAACAATGGAAACATTTTTTAAATTAAATAAACTAAAACCATTTTAATCCACCAAGGATCATTTGGCAAAGACTTTGAAAGATTAAACATAACCAAAGAATTAGAAAGCATAACAACCTTTGAAGACTTTGATCCTCATGGGAGGTTAGAAGTTAATGAAGATGGCATGAAACTCTAAAATAAGATCCCTCTAGAAGTATTGAACAAAGCAAGATTAAACCACAAAATATGCTTGTAAAAACTTGTTAACAGTTTACTTTTTGTGACATCCCCTATTTTTTAGAACCAAATAAAACTTTTTCTTTATGCATTAAATATAATGAGTTGTCTTTGTTGCGGAAAATCCCAATATAATAAAACATTTATGGAAGTAATTTCATTTTATTAGAAATTTTTTTAAATAAAGATGTTTCAAGATACAAAAACTCTAGGATGTCATAATCAATATACAATATAAGTTACAATGCAAAGACGTACGGTCCTGAAAACTAATGCAGACCGTCTCTTAAACACTTACATCCTAAACAAGCTCTAGTAGCTTTAACCCTCTAACATGTGATGTATATGATTTGAGTGGGTTGGGTTAGAAAACCTGGTGAAACACATAGGATTTTCAATCACACTATATTATTATGAAAATAACTTATAATTATCAAACCTATAGAATCAAATATTTCCAAAAAATAAAAGTATATTTATAACTTAGGTATCTATAAAACATTAACCTGTACATACCCATCACAATCGATTCTCACAAATCCTAATCCACGATTACCAGGAAGTATTAGCTTACACTATAAATCGTTTAGACAAATAGTTTGACAATACAGCTAGGGGCTCCCTTGGATGGCATAAGTCATACAGGTACTTAAGTCATCATAATATTTATTGACTTTGGCATTGCCACAACATCTACATCTTTCGGTTATAAATCCACACCAGGAACATAATTCACAAGACCGTATAGAATGATAAAGTATTGTTATCTTACTCGGGGATATTGTTGGATAAGGTGTCTAAGTCCATAACTTATTTGGTACATACTTGACCCGACCCGGCATGGTCCATTTGGGTTGCATTTCATCCAAACTATTTATGGATAATTTTATGAGAGTTATACACATATGATTATTAATATATTATAAGTTATACTATATTAATATGAAGTCATGTTATTTAATTAGTCTTAGTCCTAAATTAATTATGAATTAATTTAGAGATTAAAAGGAAGACTAATTAGATTGTGGGCTATTGGTTTTATATGGTGTGGGCTAACACTCATTTGTTAATGGGCTAGGCTTGTATGGAAGTCCATGGATGATCCATGGAGCTTTTAACCCATGGATCCTTGGAAAAGGAAAGGTCATGGGTTATTAGGGTTTCACCCTAATCATGTACACTATATATGCATGCTTATGTTGCATGAAATAGCCACTAGTGTAACTAGTGTCACTAGAGTATGTGTGTTTGTGTGTGGCCGATTTTACAAGTGTGTATACACGCTCTCAAAGTTTTCCAAGAGTTTGTGGTGATTTGTGATTCCATTTGAGGCATTCACACTATTGGTGCTTGGCCCTCAAACTCCTTAGGAATCAAACTCATCATCAAAAGGTATGTAATCTCATCTAATTCTTTTATGTTTAAAAGTACCCCATGCCATGTTAGATAGGTTATGAACCTTGGAAAAATTATTATTTTGCATGTATTTAGACAAACATAGATCCAAGGTTTATTAGGGTTGCATGCACACTTAGGAAGTGTTAGATTGCTTAAAACCCAACAGTGGTATCAGAGCCTAGGCTTGCTTATTTGATACTTGATGCAAAATAGTAAAAAAAAAGTAAAAATTTTTGCTGTCTGCATGATGGACTCTTCGAGTCCATGGGGGGACTCGCCGAGTCCAAGGCAAAATTCATCCTACTCGCCGAGTAGGTTCATGCACTCGGCGAGTAGAAGGTTCAGAATGCAGATTTTCGACTTTTGCTGCTGGAAATGGACTAGAAACTTTACCCTAAACTGTTTTGATGTTTTAAAACTTATTTTAGTTGGTGTAATGGTTGTTCTAATCCATTTACAATAGCATATATCAAAATTTCATGCTTTGTATGTGTTCATATAACTCTTGAAACTTTGATAATCATGTTCATGTTCTTATGAATTTAGAAGATGATAAGAATTATTTGCTGAATTGTGTAGGATTAATTCTTGATCATTTAGGTGTTTTAATGGAGTCCATAATTTGTCCTCAAGTTATGGATATCCAAAGGTCACTTTTCTTTAACACACATTAAAAACACATAAGTTACATAAAATGAAGAGTCTTCATTTTATGAACCTTTAATTCATAAGTTATGAAATGAAAAGTTTTGAAGAGTTACAAAACTTGTCCTCAAGTTTTGGAATTTGGAAAAGTTTCACACACTTTAATAAACTTTAATTCCAACACTTAGAGTTTTAAAAGTTAAAACTCAACACTTATACTATTTATAACATTAATGATTAATTATTATATATATGTATAAGAACAAGTCGTTTTACCGTTAGTAGGCCTCATTCACGAAGCCGGTCTATAAGGTGGGTATAAGGTTGTTGCCTATAAAATGGCGACTTTATGGGTGTCCACTCTCACCCACCGCTTGCTTGACTGGTGGAGGGCCGTTAGCCGAACGGGTAAGACAAGGACTTATAAATTCTCATTAAGTATGATGAATATTATAAAGTAACTAAATCTTTTATTTAATTCCCAATCTTAGTTACTTTAGGAAAAATGTGAACTTGGTGCTAATCCATGGAATTCACACTTTGTACTTTACCAAGTCGTTGGTGGAGTGTGTGTGGTTAACCGGCACACTAACTTGGACTAGTAAGGATCACGAAGGGTGACTTAATGTTTGTCATAGATCAATGGAGCGTGTATGGTTAACCAACACATTGATTAGGTGATAATATTAAGGGTACCAAGTGA
Source organism: Lactuca saligna (assembly GCF_052625555.1). NCBI lineage: Eukaryota > Viridiplantae > Streptophyta > Magnoliopsida > Asterales > Asteraceae > Lactuca > Lactuca saligna. The sequence continues at coordinate 130,962,560 of NC_136423.1, read as the reverse complement.
ATTAGCATGGTTATTCACACCTTGTTTTGTGATCCTCGACATCCCAATCACAAAACTTGAAGGGCACAATCGAGATTGAAACATGCCATTGAAAAGTTCAATGAATCTCAAAAGAATCTAGGAATTTCAAATCCAATTAAAACCTAATAAATCATTTCGTTTTCGTGGTGGAAATTGGTGAATCGTCATTCACCTACCTTTCAAATATATTATTACTTAGATTACGGCATCCCTCTTCTAAGTATAATATATTGTGATTGGGTCCTAGCCTTAATATTTCATATTGGGTGTTATATTAAGGACTTTGAATCAACTAACTTGATTTTCACCCATTATAGATGTCTGGTTCAGACAACTATGATCTTCCCAAATCTCTTGAAGATGGTGTCCCTCAACATCATGCTTCACTTCCTCCACCTCCTCCAATTATTCTCCCTCACCCACAAGTTATTGAAAAGTTTGAAGTTACTCAATCCCTATTGGTAAGCATAGTCTATGTGTGCTCACATCTTGGAGATAAAGTCACATATTGACAAGCCGGGAGAGTTGGGTGTCAAAGTCTCGTGAAAGTTGGATGTTCAATCACTTTCTTAGTAACATAGTGAGTCTCTTTGGGACTACTATGAGACAAACTATGACACGAGCCTTAATGATCTTATCTATTTGCTTAGTGCTGCAGATTCAGCAATGATTTGGAACACCAGTAAAGCAAATTTGATTAAAAGAACAACTTCCCAAGTCTTAAATGGAGATTGACAATGGTAGCACTGGATATCTAGAAAAAGATTTCTCTTCCCAATGGAAAGGGATCAGCTACAGTCAACTTGGTTGACCAAATAGTAAAGAGAAAGGAAAATTCCGAGATAGTCTCATGTTCCATTACCAAAGGGTACATGTGTTTTGTTGCCAAAGGAAGGGGCATTGGTTGCGAAGCTGCCCTATTCACCTTAAAGGTCATAAGTTTGATCAAGTCAAGAGGTTTGACTCTACTTCGGGTAAAGTCCACTATCTAACTCTATTAAGTTCCTATTTGGAGATTCTTATTACATAATGTGAATGGGTCACATGCTGATGTTTTAAGAATCAAAGAAAAGATAGGAAGCTTAAAGTAAGTATATGTTGATTCTGATTGTGAAGGTGGGTTTCGACCGCATGGTTCGACAATCAGAATTTTGAGTTGTTGCTTAAGAGTTATAATATATTGCTTATGAATAGATAACAACAAGGTTTTCATGTGGATTGTAAGGATAAGTTTTTCCGCAAAGTTTTAAAATAAAAGAAAAAAAGGGTTTTAATTTTATTTATTTTAAAAATATCCTTACAATGGCATCTGTGGAAAATTGTTGCTTATATGTTTCCAGTAATAGCAATATTAGAAAGTGGATTTGATTCTTTCATTTGTGGTAGTGTCTGAATTTACCAAATGAAGAAAATTTTTCATCACCCAAGTTTCAATTGGACAGAAACTTGAAATCATACAAGTTGTATTGTATGATGAATGAGAATTTTCATCTTTGAAAATTAAGACTAATTCTTTGATCACATGTATATGTGAGTCAATTGAAGGACTAAGGAATTAAGTACACTGGGTGTGCGTTGGTCAAGGTCCACCACAAAGATTGATTTGTCATGATTTACTAAAGATTAGTAAATATGATTATACTTATAAGGTTAAGTATAATTCTGTAATATTGGAAAGGTTACAATGTATGACAAAACAAATGAGAAGAATCAAATTAGGCAGAAAGATAAAAGTTTCTCAAATCTGAAAGGATGGGAGAGTACTTTAGTATCATATTTCATGATCATCCTAATGATTATGAAACCATATTGTTGATGTATATTGTAAAAGTCAAATAGAGTGTTTTGTATAGTTTCGCATTTTATGTTATTTTACTAAGTCATTTTTATGCGAAGATAAAATGTATAGACTTAGTATACTTTTTGATGGTTCCCTATAAATAGGGACTTAGGCTAGAAGTTGTAGTACGATGCTTGAACTCACTTCTGCTTAACTCTGTAATCAGACTTTATCAATATAAGATCTGATTAATATTTACTCTCTGTGTTCTTCATCTTAATTCATTCAAATCTATCTTTTCTGTTCTAAATTCTCGATAACAATTCTCTACAATTGGTATCAGAGCGGGTGTTCTTGATTTCATCAAGAATTGATCCTTGATGGCGATTTTGATTTGGTGATTCATTTTTTGATCATGGATCTTCGTGATTAGAGTATTTTTGTGTTCTTGAAGTCGAATTTTTCCTTGATTTGATTCATAATTCGACTTTCTCTCTCTAGAATACTTGTTTGTATCACTTTCTCTCACTAGAATTTGATTCATATTCACTTTCTCTCTCTAGAAAACTCAAGTTCATATCGATTGATCAAAGATGGAAGAAACAATTTATGAAGTTTTTATGAAGGATTTTCCATGGCCGTTTAGTTTTGAAGGAGTTCTCAATTGTTTTGTAGTCGGGTATTTCAAACAAAATACACTCATTTCTAGTATGAAATGTGAATGTGGAAAATTCAATGGTTATCCTATTGATCATGATCATCATAAGATGTTGCTTAATCGTTTGGTAACAACTTATCATGAAAGAAGAAAGAAGAAGAAAGATGATGAAGTAATTGAAGGAATTCATCTTGATGAATGCATACATGGTGATAATGTTCTTGCTTCTTACCCGGATATTCTTGATGTTCAAGAAAAAGGAGTTCACGTTGATTTTCAAGATGAAAAAGTTTTTTGCTCAATTGGAGTTCAAACCGATGATATTTTGTGTTCTTATGATTCATTTGAAGGAATGATTCCTTATCGGAAGCCGGTGATCCAAGAAATTCACAAGTATCAAACTCCAAAAGATTTGATTCAAATTCACAAAGTTGATGTTGTGAAAAGTGGGTTTGTTCATGAAGTCAAATCTTCAAGATGGAAAAAGATGAGAAATAAAAAGAAGAAGATGAATCGGAAGAATAAGCGGGTTTACTCACAAAAATCGTCATATGTTGTGAAGCAAAAATCCGTGAAGCAGATTTGGGTTCCAAAGCAACAATCTCCAAAGGTTGCATTGAATTTGAAGTCAAAACCCAAAAGTGTTGGTGGTTCTTTTGAAGATGTTCTTGGTTTGTTGAAGAACACGAAGAACACGAAGAACGAGTTGTACATCTCGCATGGTGGGTGGTACAATGTTCGATTTGGAGATTTTCTCATTCCGACAAAAGAACCAAGATCTTCCATATTTGATTCGTTCGTTGAAAACGGAACTCGATTCGTCAAAAAGGTATCACAAATTCTTAAATGGATTCCAAAACATCCATGATTCCGATTCGTATTTTGCGTTTTTCATTTTTTGATCGATTTGCCTCATTGGATCTAATTCGTTTCCACCCCATTATTGATCCAATTATTTTTGTTTAGATCAAAACCAAAATCAACTCATTTTTTTAAAAAAACTTCGAAATATCAATATTCATAAATTCAAATGTTGAGCCCAACTCAAAAAGCGTATATCGTTCATGAATTGTTGTAGCCCAAAATATGATCATTGTTCATTGTGTTCAAACTTAAGCCCAAATCCACTTGATAGTTACTGTTCGTAATCTAGTAACCGTGTTCAAATTGATTATATGATTACATCTCATTTTCGTCAAAGGATTTCTATATCGTATCCATTCAAGATCGATCACTTGTTTGCATTATTCGTTGATTGAATCATATCGCTTATTGTGGAATCGAATAACATCTTTATCACATAATTTCTCATCTGTATCACTTATTTCTTCCTTGATAATCGATTTCTATCATCAAACAATTGAAATCATGTGTATGAGAAAGAAGAGATTCCGATGTTGACAAATGTTGAAGTTGCTGAATTTTCTTTTTATCAATTTCCCAAAGCTGTAGAAGATGATGAAGCAATCTTCACACATGTAGCTCGTATTCCAGACGCAATGCTTCGCAAGGTCTCTCCCACCCACAAAATTTTGGTGAGATATTTGCGAACTGTTGATACAGATGAGCCAACTGGCGTTTTATTAGATGTTGCAACTCCATCTAAAACAAAAGAAGGCTGGTAAGAAACTTGTGAAGGGTTCGTCTTCCTCAGTACCAGCTGAAGTCATTTCAACTGAGAAACCTTCCAAGAAGTCGAAGAAGGAGCTCTTACCTTCCAAATCTGGGGTACTAAAACAGATTCTCAAAGCGGAAGTGAGTAGTAAAGGTGTTACTTTTCACAATATTCCAGTCCCAGTATCTCCCATGAAGAAGCGACAACGAGCGGAAGACGTTGCGAAAAACATGCAACGTACCATGGTCAAGAAAAGGAAGATGGTGATTCGAAATGAATCATCTGAAGAAGAGATTGTCCCAGAAACTCCTCCTGTCACAACAATGGTACCTATGTCTTTACCTATCATTCCCACTTCGCAAATTTATACTTCTTTTTCTCAAACCACACCACTCGAAATAGTTCTTACCAAATCAGTTACTGAGGAGGTTCCTATTTCTGATATGGTTGTCAACGTATCTGATACGGGGGCACCTATCCTGAGTGATGTACAATCTGTTCAAACAATCTTACCCATTTCCTTACCTGTTACCACTTTGTCTACCACTTCAAATATTTTTGACCATGCTCTACAAAACCCTTTCACCACACTATTTCCTTCGCAATCACCAGAAAATCCTCAACCTTCGCAAACTACGCAACCAATGTCTGATCCAAAAATCGAAGGAGGTGACTTTGGGGGGATACTTGATGATATTCCTTTTTGATTCAGATGAAGAAGATATTCCTGATCATATGTTGATGATAGGAAAACAGTTTAAAATACTGAATCAAAAGTTAAAGACCATAATTCAATCACAGGCTGTTTTAGGTCGAATGTCGTCAATATCTGCCATGGAGGTTGATATCATGATTAAAGGAGCAGAAAAACGAATAATGGAGAAAATTGTTCAGTCTGATAAAAACAATGAGCTCAGAATTATGTCTCAAGGCAATAATTTTAATTATGTAGTTCAAGATCTTCGCGCAGTAACAAAAGAACGTCATGTTCTTTTTGTTCAAGATGTTAAAAAGGTTCGCGAAGACGTCAACTTCAAAATTCAGGAGTTGAAGTCTGAACTTGCGAAGGATCTTCATGATGTCCACAACAAACAAGATGCAGTTCAACAACAAATTGTGGACATTTCTGCTCAGCTTCAAAAGCTACATAATCTTCCTGGTCTTGCAGATCACAAAGTCGAAATCATGATGAAATTTGATCAGCTCATCCAGTTGGTCACTGATCTCAAAACAGCTCTTTCGTATTCTTCATCATCTCAAATTCTTACTCCAGAATTCTTGTCTCTAAAGATTAATACTTTAGAACAAGCTATTCACAAAGCCCTTACTCCACTCACCAGTTTTACTTCTTTACTTCCAAAGGGTGCTCCGCCTGTTTCCACAGGGGTGCAAGGGGGAGAAGAAAGACGAAGCAAAGAAGAGGATGCGAAAACTGTGGGAAAAGTGATATCAACACAGCTTGTTGCTACTCTTCCAATTCCTTCTAAGCCGATTTCTGCAACAACAATCACCACAAGAACAATTACTAAGGGTATCGTTATTGGAAGACATGAAGGTGGTTCAAGCTCAAAACCTCAACATGATGTTGTAGGAAGAGGGAAAGGAATTTTATATGAAAAATCAAAAGAAGAGTTGAAAGCAGAGGCTGAGGCTGAGATGGAGAAGATGAGGCAAGTCCAGAGCATTATGAGGCAACGGGCAAGTGATCCTCCCTCCATGAACAAAGGAGATCCTGCAAAACTTTACTCTTACGAAACCATAGAGCCAAAAGTTGTATGTAGGGAGATGTATGAGTTCGAGAAAAAACCGAAGAGAAGTTATGATATTGCGAACTCGGATCACTGCCAGTTGGACTTCCCAATTAATGAAATGCTATTCATCAATGCACAATACAAGATCAGTGAGAAATTTGATAATCCGAATGATTACACTCAAATGAAAATCAGATTTCATGCTGTCTTGGGGAAGAATCCTGATGAAGTCTGGTCATTGATGAAGATCAAGAAGGTTGTGACGATAAAGAAAGATGTTATGTTTGAAGAGATGTTACAGAATTTCAGATACTTTGTTATCAGAGCTGACAACAAACAATATGACTTCACAGTTGCTGACTTTCCTTTGATGAATTGCAATGATTTGATTCAAGTAGCACTGATTTTGAAGCATATGGAAGAAAACAATCTCAAAGGCTCTGATACAGATGTGTTCAAAGATGGCTTCGCACATGTGAAGACTTTCATAGACAATTACTTCGATTGTCTAGTCCTTACTGATGATGAATTAGCACATGTTGTGGGAAGGGAAGTGAAAGTTCCATGGGAGGAAACTTTGACACAATCTGCTTTGTCAAAGTATGTTGTTGGAGAAATTTGTCTCAAACCATTTGGTATGGTGTTTTCAGGCAGAGACACAAAAGGTAATCCAAAGAAGTTTTTGTTCCAGGTCTCAGAGATTGAAAGATATAATTCTTCGCAATATACGCACTTCATTATACGTATGAACAATTGCAAGAAAAATAACGAAGGAGACAAGAAGGATTTGAAGAAGGTGATCTCCTGGTATGGAGAGGTGTGAAAGACAATTCACTCTGCAATTCAAAAGCTTATGAATTGAATTGTATCGACTGTTTACAAAGGGGGAGAATGTTGATGTATATTGTAAAAGTCGAATAGAGTGTTTTATATAGTTTCGCATTTTATGTTATTTTACTAAGTCATTTTTATGCAAAGATAAAATGTATAGACTTAGTATACTTTTTGATGGTTCCCTATAAATAGGGACTTAGGCTAGAAGTTGTAGTACGATGCTTGAACTCACTTCTGCTTAACTCTGTAATCAGACTTTATCAATATAAGATCTGATTAATATTTACTCTCTGTGTTCTTCATCTTAATTCATTCAAATCTATCTTTTCTGTTCTAAATTCTCGATATCAATTCTCTACACATATCACAAATTCATACTCTAAGGACATCTTAGTGCATTGTTATGGCTAAGAAGAGAGGTCATGAATTGTTGGATTGGTTAAAATCAAGAAGATGAGTCATACTTCGTTCCAAAACAATTCTTAGAGTCATACTCCAAGATTGTAACCCGGAGTGACATAAAGGAAGATTTATTAACACTAGTCAAATGTAAGAGTAAAATGTTTTCTACTCTTGTACATTTGATATTGGTAAGTTGTGATGAGACAAAGACCAAATAAGACCAATTTTGTGAAGTGTTAGTCTTGATAAGAATCCGCACTATCCCTTGAATATTTGTTTTGTCAAGGAATGGTTCTTGACTGGGGAAACTTATATGTCAAGGGGACAGTGGGAGCCTTAAAGATCTTGAAAGAGTTTCAAGATTTAATCAAGAGTAAAACATGTAATTTATCACTAGTACACGACTTAAGGTCTGCAACCTATCGTGTTGACATAATTCTTATTTCTGTACCTACTTCAAATAAGTTGAATTTGCATGAGAGTTATCAGAGTTCAACTTGGAAGCATTGGTGGGCTTCGTGCTACCAAGGTGACAAGAAACTAAGATTGAACAAGTTTAATCCATGTAAGGCTGAATTTGTCACTAACCTTATCTTGTGATTATGGTTTTGACAAATTCACATGGATAGGAACTCATACACTATAAAATCTAAGTATCATAAGGTTTCTCTCCGATTCATGAGAATGATGGTGAAGAAACGCTTTCACTAAGTAGATTTTACGTAGATATCAATTGTGTTATTTGCATTTTCAAAAGTCGTTAGTGGAGCGTGTGTGGTTAACCAACACACTAACATGGACTTGTGAGAAATGGCAACGGTCTAAACAATTAAGACTATGATTACGGTATCCCTTTTCATAGTTCTGAAAATTGTTTAGACACACATGTGAGCTATCTAAGAAAGGGTGTATGAATCCAAATTTCAGAAGTCCAGCAGATTTCTGGAAATATGTCAGATCTAGTGGGAGCATAAGTGTTATGTTGATAATCATCATGTTAGTGGGAGCATGATTATTACGTTTAGTGATGCAAGTTAGCAATGTTAATTATAGAAAACAAAGTTTCAATTCGTGAAGTTGCAGGGGTTGAAAAGTCGTTTTGCTATAATTAAGGGAGAGAAAATTATACTTCATTTCAATTCTAGAAGCTTAGATTGAGATTTTAATCATCTTTAGTCAACGACATATATATGAATTTTATGTCTGAATGGTTCGACTTAAGGAAATTCTATATATATTGCGTTCTCAAAATTCAATTATGACTACGGCATCCCTCTTCATAGTTAAATCTTGAAAACATGGCGAATAAAAAATATTGTAGCAAAAGACTGGTCTAGTATCATGTCTTTATGTCAAACATCATGAATCGTGTCCCATATGCTTCGGATATAGGATCGATTGCATGTGCTATAATATTCATCTTTTCTAAATTTTCCAAATGCTTAAGGCATTGAGAAGGGAAAAGTCTAGAACTGGATATGACTAAAGTGATTAAGCAATTATCAAGGACAATCTGAGGTTCGCCAAAGATTGGTTGCTCAGGGAAAGTTGGAAGTATGATGTAAGTTGTCGGAAAGGACCGTATTGACATGTTCTGAAAGAAGTAAATCTTGTTCGGAAGTGATAGTCAAAATGGGACTATGGAAATGTCTCCATAGGTGGAAGTTATTCAATCTATGTAAGATTAGAAAACCTTAATGCAAGAAGGATGTTCAAAGCAATGTACTTTGAACATGAGACTTCCGTTCCATAGAAGTTGACCTTCTTTGGAATATTCTGTAATGACTGGTGACAAGGTTTTGGTGACTTTGTGAATAATCATTACAAGAGGAACATTGCATAAAAGTTTAAAATCTAACAGATTTTTTTTGGTAAATGATAGGAATCGGGATTCTCACATTTACAATAAGGATTTAAGATTGTGAAATGAGCATCATTGGAATCATGTTCAGTTGATCTATTTCACAAAGTAAAGATCATAGACAAACATAGTGTGCATACTTGAAGTATGGCATAACTATTGCTTAGAAAAACAGAGTGTACATGCTAGGAGCATGGGATAACTATTGTTTTTTATTCAAGTCTTAAGTTGATTGTTTGAAACATTATACAATGAATAATGTGTAATCAATATGGTGATAAATAAAAGGTTGTTCTATTTATATTCAAAAGGGTTCTGAGACCATATTAGATTCGATTATTATTGTGTTTCACTTTGCATGTTTTGACTTCCAAAATAGCTAGGTTATTCTTTCCGAATGACTAAGTTATTTAAACACTCCACAGTCGTTCATATGTTGGAAGTAGGTATGAATCAAGAATGTCATGAATCGGGTTTGTAGATGGCTAAATGGGTTTAGTCATAGCAATGGTTGATACAACATTCATGAGTGCTCATAAGTTATGAGTATTGGAATAAACCCATGCTCACTTGTATCACTTCATGGAATTTATCTTGAGTGATCGTGAGACGGTAATATCATATAAATCTTCAAACCTAGAGATATGAGTTGTTACCTATGAGTTGGTTGTGCATTGATTGCACATAAACGCATCAGTAACTTGATGTTATAAAACGTGCCTTTGTGTACAATTCAACAAGTAGTAGAACAAGCATATGAGTCGAAGTTTATCTGTTCCTTCTAGAAATAGAAGCGATATCTGGGCCCCTCGATGATTTTGTTGTGACCTATGTACCGGCCGGTCAGAACTAAATTGATGTGTTCGATTAAGTTCTTTGTCAGAAAAATCGAAAATCGGGAAACAAACTTCTGGATAATAAGTACGACGTTGTTCCACGTAATTGTCCGACTGATATCATGAGAACAGAGGATTATATGATCACTTATCTAAAATGGCGCTTCATAGTTCAACAGAGTTTTCGAGAGCTACGATTGCTGGGTGGTTCCTGAAGTAACATACGCAAATATAGTTATTAGACTTATCCAAGTGGGAGTCTGTTGGATAAGGTGTCTAAGTCCATAACTTATTTGGTACATACTTGACCCGACCCGGCATGGTCCATTTGGGTTGCATTTCATCCAAACTATTTATGGATAATTTTATGAGAGTTATACACATATGATTATTAATATATTATAAGTTATACTATATTAATATGAAGTCATGTTATTTAATTAGTCTTAGTCTTAATTAATTATGAATTAATTTAGATATTAAAAGGAATACTAATTAGATTGTGGGCTATTGGTTTTATATGGTGTGGGCTAACACTCATTTGTTAATGGGCTAGGTTTGTACGGAAGTCCATGGATGATCCATGGAGCTTTTAACCCATGGATCCTTGGAAAAGGAAAGGTCATGGGTTATTAGGGTTTCACCCTAATCATGTACACTATATATGCATGCTTATGTTGCATGAAATAGCCACTAGTGTAACTAGTGTCACTAGAGTATGTGTGTTTGTGTGTGGCCGATTTTACAAGTGTGTATACACTCTCTCAAAGTTTTCCAAGAGTTTGTGGTGATATATGATTCCATTTGAGGCATTCACACTATTGGTGCTTGGCCCTCAAACTCCTTAGGAATCAAACTCATCATCAAAAGGTATGTAATCTCATCTAATTCTTTTATATTTGAAAGTACCCCAAGCCATGTTAGATAGCTTATGAACCTTGGAAAAATTATTATTTTGCATGTATTTAGACAAACATAGATCCAAGGTTTATTAGGGTTGCATGCACACTTAGTGATATGTGCATATTTAGTGTGTGTTAAGTGTAGTTTATTATTCATATATTAGCTAAATTGTTGCATATTATGGACAAAAGGTACTTAAAAGTGTTAAATTATGTTTTTCAGTCCAAAGATAAAGCTCGGAAGCGAAAGGAAGCAAGAGAAGCGGTTAGGAGCTCAAGAGTGGAAAGAAGAAAGAAAACACCCATAAAAGGCTTTTACTCGTCGAGTTACCTCTTGACTCGACGAGTCCGGTCGCAGATTCAGGAAGATAAGCATTCGGAAGTCAAGATAGTTATCGTATTACGACTATTGTGAGAGGGACTCGTCGAGTCACCATATGACTCGACGAGTCAGAACGCATATATAAAGATAACTCTACAATGCGAGAAGGGAGAATTCTGGGAAGTTTCTGAAGTGCTTAGCTGCGAATAAGAAGCCAGAAGAACCCTAGAAGTCGACCAAGGAAGCTAGAATCCAATCCCGGGAGTAATTAAGGCGTAATTTCACCATTCTACTTAATTCTTTTGTTTTGTCAACATGATTAAGCAACTTGAACTTATTTGTTTGCTGTTATTTACCTTAGTTATGAACTAATTTCTTTATACTTCTGTTTGGGGATACAAAGTTGACAATATGGTTTGATTGATTGGTAGGATTAATTCCAAGTTGGTGATTAATTGTTATTTTAGCTTGCTAAAGAACCTTGTGTACGAATGATAATTTATTCCCTGTTAATAGGAAGATAATTGATTAGCATGAACATCTATTGATTATCAACCTCATATGATATGTGACCACTATATCATATGTCTAGGATTAATGAATATGAAACTAGGATTAATAAGGAAATTGAGTAAACTCATGTGCAAGCTTGTAAGATGACCATCGAACAAGAGGTTAATTAAGAATAACGAATTAATTAGCTATTGCAAGTCTAACTTAACCCGAATAATTAATCTAGTAAATATAATTAAATTAAGCAATTGGCCACTGTTTGAATTAGTTTATTTGCTAAGGATTAGGGTAGTGAACACAACTTAATCACTTGAATCGGTAACCAACGAAAGAATTAATCCATTGCACTATTACCTTAAAATCAACCATAAAGTTAACCGAGTTGAACTAAACAGAAGTTTCTTTCCCATTATTGAATCTAGTTAATTTGTTCTTTTCTAGTCTTGCATTAGTTTTAGTTAGTAAGTTTCTAGTCTTGTAAAACTATAGAAAAACCCTTATTTGCTAAAGTAACTTAGATAGAATTAGTTTTTTAATTTAATTTGCCGTTCCCTGTGTTCGATACCCTGCTTATTTAGCTATACCACAATTGATAGGTTCACTGCCTTTTGTGTGTTATTTGATAATTAGAGTAGGATTAAAACTAAGTGAGTTTTACACACATCACTTAGGAAGTGTTAGATTGCTCAAAACCCAACAGATATAACTAGACATATCGCTATAGTTTCCTGATATGGACCCACCATTTCTATTCATCGAAAGGAATACTTTTCATAGACTCTGGTATGTATTTTATACTATTAACACCCAATAGAGGATATAGGAAACAATATTTTACAATGTGAAGAACAATTAATAGTTAATATGGTACATACATCCTATAAAAGATACAATGGAAAACTAAACCTACCATAACCCATGTGTAATTCGAAATTACCAAGTTTAAGGTGCATACCTTTGATTTGTTTTAGTAAACAAATCACTTCAATCTCCTTTTAGTGTAGGTCTTGGAAAGCTTAGCACCAAAAGAATGATATCTCTAATGGCTTACACCCAAACCCTAGAGCTATAAGACAAGAGGAAAGAGGAGGGAGGAGATTTTAGTCCAATATATTATCCAAGGAAGAGTATGAAAGAAAATTAAAGGCTTTGGGGTCATATTTATTCGTTTTGTTACTCTTTGAATCTTTTCAAAAGTATCAGAATTCCATTTAATATTATAAACACAATCATCTTTACTTCAACATCAATAAATCATGATGAATAGAGTTATCGTCCCTTGTGGTAGATCTAAAGATTCCAATGAACTAGATCCATTAGTCATTCAATTGTCTCACATGAAAACATGAACAGTAAATTAAGTCCTAATTTTCCAATGAACAAGATTCTCACATATTATACAATATGACTTGTACAACCAAGTATCTGTTTAGTTGGTGATGAGATTTCTTTTTGCTTGGTAAATTATGACATTAACGCAAGCGATATCATAAGAATGAAATCAATAGTTAATATTACTATTATTTGAAACATAACTAACACTTTCATTAATGATTTTGCAAGGAATAAAGATAAGGTAACTATGTAAAAAAAAACTTTACATTTATTGAAATAAAATTGGAACTTGTCCTTATAATCCATGAAATGAAAAACTATATTTCTAAACATATTCAAAGAGTAATAGCAATCTATTGAATTATCTTAACTCCCTAGTAGTAGCTCCAAATTCTGACCATCAAACCATGCGACCAAAATCCATCTTTCGTGATTAAATATATAGCTCACTTGTTTAAGAAGAAACAAGGGCAAAACCGTTGGAGAAACCGCTTCTTCAAGGAACTCACCACTCAAAAACCTCAAATCCGTTTTTAGCAAGAAAAGGAGCAGCAAAGAAGGAGCATCCAGTGCGTCGTTTACAACCGAAGATCCGACCCCAAAAGACACCGATTACGATACCGAAGAAGAAAGCGAGCACACATCCGAGTTTGAAGACGACTTAGCCACCGCTATGGCTAATATTGACGAAATCCCCATGGGGGAGTGGAAGAAAAGGATGCGTGATGACACCGGCCCAGGACTTGTGCAACCTGCAATCCCCGCTACCGCTACGTTTGAACTAAAGGGCCATATTCTCGCTCAACTCAAGGAGATACCATTTCACGGGAGAGATCATGAAGACGCCTATAAGCACTTAGATGAAGTTAATGACGTGGCAGATTACTTCAATGTACCTAATGTGCCCCGCGAGGTCCAGCTACTACGCATGCTTCCTGTCACATTTAAAGGAGCTGCAAAGGATTGGTTGAAGTCACTCCCTCCCGGATCGGTTACCACATGGGCTAAAATGAAAGAAGAATTCATAGATCACTTCTGCCCACCTTCCAAGATAGCCAAGCTAAAGAAAGCCATTGCCAACTTCGAGCAACAACCCGACGAATCCCTTTATGAAGCTTGGGAAAGATACAAGAGCCTACTTCGAAATTGCCCCCACCACGATCTCAATAGCCAACAAGAGGTCTCTATCTTTTATGATGGAGTAAATGTCACCACGAGGCAACTACTCGATTCACAAGGCCCACTCACCCGAAAGCCACCTCCGGAAATAAAGGAGTTAATTGAAGAATTCTCCAGGCACTCTAGAGAATATCACAACCCGAGGAATGAAGTGAGTCGCAGAGCAGTAAATTCGGTAAACGATGGTATGGCGGCGGTGATTGCTAAACTCGATAGCCTAGACCGAAGAATGACAAAAATGGATCAAACGATCCATGCTATTAGAGTTGGATGTGAAAATTGTGGCGGTCCCCATCTTACCAAGGAATGTGATCGAGACGAGAATGGAAATAAAAAGGCTCAAGTATTTTACTCCAGCGGTGATAGATACGATGAAGACTGGAGGAAACCGAAGAGGGAATGGCTCCCATACGAAGAGTACAGAAAGGCTAAGGAAGAGAAATATAAACAGAGGGAGAGAGGGTATTATCAAAAGGAAGAACCGGTGACGGACAAGAAGACGAATTTAGAAGAAATACTTACAAAATTCATAACCGCGTCCGAGAAAAGACATAATGATCATGATGTGGCAATGCAAGAAACCAGAAACATGCTGAGGAATCAGCAAGCTTCTATTCTCAACATTGAGAAACAGCTGGGCCAACTTGCACATCAAGTAAACGAAAGAAGACCGGGCCAACTTCCAAGCGACACCCAACCCAATCCAAGAAACGAGAACGTGAGCGTAATAACCTCTAGCGGTGAAGAAGAATTGGCAGAAACACTAAGAGTTTCCAAGGAGAAGGCAGAAAAGGAAGAAAAATCAGAACAAGAAAAACTCGATCCGACTCGCCGAGTCACCAAAATGGACTCGACGAGTCCAGTCGGGAATGAAGAAAATTCCAGTTTTCTGAAGCCATACAATCCTCCTTTGCCTTACCCATCCAGAGCCATGCCTTCAGAAAAAGTTCAAGCCTATAGAACCTTCATGGAGCATGTTAAAGCTTTACAAGTCAATATGCCATTCGTGGACACAATGCTCCAAACTCCTAAATATTTTAACTTGCTTAAAGGCTTGTTTGCTGCTAGGAAAGATCTTGCTGAAGTCGCGGAGATATTGATAAGTGAGCTGCCTGAGAAGAAGGGTGATCCGGGTAACATAGTAATTCCGTGCCAATTTGGTAATGAAGTTTCTACACAAGCATTGGCTGATTCAGGGGCAAGCATTAATTTGATGCCCTATTCATTCTTTAAGAAGCTGAATTTACCAGCACCAAAGCCGGTAAATATGAGAATCCATTTGGCAAATAAAACAATAATTCACCCACAAGGCATATGTGAAAATCTCCTTATCAAGGTGGACAAATTCATTTTCCCAGTAGACTTCGTGGTGGTGGAGATGAAAGAAGACCCAGAAATACCAATTGTTTTGGGAAGAACATTCTTAAACACCGCAGGTGCCCTAATTGACATATGTGAGTCTACTTTGACATTAAGAGTGGATGATGAGTCGGTGATGTTTAAAGCTAATCCAGAGGTCAAGCACGAAGAAGTAAAAGCAATGGAGGTCCAACACGCCGATGTAGCATGCCTTGATACGATACCATTTGGAGAAGAGTCGAGCACAAAAGAGGATGAGGACATAAATAGAAGCAGAGCGGAAGCTGATCACCAATTCACTACTAAACCTAGAGCATGGACTGCCATGAAATATGAAGTTATCAAATTTAAAGAAAAGGAGGTTCAAAAGTTGGTGAAAAAGCATGGGTTGAAAAAGAAGAAGAGGAAAAGAGAGGCCCAGCCAGCTGAGGATCATACAGCGAAAAAGAGAAGAGACGAATTAAAGAGGGCTTACAAGAAGAAGATTCACGCCTACAAGACTAAGTATAAACCACAAAAAGTGAGGCGTACATTCCCGATGCTTGAAGATGACAAAACGTAAATGGGAAGGAGTCTAGCTAATGACTCCGCAAAAAGAATCGCTTGGCGGGAGGCAACCCGTCATTAAAGTTTGCTTTCTTATACTCTTTAGTTTTTTTTTGTGTTTCAATTTTAATATTCCAAATCATCGGACTTGTCTGCTTAAGGGAGCGCCTAGCTTAAGAGTGGGGTGAAAAGATTTTGAATAAATAACAAAATTTTAAAAATTAGAAATGTTTTACAAGAGACTCGCCGAGTCTGACCCTGACTCGACGAGTATATACTGATTTCAGAAAAAAGTTTGACTGCGCGATTGGACTCGCCGAGTCTGACCCTGACTCGACGAGTCGAGCTTATTTACAGAAAAAAATAAACATTTTCGAAATTACTTTTACATCAAATAGGGTTTTAACCCTAAAAATTCAGTTTCCACACCACACTCGCCGGGTGCCTCTCTTTACGAACTCTCTCCCAAGCATTCAAGTGTTCTTCAACTTTTCTTCCAAATTCTCAAGGTTTAAACTCAAAAGGTAACAACTTTCTTCTTGATTTCTAGATAGAATGTGATTATAAGGTCATCTACACTTGCAATTTCATGAAAAAAAACCCGTTTTTGAAAAAGTGTTTAAATTCTAGGTTTTCGATTTTGTCATGAATATTGTTGTTTTGAACGTTTAATGTGGCCTTATTACTTAGTAGGAAGTCCCTGAACAAAACCCATGCAAGAATTTAAAGGTTACATGGTTCAATTTTGTGAGACCCGTCGACCGACTCGTACAGGTCGCGCGACTCGCCGAGTCGGGCATGGACTCGACGAGTCCAGTCGATTTCCAGAACAGTTCGATTTTTTTAATTATATTCTGTGTTTTCTGGGTCTAGTTTATATGTTTTGCAGGAATCATGTTTAGAAGAGGACAATCTTCAAGGGGTATCCAAGGGGAATTTCCATGGTTGAATTTCCCACAAATCGAATCCGCTTCAATAATGAGGAAGTGGAAGAAGAAACTTTCCGATATTAAAAAGAAGGAGGTCTATGTCCCGAACCGAATTGACTGGGAATGGTTGCAAAATGTTCGGTATGAAGAAGAATTAGCTCCGTACCTTTTAAAGGAGTTTCAACATGACGGCGAGTCAATGATATGTGATGGGTGGAGCCGGGTCTTCCGCATACAAGAGCCGGTATATTTGGAGCTTTGCTTGGAGTTCTTCTCCATGGTATCTTTTACCGGTGGAGTGGATTTATATCATCCGGCGAGCTTCACCTTTTGTCTTGGGGGCGAGTATCATCAATGCTCGGTGGTGGATCTTGCTTGCCGTCTAGGGATTTATGATCAACCTTTGGTTTCAACGAACCTCTTTCGGGCCTTTTTGGCAACCACTCACATGGTGTTTCCCGATGGGGTTACTAGCACGGGTTGGTGGAATACTATAGGGAATAAAGTTTATATCCCGAAGTCAGCACAAGAAGGGAACATCCGATCCCTGACTCACCGCCTCATTCACCGCCTTATTTCCTCCACCATCAACCAAAGGAAGGACGATGACAAGGTTTCAAACCTTGATGTTTTCTACCTATGGAGCATTATCACGCCCGACGTCTTTTGCAACATCCCGTGGTGCATTGCTTCATACCTCTCAGCGGGTGCGGTCAAAGATTGCAAAACATCTTGTATCAATGGAGGAATGTTTGTCACTCGATTGGCTAATTCATTCGGGTTGATGAACCGTGGTGCCTGGAACCTCTTGACATTCATCCCGACACCCCCATTTAATCCCATTCTTTTCCGCAGAGCACGAATCATTGAAGACTATGGTGGTGGCCATTATGCCATCCCAAATGATGACCCAGTTGTAGGTCCCGAAGCACCGGGAAGGAGGGTGAGATCGCGAAGGGAAAGGGATGTGGAGGATGAGCCGCCAGTGATTCCGGTAGAGACTGAAGACGTACCAATGGATTGGTACAATATAGAGATAAGGCGGATGCAAGACCAAATGGCGAGGGGGCTAAATTTTAGCAACCAGTCCCACATACGACTTTTTGACCACTTCAATATTCCACATATTGATGGTGGGAATTATCCATACATTCCATCGCGGGACGAGAGGATTAGTGCACGCCAAAGCGGAGCTGGGGGAAGTGGAGCCAACGATGATGATGAGGAAGACGAGGATTGATTTTTGTGCTTTTGTGTTCAAACAATTTCAAATTTTATTTTGTTTTGTTTTTGGTGTGTATGCTTTGAGATATTGTTTTGTTTAATAGTTGTTTGCTTTAGTTATTTTCAGGATTGCATTTTGATTGCTTGCTTAGGATGGTATAGAGCAGTAAAGCATGGATGTTTTTGCGTGTGCGAACGAGTCAAGGAAGCGAGTTTTTTAACGTCAAAGTGTCAAGTCCGGTCTTAGGGGTATGAGCGATTGAGACCGCATGTGAGGAAGGGTTAACGAGGTTATGAGAGGCTAAAACAGTTGCCACATACCAAGATTTTTCATTCAGTGGCCAACTCGTCGAGTGCACTTAGCTGACTCGACGAGTCGCTTTGTATTTCAAGAAATTTTTAGAAGGCGCGCTGCTACTCGGCGAGTCCATCATCAGACTCGACGAGTCAGTCATCCTTTTGGGCCGAACAACTGCTGATTTGATGCCAATACTTATACCACTTGCATCCTTCTAATTCCATATCCATTCTTGAAGATCTTATGCCGATTTTCGCATATTAGAGCGACCCACACGATACATGGATGAGATTGTTCCCATGTATGAAGTTTATTGAAGATGGAGCTTAAATGAGAGTGATCAACCTATCCACTGCTATCCCAGGGGAGTTTGTTCCAATACCCTCTTTATTTTTCTGTTTTTATGCATAGTATGCAATGAGGGCATTGCATCACATAAGTGTGGGGTAGGGGGTTGGTTACATATTAGTTAATTTTTAAAAAATTTTTGCATACCAAAAGGATTATTTAGGATTTAATTTAGACAATTTTGGTAAAGAATTAGGATTCCATGTTAGAATTGTGTTAATAATTGTATGAAGACCCAAATGTTTAGTTGAGCCTATATACGTTCTAGTGCATTTGTGGCTTCCTTATTTCAGTGAAATCATGAGACAAAAACACGATCTTGCTCAGCCTGAGGGATGCAATATGTTTAGCAGCCTAAACCTGAAATGTATCCAGGAAGATTTTTATCATTAGCCAATAAAGGTTGAGATTGAGCGCCCCTGCTTAAGCATGTAGGGATTTGAGTGAAAAAAAAGGTGAGGTATACATGTAAAAAAAAGAGAGAATTACAAGAAAAAGTTTGAAGAATTTTTGGAGCATCAAAGTCAAGTATGAAATATGAAGATCGAAAATTCCGAAGAATTAAAAAAGTTGAAGATACCAAAAATCAAACAACAAAGGTGGTGAATTCAAAGTTATCCAAGATCAAATTATCAAGCAAGTGAAGAATTCCAAAGAGTTCCATAGTGGTATCGAAAAGTTGTAATTGTCTAGATTATGTATGCTTGGGTTGCTCAATTAAAAATACCTTGAGGGTAAAGAGGTTTTCTGAGGATGGATTCGGAGGGTTGCATAAAATGAGCATAGTTCGGGGTGAGTGGGCGAATGTTTATGAGGATTGTGAGTATTTGAAGCATGGGGGGTTTTTAGGAATTTTAGACACAAATGCATGTGTTGCGGTCTTGGCATAATGGCTGGGTTGGATTGGAGTTATTATATGTGATTCTAATGTGTTAAAATTCAGTTTTGCTTGAGGGCAAGCAAAAGATAAGTGTGGGGTATTTTGATATGTGCATATTTAGTGTGTGTTAAGTGTAGTTTATTATTCATATATTAGCTAAATTGTTGCATATTATGGACAAAAGGTACTTAAAAGTGTTAAATTATGTTTTTCAGTCCAAAGATAAAGCTCGGAAGCGAAAGGAAGCAAGAGAAGCGGTTAGGAGCTCAAGAGTGGAAAGAAGAAAGAAAATACCCATAAAAGGCTTTTACTCGTCGAGTTGCCTCTTGACTCGACGAGTCCGGTCGCGGATTCAGGAAGATAAGCATTCGGAAGTCAAGATAGTTATCGTATTACGACTATTGTGAGAGGGACTCGTCGAGTCACCATATGACTCGACAAGTCGGAACGCATATATAAAGATAACTCTACAATGCGAGAAGGGAGAATTCTGGGAAGTTTCAGAAGTGCTTAGCTGCGAATAAGAAGCCAGAAGAACCCTAGAAGTCGACCAAGGAAGCTAGAATCCAATCCCGGGAGTAATTAAGGCGTAATTTCACCATTCTACTTAATTCTTTTGTTTTGTCAACATGATTAAGAAACTTGAACTTATTTGTTTGCTGTTATTTACCTTAGTTATGAACTAATTTCTTTATACTTCTATTTGGGGATACAAAGTTGACAATATGGTTTGATTGATTGGTAGGATTAATTCCAAGTTGGTGATTAATTGTTATTTTAGCTTGCTAAAGAACCTTGTGTACGAATGATAATTTATTCCCTGTTAATAGGAATATAATTGATTAGCATGAACATCTATTGATTATCAACCTCATATGATATGTGACCACTATATCATATATCTAGGATTAATGAATATGAAACTAGGATTAATAAGGAAATTGAGTAAACTCATGTGCAAGCTTGTAAGATGACCATCGAACAAGAGGTTAATTAAGAATAACGAATTAATTAGCTATTGCAAGTCTAACTTAACCCGAATAATTAATCTAGTAAATATAATTAAATTAAGCAATTGCCCACTGTTTGAATTAGTTTATTTGCTAAGGATTAGGGTAGTGAACACAACTTAATCACTTGAATCGGTAACCAACGAAAGAATTAATCCATTGCACTATTACCTTAAAATCAACCATAAAGTTAACCGAGTTGAACTAAACAGAAGTTTCTTTCCCATTATTGAATCTAGTTAATTTGTTCTTTTCTAGTCTTGCATTAGTTTTAGTTAGTAAGTTTCTAGTCTTGTAAAACTATAGAAAAACCCTTATTTGCTAAAGTAACTTAGATAGAATTAGTTTTTTAATTTAATTTGCCGTTCCCTGTGTTCGATACCCTGCTTATTTAGCTATACCACAATTGATAGGTTCACTGCCTTTTGTGTGTTATTTGATAATTAGAGTAGGATTAAAACTAAGTGAGTTTTACACACATCACTTAGGAAGTGTTAGATTGCTCAAAACCCAACAGATATAACTAGACATATCGCTATAGTTTCCTGATATGGACCCACCATTTCTATTCATCGAAAGGAATACTTTTCATAGACTCTGGTATGTATTTTATACTATTAACACCCAATAGAGGATATAGGAAACAATATTTTACAATGTGAAGAACAATTAATAGTTAATATGGTACATACATCCTATAAAAGATACAATGGAAAACTAAACCTACCATAACCCATGTGTAATTCGAAATTACCAAGTTTAAGGTGCATACCTTTGATTTGTTTTAGTAAACAAATCACTTCAATCTCCTTTTAGTGTAGGTCTTGGAAAGCTTAGCACCAAAAGAATGATATCTCTAATGGCTTACACCCAAACCCTAGAGCTATAAGACAAGAGGAAAGAGGAGGGAGGAGATTTTAGTCCAATATATTATCCAAGGAAGAGTATGAAAGAAAATTAAAGGCTTTGGGGTCATATTTATTCGTTTTGTTACTCTTTGAATCTTTTCAAAAGTATCAGAATTCCATTTAATATTATAAACACAATCATCTTTACTTCAACATCAATAAATCATGATGAATAGAGTTATCGTCCCTTGTGGTAGATCTAAAGATTCCAATGAACTAGATCCATTAGTCATTCAATTGTCTCACATGAAAACATGAACAGTAAATTAAGTCCTAATTTTCCAATGAACAAGATTCTCACATATTATACAATATGACTTGTACAACCAAGTATCTGTTTAGTTGGTGATGAGATTTCTTTTTGCTTGGTAAATTATGACATTAACGCAAGCGATATCATAAGAATGAAATCAATAGTTAATATTACTATTATTTGAAACATAACTAACACTTTCATTAATGATTTTGCAAGGAATAAAGATAAGGTAACTATGTAAACAAAAACTTTACTTTTATTGAAATAAAATTGGAACTTGTCCTTATAATCCATGAAATGAAAAACTATATTTCTAAACATATTCAAAGAGTAATAGCAATCTATTGAATTATCTTAACTCCCTAGTAGTAGCTCCAAATTCTGACCATCAAACCATGCGACCAAAATCCATCTTTCGTGATTAAATATATAGCTCACTTGTTTAAGCTTCCTTCTTTCTTTTAGATCCTAGAATAACATCAAAATGTGATCATCACATCATGTAATAAGAGTCTTAGAATAGGAACTTATGGAACTAGATAATGGATGTACCTGAAGTAGAGTCACACAGCTTGAAATTACCATCTCTAAGATCTTTCAGGTAATATGGGTAGCTTTTCTTCCAACATCCCTTCAATTGGCAGTAAAAAAATGGACTTATTGGGATCAACATGTGGACCTTAGAATGAGCCTTCATCTTTATCATATACTCAAACGGTTTGATCTTGGTCGATCCCTTTCAATTGGGAAGAGAAAGGTTTTCTAGATCACCAACATTCTCTTAACGAGCTAGACCCTTTAATTAGGGTCACATCAATATTCCTCGTATGAAATTTCTTAACGAACTGACCATATGAATTAGGAATAGAAAGAAGAACCAAATTGATGGATTACTCCTTTAGGAATACGATACCCATTATTTCTAATTTGTCAATGCACGATTTCATATTTAAAACGTGCGCGCACACAGAGTTTTTGTCATCGTGTTTACATGCTAATAAGGCTTGAGTCCAGTTCCAACATTCCATGAATAAGAGAAAACTTTCTCACCTCTGTCAGAATGTGGAAGATCATCTTTAGAAGAACAAGGAAAAACATTTCAAAAAGAACAAGGAAGACCATCATTGTCTTGTCTTGACATATAAAATTTGGGAGAATATAGAATTCAAGTTAGTTTATTTTAATCCTTAATTATTAACCCATAATTTAAATGAAGGCTAGGATCCATATTTTTGAATTCGACCTTTGAAGAGAGATGTTGTAATCAAATTCAAATCTATTTTAGGTTGGTAGAGTCACCTCACTAATTCAATCACATGAAACTCCTATATCTTTGAGATTCATTGAATCTTATCAATTACATGTTTAATCTTGATTATGCTCTAACCAAGTGTGATTGGGATGCCGAGGATCATAATTAAGATGTGAATAACCATTGAAACCCACTCTAACACCCTGAATCGATATATGGTCTCCCATTGATGTGTTGGTTAACCACATATGCTCCATCAACAATCATAAACATGAGTTGTTTCACCATTTCACCTTTATAGTACGAAATTAGTATGTCGGTTAAGTACACATGCTCCAATAACGACTCATAAGGAAACAAGGTGTGTTTTCATGGATTAGCTTACAATTTCATATTTTTCCTAAAGTAACTAGAGCGGGAATTACAAAGGGTTTAGTTACTTTATCGTATCATACTTTTAGAAGTTAGGTCCTATCAAACCCGTTTGGCTAACGACGCTCCACCATACAAGGGGAGCGGTGGGTGAGAGTGTACACCCATTCAACGGTCATTTTAAAGGCCTTTATCCTTATACCCCCTTTAGAGTGTGGCTCGTGAATAAGGCCTACTATTGATTTGACTGACTTGCCTTATAGATAAAATATATTGAACTTTTAATCATATGTACTATAAGGTGTATTTTAAATCTTTTCAAAATACGAGGTTTAAATATTAATTATCTAAATTATCATATAGTTAACTAATCAATTTAAGCATATTATAAATTTATAATTATCCTTTAATTACATTACTATTAAATTAATTATTAAATTCATAAGAGATAATTCAATTTAATTTTATCTAATTAAAAATTATCAAATAAGGATATCTCCTAATATTTAGGCTTTGTGGATTATCACATAATCCATTCAAAATTTGGAATCTTACAAAATTAATATTGTATAATTAACAAAATTAACACATAAATATGATTAAGAGGCTAAAATCCCAAAATTGTAGAAAACGTTGAGCTCACATCATGAGATCTATCTATCACGTCATGAGATCAATATTTCAAAAAATTTAGTTTGTTTCAACTCATGTACAATCAATATTTGATAAATCTAGCTTCTAATACCACTGATGGGTTTTATAGAAAACAAAATTTGTACAATGTGGAAAACAAATAACAATTAATAAGGTATATGCTTCCTATAAAAGATCAATGTCATACACCTTGATAGCAACATATAACGAACAATTAAACCTAGCATAACCCTAGTGTAATTCGAAATTACCAAGTTTAAGGTTACATACCTTTGATTTTTTTTTTTTTTTTTTTTTTTTTTTTTTTTTTTGTAGTAAACAAATCACTTCAATCTCCTAGTAGTGTAGGTACTTGAAAGATTATGACCAAAAGGTTGATGCCTCTAATACCTTACACCCAAACCCTAAAACTAGAAGACAAGAAGACAGAGGGGAGAGGATATTTTCGCCCAGAGTTTCTTCACAAGAAAAGTATGAACGAAAATTAGAGGCCTTGGGGTCCTATTTATAGTTTAGGTAACTTAGGGAGAAAGCAAGCTTTGAATGATTAAATAATAGATTTAATCACAATTCAAATCCCTTCCTTATTTACAACTAGGAGAGTTTTGGAAACCTTAGAAACCCTCTAATTTCATTCACCCCCTATATGGGTTCTAGAGTTTTTTTCTTTGCTTAATTATGAATAATTACAATTCAACCCGTAGATCTTTAATTAATTCCAGTTAATCCTAAATTAATTCAAGATTAATTCTGATTAATAATTAATTAATTATAAATGACTTCATATTAATTTATTAATCATAATAAATTAAAAAATCAATTTTTTTATTTCCAGTTGATATATTAATCACATAAAATATCAATAAATCATTTCCTCATAATTTCCAATTAGTTTATTAATCATATAACAATCTAATATATTATCCTCTCTTTATAGATGTCATTTTAATAAATTTCAAGTTATGAGGGCAACACAAAAAAGACTTTGTTTTTAATTACAAGAATATATCAATTTAGTTACTGAAATAATCAATACACAACATAAGTTACAACGCAAAGACCTACAGTCCTGAAAACTAATACATGCCATCTCTCAAGCACTCATCATTCTAAACAAGATCCAGTAGCTTTAACCATGTAACGTGTGATGTATATAATTTGACTGGGTCAGTTTAGGAAACTTGGTGAGACACATAGGATTTTCAACATCCGTATATAATTATGAAAATAAATTATCAATCAACTATGAAAAATCAACTATTACCAAACATATAGATATATCCATAACTTTGGTATCTATAAAACATGCACCCATGCACACCCATGCCAATCGATTCTCACAAATCCTAGTCTACGATTATCAAGAAGTATAAACTTACATTATGCATCTTTTAGACCAATATCTTGACAATATAGCCAAGGGCTCCCTTAGCTGGTATAAATCATAAAGGTACTTAAGCCATCAGCGTATTTATGGCTATGACATTATTATTACATCTACATCTGTGTGTTATAAATCCACACTAGACATGTAATTCACAATACCGTCTAGAATTATCAATTGTGGTTATCTTACTCTGGGAGATAACCAGACATATCGTTATAGTTGCGTGATCTGGACCCAACGATTCTATTTTATCTAAAGGAGTAGTTTGATCATACTCTGGTACATATTTCATACCATTAACATCCGATAATGTCATAGAAATGAATTCTACTCTCCATTTCTATCGCACATACCCTTAATAATATGCTACCCAAAATCTAAACTTAATTAAGCTAAGCATATCCTTTAAGCTCTAGTATATAATTAGATAAGATTACAAAACCTATAATTAATACAATTTCCTGTCTATGTAATATTTTTTCAATACATTGTGTAGCTAAACACTCTTATAATTTTCCTCGAACTAAGCATTCTTTATAAATTCCATTTTATTAGCAAATAAGACTATATTTTTTATAATGGATTTGCAAACTGTTTTCCTATTTATGTTTTACTATCGCAATACAGTATCAAACTATTCATTTATCCAACTTAACTGGATCTCAATATTGTTTATAAGTCTTAGTTTAGAAGTTAGATGAGACTACAATCCTTGTAATCGAATTTTAATATTAACTCTTGTTAAACGAAACTTAATGTATATTCTTAACACATTGTATCAAATATTTTAACATGCAGTAATCTTTTAAGTAATAATATACTTATTTAGAGATTATCACGTAATAATATCATATAAGCATTTTTTTAATTAACAAGTAATTAACCGTAACTGGTTTAACACAATGCATGTTATCAAATACACATTTAACACATATTCCAAATAATAAACATCTAATTTCACATATAAATTTTCAACAATTATTTAATATTTTTTAATAATTACTAGTATTAAATTATGTTCATGAAAGTATCTATACACTCACTTGTTAGAAGCAGATGACTTGCGATTTGGGCAACGCTTTGCCTAATGCCTTAGTTTTTCCTTTGATATAACCTAGATACGAATATCACTAAGTCTTTGTCTTATATTCATCATGACTATAATAACGGTAGTCTAGATTCCTCAACAATCCAGTGTCTACCTGAAGATGTATGAAATAAGGAACAACCATGTAAGATCATATTGAAGGTAGGGTCTATTTGGTATATAGAGTTTAATGTTTGGAAATCTTACTTTAAACACCTCACTAAATCTAGCCTTGTCATTATTCTTGTAAGTAGTTCAATTACTATTTCACTAATAAATCATTTTTATAAATTATAACGACTATGAATATAAATATAAGTTACACCTAAAGCATAATAAGTGTATCTTAACTTAAAGAGATTTCTGACAAAAACGTGGATAGTTTGAAGGTAGAACTTCGACCCAAAAACTTCTATCTCTTCGACGACTTAGGGATTCGTTAAAATTTGTAGAATCTAAAGGAAATTCGGACCAAAGAAGGAATTTTGAAGAGAGAATGGTTCTAAAGTTGAGATGGAAGGAATGAGGGGGTTGCCCTATTTATAGCCATATTTTGACCAGACGTGTCGTGCCTATATAGGCATGTGCTATGCCCTTAATCCATGCTGCTCCTTTCATTTCGTGTCATGTGTCGAAAGAGTGGTGGTCCATTCGCCACCTTCTAGAAGCGCGCGTCACGCACACCTATCCTGCACTCCGTGCTTTTCTGAAATTTCAAAAAAGTTGTATCTTTCTCACACGAGCTCCATTTTAGATGTTCTTTATACCTATGTGTATCTATCGATGAGTACTACAACTATCATTTAGATTTCATCATCTAATTCTCAATTTATTTTTATATTTTTATTTTAAATAGGCTCAGACTATTAAAATCCGTATAAAAATCGTAACTCTTTCATATGACATCCGTTCTTAACTGTCTTTACATCAACAGATTCCTGGACTACTGCGAAAAAACTTCGAAAAATCATAGCTTCCTCATATGAAATCAAATTTCGACGTTCTCTATATGCAAGCTCTCTGTAATGACCTAATTTTCGAAAGAAAATTTTCATTATTAGATAGTCAAAACACTTTTATATAACCCACGAAATCTTAATACAATTGTTTTCAAATTCATATTCATAGCAATATTATTTCCAAACATCATAGTGTCCCATAAAAATTTTCCTAGAAAGTGCGTGCTGCACCATCAAGCTTTGTCATTACCCTTGGGCTCAAATGTACCTGAAACAAATCCACAAACTGTAAGCTAATGCTTAGTGAGTCCCCAAGAGCATACCCCACATATAATCTACATAACACATATCATATTAGCTATAAAAGCTACATATATCACATAAGCCATACATACAACATATAGGGATGCCGTGGGCTCGTCCCTAGAGTCTTACTCCAGGATCCCGTGGGCTCCCCACATGGTCTAACACCTAAGTGCCATGGGCTCTCCCATGGTCTTTAATAGGAGAGTCATGGGATCTCCACATGGTCTTACATCCGGTTTCCATGGGCTCTCCAATGGTCTTTAGTAGGAAAGCCATGGGCTCTCCACATGGTCTTACATCCAGGTGCCATGGGCTCTCCCATGGTATTCCATGCAAGTATCACAAAGACAACTAGCATAACACATATCATGTTGTCAACTAGCATACCACATGATCACTAGCATACTCCCTATCACATAACCATCTAACATGCCACATAATACAAATTCAGCTGGTGTATCACATATCATAAAATGGGCTGGAATTGGTGCCTTCGACCCATTGGTATGATGAGGAGACTCACCTCTCAGATGCTGAACTGATAAGCTAAGATCAAATATTTCCCACTCACTGCTCCTCCTCAACTGTCTATAGTCAACATGTGAATAACTTGTTATAATCCCAATAAATACCCTCAAAGTCAACCATGGTCCACCCTATTCAGATTCAAGGTCAATAGTCAAGGTTAATATTCCATTTTTACCTCAACTCGCCAAGTGCATCCACCAGCTCATCGAGTTCCTCCCAAGTTCATACCAGTGAATCCCGAGCCAACTCATCAAGTTCATCAAATGTCCAGAAAGCCTAAAGTCCATTCATACCAAACCCTAATCCTTCATTGTAGTCAATTAGAAACTCAAAAGCGGGTAAACCCCACCCCGACTCGTCGAGTCAACTAATGGATTCGACGAGTTCTTTCACTTCCTTTCATGTTCAACCCTTTCCAGTGGGATCTAAGGTCCCAAACTTTTGATCTAACCTCCCATAGTGCAGATACCACGTAAAGTTGCTAACTTTACGTGCATGCAAGGCCCTTCAAGGCCATAACATCGAAAATAGGCTTCTTGCAAGGTTTTTGTGCTTTTAAAGGGGCTAGATAAAGTGAGAAACGTTTTGTAATTAGGGACCTAGAGGGGTCCAGATTTGGAACCACATCCTTGTGATAGGTCCAGATCCGAGTTTGACTCCATTTTGTCTCAAAAAATGATCATTTACTTGCAAGAGAAGGGATCTAATCAACTAGAGATCAAGGTGATAACTTTATACCTCAAGATGATGGCTAATACATAGTAGATGCCGGATCTACTACTTCTCTCACTCAAGAAGGTACAAGGCCGAATTAGGGATTTGTTGGAATAGTGTACCTTAATGATAGATAGATTTAAACAAATAAACAATAAACGAAACAATAAGAACACAAGAATGATTAGAATGATGTCAAATGATTAAACTTTAACACCATAGAAGAGCTCAACAAAGAACTTAGACTTTAGAGGTGTTTAGGGTTACAATGCAATACTATAATCAAACTTCTAGCATATTAAAGGCATACATGCATGCACTATTTATAATAGTACATTAACCCTAATCACGGTTGGACAAGCCCAAACCAGATAGATAAAATACTAGCCCATAACGCGACACATAATACTCAACAATCTTCCCCTTTGCGTCAGTGGAGCCAAGTGCTCAGTTTGGTTGAGCTATTATCGACTTCTTCACAGTCTTGAACACACCCGATATAAAGGCCAAAAGAGTTTTTCTGAAAGTAATATACCACCGGAGCATGTCTGTGAAGTTCTTCTTATCTGACTCGGAATTCGCCTTGCACCGATGAATAATATTGATATTATGCTCTAGGCAGTCAGGAGAGAACAAATGTTTGTTCACTAGAGCAAACAAGAACTTTTACCCTTCGGCTCTTGTAAAATAACCGTCAGGTAAGTGGAATCGATTTGATAGTGAGTCATTTTGTTGACGGCTCCTGGCTTTGCAGTTGGCTTCACCATCGGTTTCTTTCTTAGGACACTGGCCACTTCCTGATCCATTTTCGCTACCTCGTGGATATAGCAAGTTATCTTTCATTTTAGATGCTCCAAAATTGGTCCATAATCCTTTCCATTAGTAAGCAAAATGTTGAAGAGCATGATCCAATCATGTGGATTCAGGTTGGGAAGGTTTGCAAGGGAGATGACCGACACCGAGTTATCCGAACCTCGGATTATCTTGAAAGAGACTTTGATAAATTTCCCTGCAGGCGATGGCTTCAGTACCTTGACAGTAATAATCTTCTGTGCACACCAGGTCAGATACTGATGCTGACCGAACTTGAGGTAAAAATCAATCAGTTCACGGTCTACTTGAGGATGAGGATAGGGAAATTCAACAGTTGAATCAAAGCAGTGAAAAACAAATGCCTTTCGGGTTATAGGCATATCGAACCGTGAATCCCTTGTATTATCATAGTTAAATGAAGTCACAGGTTCCAGCCAGAGTGTTCTTGGAGACTATATGGCTTCTTTGATTAGTGTCTCCTTAGTCCATGGAGGAAAAAACATCTTCTTACAACTTAATGCATCGTCCTCTTTTTTTTTCGTCTCTCTTTCCTCAGTTTCCTTAGCAACCCGAAGGGTTTCATCAATCTCCGCATCCCTCTTCTTGCATTTCAGGATCTCGGAGATAGTTTCTTGATCCTCATCACTTTCATCGTTTTCACAAATAACACACTTTTTCTTCTCTTTAATACCAGAACCCGAAGCTAAATTATCCTTCGGTTCGGTTTTGACCTTCGGTTTAAGTGGAATTGGTTGTGGCTTTTCTTATTCTCCCCCTTGTTGCAGTGGAACAATTCTCTCCGAAACACCCTTCATTTCTCGTAAGAGTTCATGTGGAAAATCAGAAAGATTTTCGTGCATTAGAGTGCCAACAAATAAGAAATAAAGCAAACAAGTGTATGGGATGTGAGTGATGTCAAATGGGACATAAAGTTGAGGATCTCGGGCACGAATCTATTCCTTCAAAGTCAAGAGATACTTAAAGTGTTTGTGTGGTTTCCCGTGGGAATACGATAAAATGTTTGTGAAGAAACATTGAAAGGCTTCTTTTTAATCATAGGCTTTAGAGGTGGCCAAGCTTCAACCGAATTTCGATGCTTAATATAAGACCGAACGTTGGAAGAAGTACTTGTGAGACCAATGTGGTTTGTTGAACAAGTAGGTTGGATAGGTTGGAAGTAACAAAATTTAGAGTAGAAATCTCAAAAACAAAAACTAAACTGAATATTTTGGGAAGAAATGTCTTGGTGCTAGACAATTTCATAAAGATGACACAAGAAAATAAAATGAGACTTCTGTAGGTAACAAGTTAAAGCTTGAATATTAAAATTCATCGTTAATTCAGTATTGGTGTTGGATTTAGGGTCTCACATAGCATGTGGTGTACGTATCTAACATCATAAACATAGCAGTTGGGAAGGGACAGAGAGGCGCGCGAAGAGACAGAGGGGCAGAGTAGAGACAGAGCGAGAGAAGGGAACAGAGAGCGAGTTAGCGAACAGAGAGGCAGAGGCGGACCGAGAGGCAGAATAGCGGACAGAGAGTGGGACGGACCGAGAGGCACCGAGAGGGACCGACCGCTCGGTTGTGAACAGTACTCTCGGTTCCGGTTCTTGCTTCTTGGGCTCGGTCTAGGTTCGGATCAGCATCAGGAGGGTTCGGCTCTACTTTCGGTTTCGGGTACTTGCTTCTCGCTCTTGGTTTCGGTTCTCTTGGCCACCAGAGGCTCGGTCTCTGGTCTCTTGGCCACCAGAGGCTCGGTCTCTGGTCCTAAGAAGCCTCTCATTCTGGTTTCGGTTCCTAAAGCCTATTTTTCTCGTTTTCGCCCCGTTTTAAGCCGTTTTTGACCCGGTTAAGGGCCGGAATGACCCGAATGATTCCAAAAAGTTACGGGAAACTTTTGAGAGAGATTTGGGAGAGATTTCTCACACTTGGAGAGATTTGGGAGAGATTTGACATTCTTGGAGAGATTTCTCATACAAAGAGATATTTGAGAGAGATTTCACATACTTAGAGGGATTTGAGCGAGATTTGACATTCTTGGAGAGATTTATCATACAGAGAGATATTTGGGAGAGATTTCACACACTTGGAGCGATTAGGGAGAGATTTGACATTCTTGGAGAGATTTCTCATACAGAGAGATATTTGAGAGAGATTTCACATACTTAGAGGGATTTGAGCGAGATTTGACATTCTTGGAGAGATTTATCATACAGAGAGATATTTGGGAGAGATTTCACACACTTGGAGCGATTAGGGAGAGATTTGACATTCTTGGAGAGATTTCTCATACAGAGAGATATTTGGGAGAGATTTCACATACGTGGAGAGATTTGGGAGAGATTTGACATTCTTGGAGAGATTTATCATATAGAGAGATATTTGGGAGAGATTTCACACACTTGGAGCGATTAGGGAGAGATTTGACATAGTCAGAGATAGAGTGAAAACGATTGAGAGGGGATCCATGTGTGACAAATGTGAGTGTCCGGCATCGCAATGCATGGTTCGTAAACCCTGTTAAGCCTTGATTAAGGATCTTACACACTCCCGATGAGTATGCATCATTGTTTTATCAGTTTGGCTCGCCACGTAGTACAGTTTTTAGGTTAAAGAGATCTAGTTGTACGTACTTTTCGATTCATGTTTTCTTATTAGAGTAGCGACTTGTTTAGTAGATACTGAGCGTAAGTCCAAGTACACAAGGGTCAGTTGAGCTGACCGGTTTGACTTGTTGACTTGATTTGACTTTGAATTGACCGGAATTTGACGGTTGTCACATCATCCCCCCGTTAAAGGGAATTTCGTCCCGAAATTTGCACTTCGAATGGGGATCCAGGAATTTAGAGGAAAGATGGGGATGACTTTTCGTAATACAAGAATTTGATTATGGCGAGGAATAACTCGCCCGATTTTCACATGATTACTACTATGCATGCTTTAATCGATGCTAGACTTATCATATAAAGAAATTCGGGATTTAAATGTCGATGTTAGAAACACGTACTGATATTTGCGGGCAGTTCCGGAGTGGTTTCTCCCTCGGTGATTGCAAACACCCTCCTGCCACCACCAGCATCTCTTGTCCTTGGGCATTCCCTTTTAAAGTGTCCCGTTTCTCCACACTCGTAACAGGTTGGGCTTGCTCCAGAGCCGGGTACCTGGTTGATGGGTCGTGCTGGTGCCTTACAGAAACGAGCAGTGTGCCCCTCTCTGTCGCAGTTTTTGCAATGCAACTTTCGGCAAGCCCCAGTGTGATGGAAGTTACACTTGTTGCATTTTGGAAGTGTTCCTGCGTATGGTTTCATGGGAGTTGGTGTGGTGAGGGTTGTGGCAGCATGAACAGCAAGGATCTGTTGCTTCTTAGCGAGGCCTTGGGTTGATTGGTCTTTCTTGTTGTCCCAAAAATTTCTTTCGTTGTTCCCTCCTCTTGCTTGGGTAAGGGTGGTTGCCATAGTGTCATGGTGGGCATGATGGTCAATGAGTTGTTGTGCTAACTCCTTGGCGCTGTCGAAGGTAGTTGGTCTTGAGGCGAGCACGCTATCTTGAATTTCGGGGGACAATCCCCAGAGGTAACGCTCCAACTTTTTGTCTTCCGGGGTGACCATAGCGGAACAAAGGAGTGCTAGATCACAAAATCGGTTGGTGTAAGTTGTAAGGTCGGAGCCTGCCATTCGGAGATTCCATAGTTCTTGCTCCAGTTTTTGCAAGCACTCTACCCAAGGAGGCGTCGGGCCTTGAAAGCCGGTCAAGGGTTGGGATTCGGAACAAGAGTCATCGGGGTTAAGTTCTCCACTTCAGGGTCGGAGTCAGAACCATCAGCATAGCCTTCAGCTTGGTGACCATCTACAGGGGTTGGGTAATCATTCTCTGGCTCCTCTCCGAGCCATTTGGTATTGTAGTGGTTAGGGTAGTACGGGTCGTCGTGTGGGTGGAATCCAGCCATGATATCTTCGCGAGAAATGGGGATATAAGAAATGATTAAGCAAACGTACTAATTTGCTAATTATACGAGGATCTTTATCAGGTACTTCAACAAATTGTTTAGTGCATACTAATTATATGTATTCGGGACAGGATAGACCTTCGAATAAGCGACCCTAACTCTAAATCCCCAATCCAACGAGAACAGGAAGTAGAGCAAAGATCCACAGATTCTAAGTCTATGACGTCCTGGATACATAAAATTTTAATGTATCCACTAAGCAACTATTGACCTATTGATAAAGATCTATTTAGTTCTCGCAGATGTAATTTTTAATAATGCCAAAATACCCCTATGGTATTTCATTGTGGTAGTGTTGGTAAGTTTTTAGACTTGTTGCCACATCACAACCATTCTTGGGCATATGCTAATCACTCCTCGGACCAACATAGTTGATCAGGCTATGCTATTCCCAAGACTGATCATACATCCCCAGGCTTAACTGTGATATCCAACAATCATTACTTTTGTTTTGTCCTAAAATGATGCTGACCTTAGTATGTATGCATGCATGTATACTTTTAACAAAAATTATTTATTCTTAAAGGTATAGTGGTTTTGAAATCTTAAAATCAGAGACCTTAGTCCCAATGCATTTATAGTTTGTATATCTTATGTGGTTTGATATACTTAGTTCACTATAAACAATGCTCTGATACCAATCTGTCACACCCCCAAACCAAGGATGGCGGAAACGTCTGGGGGTGGAGGACTTCATGTACAGTATCACAACAACGTGTATAATAGTGCTCAAAGTAAAAACAACCACCATATATATAATTGCAAAAGTTACACCAAAGTATATGTTTACATGTTTCAAAAGCAATTACATTATGATGACAAAATAATTTGTTGACGGTTTAGCGTCCCATCCTCAAAGCGATGAAGTTTTCCTGTTTCACTGATTTCCTGAGAATACAAGTAGTTTTAAAGAGTGTCAACACAAAGGTTGGTGAGTTCATAAGAGTTTTGTTTGAAGTAGAAACCGTTTTTTTTTTCCTTGTAAAATCGATTTAGTTTGATTTCCAGAAAATCCAATATTTTCTTAGTTAAGTATGAATAGAAATAATCCTACATGATGCTGTAATGAACCCTAGAGTAATCCGTAGAGTTCCTCTATAATCGTCCAACATATAAAGTTATATAAGGCTTAACTTAGATAAAACGTTGAATATAGTGGGTCTGCCCTAGGTCCACAACCCAACGAGGAACAGGAGATGAGGCGGGCACCACCAATTCTAGGCCAATCAAGACTAAATTCTTATATGACTCAACATATACGCTTAGCGACTATAGTTGAAGTCTAACAATTTTAGAGGAAGTGTAGTTTTAATATCATAAAAGCTTTGTATAGAGACCCGGCACTTTGTATTTGTACCCCTTTTTGTATAGAGACCCGGTACTTTGTATTTGTACCCCTTTTTGTATAGAGACCCGGTACTTTGTATTTGTACCCCTTTTTTGTATAGAGACCCGGTACTTTGTATTTGTACCCATAGAGATAAAAGGTAATTTTAAATCGACATAAAACTCATTTAGGTTTTAAAAATAAAATCCCGTAAACTTATGGATTGTTCCCTATGTGAGCCGTTATAATCATACTATGACTATGTGAACCTGCCACGACGTTCTCAGTGTCGCGAAAAATGAAATGACATTTGTCACCCGTAGACCTGCAGGTCCAACTGTAGCTAGCAGCAAGGTGTGGGGTGTCAATCCCAATATAGATCTATATACAAGTATCACGTTCTCCCTCAAGGAGATTCTGATTATAACTACCAGGAATTATATCCCGCACTCGGACGTACGGGGAGAGAGAGAGAGAGAGAGAAAAATAGAGAAACTCACAATATAGGATAACAAGTTTACGTGAAATGTGTGTGAATATAAATATTTCTTGTATGAATGTACCCTTCTTGTACGAGTGCGTAGAGTGATGTATCATAAACTATACCTATTATAGTTTATCTAAAATGTATGTACTATGTATGAACTCCTTTATGGAAAAGTATTAGTGTTGTGAATTTATTGAACCATAGCTTAATAAATTTACGTGAAATGTGTGCGAATAGAAATCTTTCTTGTATGAATGTACCCTTCTTGTACGAGTGCATAGAGTGATGTATCATAAACTATACCTATTATAGTTTATCTAAAATGTATGTACTATGTATGAACTCTTTTATGGAAAAGTATTAGTGTTGTGAATTTATTGACTATACTTTTTATAGTTTAATAGCACGTGTTCCAAAATGAATGAATAATATTTAATATGAATGTTTTAGTTTCAGTTCATAATGATAAACTAGCAAGGAAACACATTCAAATATTAGAAGTTATGATTATACACTTTGCTCAACATAATACAAAGTGTTATGATATTTACATGCTGTTGGCAAAATTTAGCAATTCTGCCCTGTTTTGGCAAAATCATAGAAAAATCATACGAAGTCGAAAACTAGATCCGTAATTTCTGAGAGTTCAAAAAATGTGTCTAGTTTGCTCATAATTTTTATCACAATTTATAATGACCTCTAACTTGGGTGAATAAGTCCATAATCACAGACTGGTCCGGATTGTTGTTTGAAATGATAGGCAGTTTTGTAAAAATCACCATAAATTGTAGAAAAATCGTATGGAGATGTGCAAGTAGCCATTTTAAAGCTAAAAACTTGAACTATTTTCACCTTGTACAGTTTTGAAAACAAAAGTGTTTAAGATGCCCAAAACAGTCCGTGAATGGAGTTGAACTTTTCTGATGAAGGCTGTTAGAAAAATTTAGATATGTTCTTAGTGTTTTAACTTGTATTCCCCCCCTGAAAACTTGAGAAAACATGAAAATGTAGGGGTATGAACTCACCTTAAGTGATTCCAGTAGGTAAGTGTTGAAGAAGGAAAGTGTTCAACCCAAGAACACTTGAAGAATCACTTGAAGATTCGAAGATCTAACACAATTATGAGAGAGTTTGTCTAAGATATCCATGATTTGAGTGGAAATAAATGAGATAATCATAAAGAGAATGGATTATGCTTACCAAATGTGGAGGAAAAACTCAAGATCAGCCCTTGAATCTCGAATTTCTAGAGAGAGAAAGTGAGAGAGGAAAGAGTTTGATCTTCTTGTGAAATGAGAGCAAATGAGAGAAGTGAGGAGAGAGGATGAATAATCAGCCCTCAAAAAAGTGGGAAGAGGGATAATTGAGTGGAAAAGACATTGATGTGACCTAGGTAAGGTGGAGAGGTGTGGTTAGTCAAAGAGTGGGTGTGGGGTGGTTGCTTGTGACTTTGGATAAGGCAAAGTCAACACTCCACCTTTAATAATTCATCCATTTGATTTTTTTTATTTAAATAATGATTTTCATCAAAATATGTTTAAATTATGAATATTTAGAGTTTATAATGTTAAAATATAATTTCTGGAGAAAATCCCGCTTTAAAATCGTGAAAAACGGGCTTAAAATGTCAAAAATATCAAAAATGGGCTAAAAGTGGCAATTATGCGAAATCTGGCCGAGTCTCGGCCTTCTGGTGCTGAACCGAGAGAGAGGGAGGCAGAAACCGAGAGGAAGAAAGCAGAGAGGGGGAACCGAGAGTTGGGAAGGGACAGAGAGGCGCGCGAAGAGACAGAGGGGCAGAGTAGAGACAGAGCGAGAGAAGGGAACAGAGAGTGAGTTAGCGAACAGAGAGGCGGAGGCGGACCGAGAGGCAGAATAGCGGACAGAGAGTGGGACGGACCGAGAGGCACCGAGAGGGACCGACCGCTCGGTTGTGAACAGTACTCTCGGTTCCGGTTCTTGCTTCTTGGGCTCGGTCTAGGTTCGGATCAGCATCAGGAGGGTTCGGCTCTACTTTCGGTTTCGGGTACTTGCTTCTCGCTCTTGGTTTCGGTTCTCTTGGCCACCAGAGGCTCGGTCTCTGGTCTCTTGGCCACCAGAGGCTCGGTCTCTGGTCCTAAGAAGCCTCTCATTCTGGTTTCGGTTCCTAAAGCCTATTTTTCTCGTTTTCGCCCCGTTTTAAGCCGTTTTTGACCCGGTTAAGGGCCGGAATGACCCGAATGATTCCAAAAAGTTACGGGAAACTTTTGAGAGAGATTTGGGAGAGATTTCTCACACTTGGAGAGATTTGGGAGAGATTTGACATTCTTGGAGAGATTTCTCATACAAAGAGATATTTGAGAGAGATTTCACATACTTAGAGGGATTTGAGCGAGATTTGACATTCTTGGAGAGATTTATCATACAGAGAGATATTTGGGAGAGATTTCACACACTTGGAGCAATTAGGGAGAGATTTGACATTCTTGGAGAGATTTCTCATACAGAGAGATATTTGAGAGAGATTTCACATACTTAGAGGGATTTGAGCGAGATTTGACATTCTTGGAGAGATTTATCATACAGAGAGATATTTGGGAGAGATTTCACACACTTGGAGCGATTAGGGAGAGATTTGACATTCTTGGAGAGATTTCTCATACAGAGAGATATTTGGGAGAGATTTCACATACGTGGAGAGATTTGGGAGAGATTTGACATTCTTGGAGAGATTTATCATATAGAGAGATATTTGGGAGAGATTTCACACACTTGGAGCGATTAGGGAGAGATTTGACATAGTCAGAGATAGAGTGAAAACGATTGAGAGGGGATCCATGTGTGACAAATGTGAGTGTCCGGCATCGCAATGCATGGTTCGTAAACCCTGTTAAGCCTTGATTAAGGATCTTACACACTCCCGATGAGTATGCATCATTGTTTTATCAGTTTGGCTCGCCACGTAGTACAGTTTTTAGGTTAAAGAGATCTAGTTGTACGTACTTTTCGATTCATGTTTTCTTATTAGAGTAGCGACTTGTTTAGTAGATACTGAGCGTAAGTCCAAGTACACAAGGGTCAGTTGAGCTGACCGGTTTGACTTGTTGACTTGATTTGACTTTGAATTGACCGGAATTTGACGGTTGTCACACTTACGCTCATCTTCTGTTGGTACACACGCAGTCACCATCAAGCACTTTCCAGTCGAACCGTGAATTTCCTCTCTTGCCACATATGCTCTGCCATGCGTAGGCTTCCCCACTTCTTCATCCTCAGAGTATGTTGACTAGACTTCAACGCCTGCGAACTCATCATCAACTATATTCTCCTGCACAATTATGACATTCATAGAATTGTTAGTTGACTTCCTTTTCTTTAGCTCTTCTATCTTTCGCTTATGATAAGCCTCATCATCATCACCATCCCTTTTCTTTACCATCTTTCGTAACATGCAATCTTTGGCAAAGTGATTCTTGTCGTGACAATAATTGCATTCGTATCCAGAATCTCCTACTAGCTTGCTTTCCTTCTTATCATCATTGTTTTGTGAAATGTTATTCGATTCTTCTTTCACCTTCTCGGAGCTATAACTTCCTTGCCAATTTCGGTTTTTATTGGCAGGAAATTTCCTTCTTGCAAACTTCTTAGGATTGGAGACCATCATTGCATATTCTTCACATGTTAGGTCACAATCAGACAGATTTGAGTCATCTTCTTCTTCCATCGCATTCTTCCCTTTTGAGATAAGGGCTAAAGAACCCATGCTAGATACCACCTTCACTTCTTTTGTCAATGTGCTTTCATGGATTTTAAAATTCCCATCAGTTTCGCCAATGAGTAAGACTTGAATTGTTCATGAGCCTTTACAGTTGAGACCACTGCCATCCGCTCAGGTCTTAGGTCATTCATAAACGTGACCTTCTGCTCAATCTCCTTTTTTTCAATACCATGCTTCATCATCTTGCTAAGCAGATGATTGTAGCGATCAAATGTCTGAAGGAGAGTCTCATCAGGTTTTTGAACAAAAGCACCAAACTCAGAGAGTAGCAAGGTTTGTATCGAGTGCTCCAGATCTTCATTAGTCGAATACAATTCTTTCAGTCTGTCCCATATCTTCTTTGTGAAACTGCATAAACTCCCCAAACGGAAGGTATTGGCTTGTAGGGAAAATCTGATCATTCTTAACGATTTAAGATTGCACTGTTGCTTTTCTTTTTCATCTTGTGGAATCTTCTCTATGTCCACTAAGAGCTGATTATACTCCTTTTGAGTCTTCAATGTCCTACTTGTTCCGGCATGAACAAACAGACCAACTGTTATAGCTTCCCAGATGAGATACCCATTGTCTTCAGATCCGACCACGTAATCTTCAAAGTGATGCGCCCACACTTCGTAGTCTTGAGTGTAAAGAATGGGAACTCTTGTGGATGATCCAATGCTATTCGAGATGTTGATGGGATTGCTTTGAGAGTCTTCATAAGACATGATGATCTTGTGTTCTGCATCTGCTAGAATCAGACTTGTAAACTTGAGAGTAGGGTTTTATTACAAACTAAAGTTACCGTCGACAGGTAGAAGACGGCCTTTAGATATTAGATAAAAGCAGAAACCCTAATGAATTCTTCACACAGAAGGAATGTGTATTAGTAACACAGTCTCCCGCTCCAATACCAATTGTTGGGATTAAAACCCTAATGATCGATAGATTCAAACAGATAAACAATAAATGAAACAATAAGAACACAAGAATGATTTGAATCATGTCGAATGATTAAACTTTAACACCCCAGAAGAGCTCGACAAAGAACTTCGACTGTAGAGGTGTTTAGGGTTACAATGCAATAATATAATAAACCTTCTAGCGTATTAAAGGCATACATTCATGCACTATTTATAATACTACATTAACCCTAATCACAGTTGGACAGGCCCAAACCGGATATACAAAATACTAGCCCATGATGCAACACATAATACTCAACATGTTTTCTCTGGCTACTAAGGTGAACAGGGAGGCCAGAAGAGGAGGATTGTTTTCTTTTAATAGGGTGAAAACCCTAAAAATTAGGGTTTATCTTTACAACTCCTACTCGTCGAGTCGGGGCCTTCTGACTTGTCGAGTAGATCCTGAATTCGCTTTTTCAAAATAGTCTCTACCTGACGAGTTGGAGCATCCCTACTCAACGAGCATATGCATAATACCTAAAAAATAATATAAGTTAATCAATACCTGGAACACGTGTTACAAGTCTCCCCCACTTGAGCTATACTTCATCCTCAAATTCTGCTAACACAAACAAATCCGAGTAGTGGTCTTGCATCTCGTCCTCCAGCTCCCAAGTCCACCCGGAGCCCATGCAGTGCTGCCATTGCACCTTCACCAGCTTCACTTCTTTGTTCGGAAGTACCTTGGTCATCCTATCTAAGATTGTTACTAGCCTCTTAATGTTGTTCAGCCTCTTATCTAGCTGAATGTCCTCCAACGAAACGACTGTGGCCTCATCAGTGACACACTTCTGAAGCTGTGACACATGGAAGTTATTGTGAATCTTGCTAAGCTCATCAGACAGATCCAAACGATATGCCACCTTGCCCACCAGGCCATAATCTTGAACGGACCTATATATATCGGGTTCCTAGCTTGCTCATCTCTCGAAACTTGATGAACCCCTTCCATGGTGATACTTTCAGTAGCACAAAGTCCCCCTCCTAGAACTCAAGATCCGATTGCCACCGAGCAACATAACTTTTCTGTCGGCTTTGCGCGAACCGC
The DNA here is from genome assembly GCF_052625555.1 of Lactuca saligna. Lineage (NCBI taxonomy): Eukaryota > Viridiplantae > Streptophyta > Magnoliopsida > Asterales > Asteraceae > Lactuca > Lactuca saligna. The sequence goes on along the minus strand of NC_136423.1, from coordinate 130,921,147 downwards.
AGCCGGTTGTGCACTTGCTGAATCAGTCCGATAGTCTTGAGGACTACCTTAGCGATCCTCATGACTCGGTGCCTAACCTCACCCCAATAAACCAGGGTTATGCATCACCTACCATATGACATCTCGAATGGAGGTCGATCGATACTGGCATGGTGATTGCTATTGTATGGAAAGTATGCCAGTGGGAGGTACATATCCCAAATCCCTCCAAAATCCAACACACATGCCTGTAGCATATCCTCAAGTGTCTGGATCGTCCTCTCGCTCTAGCCATCTGTCTTTGGGTGGTACGTCGTTCTAAAATGTAACTGAGTCCCCAGTTCCTCGTGGAGCTTCTTCTTGAACCTAGATATAAAACAAACATCTTTGTCCAATACTACTGACACTGGGACCCCATGTCTGGCCACTACCTCTCGCATATAAATATTCACCAACTTTTCAGTGGATATACTTTCAGGGATCGGGATAAAGTGGGCACTCTTCGTCAATTTATCCACAATCACAAATATGGCGTTGACACCCCTTGCAGTCCTCGGTAATTTCATGATGCAGTCCATCGTGATCTCCTCCCACTTCCACATAGGTATGGGTACCGGATGAACTTTGCCATGAAGCTACTGATGCTCGACCTTGACACTGCAAGTCAAGCACTACTCCACAAACCAGGCGATCTCCCGCTTCATGCAAGGCAACGAGTAACTCAGTGTCAAATCTCTATACATTTTTTAGCCCATGGATATGTAGAGAACTTGGAGTTGTGTGCCTCCTCCAATATCTTCTGTCCATTCCTCTAGTCACCGTTACCCATATCGGCCACACTATGTCAGAAGACCTTGGCTATCCATAACAAACAAAGGATATTGTCCCCGAATCCACTCAATCTTCCAATTTTCCTTCTTCACACCCTCGACCTGGGCCTCCTTGATCATATCGAAAAATGGAGAGATCACTTTCCTCCTCAAACAAATGTTCCCAATAGGGGAACCTGCTGCCTTGTGGCTCAAAGCATCGGCCACCACGTTGACCTTCCTGGGATGGTAAAAAATTTCATAATCATAGTCTTTTAGCACATCCAACCACCTCCCATTCCACATGTTAACGTTTTGCTGATCCATCAAGTACTTAAAGCTCTTGTAAATAGTATAAATAGTATACTATACCCCATACAGATAATTCCTCTAAATCTTGAGGACAAACACCACCACCCCCAATTCCAGGTCATGAGTGGGGTAATTTGCCTCATAAGACTTCAACTGCCTTGAGGCGTAAGCTATCACATGACCCCATTGAATCAGTACCATTCCTAACCCTAAGTTCGATGCATCACAGTACACAACTAAATCATTTAACCCCTCAGGTAGGACTAGAATAAGAGCCTTGCATAACCTCCGTGTCAGGGTCTCAAAAGCCAACTGTTGATCCGTGCCGCATCGAAATGTCACATTTTTATTAGTCAAGTGGGTCAAAGGCACAAAGATCTTGAAGAAATCCTAGATGAATCTTTGATCGTACCCTGTTAAACCCAATAAGCTATAAATCACTTATGCATTATTTGGTACTTCCCACTGCATCACAGCCTCCACCTTAGCCGGATCAACCGAAATGTCCTCCTGATTGATGATGTGCCCTAGAAACTGTACCTCTCTCATCCTGAAATCACACTTAGAGAACTTTGCATAAAGCTTCTCTGACCTCATAGTCTCCAATACCTCCCTCAGATGCTACCCATACACTGCAGGGGCATTGGCGAGCCCAAATGGCATCACCACAAACTCATACTACCCATACTGAGTCCTAAAGGCTATCGTCGATATACCTCATCTGATGGTATCCCGACCGAAGATCAATCTTAGAAAACCAAGACGCACCCTGCAGCTGATCGAACAAATCATCGATCCTTAGTAACAGATAACGATTCTTCAATGTTAGTTTTTTTAGCTCTCGATAATCAATTCACATCCTGTGTGATCCATACTTATTTTTCACAAACAAGATCGGAGCTCCCTACAAGGTATTGGTCGGACGGATAAACCCTCGGCCTAACAGCTCCTGGAGTTGCATAAATAGCTCATGTATTTCAGGCGGTGCTAGCCGGTGTGGTGCCTTTGCTATCGGAGCGGCACCCGACACCAAATCAATACGAAAATCTACTTGCCTATTCGGAGGCACTCCCGGTAACTCATCGGGAAAGACATCCAGAAACTCCTATACGACCAGCACAAAGCCCACATCCATCGTGGTCTCAACCCTCATATCTAAGATAAATGTTAGAAATCTCGTACAATCCTGCTGTAGAAATCTCCTAGCTGTCACTTCTAAACAAAGGGTTAGCCCCTCCGAGGCCCTCTCACCATGAATAAACAGTTCTTCCCCACTTGGTGTTCGAACCCTCACCAGCTGGTGCTCGCAATCGATCATAGCTCCATTGACCCCCCAACCAGTCCATCCCGACAATCACCTTCAACCCTCATAATGGTATCGGGATTAGATTGACACGGAACCTCTCCCTAAACACATTCATGTCACAATCCCGATACACCCTCAATGCACTCACAGTACGATCGTCTGCAATCTCAACCTCAGGAGGGGAATCCTAAGTCCCTGGTGCATCCTAAAAGTTCTTACTAAGTGCAAGAGATACGAATGATCGGGTAGCCCCCGAATCGAATAAAACGTGGGCAGATATACTATTTACCAAAAAGGTCCTTACACATAGGCACAATGTGCACATAAGCAATGCAAATAAATAAATATAGAGTAGGTAGATAAGTACATACCAACCACAACGTCTGCCACTGGTTGAGCCTCCTCGGTGGTCAACTGAAATGTGCGACTCTTCACCACCGGAGCATCCGCCTTAACAAGGCAGCCATCAGTAATCCTCATTGTGGCGGGTGCAAGTGCCACTACTACTCCTCCTCCTCCTCCATGCAACCTCGTACAATTGACCCGTTTGTGGCCAGTCTGGTTGTAGTGAAAACAAATTAAGCCCTTCTTGGGGTAGTCCCTGATCACGTGGCTCGACTGGCCACATGCGTTGCATCCCGCGCCTATAGTTCGACAAGCCCCACTATGCAGTTTACCGCACTTTTCAAACCAGCCAAGACCCTTCTAGGCCCCGCTGGAAGAATCCGAGGTCTTAGGCTTTTTAGCCTGACCCCCAACCGTCTGAACCAACTCCGGCTTTTGCTCGGTGCGGAAGTCCAACTCTATCTACCATTTATGGGCATTCTCTACCATCTCATTCAGGGTTTTGCACCCTGTAAATCTCACAAACTCTCGGATACCATCCCTCAACATGGAATGATACATCATCCTCGTGATGTCCTCATCGGTGTCATACTGTGGAATCAATAATGTACATTCCCAAAACTTGGCGGTGATCTCCGCCATAGTCTCGATGGTTTGTTGTAGGTCATGAAACTCCCTCACAATTAGTTGCACCTCAGTTAGTGGTAAACTCCAAATCAAACCACCTAACAAACCTGGCCCAAGTCATCTCATCCACACCGACTGCTCCCACCTGGCTAGTCACCTCTCCCCACCAATCCCAGGCTCTGTCTCTCAGCATACATGAAACAAAAACCACCTTTTCCGCATCCAGGAAAGAACTCGTGCATTGAGCATTCTCGATATCCGCCAGCCAACGTCGGTTGACAATAGGGTCCCTGACCTTGAAGAACTCTGGTGCCCTACATGCCTTGAACTCCTAGAATGAGAGAGTTCAGGCCCCGACCTAACCGACACCAATCTCAGCTCTGAATGCCCTGAGCCTGTCCTCCATAATCTCCGTCATACCCTCCTTAACCATCCTTAGGATAATTGGGGTGCTGTCAAGGATGCCCCTAGTAACCTTATTTGTGATGAGCTCTTGTAGCCTCTTATCAATGGGCTCAGTAGTGTCACCCGACCCAGTTCCAGATCTTAATCCTGATCCCCCTCCTCCAAATCGTGTCACCACCATAGTGAACTGCAATATCACAAAATATAATGATCAAGATGTCATTAGAGGGGATCCTCCCACACCGATCCTCCTTAGAGCTTCCAGGTCTAACATTACTTCGGGTACAAGTCCTATGCTTTCAGTAGTGCGGGTCCAATACTACCTTCCACACCTACTTTTACCTTCCCCAAGGCTCTACTTGATAACTCCAATTCATCCCAAAATAATTCATATCCCACAGACTACCACATATCTCAAATCCTAGGTGACCCTAAGACTTGATGTAACCATACCGACCATATCAATCATAACAGGTTGCCTTTATTCATGAAAAATATACACAGAAAAGGATAACATAGACTTTTGAATAAGAGATTCTACCCTAGGACCACATCCAGACGAGGAACAAGAAATAAGGCAAAATCAATCATTGTAAGGTTATAAGCTCTTAACCGTATACAATTTCAAAACCATACACATAGCAAGATCCATACAGTTATCATAGCTCAAGCATCAGTAAAACATGGCTAGCATATTGAGGAACTACTTACTTGGCTCGACTGCTCACACGCGTTGCACTCCCTCCTTTCCTTTCTTTAAAAGTTTTAACTTTTATTTTATTTTTTAAAATAATTTTACCGTTTCCTTAGTTTGAGTCCCGACACACCCGAGGGCATGCCTGAATCCCTCAAACCGAGGCTCTGATACCAACTTGTAACAACCCAATTTTCAAAAGAAAATTTTCACTTTTAGATAGTCAAAACACTTTTCTATAACCCATGAAATTTTAATACAATTGTTTTCAAATTCATATCCATAACAATATTATTTCCAAACATCAGAGTGTGCAATGAAAATTTCCCAAGAGATTACACGTCATGCCATCAGGCTTTGCCCTTCCCTTAGGATCAGATGTACCTAAAACAAATCCACAAATTGTAAGCTTATGCTTAGTGAGTCCCCCAAATCATAACCCACATACATTCCACATAACACATAATATATTAGCTATAAAATATACATATATCACATAAGTCATGAATACAACATATAAGGATGCCATGGGTCATCCCCAGGGTCTTACTCCAGGATACCATGGGCTGCCCACATGGTCTTACACCTAAGTGCCTAGAGCTCTCCCATGGTCCTTAATAGGAAAGCCATGGGCTCTCCACATGGTCTTACATCTAATTGCCATGGGCTCTCCCATAGTCTTAAGTAGGAAAGCCATGGGCTATCCACATGGTCTTAGATCTAGGTTCCATGGACTCTCCCATGTTCTTCCATGCAAGTATCAGAAAAACAACTAGCATAACACATACCACATAGTCAACTAGCATACAACATAATCACTAGCATACTCCGTATCACATAACCAGCTAACATGCCACATAATACAACCTCAACTAGTGTATCACATATCATAAAATGGGCCAATATTGGTGCCTTTGACCCATTAGTATGGTGAGGAGACTCAGCTCTCAAATGCCAAATTGATAAGCTAAGATCAGATATTTCCCACACACTGCTCCTCCTCAACTACCTATAATCAACATGTGATTTTAACTTGTCATAATCCCAATAAATATCCTCAAATTCAACTGTGGTCCACCCTGGTCAAAGTCAAGGTCAATAGTCATTGTTGAGCTTAACTCGCCGAGTGCATCTAGCAACTCATCAAGTTCCTCTCGGGTTCATACCACTGTATCCCAAGCCTACTCGCTGAGTTACTTTGTGACTCGTCGAGTTCATCAAATGTCCAGAAAACCTAAAGTCTATTCAAACCAAACCATAACCCTTCACTGTACTCAAACAAAAAGTCAAAAGTGGGCAAACCCCAACCTGACTCGTTGATTCAACTTAAGGGACTCGACGAGTTCCTTTAGTCCTTTTCATGTTTAACCCTTTCCAGTGGGATCTAAGGTCCCAAAATTCAGATCTAACCTCCCAAAGTGTAGATACCACATAAAGTTGCTAACTTTACATGCATGTTACACCCTTCAAGGCTAGTAACATCGAAACTAGGCTTCTTACAAGGTTTTTTTTTGCATGGAAATGGGATAGATTATATAAAGCGAGTAACTTTACGTAATTGGAGACCTAGAGGGGTCCAGTTCTGGAACCATATCCTTGTGATAGGTCCATATCCGAGTTTGACTGCATTTTATACCAAAAATGGTAATTTAATTACAAGAGAAGGGATCTAATAAACTAGAGATCAAGGTCATAACTTTATACCTCAAAATGATGGCCAATACAGAGTAGATGTCGGATCTACTACATTTCTCCTTACTCCTTCCTCTTCAAGCTCTAGAATCCTTCACAAATACCCCAAACATTGATAACAAAAGCTCTTACTCTCACTCAAGAACGTACAATGACGAATTAGGATTTTCTCTGGCTACAAGGGTGATAAGGGAGGCCACAAGAGGTAGATTGTGTTCTTTAAATAGGGTACAAGCCATAAAAATTAGGGTTTCTCTTTATAGATCCTACTCGTCGAGTTTGGGCCTTCCGACTCATTGAATAGATCCCGAATTCGAGTTTTCAAAATAGTCTCTACTCGGCGAGTTGGAGCATCCTAACTCGCCGATTCTATGCACAAAACCAAAAAAATCATATAAATTAATGAATACCAGGAATAGGTGTTACACTCTCGGTCTTACAATCACTACGAATTTTGTTTACATTACTTAGGATAATAAGCCATCTATCTCGAATTTATATTTTGCGATAGTTTTCTATGTAGGGATGAACACAAAAATATCGACAAAGCATAACTTCTTCATATGATGTTGGATTTAAGCACTACTTATATCCACAACATCGTTATTACAACTATTCATCTTTAGCTAGGATTATTTATTATATCTTAAAAATCTAACCTGATTCTACAGGCATTACACTTTTAAGCGATTAAGACATATCCAAATAAGTCTTAATCGAAATTAACTTATTAGTCTTAATATCTAACATCATTTGCAAGAAAGGAAGAAGGATACAAGTGCAAGCACATTAGCCATTCACTTGTTTTTTTAGTCTTATTTTTATCTTGGATCACATGAAAGGAAAAGGTAAGACCATAAAGCAAGAGTAATACATCTTCTTACATGTATGGCGTATGTATTAAATAATTGAAAAAAGCAATCCTAGACTAATCCCCTTGAAATTTTGTCCATCATGGTGAAACAAACAAGATTAAAGTGGGAATTACTTTATACAAACTAACTAGTTATAAATGTAATCAATTGGTTAATCTAAGTGACCAAAAAGTTATCCACAACATTAATAATCATATTATATGATATTAAGCTGGTTTTTTTTTTCTTTTATCAATATTTCCTAGAAAAAATAATTCTTAATATGTTGGTGAAATATTTTTTTCACAAAAAAATATTTTTCCAATTAAATACAAGTGTTGATATATTTATTATTAATTAAATTATATTAATACATAATCAATTATTGGTAACTTGTTATAAGGTGTGATCCTATAGGATCATATGTTATTAGCAATATCATTCTATAATGAATATTGGTTATACAAGATCTTTTAGAACCTACTAACATAACTCATACCAAGACATCACATAAATTATCTAGAATTCACTACACCCTATATAATGTTTCCATGGTAAAGTATCAACACTTATAGCACATATAGCATATATAAAAAGGGACACATAACACAACATATCTAACATGGATCAATCGATTCATTCTTAAGATACGAAAATTCCCATAATGTAATAGATTTTGTGTAACATCTATTTTCAGGTATTAATCTTTTGGAATTTTAATAAATTTTTATTTTAACATTTGGAAATCATGATGAACCACAACGCGATAGTAGAGATGCGGCGCGATGCGGCTGAATCATTTAAGTGGCGGCATGGGCAGGTCCCCACCATGGTACGGTGATGGCTCAGCTCAAACCCTAGATCTCGGGCCTTGATCCATATTTAAGGAACATTAAGGCTAAGGTTTTATTTCTTTCCAAGGTCCTAGAAGTATTTTTTGACAATAGAATTGGTCTTTACATTACAAGTGATTCCATGTATGAAGTTAGAACCATTTTATGCCATTTTTAACCTAAACTGGTGTAAGCCTAGCATGGGTTATGCATGTTTTAAAACTTTAATTTGTAAAGACCTTGAGAGACTGTTAAACACATTTGAAATATTTCAGGTATTGGCCATAATAGATTAAGAGCTTAATAAGGATGATAAGCTTCCGTATGAATTGTGATGTGGTCATGGTCTGACCACGGTATGGTGGATGAAAGGTCTTGTGTCTGTTTTATCTTTTAGACATCACGACACATCCATGTCCTGGTCTCAACATGGTGGTGGGTAGGGTTGACCGTTGATCACTGAATTTTGATCAAGTTTGACTTTTATACAAACTTATAGGTTTTAGATGGTAGACTAAGGTATGACTTCTAATTGTTATAGTTGGTTCATGTATTTGGTTCTACCTGACTTAGAGTGTGATATCCAACTTTTGATTAAGGTGAGCATTCTCACTATAATGTAGGAGACTAGGTATTATCAGATTAATTGTTGCCTTCGTGAATCTTACATGTATGTTTATATGTTTATAGGGAGAGGCCCGTAGGGTGCAAACTTTTGGATGAGGCCCATTCATATGTTAGTTGGGTAAGGCCCCTATGTTTATCTATAGGGCGAAGCCTGCTATATGTATGTGGTATCTTGGGTAACTCACTAAGATTTGAGCTTACATTGTAAAGTTTAAATGTTTTAGGTACTTCTGGTAACAATGGGAAGAACTCAGCCTAATTGCATCGCATCCACCGAAGATTCCACACCGTTGGTTTATGATTTTACTTTGATTTTGATTGGAACATGGAACTCCTATTTTGACTGTGTTTTGTTTGAATAATGTGGAACTGCTTTATTTTTTTAAAAAATGAAAATTTTTCTCGATATTTTGGGACGTTACATTTTTCCGCAAGGATTGACTCACCTCAAGTTTAAGTTTTAGGATGCAATGAATAGAGGAATGTACTCTCTTGGAAGCAATTAAGCACCAAAGAACCTATAAGAGCCCAATCACAAAGGAGCCTCAAAATAGAAAATAGGAAGATAAATTATTTCGCGTCACTATAGTTGAATAGTCGTATCACGAGGGGTCAGATGGTTGTGACCTAGGTTAACATGACACCCCGTCATCGCATCGTAGACTTTACTTAATACATCAAGAGCATGCTGACATATACATAATTGATTCTCATCTATCCCTGTCATGCCTGATCCAGGTCTGATCAAGTTCTCTTTTGGGATGATTTTTGAAGTCTTAAGAAATGAATCAAATTTGTAATCCGAGTTTATATTAACATGATGATGTAAATAAAATATTTTTTTAGCTCATCTTATCTGGAGGATGCCAAAGTACATTCGAGAGAGAATGAAAGCTAAAAGTTTAAAGTTATAAATGGCTTAAGAAGCAATACTATTTATAGTGTACTCAACATATACAAAAAATATATTAAGACTTTGACACTCAAAGTATTACAACATATGTTCCTGATAAAGTACATACAAATATCAAAGTTATGAAAACTTTGATATGGACAACTATGCATATCTTCAATAACTACTTAAGACTTCGATATATCATAACATCTTCGACTCTACAATCTCCCTCTTTGTGATCAATATCGAATCTTTAAACTACAGGTAGTTTCTTTATCATTATCATCAGTACTCTTTGAATCTACATATACCAACAAATAATTTTCCAAATCCCTAATGAATCTTCATATGAGTTCTTCTTACATTTATTGATTCGGAGAAGGATGGTGTAAAGATTCTGATTTAAATACATTTCTTTGATGGTCGTGTAGAAGAAATCTTTTTTTTTCTCCTCCTTTCAGGTTCTTTCCCCGAATAACCATACCATTGGGTTTCATAATAATTTCTCAGTCTTCATAGTCTTCGATATTCAAATCTACTTTTAAAGACGAATCTGGAACTTTTGGTTTCTTCTTGAAGGCGTGAGAAATTCAAAGTATTTTAGCTCCAGATGAGCAAAATAATAGTCTTAAAAGATTTTTGAAGGTAAGTATACGGAATGAGTCATTCTATCTTGAACCCGATTATTACCAATATCCCTCATAATATTTGATAGTGTAATAAGGTCATTCATGTTCCTCAATGGAAAGTCGGCGACAGTGAACTCACAGAGTGACTTGTAACCCAAAAAACTTTTTATTGGTAGTTTTGAATAACCCCTTTGAATATGACATCATGAGTTATTGATAAGAGTTTATTAATTTTTACCAATGACCAAATTTATTCTTCTTTCTTTGCAAGTACAACATGAAATCTTATCTTCATACTTTGATAATCCTCAATATCTTGATAACTCCCTACAAGCTTGAATGGGATGTCCAATTGATAGAAAATTGAATCCTCAATGGCATATATTCTCTTTTCCTATTTTTCAAAAGCATCAAATTCACCAGAAGTTATTGTTTTGATGGTTCCATAACACCAACTTTATTTGTATCCCCCTTCTCAAGACCAAGTGAGTCATTTGCTCTTTTTCTATTATGTTGTTGAGTGGATTCATCTTCTCCAACTCAATTTCTTGCAATCTCTTCTACAATAGGCTCAACATGAATGCCTTTTTATTTTCCCTTCATTTCTAAGTTTGAAACAGATTGGACAAACAAAGAACATGAACCTTCATATATATTCAAACCCTTCCTATATTAAAGCTTTGAAACATCAACTTCAACAGAGAGAGTTTTTTTTATTCTAGATATTGTTTGAATAAGTTTTAAAGGAATTAGACTTGGTATTTGCGTTGTGTAGACCTTTCCAACTACCTTTCCCTTGTCTTCGCATCCAACCTTCAATGAACCACCCTTATCTCCCCTTGTGACACAAGCATCGATAGCCACGGAGCATTTGTTAGCAATTAAATAACTAAATCTAAGAATGGAGCAAGCCGTGTTTTGAAGCAAGACTCTATGGAAGACATAATAGTAGATAATTATGCTTAAAAAATTGAAGTTATTGATTGAATATCAAAATTTGATAAGTATTCATGAAAAGCAGTGAGAGAATTCTCAATGCCTATGAATGTGTTCCCATCAGAATCTTTCTTTAACTTCAACCCATTGGCATAATCCTTATTGAAAGCATGAATGTATTCGATCAATGTTGTTGTAGCACCAAGAAGAATATCAACATTTTTCTGAATTCCAAGGCAAATTTTATCTAGCTTCTTGACTTCCTTTTTAACCAAATCACACAAGCATTGGATTTTTAAAGCAATACAATACTTAAAAGTGGTCAAAAACATCTCAAATAGCTCATGTGTGTAATATCAAACTTGTAAGAAGTCACGTTGTATGTAAGAGAAGTCTCCAACTATGTAACTGCATTGTCGATGAGAGTGTTTGTCTTCGGTTCTTGAGATTTCAAAAGAAACTCAACATCTTGTTTATTCATATAAGAAGTTATGAAAGTAGATTAATCATTTAGGAACTATAGAATCATATTAAGCTTTGAGTTTAGAATCCTGTATGGATTCCTGTACATAATGGCCTGATCTTTAATTTCTTCTTCCTCAGGATCAAATTCAAGTTGAACAAACCAAATCCTTTCATCTTCCTTATTATTTCTCAAATCTTGATTAGTAGATTGAGAAGAGAATAATGTAGAAATGGGTTTTTCCAAGATGCCTTCAAAGGTAGGATAATTAATAGGAATTGTCATAGGCGAAATTGTCGATGTTTGTGGTGGTGACGAAGGTGGTGGTAGAACATTCGAAGAATATTGAGCATAAGTCGAGGGATTCTCACCCATGTTAACATTTGAGTCCTTATTAAATAAGTTATCACTGATGTTTGAAGACATATCCTCTTCCATATTGGAATTGGTAGTAGGACCTTTGGGTGGAATAACACTTGTCGACCTAGAATCCGAAGTCGAAATTATTTCAGGATTTAGGATGTTTGTATCCTCATCATATATGAATACAGTGGCATTTGGGTTGCCTGTCTCCTCGATATTTGATTTACTAGAGGCATCCTTTCATGGTGAAATATATTTATTTTGGATCATCTGATCCACATCATCAACATTACCTTTGCATTTATTTATTGAAATAGGAGTTGAGGTAGGACCCTCAGTATCAGTCTCTTCATCATCTGTCTCGACTAGGACTTCTTCTTGATCAAGAATCTTCTTCTTAAGCTTTGCTGGAACATATTGATATTCGTTAGTTTGAGCTCTAATATTCGAAAACCTTTTCAGTAAACCCATAGCCTTTCGCTTCTTCTTTTGTACTTCCTCATTAATATCTTTAATAACAACACCCTTAGGCTTCGACTTTTCCTTCTTCGTGTCTTTAACAACTTCCTTAGATACTTCTTTAACAATAGATACTTTAGGATTGGATTTGGATTTATTCTTAACATTAACAAAAAAATGGATCTTGAGTTGTGCATCTTTGAGTCGAAATGTCATACCCCCGGCCAAGGTGGAACACACTTGGAGTGTGACTAAGTTAAAGGATCATAGATAAACTGAATATATATAGAAAAACTACAACGACAAACAAAACATCATTTATATTTCATCATTAATTTTGAATACATGGTTCTTACAGATAACAGATAGTAGTTGCCTTAAACAAGTAGGCAGATAACCAAAAACTAGATAGCTAAGTCGTCTTTAATCCACGACTAATGTTATGTCTGAAAGCTTGTCTAATGATCTCCTGAGAATACATGTAAGTTTGAGGGTCATCAAAAAGGTTGGTGAGTGCCACAGGTTTTGTACTTAACCGCAGTATAATACTTTTAAAAAGTCAAAAAAGTATTTCCTTTGTGACAAAGCTGTGTTCGGAAGAATATTTGATAAAGATAGAAATATAAACCATGGCTGGTAGGTAATAAAATCTAGTGCAATTTATAGTGTTGAATTTGTATATATAGACATATAAATTATGGTTTCTAGGTAATAAACATCTAGTCAAGTTTATAGTATCGAAACAGTACAGATAGACATATAAATTATGGTTTCTAGTAACGAAACGGTAGGGATAAACATATAAACTATAGTTTCCAGGTAATAAACATCTAGTGAAGTTTATAATAACGGAATGGTACAGATAGACATATAAACCATAGTTTTGTAGGTAATAAACATCTTGTTAAGTTTATAGAAATGGTATGGATAGACGGATAGAGTCATGTGCCAATGTTGTATTTAACGAACGCAGATACTGATAAATGGATAGATGACAAGTATATATGATAAGGGTATGCGTAAAAACGTATGATACTTGTTTAAACAGTTGATAAAACTTTTAGTACAAGCGTATAAACTAGACTAAGATACGAGTTCTATAAATCATATATATATATATATATATATATATATATATATATATATATATATATATATATATACATACTTACATATTTTTGTGTATCTATGAGGTATATTGAAACTACCAAGTTGATAACCATCTATACAGTCATAGCACATTTGTAGTCTAAATATATATGTTATTTTTATTAGTTGCATTATCTTAACAACATAACATATGTAAACATTGATGTTTAAAACTATTTTGTTTACTTAACATGTAAGCATTTCAAGAAATATTTCTCAAACTTGTAAAGTGTTTACACAAAACAATGATATTTCATGTGTATTTTGTATGATAAATATTACTTAGTACACGTACTACCACGTACAAACGAGGTCTAGACATGAAACACTGATGAGATTTAAAAACTCTTTGATCGATTAGATCTTTGTAACAGGTAAATGATGAACGTAAAAACAATGAGATAAAACACAAGTATGGATCTGAATGAGTCGAATGATTAGATTACTCAATCCTCAGCAGAGCTCGATTAAGAACTTCCGCTGTGGAGGATTCTAGGGTTACAAAAGATATCTTCTTAACAAGACGTAAAATCTATATTCCTGAGTTCATAAAAAGATGCATGCAAGCATCTATTAATACACAAACCCTAAAAAACAAATCACGGATGGACAGGCCCATACCGGATACAAAATAGGGATAAGAGACGAGCCCAAGACGCAACACCATATACCCAACAAACACCGAGGGCATGATCATTTTGGCAATTAAGATGTTCTATAATCTAACAACCCATGAAGTCTTTCAAACCAGATTCCCCATACCGTAAGTAGTAGAGTAGTAAATAGTATTTTTGTGTAATGATGATGGAAGACACCCAAAATGGTAGAATTTTGAGGTGAAAATGTTCTAAGATGAAAATTTTCTAAGGCTTGTTCAAATTCTGAGGCTAGAAAAATCCAGACTATAATAGTTCCGAAATTAGTATAAAAGCCAAAATGAGAAGGGTACGAACCTGATAGAAATTTCGAAGCCAGGTGGTTCCGAAGTGGTCAGGTTCGAAGCTGACAGAGTTTCGAAACAATATGTTCCGAAACAACAAGTTCTGAAATAGTAAATTCCAAAACAAGGCAGGATCCAAATCTCAGAAGATCCGAAGGCACACAAATCCAAAGCTAAAGGAGGAAATTTCGAAATTGAAGAGGGAATTCCGAAGTGGGCTTGTGTTAGGCCTAGTGGATTACATCAATTGTATTTATTTTATATTGTCCATTTTGATGTAATGGGTTGTGAATGTCTAACCAGGTTACTAATGTGCTAGGGTTTAGCTATTTATTGTGCAAGCATACACCGTGTCTAGAATCGATACTTTTGTAACCCTAAACGTGCTTTTACAATATTGGTTCCTTATCAATCTATGTTAAAGCGTAGATTATAATCATTCAGCACTACTTTGATCTTCATTCTTGTGTTTCATTCTTATTCCTATTATTAAATCTATCGATCAACTCTTTTATTTATTTTAACAATTGGAATCAGATCAGGAGACTTTGTAATCTATACTCATCTCTTATGTTAAAGAGCTATTAGGGTTTCCATTTTAATAGGATCTAGTTTTAGCTGTCTTCATCGTGTTCATCATTTACAGATGCTGAATCTTGATCTTTATTTTACCCTAAACTAAACTTTAGTATTACAGTTTTTACAGGTTTATTGTATCAACTTCATGAACTCAAAAGATCCTCATTCTCTACCCTTCAACCTATCCAGCAGCATTGGTTCCACAACTAGGATACCTGATATTATATCCTCAATACTATGAGGTATGGGTGCTACACTTTGAGGATTATGTCCTAGGTTTGGACGATAATCGCTCTCTCATATGGGAAGCCATGACTGTGCAAACATCCACTCATACTGGAACAAGGAGGGAAATCAAAATGCAAGCTGATTATAACAATATTCTTCCTTAAGTTAAAGAAATTCCACACGACGAGAAAGACAAGCTTGTCAGTAACATCAAGGCGATGAGGATAATTAGCTTTGCTTTGCCTGTAGACATGTTTCATTTGGTTAGTTCCTGTGATACAGCGAAAGCAATTTGGGACAGGCTCAAAGAAATCTACTGAAGTGATGCAAATCTTGACCACTCAATTGAAGCACTTCTGCTTTCGGAGTTTGGGGCCTTTTTCAGATGTCATAAGAGAATCTCGATCAACCGTTCAAGTGATACAATCATCTTTTAAGTAGGATGATGAATCACAAAATTAGTGGTGAGTTGATAGAATAAAAAGTCACTTTCATGAACGGTTTGAAGCCCGAATGGAAAGTTGTGGTGTCAACAGGTTAAGCATATGAACAGTTCAAAAACTACTCCTTGGCAAAGTTAGTGGGAATCCTTAGGTCACACGAGGGTCAAGTGACAAAAGAATGAAAGTTGGTTTCTAGCATGGGTTCATTGGCTCTTGTTGAAAAAAGCAATCAAGTTATAGAGGAAGAAGGTTCAGAGACTGATCTCTCCGATTGTGAACTCTTAAAGGAGGATTACACATTGATGGTGTCAAACCATAGGAAGTTTTACAATAAGAACTTCAGATGCAACAAAAACAGAAAGTGGCAAGGAAGTTACAGCTCCAAGAAGACGAAGGGTGAAAGTGTAAATAACTCTCAGGAGGAAGAAGTAAAGAAAGATGGCAAGCTGGTGGGAGACTATGGATATGAATGTAATTATTGTCATGGAAAGAATCACTTGTAAAAAGAATGCATATAATGTGTAATCGATGTGGTGATTCAATAAAAGGAGTTTTATTTATATTCAAAGTGTTGAAACCATATTGGATTCGGTTATTCTTGTGTTTCACTTTGCATGTTTTGACTTCCCGAATAACCAGATTATTCAAACATCCACAGTCAATCATACATTGGAAGTAGGTAATGAGGTAAGACTGTCATGAATCCGACTATAGATTGTCTAAGTGTTTAGGCATAGGAAAGGTCTTCTACAGTACTCATGAGTACTCCTGAAATAGGGGTTTGAGTATTGGATTAAACCTACACTCACATGAATCACTTCATGGATTTTATCACGGGTGATTGTGAGACGATAATATCTTATATTCTTGAAACGGAGACATAGAGTTCCAATTTACAAGTTGGTTGCACACTAATATTATGTAAACGCACCAGTAACTTGGTGTTATAAAACATATTATTGTGTGTGATTTTATGAGTAGATACAAGCGAGCATTTGAGTCGAAGTTTATCCATTCCTTTTACCCAAAGTGGGATATAAGCGATATTTGTAGGCCCCTTGATGATTTAGTGATGACACCCTAAGCTCTTTGCTAAGCCTGGACTAAGTTCATGTGTTCAATTGTAGTTGGTTGTCAATCGTCATAAATCGAAATCAGGAAACAACACATGAACAGAGAGAATGATTATAATCCATGTCTCAGTTCATCCTATATCGTGAGAATGAAGGAATATATGATCCCTTATCTAAAGGATACGTTGCTGATAAGATCAGAGTTCGATAGTGGCTTTTGAAAGCTATGATTGCTAATCAGATTCTAAAGTTGTACTAGCAATAATAGTTATTACACTTATCCAAGTGGGAGACTATTAGATTAGGTGTCTAAGCCCATAACTATTTCTGGTATATGCTTGATTTGATTATGAGCATCGTCCTTTTGGGTTGCCTTCACACATGCAACTTGAATATGATGACAAGAGGAGAGAGAGTAGATTTTATTATGTGAATAATAAATTGGTACTCAAAATGTTTTTCTTAATATATTACACGATTAATATGTTATTTGGAAATCATATTATTTAATTAGTATTGATTAGAAATTAATTTGATGATCAAAAGAGACTGATTGAATAATTAGGGGACTATTATGCAAATCATTGGTAGCTGCACAATTAGGTTGATGGACTCCATAGAGTGGAGTGGACGAAATTTTAGGGAAGCCCATAATACTTCGTCCATGGGATCTAAGGAGTTCATGGGTTGCTTGTTGCCTAAGTAAGGCACTAGGGTTTCCACCTGAAAACCCTAGCAGCGACAACTATATAAGGAACCCTCTACTACGGATTTTTGGCCTATGCAAGCTTCTAAGAGAAACCTTTGCTGAAATCCTTCACTCTCAAAGTCTTGCTTTGCATTAGGTGTTTCTAACTCCATCAGAGGTGTAACACTTGGGGCACTAGGCTTTCATAAGTCAAGAGAGGTAAAGATTCTAACCCTAATCATATGTGTTTCTTTGATATTTACATGTTGGTCATAGGGTTATTGCTTTGGTACTCATAGTTGTATGTTCAAATTAGAAAAACCTAGATCCAAAGAAATTAGTGTTGCATGTACACCATAGGATGTTGTTATGGTCAAAACCCAACAATGGTATCAAATCCTAGGTCGGTTTTCAATTGAATAGATGTAAAAGTGAACTGCCAAAGATCAAGAAATTGAAAAACTTGTTGTCTAACTGGTTGACTTGCTAAGTTCATGTATGAACTACTAAAACAATTAGGGTTACATGTACACCATAGGATGTTAATATGCTGAAAGCCCAACAGTTATGTCTCCTATGTTATGGATACCCGATATAAGGGTAAGGCAACAACAGATGATGTACTGAATATGCAAGAGTACCCAGACGTATTCCTGGAGGATCTGCCTAGCATACCTCAAGAGAGACAGGTTTATTTTAGGATTGACTTATTCCCCAGTGCGGATCTGATAGCCAAGGCAGCATATCAGTTGGCTCCTCCCGAAATGCAGGAGTTGTATACACAGCTACAGGAGCTGCTAGACAAGGGATTTATCAGGCCGAGCAGTTTGCCATGGGGAGCCCCGATCCTGTTTGTGAAGAAGAAGGATGGGTCACATCACATGTATACAAACTATTGAGAGAAAAATAAGGTAATGGTGAAGAACCGTTATCCCCTCCCAAGGATTGATGATTTGTTTGACCAGCTACAAGCTGCATCTTGGTTCTCCAAGATTGATCTGTGAGTGAGTTATCACCAAATGCGAGTAAGAGACGACGATGTTCAAAAGACATCTATTAGGACTCGCTATGGTCACTGTGAGTTTGTGATGATGTCGTTTGGTTCACCAATGCTCCTTCCGTGTTCATGGACCTCATGAACCGCGTGTGCAGACCGATGATGGATCGGTCTGTGATAGTCTTCATCGATGATATCTTGGTTTATTCCAAGACTGAGGAGCACATGAGGAGCACCTGAGGAAGGTGCTAGAGACTCTGAGGAGGGAGTGACTTTTCACAAAGTTCTCCAAGTGTGAGTTTTGGTTGCACGAGGTGCAGTTTCTTGGGCACCTGGTCAACAAGATTGGTATTTTGGTAGATCTGGCCAAGATAGAGGTCGTGATGTAGTGGGAGGCTCCGAGGTCTCCAACTAAGATTCAAAGTTTCCTTGGTCTAGCGAGTTATTACCGTAGATTCAATCAGGATTTCTCCAAGATCGTTGTTCCTTTGACCCGACTGGCCAAGAAGTCGGTAACATTCCACTGGGGGGCTGAGCAGCAGGACGCCTTCGAGACTTTCAGACAATGGTTATACGAGGCACCGATTCTGACTTTTACAGAGGGCATCCATGACTTTGTGGTTTACTGTGACACTTCAATCATGGACATGGGTGCAGTTTTAATGCAGCAAGGTCAGGTTATAGCTTACGCTTCGAGGTAGTTGAAGCCTCACGAGGCGAACCACCTGACGCATGATTTAGAGCTGGGGGCTATGGTTTTCACCCTCAAGATTTGGTGGCATTAATTTTATGGGATTTGTTGTACCATTTACACGAACCACAAGAGCTTGAGGTACCTCATGGATAATCTGAATCTGAACATGAGGCAACATCGGTGGTTATATGTGGTGAAGGAGTATGACTGTGAGATCCTGTACCACCCGGGAAAGGCTAATGTGGTGGTAGATGCCCTGAGCCACAAGGCAGTGTTGGCCCTGATTCGATACATATGTCTGAGGATGACAGTGATTACTCCATTGCTGGAGCAGATCCGGGAGAAGCAGGTCGAGGGCTTGAAGGAGGAACGTCCTAAGTGTGAGCGGATCACAGGCTAGGTGGCCTCCTTTAATTATGACAGTCGTGGATTACTAACCCTGCATGGGAGGGTCTGGGTTCCGTATGGGGGCAGTGTACGATAGGTTCTGATGGATGAGGCCCACAAGTCAAGATTCTCCATCCATCCCAAGACGAAGAAGATGTATAGATCTTCGTTGTGATTATTGGTGAATCTGCATGAAGTGGGACATAGCTTGGTATGTAGAGCGGTGCTTGACTTGCAGGAAAGTCAAGGCGAAACACCAGCACCCACATGGAAAGATATAGTTTTTAGACATTCCCATGTGGAAATAGGAAGATATCATTATGGACTTCATCACAAAGCTTCCCATGACCGCACATGGAGTAGATTCGGTATGGGTCATCGTGGATTTGTTGACCAAGAGTGCTCACTTCATCCCAATCTAGGAGAGTATATCGGTCAAGAAGCTGGCCGTGATCTATGTACGTGAGGTAGTGGCATGTCATGGGGTGCCTGTTTTGGTGGTGTCAGACCAGGATGTTCGTTTCACTTCCAAATATTGGAAGCGATTTCACGATGAGATGGGTACTCGTCTCTACTTCAGCATCACTTTCTACCCTTATATAGATGGGTAGAGTGAGAGGACGATTCAGACTCTCAAGGACATACTGCGTGCATGTTTTTAGATTTCGGTGGCAGTTGAGATACGTATCCTCTGTTAGCGAAATTTTCGTATAACAATAACTACCACGCCAACATAGACCGACCTCCCTTTAAGATGCTCTAAGGGATAAAATGTAGGACCCCAATCTGTTGGGGCCAGGTAGGTCAAACAGTAATGGGGAGTACTGAGATGGTACTCAAGACTGTAGAGAGGATCCAGCAATTCCGGAACAGGCTCCAAACTACTAAGAGTCGTCAGAAGAGCTATGCCGACAAGCGGAGTTTAGAATTGAAGTTTTAGATGAGCGACATGGTCCTCCTAAAGTTGGCACCTTGGAAAGTTGTCATCCAATTCAAGAAGCGGCGCAAGCTGGGCCTGAGTTACATCGGTCCATTTAGGGTTTTGGCTCGGGTGGGCCGGGTTGCTTACCGTTTGGATCTTCCAGCAGAGCTAATCCAGATCCATAGCACTTCCCTACAATTCCTGACATGGTGGAAATTGCACTCTATACAATAAGGCAAAGTTCTAGTGTAGGACATATTTAGGGTGGGAGTATTGGTAATTATGGCGTAGACAACCAACGGTTTTGGTTCAGCCTTGTGATGTTTAGACTCCTCCTTTGGCACCCCATGAAACCTCCTTTTGGTGTTTCTAGTGTGCTTCTTCTATATTGGTGGGTCATGGTACCCTTTCGAACACACTATTCATTCAACTGATAGACTAATTGCTCAGCACTATCGAAAGTGGAGGTTCTGCATGTAGTAACAGACCTTGAACAGGTGAAGCTAGTCCTCGGATGCACCTTTCAATTTTCTTGTCTTCTGGGTACAACATTCCCAGGAAAAAGTTTTCAAGGTCATTAAATCGGGAAGTGTAGAAAGCTACTTCTGAACCTTTCATAATAAGGTTCCAAAGCTCCTCCTCTAGAGCATGTATGTCAATTTGAGGACACTACTCCTTGGTCATTATTTGCTTCAGGGATTCCCAGACCATAGCATAAACTTCAACAACTCCCATGGACTTCTCATCGTTATTCCACCAAGTTAAGGCGGAGTCCATTAACTTGCAGGCAACATACTTAACCCGATAGTCATCGGGACAAGCACATATGTAAAAGATTGCTTCTATCTTTTCTATTCAACAAGATAGACCAATAACTCCTTTAGTTTCATAGAAAGATTGAGGTTTGTATCCCATGAAATCCTTATAGGAGTAGTGTCTGGGGTTGTTTTAGTGAGTTTTACTATTCCCAGTGTTTCCATTTCGATTTGCTTCGTATGCTGCGAAGGCTATAACAATTCCTTGTGTGAGCATGTTTTGCATTATAGTAGAATCTTTTTGGACCTTTGGGTGGGTTTGAATTTTATAATAACGTATTAGTATAGTTTGTTCGTAAAATCCGACAGATTATAAAGCGAATGGGATTGATTTAGAATCCTCTAGATTTCCAATTTATAAGGAAAAGGTGATTGGTTTAAAAATCCACTAGATTTCCAAATGATAGAAAGGGGACCTTCAATCTCTATAACTTTCAACCGTTGTAGTCTGTCAAACTCCTTACTCAGGGTTGGTTGTGCACCTTCCTAACCATAAAAAAACATAGGTGTGCGTTCCATATATATTTATGGTATAACTTATGTACAGTACTAACCCTAATTGAGGCATTTGACCTAAATGGTTGAGTTGGTAGTTCTCGTTAAGGGATGTTTAAAATTTTATTAGTAGTCTCATCACGGGTCAGAGTATATATAAACTCTTATATATATTATGATTGGTGGGTTTTGTAGTATTATTAAATTTTTTTAGTTCTATACGCCTACCAAGCACAGACGAGGCCAAGACATCAAACTCCGTAAGTAGCCCAGAAGTAGTGTCATTATTAATGATACTTTTATTAGAAGCTAGTCTTCTATAGTTTTATTCCTCTTTTAATGATACAAGTTCTATATAGCCAATTTAGCTCTAATACCATTCTGTCACACCCCCAGCCAAGGTGGAACACGTCGGGAGTACGAATAAGTTCATGGATCTTAGATAAACAAAATATATAGCACAAGTACAATGACAAACAAAACATCATTTATATTCCAACATTAAGTTTGAATATAGGGTTCTTACAGATAATAGATAGTAGTCGCCTTAAACAAGTAGGTAGATAATCAAAAGCTAGATATCTAAGTCGTCTGTAATCCACGACTAATCTTATGTCTAAAAGCGTGTCTAATGATATCTTGAGAATACATATAAGTTTGAGGGTCAATACAGAGGTTGGTGAGTGACATAGGTTTTCTACTTAACCGCGGTATAATACTTTTAAAAAGTCAAAAAAGTAATTCCTTTGTGAGAAAGCTGTGTTCGGAAGAATGTTTGATAAAGATAGAAATATAAACCATGGTTGGTAGGTAATAAAATCTAGTCCAATTTATAGTATTGAATTTGTACGGATAGACATATAAATTATGGTTTCTAGGTAATAAACATCTAGTCAAGTTTATAGTATCGGAATGGTACATATAGACATATAAATTATGGTTTCTAAGTAATAAACATCTACTCAAATTTATAGTAACGAAATGGTACATATAGACATATAAACTATAGTTTCCAGGTAATAAACATCTAGTGAAGTTTATAGTAACAGAATGGTACAGATAGACATATAAACCATGGTTTTGTAGGTAATAAACATCTTGTTAAGTTTATAGAAATGGTACGGATAGACGTATGGAGTCAGGTGCCAAGGTTGTATTTAAAGACCGCAGATACTGATAAACGGATAGATGACAAGTATATATGATAAGGGTAAGCGTAAAAACGTACGATACTTGTTTAAACAGTTGATAAAACTTTTAGTAAAAGCATATAAACGAGACTAAGATACGAGTTCTATAACTCGTATAAGTATATATACTTACATATTTTTGTGTATCTATGAAGTATATTGAAACTACCAAGTTGATAACCATCTATACAGTCATAGCACATTTGTAGTCTAAATATATATGTTATTTTTATTGGTTGCATTATCTTAACAACATAGCATATGTAAACATTAATGTTTAAAACTATTTTGTTTATTTAACATGTAAGCGTTTAAACAAATATTTCTCAAACTTGTAAAGTGTTTACACAAAACAATGATATTTCATGTGCATTTTGTATGACAAATATTACTTAGTACACGTACTACCACGTACAAACGAGGTCTAAACATGAAACACCGAGGGCATGATCATTTTGGCAATTAAGTTGTTCTATAATCCAACAACTCATGCAGCCTTTCAAACCAAATTCCCCATACCGTAATTGGTAGAGTAGTAAATAATATTTTTGTGTAATTTATATTTCATACAAGTGGTAATGTTGTTTGTATAAACAAAGCATTTAGGAAAATATATATAATATGTATTACAAGTAGTACATATATCCCCCCCCCCCCCCAAATACGTAAAAGTGGGGTCATAACACTCACCTCGATATGTGGTTAACCAGTTGTTTTTGAGTATCGGATTGTCACAACCGGGGTGTGTTGTTGTGAATTTGAACTTCCGAGATTAGTTTATCCTTAATTAATGAAGAGAATGTAGAATCCTTTGATGATGATGATGGAAGGCACCCAAAGTGGTAGAAACTTTGAGGTGAAAATGTTCTGAGATGAAAATTTTCTGAGGCTTGTTCAAATTCCGAGGCTAGAAAAATACGGACTATAATAGTTCCGAAATTAGTATAAAAGCCGAAATGAGAAGGGTTCGAACCTGATAGAAATTTCGAAGCCAGGTGGTTCTGAAGTGGTCAGGTCCGAAGCTGACAGAGTTTCGAAACAATATGTTCAGAAACAACAAGTTCTGAAATAGTAAATTCCAAAGCAAGGCAGGATCCAAATCTCAGAAGATCCGAAGGCACACAAATCCAAAGCTAAAGCAGGAAATTTCAAAATTGAAGAGGGAATTCCGAAGTGGGCTTATGTTTGGCCTAGTGGATTGCGTCAATTGTATTTATTTTATATAGTCCATTTTGATGTAATGCGTTGGGACTGTCTAACCAGGTTACTAATGTGCTAGGGTTTAGCTATTTATAATGAAAGCATACACCGTGTCTAGAATCGATACTATTGTAACCCTAAACGTGCTTTTACAATATTGGTTCCTTATCAATCTATTTTAAAGCATGGACTATAATCATTCAGCACTACTTTGATCTTCATTCTTGTGTTTGATTCTTATTCCTATTATTAAATCTATCGATCAACTCTTTTATTTATTTTAACAATTGGCATCAGATCAGGAGACTTTGTAATCTATACTCATCTCTTATTTTAAAGAGCTATTAGGGTTTCTCTTTTAATAGGATCTAGTTTTAGCTGTCTTCATCATGTTCATCATTTACAGGCGCTGAATCTTGATCTTTATTTGACCCTAAACTCAACTTTAGTATTACAGTTTTTACAGGTTTATTGTATCAACTTCATGAACTCAAAAGATCCTCATTCTCTACCCTTCAACCTATCCAGCAGCTTTTACAGTTTTTACAGTTTTTACAGTTTTTAGTATTACAGTTTTTACAGGTTTATTGCTAAACTTTGAGGATTATGTCCTAGGTTTAAATGATAATCGCTCTCTCATATGGGAAGCCATGACTGTGCAAACATCCACTCATACTGGAACAAGGAGGGAAATCAAAATGCAAGCTGATTATAACAATATTCTTCTTTAAGTTAAAGGCGTTCGACACGACAAGAAAGACAAGCTTGTTAGTAACGTCAAGGCGATGAGGATAATTAGGTTTGCTTTGCCTGTAGACATGTTTCGTTTGGTTAGTTCCTGTGATACATCGAAAGCAATTTGGGACAGGCTCAAAGAACTCTACTGAAGTGATGCAAATCTTGACCACTCAATTCAAGCACTTCTGCTTTCGGAGTTTGGGGCCTTTTTCAGAAGTTAGAGGAGAATCTCGATCAACCGTTCAACTGATACAATCATCTTTTAAGTAGGATGATGAATCACAAAATTGGTGGTGAGTTGATAGAATAAAAAGTCACTTTCATGAACGGTTTGAAGCCCGAATGGAAAGTTGTGGTGTCAACAGGTCAAGCATATGAACAGTTCAAAAACTACTCCTTGGCAAAGTTAGTGGGAATCCTTAGGTCACATGAGGGTCAAGTGACAAAAGAAGGAAAGTTGGTTTCTAGCATGGGTTCATTGGCTCTTGTTGCAAAAAGCAATCAAGTTATAGAGGAAGAAGGTTAAGAGACTGATCTCTCCGATTGTGAACTCTTAAAGGAGGATTACACATTGATGGTGTCAAACCATAGGACATTTTCCAATAAGAACTTCAGATACAACAAAAACAGAAAGTGGCAAGGAAGTTACAGCTCCAAGAAGACGAAGGGTGAAAGTGTAAATAACTCTCAACAGGAAGAAGTAAAGAAAGATGGCAAGATGGTGGGATATTATGGATATGAATGTAATTATTGTCATGCAAAGAATCACTGGAAACAGAATAGATGGTGAAAAGGATCAATAAGAAGAAGGATGACGAAGAAAATAAAGATGAAGCTTACTATCTTCGCAAGATAGAGGCACTTATGAATTGAGATGTTAGAGTATGATTTATCTAAGTCTAGGGGTGATGTAATTAATTTGCAATGAGACAATATATAGTTTTAAAATAGGGAAACTTTTTTGGTTTGACTGCTAAATATCTTTAGTTTAACATTACTCAGTTGGAAATAGATTGTGAAATGGGGAAGTAGACACATAAAATGATTTTTCCCTTTCTCGAATTGAAAGAGGAGGAGGTTGATGCGGATTGCTACAGGTGTGAATCCATTGTCTCTGCTGACAATATCTCAGATGCTTACAAAATCGGACTGCACAAAATTGAAGCTCATATACAGTCCAGGAAACATAAAGAAATATTGAAGGATATTTTATGTGACAAAGATAAAGAACAGATTAAATCTGATACAGTACAAAAGTTTGACTCTCTATGTACTAAATTGAGTTTGGAAAACAAACTTAATGTTGAAAATATATCCGAATTTGATGATGATAGTGACATGTGTGAGAATTCTGTAGAGGATGTGGTTGATTGTTCGGAATTTGTCAAAAATGAATCTGAATCTAAGAAAATTTTAATTTCTAAAAATTCTGTTAAGTATGATCGCATTTTTGAGAACAAAAGTTGACAATTTTTTTAAGAAAAATCTACAGTATTTCGCAAAGTTCAAATTGTTCTGAACCAAGCGTTCTCAACTTCTTGGCTGAACAAAAATCAGACCATATGACTAACACCTCTTGTAGATGATAATAATGTCAATGGATGTGATAAATTATTTTGGTGTACTCCAATTTTCAATGCTGAAGAAACCAAAAGTCTTTCGGAGTTGACCTCTTGGAAAACAAAGAGCATATATGTAGTTGAACCATTGAACAAGGTCAATTCCACCTACGAGAAAGGAAGACCAAGTGGAACCAAAGTCGCTCCAAAATCTAAAATTTCAAACCCATCCAACACATTAAAAGAAGTTAAAGGCAAGGTAAAGGTTTTCTTGAAGTCAAAGTTTGTTTCACAATAGCCCGAAACACGCTTGCGAAAGGAGCAAAATAAGGTTGAGAAAGATGTTGTTATACAACAAATCAAACCTAAACAA
This sequence comes from Lactuca saligna, assembly GCF_052625555.1. Classification (NCBI taxonomy): domain Eukaryota; kingdom Viridiplantae; phylum Streptophyta; class Magnoliopsida; order Asterales; family Asteraceae; genus Lactuca; species Lactuca saligna. Next base: position 130,894,449 of record NC_136423.1, on the reverse strand, counting down.
AGAATAACTTCTTTCAAACGGGATCCTAAAGATAAAAGGATTATTGTTTTTAAAATAACAAAAGGAGAGAATTCAACCTTGGTTAAAAGATGTTAATTGGTTGATGAAGCAATTACTTATCCGGTATCTGCGAAAGTCTCACATGGACCCAAAAAACTTCGGGTTCCTAAATCACTCTGATTTTGTAGGTAATTCGTTCTGAGCAGTTTGACTCCAAATAGCACATTGATAGTGGCTGCTTGCATCCTATGACAGGGAAAAAGGAAGATCTAAGGGAATTTAGAGCATTAAAAGATGGAGGAAGAATCAAGTACAGATGTAATTCACTAGGAGAAATTAAGGGATACAAGATGATTACGAAAGAGAAATTATCCATTCGTAAGGTTGCATATGTAGAAGGCTTACAACACAACTTAATAAGTGTTTCTCAATTAGTTGTAGGCACTGGATTGAAAGTATCATTCGATGATGAGGGATATGAGATAATCGAGAAGACATCAAAAATAATGTTGTTGAAGTCCAAGCAAAAAGGGGAGATGTATCCGCTTAATCTAAATCCAATCAAAGGAAAGCCAACCATTTTTCTTCTTACAAAAGCATCTTTAGTTGATAGCTGGCTTTAGCACCGAAGGCTCTCACATCTCCAAAGACATCGACAAACTCATACTTGGTGATCTTGTATGAGGGCTCCCATTGCTAAAGTTTAAGAAGGATCATTTATGTGCCACCTGCAAACTAAGGAAGCAGAGCATGAAAATTCATTCAACAATCATAAACACCAAAGTGACCGAACCACTTGAGCTTTTACATGTTGATCTATGTGGTCCATCGGCTATACAGAGTATTAGTGGTAACAAGTATATCATAATTATTGTTGATGATTTTTCTAGATTTACGTGGGTTTATTTTCTTAAAAAGAAATTTGAAGCCACTTCCAAGCTTAAGGACTTTATCAAGATGATTGAGCTTCAACTGCAAAAGCTTGTCCAGAATGTTCGCAACGATAATGGTTCAGAGTTCAAAAACCATGCTTTTGAAGAATTCTTGACTAACAAGGGAATTTCTCACAACTTCTCAGCTCCTTACACTCCACAACAAAATGGGGTTGTTGAAAGACGAAACCGTTCTTTGTGTGAAGCGGCGAGGATAATGTTGTCGTTTGGGAACTTGCCGCTTTATTTATGAGCAAAATCTATTGGCATAGTCTGTTATACTTAGAATCGATCCCTTGTTAATAAATGATTCTCCATTACCCCTTATGAAATTTTGACTAAAAGAAAACCTAAAGTCAGGTTCTTTCAAGTTTTTGGTTCCAGGTGCTTCCTCTTCAATTCTAAAGAGAAAAGGAATAAATTTCATGTGAAAGTAGATGAAGGAATTTTCTTTGGGTACTCTCTGACTTTAAAGGCATATCGGGTTCTCAATAAAATTTCAAGACAAATAGAAAAGACCTATTATGTCACTTTTGATTACAATTACTTTAAGAAGTTCCAAACAACGAATCGTCAATGTAAGGAGATTTTTACAGTAAAGAATCCCATGACCATTCCTCTTTCTGATTTGTATGAAGAACTTTTGAATATTTTTGATGAGCCAGAGAAAGCAATCTCTTCGGAATCCAAGGCATGTGACAATAAGGAGGATACTAAAGAAGATTATCGATGACGCTGAAAAGGGTCTTGAAAACGATCCACCAACTTCGAAAGGACCTATCATTCTATCTCAACCACAAACTTTGAATGCTTTACCATAGGGGGAGGGTTTCACATCAACCTCTTGAACTGTAACACCAATTCAGTGGGAGCATGAAATCCCGGAAATCAGCTTAGAACATCCATTCGAGGGGGAGAATCCAATCCCGGAAGAACAACTGAATCCATCATTCGAGGGGGAGAATGCGAATACAAATGAGGATTCAGACGCTCAATCAGAATTTGAATAAATAAATGCAGAACTTGATCCATCCTACGATCCGAACTACCCTCCACTGACAAAATGGCCCAAAGATCATCTGAAAAAGCAAGTGATCAGAGAAGTTTCCTTAGGAGTTCTTACGAGAGCACAACAGAAGGCGAAGAAAACTGCACTATTCTCCAAAGTGGAATTTTGCATTTTTAATTCGTTTATCTCCAAGATTGAACCCAAAATATTAAGATTTCTCTTGTTCATTCTAATTGGGTGCAGGAAATGTAGGAAGAGCTCAATGAGTTTGAAAGAAACAAGGTTTGGAGTTTTATTTCCACTTTGAAGGATGCATCTGTCGTTGGTCTTAAATGGGTGTTCAGAAATAAGCTCGACAAAGAGGGAAATGTGATCTGAAACAATGAACATTTAGTAGTTAAAGGGTATTGCCAAGAACAAGGGATGGACTAGGAGGAAACTTTCACACCAGTAGCAAGACTGGAGTCAGTTTGCATCTTTCTGGCATATGCAGCACAAAAGAACTTTGAAGTCTATCAAATGGACATCAAGTGTGCCTTTCTGAAGGGGATTAAAGAAACAGTGTATGTGCAACAACCACCTGGGTTCGTAAACAAAAAATATCCGGACCACTGTTACATTCTAGACAAAGTAGTCTATGTTCTGAAACAAGCTCCTCGAGCCTGGTTTGAAACTCTTACTAGATTCTTAAAACAAACTAAATTTAAACAAGGCTTGGTCAACCCAACCTTCTTTCTCAAGAAAGAAGGTGACCATCTGATGATCATCCAAATATATGTTAATGATAACATCTTCGGATCTACTAATCCTACATTAACCGCAGAGTTCCAAAAGTTGATGGAGACCAAATTTGAGATGAGCTCAATGGGTCTGATTAACTTCTTTCTTTTTATAAAGCAACTCGACGACTTGGTAGCCTAAGTTCATCGAGTTGAGACTGTAAAGGGACGTGGGCTTAAAACAATCTACTCGACGAGTTGAGAACCCTCAACTCGACAAGTGGGCCTGCCAGAATGAAACCTAAATTTTGGGGTTTTGGCACCCTATTTAAGCATCTTAATCCCCACTTGCTGGCCTTATTTCCAGCCTCCAAGTCCAAAGCAATAATCCATGAAACCCTAGTGCCTTGTAGGAGCTTGTGAGTTTTTTTTGAGTGAATATTGTGTGTTTTGAAGCTTGTTAAAGAATGAGGAGCTTAGGGATTCAGAAGGACCCTAGTAGATCCAGAAAAAACATTACATCTTCTTCATTATCTGATAAGCAATTCCCAGACATGCTTAGTAGCTTGTTAGATCTCCTTGTTATCATTTATGGGGTTTTTGGTCCAAGAAACATGATCTTTGGGACATGGACGTCCCAAGTGCGTATACCTTCAGATCTATGACCTTGAGGGGCTCACATGGCATAAAGGTGCAAAATTTATGGCCATGGAAGCCCCATGCAAACTATAAGGTGTTATTTTGGCCTTTGAAGCTCCAAAAGGCCAAGCATGGATGGAAACGTGGAAGATTTATGTGTTAATATGGTATTTAGAGCATAAATCTTTGTTAGTATGCGTTAGTTGATGAAAGGATGGCTTGTGGACCAAGATCTAGGTCCTAAAGGGTTAGGGTTTGAGCTAAATGCATGAAGTAGAGGTATTAATGGGTAAAGTTGGAAACATTACCCTTAAAAGGACGTTTTCAGTGTGCACGAGGAATAAGAAGCTTAGGTTTAAAGAGAAAAGGCTTAATCCTTTAAGAAGGCCCTAATAGACTGAAGAATTCGTCGAGTACATAGAGGAACTCGACGACTTGATAGGTCAATCCGGCAAGTTGAGCCAACCCAGAATGTTGACTTTGACCAAAATGTTGACTTCGACCAGGGTAAAGTAGTCATTTTTACCCTAAGAAAGATTTTGGAAATTGATTAAGTGTTATTGTGATGATGTTAGTCGGGGATTCGCGGAAGCAGCCGTTATAGATTCCTTACAGAGAGATTCAGCAGCCAACTTTGTGATGTTAGTTTTCCTCCAGTAGGAACGGGTCGAAGGCACCAATGCCAACCCGTTTATGTATGTTAGTGTATGCAGGCTTAGTTCCGATGTCGGGGTTAGCCCGATGTATATTACACGTTTTCGGGCTTCGTTCTGATGCCAGGGCAAGCCCGAGGAATGTTTGTATGCTTGATGTCTTTGTGATTCTTGCATTATTATGTTTGTATGTTCCAGGCTTCGGTCCGATGGCGGGGCAACCCCGAGGAATGTTTAGCTTATATGTTATGTGTTATATGTTCCAGGCTTCGGTCCGATGTCGGGGCAAGCCTCATGAATGCTTATATGTCTATGTTATATGCTTTTTGATATGTTATATGTATACCGGACTTCAGTCCGATGCCGGATTTCGGTCTGATGCCAAGCGCGGCCCGATGTAAGATTCGTCGGATGTCTGGTGGGACCCGATGTAGTGGGCAAGGCCCAATCTATGCTAGTATGTGATTATGTGTATGGTATGTGGTAGTTTGGGGAGACTCACTAAGCTTTGTGCTTATAGTTTTCAGGTTTGGTTTCAGGTACTTTCGATAGCAAAGGGAAGAGCTCGGGATGACTACATGGCAAACACCACAACTTTTTGCTTGGATGATTTACTCTGATGATTTGTCACATGATTTTGATATATTGACAGTTGTTTATGATTCCTTTTGATATACGACTTATGTTATTATATGACCAATAACAATTATGGTTTTTATCTATATTTTAAAATGAAACTTTTGGACTGTATTTATGTGATGTTGCATCAACCAGGAAGCTTATATGAAGACCTTACTTGTGAAGTTTGGAATGATGGGAGATTCGAAGGTGAAGCTTCCAATGGTATTCGGAACTAAGCTAGCACCGTCTTTGGACAAACCAGCTGCGGATACGACTCTTTATCGTCAAATGATAGGGTCATCGATGTATTTAACTGCTAGTCATATAAACATCATGTTCTATGTTTGCTAGTGTGCTAGCTTTCAAGAGAATCCCCGCGAACTCCACATGAACGTTATGAAGAACATTGTTAGGTATCTAAAAAGAACCTCCCTGCTCGGAATCTAGTAACCATCTACTTTGGGGTTCTTTCAGCAAGCATTTTTTCATGTTGATCTAGGAGGTTGCAGTCTTGATCGCAAGAGTACAACTGGACGATGTCAATTTCTTGATGGCAAACTCGTCAGATGGCAATCGAAGAAACGGGCCTGTGTCTCCCTTTCAACCTTCGAAGCTGAATATATAGTTGTTGCCTCCTATACCTCTCAAGTAACCTGGATTCAAAGTCAGCTACATGACTATGGTATTAATATGAAGTAAATCCTCTTGTATTGCGACTCTGAAAGCATCATTCTCATATGTCACAACCCAGTACAACAATTTATGACCAAACACATTACACTGAGGTATCACTTTATTAAAATCACATGGAAGATGGAAATGTCGATATTCATTTTGTTAGATCCGTTGATCAACTGGCTGGCATCATTACTAAAGCCTTACCAGAACAAACCATTAGTCACATTTGCAAAGCTTAGGAATGATTGAAGCTAAATGAGTTCTCAAATCACTTTCGCACTAGGAAAATATTAATTGAACTATGAATGGGTGTGAACACTCTTAGTGATTTGTAGTTTATTGTTCATCCGCAGACACTCGTAGCATCTCAAAGTTCACTATTCATTCGGAGGTTTGGAACTCCTTGTGTCCTTTGTATATTTTGTACACTTGTCTTTTTCATTTTATTTTTGTTGTTTTTAATTTTTTTTTTATTTTCAAAAAATCCAAAAATATTTTATTTATTTCTCTTTTTATTTATTTTTCATAAAAATTCAAAAATTACAAAAATATGTACTTAATTTGTCAGATTTATTTCTTTTTATGCAAAATATCAAAAATACCAAAAATAATAGACAATTGTGCAGGATTGAAGGAACGCATCATAATACTCTCAACTGTGAATGATGGGGAAGGTCATTAACTCTATATCTTTACACTAGTTAAGTGTCCCTAGAAGCATGTTGTTGCGTGTTGTCCGAAGCCTCTGAGACTCTATGTTCGTAGGCTTAATGATTCAATAAATACCAATTGTATCTTCCCAATCAGGATAATAATTCGCATAAGTTATTAAGCTACCTTAATCATCTCACATTGAGTTAAGAGTTGACTGCTTGATCACCTTCGTATAGTAGATGTACATTTCTCTTCGGAACCATGTCCAATGTTTCTCCATCACTTTCGTTTCCACGAATGTAACCCTTGAGACTCTCGGAATTTACCATTGAGGTTTATGGTTACACAAATTTTGTGTTAATGATCTGAAATGCGTTATCACCACGAATTAAGGGAAACCCAAAATACAACACATATTTACGAATTGACAGTGAACAATTTATATGTTCTAGATTAATCACCACTAAATTGACGAAACTCCACTTTTATCGTCCGTACCTTGAAATCTCTTCTTATTTTTGATAGATCTTAATGGAATGTACTAGACCTAAGGCATTTCTTCCCATATGATCTTGTTTATATTTTTCTTGAGATTTCCACATTATCCAACTACTCAAATATTTTCTAGAGCATACTTGTTTTTATGACTACACTGGTCAGACAATTACTTCATATGAACGTTCAGACTTATTTTGAGTTTCGAACTTAGTTGAAGAAGAAGCCGCCCCTTTCTCCTTATTAAAAGAAACCTTTCATTGTTTCTCCACAAACAGATGATCATGATTCAACGGGACAACACACAAGCACTTCAAATTCTCTCTTAACTGCGAAGGAAGAGATCTTTGCTCGGGATCCATCTGCTTTATGTATTCAATGACATCACTAGAATCCCTAAGAAAACTTGTTTTATTTCTTTATCTTTGGCACACTCTTGCACGAAGATCTTTTTGATTTTCAAAAATTTGGTTTGTTGTCCTAATGGTTACTATTAGGTTCGGAGTACCGTAAATGGTGATCAATTGCGAAAGTATGAAACTATGAAAGTTAGAAAATGAAATGAAAGAACTTAACGAATAAGATTGTGATAATGGTGCATGAAAACTCCAAACTGTTCCTGACATCACGCTGTCAGTTATTCCGCCTAACACATGGCTGACACACGCCAACCTGTCATGCTTTTTTAGGAAATTGAAGCGCCAAACACTGATTTTTCTCTCTCCAGGAATACCGTATAAAAGGATTTTGATGCTTCATTGTCCATTACCACTCTTAAAAGAACTCGAATTCTCCCGACAATTTCTCTCTTTACTGTTCATCTTCTTCTTCACCAAGCAACAATTGTTGCCTCATCTGAAACTCTTTCAAACGTTGAACAAATGGCACAATCAACACTACTCAATATAAAGGCTAACTAGAATCTTATTATGGACCTTGAACCTACCAAGTACGATGCCTTTCTTCAACCTCTAATCGAGTGTCTGTGGTATTCACCACTCGTAATCGCCCTGATGAAAACTGACAATGTGCCCTTGGTTCATCTGTCCAAGGCATATTCGACTGCTAACTACCAACAAGGGGAAGAGATGATCACTTTTTAAATCGACAACACGAAAACCCACATCAGTAATTCATGGTTCATTAGCCTGTTGGGTCTTCCTCAAGTTCATGAACTAGTCGATCCAGAATCCATCTCCAACTCTGCTATTTTGGAGATGTTTTACCAAATGAGATACAAGGAGTGTTTGGTTGTCGTCTCAAAATTCAAGAAACCACACCTTCCACCTAAGTGGAATGTGATGTTTAGCCTAATCTTCAAAAGATTTTATGAGAGGGTAACAGGATCAAATTCTAGAAGAAAGTTGTTTCTCACACTCTATGGCATTTACTTAGGTGTCAATCTCGATTATGGATCTATACTATGGGCTCATTTTGTTCAGAGCACGTTTTCTACCACAAGGCACACTGAGGTCTCTTGTGCCCGTTTTTGGACGATTGTGGTTTAGAGGGTTATCGATCGCTACAACATTCCAGTGATTGAGGGTTCCTTTATGGCTAACATTCAAGTGTATCACACTTCCAACATCATCTTCTCCGATGGTTCACATTTTACCTTTATCGGATCTATTCCTGAGTCTATGCTTCACATTATACCAGCTGCAAGTGAAGTTATCCAAGCTTATTGGAGTTTACCAGCCTCTGGTCCTTAAGCCATGACCGATGCAGTAAGACAGGTTCTTGATCAGGCCGATAAACCAAATAAAGGAGGAAAGAAATGAACTAAGGCAGGATGCTTCGAACCTGCCTAGACTCCAAAGAAGAAGGTGAAGCGAGCTGTTTGCAAGCCACGAACTCCAATGCCAAGTGATCACGCAGATTCAGAGTCTAATACCATCTTGGATATTCTAGCCCCAGTTCAGCATGAAACAAACGAAATTGTTGAGACTTCACATCTGATGGTTTCGGAGCCTATTACTACCAATCCTGAGGTAACATTCTCAATGCCTACTCGTGTTCCAATTACAGATGATTTTTTTCCAGAATTTCTCTGTTCCTTTACCCACCTCTACTGTTTCCACTCCCATCACTATTGCTCCATGTCCGACTATGGGTGTTTCGCAACCCCAAGCTACTCTCGCACAGTCCACTCCATTGTTCGCTAGAGCAACAACAACCACCGCCACAAGTGCACCTCTGGTTTCCGTCAACGCATCTGATGTAGGGGCACGTGCTTCGCGTTTCACTCTTGGTCAAGATTCTACTCTTATCTCACCTATCTGACAAGATGATTCAGATACTATTTTTGGGGGTGATGAAGATTTTGAAGCTTTTACTTATAGTCCTTTCACAGTTCGAGAAGATACTGATGATGATGCTCCTATTACCAATGCGAAACTCAAGGCCATCAATGAGAAGTTGGATACCTTGCTTCAGTCTACCAAAGCATCCTCTCACAGTTACTATTCTGAGGAAACTATCAAGGCATTCCTTGAAAGCCTAACCAAAGAGCACACTACAAACCTTGACAAAAAAAACAAGGCTATTGCTGACTCTGCGACTGTTTGCAAGGAAACGACCAAAAATTCTATAAACTAATTTATGATGCTCAATCTTTCATGACTAATTTCCAGACTTCCTTTGAAACGAACACTGCAAAGGCGCATGCAGTAATAACCAGTATTGGATCTACCCTTCGGAATGAGAAGGATGTTTTTGAGAAACTTCACACTGGCATTCAATCTGAGAATATAGAGTTTCACAACTCCATCTCTTCTAAAATAGACAAGCTTCATGAAGATTTGGCTCTTAAGAACAAAATTATGAATGAATTCACCGTCAAAACCGAAAAGGTGAAGTTTCTATCTGTCAAGCTGGCACATGGTAATAAGTAGATTAATGAGATCTTGTCCGAAAAAGCTGTAATGAAGAGTTGCATTGCCGATGTGAATGTGTTACTCTATTATCTCATTGAGAATCATGATTCTCTAATCATGATCACTGTCAGGAAGCATCGATATGATAAACTTAGGCATGTGTTTGCAATGCTCAATAGAATTGATGGTGTTTCAGAGTATGACACACTTCCAAAACAAGAGGAGATACTGAGAAGCAGTCTATGAAAGAACCCCAGAAAACTGTTGAAACTTCTGGTGAAATTGTAAAGGCAAAAGGATCTGATCAAAAGGATAATGTAGCAACGCGATCAAAGGGAAAGGAAAAGATCATTGATGATGATGATGAAGACGAAGAAGACAAGAGTTCGAATCTCAAACGAAAAGCTTGTGATGTAACTCTTGATGAAAACTTGTGAATCGCAAGAGAGACTGATGCACGTGAAAATGAGCTTTGTGATGCTGAGACTGCTCTTGAAGCTAAAAGGTTGTTATTTCCTCCTTGGTCCAAGGAGAGAATTCTAACAAAAGCAGTTCACAACCCCGAGCATTCAATGGTTACATTCGGTTACCTCTTTTGAATTGGAGAACATACTGGATTCACAATTGGATTTCCCTATCACATCGAAACCCTTTTTGTTTTTCAACTTTGAGGTGATTGCAAACGCACCAGATATGAATGAAAATGTGAATAAGTCCTTGATGGAATTTTATCTGAAGCATGGCAAGCCACAATACGAAACCTAGAGTTCATAGAAAGCAACTGATGTCAAGGTTATTGGGCCGATAGAAACTGAAAGTCTTTTCAATTTCATATTTAAAACAACTCGAGGTTCTACGAATTCTGTGTTCGAGTTTTCGCTTGCAGAGCTTCCATGTTTGAACCCCATCGATTGGATCACTCTATTGCATCTCTTGATGAAGGAAAAAAATAAATATGAACCTACTGTGGTACATATCAAGAGGATGTTGGTTTCGTACATCTATGAAGTAGTGAAGGTGGATGTTGAAATAGCTATTATGTTACGAAAAAATCAACTGTTCTTCCCCCAGGTTTTGCGAGACATCGAGAAGCTGAAGATGGGGAAAATAGAAATAGACAACTGGACCATGATGTTTCAACGGGGATCAAAGAAAGAGGAGATATCCATAAATTTCTATTTGCTTTGCATAATAAATACCTACTTTCCACCACTTGCTTGAACTAAATTTTTGGAGATCACTGGTAATTGCAAAGCGAATGATGATGCTACGAAGAAGTGCTATTCATATTTGATTAGGTGGTATATACCAGTACGCAGTAATCTCCTAAGTATCATGTCTAAGCTTTTCAACATTTAGAAACAAAAACAACCATGAAGAGCCTCATGCCTTAATTGACACAAATGGGGAGATTGTTGGGCCTAATGGAATGCAACAATTGTATTTATTGTATATAATCCATTTTGGTGTAACGGGTTGGGCCTATCTAACACATTTATTAATGTGCTAGGGTTTATCTATTTATAGCGTATGCATGCACCATGTCTAGAGTTAATACTTTTGTAACCCTAAACGTGCTTTTACAGTAGCAGCTCCTTATCGAGCTCTTCTAAAGCATAGATTATAATCATTCAACACTACTTTGACCTTCATTCTTGTATTTTATTCTTATTCCTATTATTGAACCTATCGATCAACTCTTTTGTTTAATCTAAAAACTTTTTGTTCTTGGTTTTCTTCTTCTTTTTCGATTCAACAAAGGAAGAGATAGGATGATATTGGTGTTTAACGGAGAGGTTAGAAGTGTGGTACTTGTTACTAAGAGAGATTCAAGAGAGATTTCCAAGACTTGAGAAAGACTTGGGAGAGATTAGAGAGGGAAAGAAGAGAGAGAGAGAGAGAGAGAGAGAGAGAGAGAGAGAGAGAGAGAAAAGAGAGAAAGAGAGAGAGAGAGAGAGAGAGAGAGAGAGAGAGAGAGAGATTGGAGAGCTAATGTTTTGTGCTGAAGATGGAAGGCAAGGCCTATATTTATAGTCTTCAAGAAGACTTCATGCATCATGTAATATTGGATACATACACACTCTATGTCACCTTGCTTGTACCTTATAAGGTGGAGTGTATGAAAAGGAGAAGTTAATGGAGGGAAAAGGGTTGGTCACATGGGAGAAAAGCTGGACATCTACTTCTTCAAATCCTAATGGGTCCCACCTAAAGGTTACACCCTTACTAATGGTTTAAAAGTACACATAGTATGATATGTCGAGATCTGGATGTCGAGAATATTTTTCGAATGTTCTGATAGACTGGATTTAATTTGAGGATTTCAAAAACTCAAATGGACTAATTTTTGGAGTTACAGAACTCCAAGAAATTGTGTTTGAAGTTTTGCGTCTAAACAGCTCATGGTGTCTGTTTTCACGTATTTTGTAAATACTTTTACTAAAAATATTTTGAGTATGAAATTAAATAATAGATTATAGACTGATTTCAAAAACGTTCTAAGAAGTCTTGTCGGCAATGCGAAAATGTTTTAACGGTGTGAAATAGTTTACATAGAATAGGTAAAACCAATGTTATATCGTTTTGGTTTCTTAAAATTGCCATATATTTTGCATATGGACTCCGTTTTGGGCGTTCTTTATAGTTACGGAAACAAGGAAACGTGTACTATGAGACGAGAATAATTTCTTTGCTTAAAATGACTTTTCACGAATTTTTAGTTTTTCAAATGTATTCCTAAGGTAACAGTTTGTGCAGTTTGATTTGTTATACATTTGAAACTATTATATCATCATGTATCATATAATACTAAAAATGAACTTATTTATTTTACTTAAGATACACTATAACTTAATAAGTCAAGTTAGATCGAGATCCGCGGTTAAATGGCCGATTATAACTTTTGCCCTAAATTCCAGGATGTCACACAAATGTCACCTTTTTAGGAGTAACAACAGAAGATACAAGATGCAAAGATGATTTGTATTGAATTAAAACTGGATTTGACTCAAAAACTAGTCAAAGCATTGCATCTAGAGATGTGAGAATTGAGAAAATTTAAATCCTTTAGGAACAAGAGTTCTTGCTTAACCGTAATCTTCACAAAAAATTAGACTCCAAAATCGACCGCTTGTAACTTCAGTTGACTTCTTTGAATGTTTCACATTGGAAGTGAATTCATCCCATATCAACAAAACATAGTTCACTTCTAAAACATAGTATTAACCAACCATTACATAATAGAATTGAAGTTTGTCTTTGTCTAGCTCAAAACTTCTGAAAGGTCTAGTATACTCAAGAGTTATATTAAAGTGATATTGCTAATTACCATATGATACTAATGGACTAACAACAACTTGATATAATTGATTATTTATTAGATTGATTTTAATAAATATTCAATAAAACACTTATAATTAAATTAGAAATTGTTTATTTCTAGGAAATAATTAATTTTCATTAGCAAGTAATATTACATAATTCATATGGTATGAATTAATAAGTCATGTACAACATTTTGAACTAGGTAAGCCTTTTTGTCTTTTAGCAAAAGATAAAGCTTATATCTTATAAACTTTGAGTTTATATAATATAAGCTCTTTATTCTCTTTTCATCATTGTGGCTGGAAATAAGCTAGACATAAATAGGGATGGCTTTTCACTTAGTTTATTAAAAGAAAATGAAGCATGGTGCATTCATGGGGGACATGTAAGCTTTAGGGACATGCTAAAGACTTCACTTTAAGACAATACAATTAATTTTCATTAGCAAGTAATATTACATAATTCATATGGTATGAATTAATAAGTCTCGTACAACATTTTGGACTAGGTAACCCTTTTTGTCTTATAGCAAAAGACGAAGTTTATATCTTATAAACTTTGAGTTTATATAATATATTTCTTATCTTTTTCATCATTGTGTCCAAAAATGAGCTACACATAAAGAGGTATGGCTTTCACTAAGTTTATTAAAAAGAAATGAAGCATGGTTCATACATCGGGGACATGTAAGCTTTAGGGGCATGCTTGTCTAAAGTGGAAGCACCTAGCGGTTAAAGACTTCACTTTAAGATAATATGAATTAGAGGCTTGCATTCTAGAATGACTTGCTTCATTCCTCCCTCTTAAAATCGTAACCTCTTTAGAGGAGGTTAGTCTCTCCATTTTGTTTATGTTTTCTTCAAGATTATTTGCATTTTCATGCCCTATTTAAGTTCATATTGGTTATAAAATTAAAGCTTAAGGGATTAAGAGTTTATTAACTAGCATCTACATCAAGTTGAGTCATTGTTGGCGTCTCAAAGGTTCCGCATTCTTCATCAACTTCCAAGCCTCCCAAGAGGATCCAAAGAACTACAAAGGTTGTCATTTCTTCACCACTTCTTTGGTTGTTGTTTAAATCTTTCTACAACTTGCAAGGAGATCCTTGGTGGTATAATATGTTTATGTTATTTCAAAAATTATCGTCTTCTGTTGCCGTGTTTTTCTAGTTTATGAAACTATTTTTCGACTAAAACCGAACAATTGGTATTAGAGTCACCTTGCAAGTTTGCTTAGATTTTTTGATTTTTGGAAATCTTAGTTTTTGGAGAATATGGATAACTTGTTTTTGTATAAAAAATAAGTTCATACATATTTTCTATGACAACTTTATATTTGTTATTTTATGTGACAAAAGTTTCATGCATCTTTTGTCGTTTAAAAGTTGTCTTAGAAATACAAATATTGTTTTATATGTATATTGATGTATATTATGTGCATAAACTAGCCAATGACCGTTATATATGTTTTCTTATTGTATTGGTTGTTTTATAAAATGGTTGTAACAATTTATTTATTCATATAGTATGTAATAAATTAAATAGATTAGTTTTTCGTGTTTATTTTTGTAAAATAATAGATTAGTTTTTAAAAATAATGTATTTGTACAAATATGTAACAAAAAATGAAGTTGGAACCATTTTTTGAAGTCAAAAGAGCAATTTTCGATTCTAAAAAGTGTGCAGGATTTTTAGTGACATTTTCTGGAAAGTGTCACAGATGTTGTTTACAAATGGTTGTTGGACATTTAGCAACGGTTGCTGGATTTTAGCCTTCAAGAAGTTTTTTCAATGTTTTGCAAACAATGGGTGTTTACTCAAGTGAGAGCTTTTACAACAACATTACAAGAAGTTTTTTTGGTCTCCGTAAATGTCCATTTAGGAATGAACTTGATATTTTTTGTGTTGGCTCACAAAAATGTCATTAGTTGGTTATGTTTATGCACGTATCTTTTTATGCATGTTTGTGTTGTTTATTCTATGCAATTAGTATATCTGGTTAATAAATTAGCTTTTCACATGCTAAAATAATTTTAGACAAAATAAACATCACATGGAATTTGGGTTTTCAAAGTTATACATAAGATGTAACAAGTTATTATTTTAAAATAAAACATGGTTTTATAAAATTGTTAATAACAGAAAATTTTGAAATACTCCATTATAAGTTTTAAAATGGTGATTTTTGTAACTTATACAAACTCTAAATATATAAGTAATACAATTAAGTTTTATTAAAGATATAAAAGGTTCAAATGCACTCAAAATTAATGTCGGTTATTAAAATTGAATTGAGTTAAATTATATAAATAACTACCTTTTTATATAGAACCTTTAAAAGTGATTTTCTTTTGAAAATTGATACCATGGTTTATTATATGCATGTAATAAACATAATATCGTATGTTTTCAAACTAGATTATAAAACATATAAAGACCCTTTCTTTACAAACCTCAACTCTATGCAATCCTTTTGAAGAACACTTGCACATGTCTAGTATGCACTAGTGGGATAAAGGATACCTAACCGCTTAGTGTTGTATTTTGATGGATGGTGTCTTCGTGATTTCTATAACCAAGTTATAGCCCAATTACATAAGTTTTTCAAGTTGGATGATTTGATCGGAAATCTTTTTGTGATAAATGATACCTAAGCAAGAGAGTTCTGAGACATAGATGGGATCATACATGTCTAATTAAATTTGTTATTTGAGATCCCATCAATCTACGAATTATGTAACAATATATAATTGATAATCAATATCTACCGATATGAATTCAAATGGATAGGGTAAAGGATACCTAACCAAAAAACCTCAAGGATTTTAGTGCCAATGAGTATCCAAAGAAAAAGATAGAATCAATCATAAAAAATGGATAAGTAGTCATATCAAGGAAACTCTGATATCAAGATAGAAAGATCCCGAGCAAAGATTCACTTCCTTCAATATCAAGAGAGAAATAGAAGTGCCTGTGTGATTTGTCATGAAATATAATTGAATACTTATAAAGAAGTATCGAAGGTAGGCTTAATTTTCAAACATGTTTGCAACTTAAAATAAGAGTAAATCAATGTAAGTAAATACTTGGCTGATCAGTATAATCAACATCAAGTAAGCTTTACTGATCATATTAGTGACTAAAGGTAGAGAAGAATGTGTTGGGTGATGAGCATTCTAACACTCTTAAGTGTACATGCAACCCTAATAAACCTTGGATCTATGTTTGTCTAAAATTCATGCAAAATATGATTTCCAAGGTTCATAATCCTATCTAGCATACATGGGGAACTTTTAACTTAAAAGATGTCTAGAATAACATACCTTGTTGATGATTTCATTCCTTGAAAACCTTGAGAGCCTAACACACCAAGTGTGATGCATCAAATGCTTCACACAACACCAAATGCTTTTGGAGTAAACTTGAGAGAAATAAGAACACTTCTATTTTCGGACTTGCCCTCTTATATTACTAGTGTAGCCGAAAATGGGGAGTATGATGCTCTTTATATAGTGTGTTACAATTAGGGTTACACCATGTAAACCCTAATGTAACATGGATCTTCATTTCCATGACCCATGGGTTTAAAATCCATGGAGCATCCATTGAGCATCCTATGGGTGTTAGCCCAACTTGATAATCTAGGGAGCCTTTAGCCCACTATACAAGTTATGGATGATTTACATAATCAACCCATATGTTTAATTAGTTATCTTTTGATCACTTAATTAATTCTAGATTAGTTGTTGATCAATACTAATTAAATAATATTATTAATATATTAGAACTTATAATATATGAATAAACCATAAGTGTTATTTCTCTCATTTTAGTCTATCCAAATGCATGATGCCATGCAACCCAAATGGACCATGCCAATCGGGTCAAGTACAAACCACAAATAGTTATGGACTTAGACACCTTATGCTACAGAATGTTAAAACAAAAATCTCATTCCAAAAAAACTGAAGACATGAATCTTCTTGGGTAGAAATGACTTAGGATTAGTACACTTCACTAAGACAATGAAAAATATAAGAAAATTGGATTTTGAACATTCAAAGAAAGGTAATTTGAAACTTAAAGTTTCATCTGTCAATTCCTTGTAAAAACCTAAAAAATAAATTGTTCACCGTCAATTCCTTAAAGTTCTTTGTTTTTTGGGTCTTACTATCATCATGGTTAAAATGATTTCAAGATCACCAACACAAAGTTTTGGCACACCTACATCCTAGTTGTCTTTTTATTAGAGATGTCTTGGGATATGTGTCATTGTGTGTGTAAAATGAAAGAAAGTTAAGATGAAAAAGATTGGATAAAGGAATCATTGTACCTCTACTATAAAACTGGTCAAGCTGTCATCTCTTAACTCAATTTGAGAAGATAAATGTTGCTCGATGACTATTGTTCATATAGCCTATTAGAAAGAAATTTTAAGAAGAAAATTTTCATTATGGCATTGCAAATAAAGAGTGGATGAGACTTTGGTCAACATGTTGCCACATGCTTCTTAGGACAATTAACTAGTTACTAGGAATCGAAGGATATCTTATCTCTTTCAACTTCGTTATCGCATGCACATGAGTAGCACATGTTACAATGATATACCTATAAAAATAAGGAAAACCTTTTTGTAGTTTTGAACGTCTGAAACAAAAAGAAAAAAATAGAAAATTCTTTTTGTATTTTTGTAATTTTGTAATGGAAAGGCAAAAGAAAAAAAATTATACTCAAAACCTTTAATAAAATCTTCGATTATTAGCCAAATCTACTGAATGGTTAAGAGAAAATGTCTAAATCGAGGAAAATCGAAGCTCTTAATATAAATAGTAATCTCTGAATGATCCGATATTGAAGTCAAAGTTTAGCAAAAACCTTCGATTATTAGAGAAAAGAAAAATAAACAAATTTTGGAACATAACAAGCTTCCATTATTCCTAATCCATTTAAAAAATTTCATCAAGAGGTTTTATGAAAATGGCTGCCAGTTGATCTATGATTTTAACAAAATAAACTTCGATATTGTCATCTTCAACATGATCATTGAAGAAATATGGTTTCCAAGTGCAATATATTTCATTTTACAATGATGTACTGGATTATGGAAAGTACAAATTCCACTCTAAGAGTAAAAAACTAAAGGAATTTTCTTCATATTAATCGCATAATCCCGTAATTGGCTTTAAATCCAAATCACTTCCGAAGTACAAGAAACAACAACAATATATTGAACCTCTGTTGTATATATTGATACGGTTGTATGCTTCTTCGACTGCCAACTCACAAGATTCCCATCAAGAAGTTGATAACCTCCTGTTCTACCCTTTCTATCAAGTTGACAACCCCCAAATCTGAATCCGAATATGCTTAAATGAAAAATCTCGTGTTTGATGCATACCAAATCCCAAGTGTAGGAGTTTGATGTAAATATAAAATATTTTTTTTACAGTAGTGAGATGTGGTTCTCTTGGGTTTGCTTTATACATGACGTAATTACACACAGAAAACATGATATCATTTCAAATTGAAGTTAGATATAATGAAGAACCTATCATGCTTCGATGGGTCTTCAAATCAATAGCAGTTTTGTCAAACAAAGGACTTAAGCGAGTGTCACATGACATAGGAACCTTCACATCTGAATAATTCATCATGCCAAAATGTTCAAGCAAAATCTTCATCTAGTTCTCTTGATTGATAAAAAAAAATCCTTTTTTATTTGATGAATATTCAATACCAAAAATTAGTTAATCTTTCCATCATGCTCATCCCAAATTGACTTTTCATCAATTCCTCAAATTCCTTCGACAAAGTAAGGCCAGTAGAACCAAACTTATATCATCTACATAAATTTAAACAAGCATGAAATGATCCCTAACTTTCTTTCGAAATAATGTGAGATCAACTGATCCTTGCTTAAATTTAGATACTTTCAAAAAATGGGTTAATGTTTCATACCAACCCCTTGGTTGCTTAACCATGATTAGAAATTTATCATTCATGAAGCCTAGTGGTAGCTCAACATAGATAGTTTCTTCAAGTACCCCATTTAAAAATGCACACTTTACGTCCATTTAGTACACATCAAAGTTCTTATGAGCAGCATAGGAAAGAAAAATACAAATTGATTCGAGTCTTGTCACATGAGCAAAGGTTTCATCATAATCGATACATTCTTGTTGACAATAACCTCTTACAACTAACCTTGCCTTATTGAGAACAACATTTCCTTTTTTCTCAACTTTATTGTTAAAAACCCATCTTAGTCCAACTACAGAAACACCTTCACATTTAGGAATTAACCTCCAAACTTTATTTCTATTAAACTCAGCAAATTTAAATTGCATTGCAACAACCCAATCAGGATGTCTAATACAGTCTTAACTGTATTAGGTTCAAATTTAGAAATAAACACATCAAATATACAAAACTCTTAGTAAACATTAAGAACTTCATTTCTTGCTCTAACCTGTGTTCTTGTTAGCACACCATAATAAGGATTTCCAAAAATATGTTCTTTGGGATGATCACAAGTCCAATTCTCCATTGGTGGAAATGATGGAGCAAAATCCAAATCAGCATCTTCAAATATCTCTTCTGCATTTGAAAATTATTCTATAACAGAAAAATTATTATTAATGTCCTCATGACCTTGAACACTTTGGAATTGATGGATCAAAATCCAAATAAGCATCTTCAAAAAATTCTTATATGCGACTTGTTTAAAATAATACTGATCGAATGTCAAATAAAAAGTTTTTTCAATTCTTAGACTTCATTTGTTCATTACCCTATATACCATAGAATTATGGGAATATCCAAGAAATATTCTTTCATCAACCTTCACTTGAAATTTTGAAAGATGAACTTTCAAATTCATAATAAAGCATCTGCAACTGAAAACATGGAAAAAAATTTACATTAGGTTACCTTTTGTTTGTGATTTCATAAGAGGTAATATTAAATCTTTGATGAAAGAAAGAACGGATTTGAGTGAAACAAGTTATAGAAATAGCCTCTGCCCAAAAATATTGAGGTAAAGTTGCATATGTGAGCGTAGTTCTAGCAGTATCACACAAACATCGATTTCTCCTTTCAACACCACCATTTTGTTGCGGTGTGTAAGAAGCAAGAAAATTATGAGAAATGTCAAGATTTATCAAGAAGAAATAAAGAGAATGATTGTTATACTCTATTCCATTGTCACTTATAATTTGTTGAACTTTCTTCTTTAGCCACATTTCAATGCTTTTGATGAAGTCAATCATCACTTGAGTAGTCTCAGATTTTTGTCTAAGAAAACGAACCCATGTAAAGTGTGAGAAATCATCTACTATGACTACTATGTATTTCTTCCTATTTATACTGTTAATAGTCAAAGTTCCACACAAGTCAATATATAGAACTTCTAATGGTTCAACAATCTTTGATTCAATGACCATGAGGTGTCCTTGCCGATGTTGTTTGCCTTGTACACAAGATGCACATAAAGAATCATTATCAACATTTAGAATAGGTAAACCTCGAACTAAATCATTTAAAACAAGTTTATCATATTTTTAAAATTAAGATGAGAAAGTCTTCTATTCCAAAGTCAGCTAAGAACAGAAGTAGCCTTCGATAGCAAGCAAATTTATGTTAAGCCAGCTATAGGTTTTATGTCCAAAGTGAACATGTCCCCTTTCCTCTTCGAATTTAGTAAGACTTCCTTCATTTCTTTGATGGAAATCGAATTGTCTTCATCATCAAACAATACTTAATTCCCTATGTCAACAACCAGTTGAGATAGGCTTATAAGTTTATGCTTCAAACCTTCGTCATAAGCAACTCCATTAACTGTGAACTTCCCATTTGTCACTTTCCCTTAACATTTGACTTTTCACTTGTTATTATTACCAATGTTCACAACACCAAGATTCTCAAGTTCTCTAAAATCTCTCAGGTTCTCTTTCCTTACACTCATGTAGCGTGAGTATCCACTATCTACGTACCAATTTTCATCATACTACTCATCACATAATACCTGCAATCAATCAGATAGATTAAGGTAGCCAAGGCTTTTTGGGTCCTTGGTCATTAGTGTGGAATGTAGTGTGAAGTGGAGAGTTAAAAACCTAATTTTAAACCTTTAATTTGAGTTTATCAATTAAATACCCCTCATTAGTTTGTGGTAAAAAAAACATAATCATTCAATAATGAAGCATCAGTTTTGATTTTCTCTTTCTCAACCTAACTTTTAGAAAAAATCAACTTTGTTACAAGCTTTACTTCTCTCCATTTTGATATCTTCGACACAGACTCTAGTGATGAAGTACTTCTACTCACTGATTCACACAAGTAGTTCTCATAAGCATGTTTGATTTTTTCATGAGAAAACTCTTCTAATTGATATTTTTTCCTTTATACTCAAACAATGACTGAAAATTTTCATTTCATTTTTGCCTTTCACAAATAAAACTTTTACTTTTGGCATAGAATTTGGTTTCGGAAAACATGGACCATCAGGTTTAAATGGAAGATTTTTCTGTGTCATAATTTTTATTTTGAGTGACTCATTTATGAAAAATATTGACATAGTCTTTGTTGAAAACTAGTTTGATATTGATTTTGATATCCAAAACATGATTATTGAGGAAAACTTTTATGATTTCGTGAAAAAAACCTTTGAACACTTCTTAGACCATGATTTTGAAACTTCAAAGTTTGATCAAGCTTCAACTTTGGTCCAAAACCAATTAGGGTTGCATAAATACATAGGGTTGTTGTTATGCTCAAAACCCATCAGTGGTATCAAAGCCAAGGATGTTTTTCAGTTGAATTTGATGCAATAGTGAATTGTCCAAAGGAGAAGGAAGCAGAATCCTCATTCTGTTATCTGACTCGACGAGCTGGCTCAACTCGACGATTTGACTCGTCAGATGCCTGGTTTTTCGATTTTGATATCTTGATTAGATTAGGATTATTACATTAATCCGTTTTAACTGCTTAAAATTGAATTTTCTGAAAAAAGGTAATGCATATCCTTATCAAAATAAATGATTTGGTCAAATTTTAAGATAAATACAAAACTAATTTATTAATTTAATTATTTAAAATTTGATCAAGTATTTTTGAAAAAATTTAAAATACACCATTTGGTTTTATAATTTAAAATTTGATTAAATAGTTTTATTTTGAAATCTTAAATTTTAGAACCCTAGTATTTAAAAGTTTAAAATACATCCTTATACTTGTTCTGGTCAAAAAATACACAAGCACTAATTAATCAAATTGAATGAGAGGCTTTGATGTTTAGATTGTGTAATAGAAAATGGTAAAAGAAAGTGACAAAATGGTTTACAAGGAAAGCCATTGATCATTGCTAGGATCTCCGGCATAAAACCCTGGGAGGTAATAATGACCACCTTCCTTGATTATTTTACTGATATAAAACGAAGATTATAATGAGTTCTTTGTAAGAAAAAGTAAAGAATTTCATAGAGAAAGCTTAGACTGAAAAAAAAAAGTATGTTCTGTGCAGACTACAAGTGTCAATTTATAGTCTAAACCAGCCAACAAGATGTCCAATATTTTTAGGTTCCTCTATGACCAGCTTCATGAACGTTATTTGACCTAGTATTCCGGGTCTTCAGCATTGTTGAGACGATTCTTCATTGAGAATTGGTCTTCCCTTGACTGATTCTGCACACGTGTTAATTATAGACAATATATGAACCTTTTAAATATTAATAAAAATAATAACGTAATTAGGCGGGATCCTGAGGTAGATGAGGATCCTGGATATTCGAGGATCCTATATATTGTAAGGATCCTGGTCCTAACAATTGCTGCCAAGTTATTCCTGAAAATATATGGATTAGTTTCGTAAATATTAAAGGAATAACTAAAGTAAATAGGTGAAAGGAGAGAGAATATTAGTTTTCAGTTTTAACCCATAACGGCTAGGTAATTTAAATTTCAACGTATAGTTTTACTAGCCGTTAGTACTCAAATCATCTGTATCGGTGCAGTATAAATAATAGGGATCGGTTTCATAATCTCCTATCCGTTCTCTTTTGCTTTTCTCGTGTCATCCTGTGATTAGACGGTAATTTTTCTTCCAACCTTTTGTTCTTTGTACATCGTAAAAGCATCTTGGCCCTTCCCGATGATGATGTTATCGACCAAGGGATCCTCTCTTAAGAGGATACATGCTCTTTTGGCGATGATGACATCGAATCTCTAAAACTCAGTTGGGCCTTTCCTCGCAGTGTTATTTTCAGGCCCTTCGATCCTCTGATTCAGGTCGATTTCATCTCTCCCACTTGGGTGTGCTTTCCTGAGTATCCTTTTTCCTTAGGCTTGATATACCCTTTCCCCGAGATCGTCTCTGAATTTTTTAGGGTGACTGGGATTTCGTATATCCAGGCCATGCCGATTGTCTGGAGGATCGTATATTGGGTCGACCAGATAAATCAATTAAAAATTCTTGACATAGGCCTTTCTGAGTTGGCCTGCGTATATGATCTCGCAACCTTTGGGAATTCTCGTTTCCTTCTTAAGGTCAAAACCCTCAGATCTTCTCTAATCTTAAAAACCAATCATAATGATGGAGCTTGGAAAGGGAGATACCTCTTTGTGAGGCGTGACTCTGTTCCCAATGGGGATCTCTTGCCCACAGATTAGGTTAAGAAGGGTAGAATTTCAATGCTTTACCTTGTGATCCTAGAATTCGAGAGATCCTTCTGATTCAATCAAGCCATCCCGCAGGAAAGCTCCTCCGCTACTGACCTCATGTCAACGGGTAGGGATCCTTATTTTTTTCCTGTCTGTAGTGAGGATCCTTAATAATATTTTTTTGTATACATAATCCAAGGTTACTCGCTCTAGTGCCCGCTTTACTCTTGTTGATCATGATATGACCATGTCAGGACATCAGCTGGTGGTGAAGAAAGAGAAGAGTTCATCTTCTCTTCCTCCTAAAGGGTCAACCGTAGATTTAATAGTGAAGACTCTGGGATCCCAGAAAAAGAAAGCTATTGATTCCATAGGTTTATCTTTGGAGAGCCTTGGAGCTGAGAAAGCGCTCCCTAATTTGGTCTCTTTCTCTCAAGTTGTAAGTCTTGATTTTGTTCTCGCTTCATTCGTTTTACCATATCTCTGTCATAGATCTCTGATCATGTTTCCACCGATCTTAGGATCCGGGCGGAGAGGGCTGAACAAGCCCTCCAGGGGTCAGGAGAATATATGGAAGGTGACCAACAAGGATATTCTGAGTAGGGTAGAGCTACTCAGCAAGGAGAAGGCCAAGAGAGAGGAGGAGCACGTCCATGAGATGGAGGAGGTGATCTTAGATAAGAAGGTCAGCACTGTAGTGGTTGTTTGGGAACCCAACATCTATCTTCTTGAGGATCTTAAAAATGCAGGATCCTGGGATCTAGTTGATTGGTGCGAGGTACTGGCCAAATTAACTGGTAAGCCTACTACCGCCAGTTAGAATCCTATACTACGGCTGACCCCCGGGGGGAGAGAGAAGAAGGTCGATGATGACCAGGATAAGGTCTAGGCCTTTTAGGTGATTAGGGTAGCATAATCTTTTGATGCATGAATCTTGTAAGGCTGCAGACCGTTTTGTTTTAAATATAATGGTTGATCTTTCTTTTGTCTTTCTACGTTTCCTGCATAATACAATACTAAGGTCTTTACATGGTTAGGATACTGAAGGAAGTGAATAATTCTTAAAACAAAATGGCCCGATAAGGATTAGTTAAAAAAAACAATAACCGACTTTGTTAAGTAATCTAAAAGTTTCTTTTAGAAGTTGAATGATTAACTTGCAATTCTTAAGAGTTTTTAGTATGATTTTAAAACTTCTTCGAAAATATCAAGATAGCGAATGAGTCCGAAGTGGCAAAAGTTCATTAGTCAACATTTGGTTTTAATATCCTATAAAATTTAGGATCCTTGACTTAAAACTTCAATGTTGAGGAAAGATGGAACCTGATTGTCTTCAAGTTTCTCTTTAAGCTTCATGAGTCTTTGAATCTTAAAAGAAAACTTTGGTTCACTGCTGAGAATGAGGTTCCTTACAAACAAAGGTCAATGAGGATCCTTAAGGTCAAGGATCCTTACTTTCATAGATCCTAATAAGGGTCTTAGATCTCATAAGGGAAATTTCCCTTTAGTATAACCTATTTAGATTATATACTTTGACAAAATAGATAACATGTTAATGTTATATTCTGGGGAGGATCCCAACTTGTGATATAATTCATTGGATATATAACATGAAAATGTTACAATTCGACAGTATTCTATGGGAAAACTCGCAACGTGTAATAACATGAAGATGTTATAGACCTTATGTAATTTCTGGTGTGAAATCCCAATCTTTGATAACTTGAAAATTCTATAAGCCTTAAGTAGTTACTTGGGTAGGATCCCGATTTTTAGATAACATGAAAATGTTATAAACCTTAAGTAATCACTGGTGTAGGATCCCGATTTTTGGATAACATGAAAATGTTATAAATCTGAAGTAATCATTGGGGTAGGATCCCGATTTCTGGATAGCATGAAAATGTTATAAACCTTAAGGATCTCAACTTGTGTTCAAAGATAAAAGGGTTTCCAAGCCACTGACTTGTGAAATGATCCCCTTACCCGTATCCTACAGTTAGATATCATGCATCCAAGCGAGGTGTATAAACCTTAGTTCATGTGAAAGAGGGTGATTAGCTCTTTAAAACTCAGAAGTGATTAAGTACCCTTAAGCGTGGGAGAGATGGTCAGTATCTAGCTTATGTACATGATAGTTTAGAGATTATATTGTTAAATATAATGGAATTTACCAGGTATTGAGATTTTCAAGTGTCAAGATCCTTGTGTTTCAGGGTGTTTAAACTCGAGGATCCAGATGTTCCAGGATCTTCGATTATGAGGATCCTGATGTTTCAGGATCTTCGATTGTGAGGGTCCTAATGTTTTTAGGATCCTTATTATACATCGTTCTGCATAGCAAATGTTAGCTAGGGTTGGACATTAGTCTAGCTAACGCCCCTCCGATGCTTATGTTAGTAACGTATTCGAGGAGAAAATCATTAAAAATAAAAATTTTAAGGTAAAGAACATGTGTACCTTGGATTCGTTGTGGATCAGTCGATAATACGTACTTGTAGTATGTTTTGAGGTGTATAGTATTCCAGGATCTTAACAGAACATCTCCTTCGAGTGTTGCTAGCCAATATGCTGCTTTTCCTGCTTCAGAATCTATAAGATATGGTCCTTCCCATTTTGGAGCCAATTTTCCTGCACTAGGATCCTTCGTGTTTTGGAATGTTTTCCTTAATACCAAGTCTTCTATTTTAAACCTTCCGACCTTTATATTCCTATAGTAAGCCTTGGTGATTCTTTGTTGATGAGTAGCAATGGGTATTTTGGCAAGATCCATAAGCTCGTCAATAGTATCAAGATCCCCGTGCTAGGATCCTTTTGTTATTCTCTTGGTCTTGCACCAAGTATTCTATCCTAAGCACCAACTAATAGGGGGTCCGACATGTAGCCACTTTGGAAGTGGTTCTATCTGCCCACAAAATGAAAGGAAGTTATTCTGCCCATCTTCCCTTCTTTTTGTCCAGCATTTTCTTCAAATTGTTAACTATGATTTTGTTGCTAGACTCCGCTTGACCATTAGCTTGGGGATGAACAGGGGTGGACATTATCATTTTAATCCCCCAGCTTATGTAAAAGTCTCTTTTCCTTTTGTTAATAAATTGGGATCCATTTTCGCATATAATTTCAGTCGGGATCTCGAACCTGATCAAGATATTACGTTTAATAAATGATACTACCTCTTTATCTGTTACCTGAATGAAAGCTTCAACTTCGATCCATTTACAGAAGTAATCAGTCATCACCAGCATGAAGACTTTTCCTCCTGGGGCCATTGGTAATTTTCCGACTATATCCATCCCCCATTTCATGAATGGCCATGGGGAGATAATAGGATGTAAAGGTTCTGTCGATTGATGCAGGATGTTGCTATGTATTTGGCAAGCATCACACTTTTGAGCATGTAGAAAGGAATCTTTTATCATGGTTTGCTAGTAGTATCATATTCTAAGTATTTTGGAGCATAAGGATTTGCCCCCAATGTGATTGCCACAATCTACTTCTTGTATATCCTTTAAGACTTCTGCAGCTTCGGGATCCTCCAAGCATCTAAGGTATGGACTTGCTATAGATTTTTTGTAAAGTTTACACTGGATTACCACAAATCATGAGACTCTTGTTCTGAATGCTCTTTTGTTGTTTTCTTTTGTCTGGATTTTGCCATTTTGGAGATACTCCATAATGGGTTGGGTCCATGATCGTGGACTTCTTTGAGGATCCTGTTCGTCGGGATCCTTTTGAGGAAGGATCCTAGAGTCAGACTCTTCAATAACCACTACACTTTTCGGATGTTTAGGATCTTCTGATTTGTCAGAGAAGGTTTCTATGGTTGGGGTTATTATATGGGTTATAGGAATCTTTGTCTCTGGTGGGATCCTAATGGAGGATCCTAAATTGGCTAATGCATCTACTTCAGTGATTTCTTGTAACTTCCACACAAATAGTTTAACATTTATCAAGCCAATTTGAAATTCTCTCAAACACAAAACATTGGTACATTATTTGTCTAACATCCTAGAATCCTCAAAACACAAATCATCAAGTTGGTGTGTACAATCATCCCGACGCCTTCCCGTGATCTTGAGATGTACCTGAAACACATTTCACACACAAACACTATAAGCACGAAGCTTAGTGAGTTCCCCAAAATACCACATACATCTATAAAGACCCTCTGGTTAAGTGTCTCAGTGAAGACCCTCCGGTCTGACGGATCGGTATGGCCCTTCGGTCATAAATCAATAAATACGCAGAGTAATATAAAAACATAATTCAGAATGACAGAATGCATAATATCACATATCTCAGTATAAGAAAATAAGACCCTCCAGTCAATAACACAAATAAGACTCTCCAGTCACACAATAATTACCACTCAGGTAAGTAAAGTGAAAGGACTCACCTCATGAAGTAAAGCAAGTATGTCCAGCACCCGAACTACCGGTATAGACTATGCCTAACATATTTCACATATACCTCTAATTAATAATTAATATTAACATCCCCCCAAAAGATGTTAGATTAAGCTCCTCTACTAAATATCAGAAGGGTAAAATACCATTTTACCCCTCCATGGCCTCTAAAGTCCACAACTTGACCAAAACCCCAAAAGTCAACCGGAAATCAACACCCAACACGTACGTTGGGCGTACATCCCTCTATGTTGGGCGTGCTAATCAGCATGCATGCATCGGGGTGGCTAAGTGCTACATTTTGCATAGCTTGGAGTACACTCGGCGTCCGTCCCATACTCACTTTTCTCACTCTTTTGCTCTTAATCCGTTAATACCATAGCTACAATCTCAAATCTAGACTAACTAGAGTCTATTACTTCACAAAGTTGGTGACTTTAAGCCTTAGCATGGCTGGAAAAGTCTAAAACTCATAAACTCTCATCTCTTATTCATAAAAATCCTCATAACTCATGCATGGAGAGATCTTGACGACCAAGATCTCATTTTTATGATTTCAATCGACTAAAAACACCTAAATGGACGTTTATTATGCTTTGGAGTTCATCAAACTCATAAAAATTCAAGCTTTGGACATAAAACCCTAAAATGGACTAAAACATGAACTATTGAAACAATGAAAAAGCTTTGAGCTTGATACCTCTGAATGATGCACCAACCACAGGGAAACTCATATCCAAATGCTTGGACACCAACTCTTCTTCCTTCAAAGCTCATTCTTCACAAAAGAATCCCACAAGATCACTCAATAAGCCTCAAATTCACACACAAGCTATTAGAACTAGATTTAGGGTTTGAGGGGAGTTGAAGGCTGGAAATGAGGTCATCATGTTCCTTAAATTGGGACACACAACACAATTAGGGTTTACACTCTGAGCCTAATATGCCCAGCATACCTTCTGGTACACCCAACATACTAAGTGGCCTCTTCATCCATGATACGCACATGAGTACGCTGAGCGTACATATGCGTAAGCCTCACGTACTCATTTGCCACCAATTTCACAATCAAGGCTAATTTTGACAATTCAATAAAAGTAAGGGTCATTAATACATACCTTATCTCTGGATGTTACATTTCTTCTTTGGGAACTTGGGTTAGGCTAAAATTTTCGAAGTCAGAAGCTAGATTTTTGAGGATCTCTAGATATAATGATAATTTTTCACCTTTCACTGCATAAGATCCATTGTAGTGATTGGTTAGTAATAAAGAATAGACAAATACCTGAAGATACCTGATTTGAAGATCCTTAGCCAATTGTAGTCTCATGACGTGTGCTTCGTATTATGCTTCGTTGTTGATATTGTTGAATTCACAACTAACTACCTGGGGTATGATGTCCCCCTGTGGTGACTTTAGAATGATCCCTAGGCATGTTCCTTTATGATTTGAAGCTCCATTTGTGAATAGCATCCATTTTCCTAGGTGTTCATATTCTAGGAGTTGCTTGGATTCCATGTCTACTTCGTTTTGTACAATTTCACTAAAGTCAGCCACAAAGTTTACTAATGCTTGTGATTTTGTGGAGGATCGTGGTTCCTAACTAATGTCAAATGTTCTTAACTTCACAAACCATTTTGTCATCCTTCCTGAAATTTCTGGTTTTCTCATGACATTCTTGATAAGATAGTTAGTTTCTAAATGTATAATAGTTTCTTAATTTGGTAGAAGCTGTTATTAATGCAGGAATTAATTTTTCGAGGTAAGAGTATCTGGTTTCAGGATCCAAGAGACTCTTACTTACATAGTAGAGAGGATGTCGATCCCCGTTAAGATCCTTGACCAAAACGACACTTACCGTGTTTGGGATACTGAGAGGTAGAGAATAAGTGGTTCTCCATCTATAGGTTTCACTAGTATCGAAGCAGAGCTTATATATTTTTTTAGTTCCTCGAAGGCTTTCTCGTGTTCTTCCTTCCACTCGAATTTCTTATTCCTTTTGTAGATATCGTAAAAGGGATTGCACCTTTATGAGGATCTTGAAATGAACCTGTTAGTGCTGCTACTCTTCCGGTTACCCTTTGGATATCTTTAGTTGATGATGGGGCTCTAAATTCCATGATTTCTTTGATCTATTCAGGGCTTGCTTCTACCTCTCTTTTGGTTACCATGTATCCAAGGAACTTGTCTGAATTCATTCCAAAGTGACATTTGAGTGGTTCAGCTTTATATTGTACCCGTCCAGGATGTCAAACACTTCCTTAAGGTCTCTGAGGTGATCTTACCAACCTTTGATATGTCACACCTGCATTTTTAAGACCAAGCGGCATTGCGGTGTAACAATATATACATGTTGGTGCTATGAATGTAGTATCTTCTTGGTTTGATGGCTCCATTTGTATTTGTTGGAATCCTACTAAAGCACCTATGAAAGTCAGCAGTTCATGGCCAGTCGTTACATCTATCATAGAGTCAGTATGCGGTAGAGGGAAGGGATCCTTAGGACAATCCTTGTTAAGATCTGTGTAATCTATACACACTCGCCATTTGCCATTTTTATTTAGTATGACAACCATGATAGATAGCTATCTTGGGAGCTTCACTTCCTTTATCATCCTTGTTTTGAGGAGCTTCTCTACTTCACCTTGGATGATTTCATTCCTTTCAGGTGCAAACTTCCTTCTCTTTTGGTGTATTGGTAAGAAAGAAGGATCAATATTAAGTTTATGAGTAATAATACTTTTGTCTATAGCTATCATATCTTCATGTTTCCATGTGAATGTCATGCTTCTGGTTCTTAAGAAATTAACTAGATCCTGCTCGATTTGCTTAGGCATTGAGGATCCTATGAGGACTTTAGCTTCAGGATTCTCGATGCCCAAGGGCACTTCCTTTACGTCTTGTTCCTTTGTCTCCAAAATATGTCGTGCCCCTGCCTTAATTGATATGCTTGTTGGGGTTTGGTCGTAGATTTCATAGAGGTTTTGTAGCATTCTTTCGATTCTTGTTAATCTCCCATGATCTTCATTGTTCCCCATGGAGTGGTCAGCTTCACACACCGATGATATGTTGATGGAACCGCTTTCATCTCATGAATCCATGGTCTACCGAATATCGTATTATAATAAGATAAGGTGTCAATAAAACAAAAATTTTGTATAGAGTTTACTCATTCTATGTATATTGGTAGCTTTATTTCTCCAATTTTGTGTTTTTCCCCCCACTAAATCCTATGAGCACTGAGTATCTCCTGACTACCTCTGATTCTCGGATGCTCATTCTTTTCAGTGCGTCTAGGAGTATGATATTAACTGGGGATCCTCTATCAACAAGGATCCTTCTAAATAAATGGTTGGCCATGTACAATGTTATCACGAGTCTGTCATGGTGAAGATACTGAATTCATTCCATGTCTGTCTCATCAAATGTGATTTCTTTTTCACTTCTAATCATGGTATTCTTCCGTGGTCTATCTTCCTTTTCTGTTTTAGAGACCTTGGTGTGTCTTTTAGCTTAAGAATAAAAGGTACCACAAATGTTAGATCCTCCCAAAATAACATTAAGTATCTTAGCATCAGAGGGTGGAGATCCTGGTTTCTCCTGGATCTTGTGATCATCCTGGCTGTTCTCCTTGGGTTTTTCTCTTTTTCTCCCGAGGATCTCTTTGACGATCCTTTACTGAGGAGGTAGCTAATTTATTTTCTTAGTGCTATGAAGTCCTCCGTTATGTGTCCAAAGTCTTCGTGGTAAGCACACCATTTGGAATTGTCTTTCCAAGCAGTGAACTTGCTGTCTCTCTTTGTCCATCTTTCTTTGACTCCAAGATCCTGCATAGCATGAACTACACCTGAAACATCTATAGAAAAACAATAGTCAGTGATTTTAGGAAGCTCTTCTTCTTCTCCTCCATCTTTAAGGGCATTAACCATGTGATGATCCAGTTTGTAATAGGGCTTCGATTTGTAGGATCTGTGAGTCAAGGATTCAACCTTCCTGTTGGGGTTCTCATATTAATATGAAGCGTTGTTTCTCTTCTAGATCTCTCTATCCTCTTCGAGCCTTATGAACCTCAACGCTCAGCACCTGACTTCATCCAATCTTCTGCATGGGGTCATCACAAGGTCTTAATAAAAGGGTGAATCCTTTCTTAGTCCCATTTTAAAGGCTACTACAGCGGTGGCCATGTAGATGTTGGGGATGCTCAGAGCTTCCATGCCAAACCTATTGACAAAATCCCTAAGTTTTTCCTTAGGATCCTGAACCACCCGGTAGAGATCACTAGTGATCTTCTCGAAGGTTTTGCTGCAAGAGAACTGGTTATTAAAGATATTGACTAAGTGTAGAGTATTGGGGAATGTTTAGCAGCCATTTGAGGGCTGATCCTGTAAGGATCAAACCAAAGCCTTTTCATATACAAGCTTCCTTAAGAGCCTTGGGATGGGAATGATCTCCATCCTTTCTTTGTATTGGGCTATATGCTCTTTAGGATCCGTAGTTCCATCATATAGCTTCATGTTGGGAGATTGGAAGCACCTAGGAACTTTGGTATCGGCTATTGCGGGAGCACATCTCGAGATCCTTTGGCTTGTAGGAAATGCTTCTGGTATTGGTTGGACCACTTCGAGTACACTAGAGATCATTTGTCTTAATTTTTGAAGTTCCCTGGTCATGTTTAGGTTTATTCCTGCATCAACATTAGTGTAGTTAGTATTAATAGTATTGTTGTTTAAGAAGTTACTAGAATCAAGGTTTCTAGGAGTGTTGAAAGGCTCATTGAGATTATTGATCATGGACACACGATTGTCCATAGTTTCCCCCTAGGGTGATGCCACAGTTGTATGAATCGTGTTCTTCTGGCGATTTTTTGAAGATCCTGCATTATCGAAGTCCAGGATCCTTGGTTGCATAATTGTGGGTATTGTTTCCTGGGATTTCTAAAATTCCAACTTCATCCTCTCCACTTCTTTGAGTAGTGATTTATTCTCCTCCTGTTATTGGGTCACCTGTTTCATAATTTTATTCAGCATAATAAAAAGTTATGCAGTACTGACTGAGGCAGTTGGATCCTAGAGCCCTGAGGATCCCAAACTGTAACACCTGTCAAAATAGCACTACTAGAAAAACAGCCTTTTACGACGCTCATTGTGCGTCGTAAAAGGCTCAGACGACGCGCAAATGCGCGTCAAGGAAGGCCCTGTCATAAAGAAAGATGACGCAATTTTGCGCGTCGTCTATAGACGACGCGCATTTACGACGCTCATTTACGACGCGCATTTACGACGCGCGTTTACGACACGCAATGCGTATCAAGGAAGGCCCTGTCATAAAGGAAGACGATACACATTGACGTGTCGTAATCTTACGACGTGCGTGTTAATGACACGCAATGCGCATCAAGAAACCCATTGTCAAGAAAGGCCATGTCATAAATGAAGATGACACACATTTTTGCGTATCATAATTTTAAATGTTTAAAAAAATATTATTTATAGATTTACTAATTTTCAAATTAAATAATACATTAAAAATCTCATAATACAAAATAAAATACCATAAATAACAAAGATAATTCATTTCACTAATATGTCAAATACAAATAACTATTCCAGTAGTGAGTAAATGTTATAAAAAAATGAACTCATTTATATACAATTGCATTATCTAGCTTACTATGTGCCAACAACTCTCTGTGTGTTCACTTTTGCTTGAGTCTTGTTTCCTCAAAAGCTTCTAAATCACAACCCTTTTTAAACATACTAGAGACAGGATCCAATCCATGGGGTATTTTTGGAAAATAGTCTGAACATTCTTGACAAATCATCAACTTGCAAGTGAAGGGTAGAAAGGGAAGAAACAAATGTTCACAACCAGTAAGAAATCTAAACTCTAGAAGTTTCACAGTAATTGTTGAACACTACTTTCATTTTTTTTATTATGCCATTGTACTTCTAGTTTTTTTTCCCTTAGTATATGAATGACATTGTTATAATAGGGTATTTTAAGTACAACCTTGTGATAGGAAAAATGAAAGTAGGATGCTATAATACACAAAGTAATACAAGTACAATGATAATGAATTATTTTTACTTGTTATTGTGCAAGGTCTTAATTTGTAAAAGTTGTTTCAACTTGCGAATGATAAAGAAGAAAGGCATTGAATATTACCAAGGTATGAATTGTGGGGTCCAAGAGAAGCTTCCGGATGGTATTGAAGAGACATAAGCTTTTGTTGAGGGAAGGCAAGACCTGTACAGATTCCATTCGTAATTGTGATTCACATGATGCATGCAAGGTAATGCACATGAGCCCAATCAATTTAGATTCAGATTATGTAGTTTACCTTTGTTTTTGTTAGCTTCAAGAAATAAAGTGAAAGTTGATGTTAACTTTAAGTGTATCTTCTTCTTCTGTGTCCTGTAACAGCACACACAACAGAACAAATAACAGATTTAAGTGTTTACAACACAAAACACAAAACTTTCCATATTCAATATATATAATTATATCCATCCTACAACAAAAAGGCGGAGAGATTAGAGAATAGAGAATATTCACCCATATCAACTCTTCTAGGGCTTTCACCTTTCTTGTATCAGAGTGATGTTAAATTAGCCTTTCTAAATGGCGATGTAGAAGAAGAGGTGTATGTCCCTCATCTTTGTTAGAAAAATATGAAACACTTTACGAGCACACTTAAAGGATTGGACTACACTACCTAACTTACACTAAGACAGATATTGCATTTCCATTCAGCAAAGTTTCAAGGTTATTAGAACTGTTGACTTTGGGATTTTCCAGACAATATATAATTATAATATACTATACATTACTAATATATAACTTGTAAAATACCTTCTGTTTTGGTGCATTGGATCTCAAAGAAGCTAGAGAATCTGAAGCTAGCTTATAATCTACACTATCATGAATGTCTTCAAGGAAGTATGTTGGTACAGGTGTGCATGAATAACAGGGCAGTCACCAAAGTAATGAGAAAATAGCTATGAATCGACTCTTGCTGACCTGAAAAACAAATTAACTTATGAATAAAAATATTCATGAGTTATGACATTTTGTAATTTTCGGCATATATGTGATCATACATACATAAGGATAACTTTCATGTGCTTTGAGCAGATTGCTTCTCTATAAAACTGTAAGCAGCTGTAAGCAAAGCTATAAAGACTGCAGGGACCCAAAAGCTATAAAGACTACAGGGACCCAAAAGAATGAATATGTAAATACGTATAAACATTTAAGCTATATTTCCATGGTTCTAGTGAATAATCAGACTATTAATAAATATTAAATCTCAATTAACTACCCCACTTGATTAACAACGATTAATAACTAAAACAAACAAACTTTCATTACCAAAAAAAAAACAAAAATAAAAACAAATTAAAAATCCCAAATTTAACTAATCAAAACTACGAAATATACCACGCACTAATTTTTTGGGGGAATAAAAACAAAGTCTGGTAAAGAAACTCATTATTACAGATATACATACTCCACAAAACTAACTTTAATTAATTGAAAAATAGAAATAAGAAAAATACCATTCGGCTAATCTAGTAGCGATTAGAGAAAGAACATGAACAGCGGTGGTGGCCAGGCTCACTCCGGCGACAGCAAACATAGAGAACAGGGCAGTGGCTGTGGTGAATGGGGCAAGAAAACTTCTTGGGCGGCTAGGTTAGAAAAGGGAGAGAGTAGCGGGAGTGAACTAGGTTAGATGAGAGGAAGAATAGAGCCAATTTTTTATGAAAAATTCAAACGGCTTGGGTGCCAGCATCAATTTAGTGGGGACATATCCAATTACAATAAAGAAAAACTTATTATGTTAATATATATATATATATATATACTGTGGGACCATCATTTAAGTGGGGTCCATGCACCCCACTTCTTCTACACTAGATCCGCCACTGCCCATACCAATGCAAGGTTGCTTATCAGCTGTGTCAATCAAAAACCTTCAACAACAACAAAAAAAAAAACTATCCAATTTAGATTTTATCATTATTTACATTTTTGTTGAAGCATTCCATAAATTCAAAATCTTTTACTTAAAAGATTATTTTAACTCTATGTCTCTATCAACAAGTTTGACAATCTTACCCTTCATACTCGGAACCTATATCAGATAACTTATCACAATGGATTGCTGAAGCAATCTTTTCAGCTTCTTCCGCTGATACCCCTGTTACAATTATTAAAAAAGAAAAATGAAAAACTATATTTTAACTCTATGTATCTATCAACAATTGAAAATAAGAAGGATAACGAACCAGGGGTAAGTACATTGGGAGGTGCATTTACAAGCTCTTTTCCCAAAATTACCCCTAAGCAAACATGCTCTGTGTACTTGAGTTTCTTTTCTAACTCGGGTCCACCTCCAAGGTTAAGAGAGCCAATTGACTTGAGATGAGGCTTCTTTGACTCGGATTTAAATGTGTTATCTTCATATGTCCCTAACAATGCACCTATATTACTGTAATGATTCAAATTGCTATGATTATTATCCTCCTCTGGATTATTATTTGTAGAAGGTTTATTGAAAGTGTTTATAGCATCAACAACTGAAGTTTTTACTTCATGTAAGTCTCCATTAACAGAATTACTGGATGCAGCTTTTTTAGCTGCTGCTTTCTTTTTACGGAACTCCTCAAGCTGTAAAACCAAAACATGTTGAATTTTTTTTAATATAAATGCAGTACATAAATTATACTCTTTGAATGTAATTGTCCACTTTGACCTATGATCAAGATTTGGCACTATAAATACACATAAAGATCATACACAAGCTTCACCTTGTTATTGCAAAAGTTTTATAAAGATGCAATGAATTCATCAGGGTAGCAGTGTTGCAACCGAACAAGTAAATAAAAGATAACACCATAATTCTCTAGAAAGAAAGACTGGTGCTAACCTCTTTAATGACCTTAATATGAACAAAAAAAGCTATTTTATATCTCACCATAATCATCTTAGTATAGTATGAATCTTTAAGAAATACTTAGATCAAAATTTGAGCATTCAGGTTGTTATTTCTTGAATGGAATATACCAGTTGCTATTGCTGAGGCAGTTGTAAGCTTCAATTCAGGAGTTAAGTCTTGTGAAGAAGCAAGAGCACACCCCAGATATCACATCATAGAAAACAGAACACTGGAATAGAAGCAAACCTTCCTCCCAGACTATGGATAATGACCTAACTATAGCTTTGCTTCTAGTGAAAGGCTCTTTCACAGACTTCACCACAAACCCACTTCTTAATCCCATATTCTTCCATAAAATCTCAACATTTTCCCCGAATGATTGTGAGAACCTAATCCCGTGAGATATCCAGTCGTTTTTCTTGGCACATGGAATGATATCATACCGAGGTTTTATGGGAAATTTGTTTCCAAGATAACCCAAACAGTTCACGTTTCTTGGCTTTAAGGAAGATTGGAAAGCTGCCCCAACAAATGGGTTTTGAAGTCTGCTACTCATTATCTTCACTAAAAACTCATGTCACAGCTTGCAGATCAAGTATTGGGGACTCAGGACTTACTCCTAAGAGGAGAGGTCGTCATTCCAAAAAAACAAATGGAGAAGAAGAGAATAATCTTCGTACCTAATTTAGGGAATAAAAGAATCTTTAGAGATTGAATGTAAAAGAAAGAAATCTAGGGCACATACATGAAGAAGAAGAGAACAATCTTCGAACCTGATGCCTCCTCCGCTTTTTTTTTCTGCATCTTGATGCTTCCGATCGTACCCTAAACCTCAGACTTTCGATCCCAAATCTGACTTGCAACCTTCGATCCACCTGTGGGAGACCTAGGGGAAGTTGATCGCTTCTATCCACCTGCCAAAAAAGTGAATCGTCTTCCTGTAAGTTTTCGGCGCTTTCTCCCGATCTTGCCGCTCAACCGGACCAATGATGCCGGGAAGGAAAAGGACGTCGCTCTTCACCTCATACTCGTGGATGTGCCACATCGGCTTTTCTGAGTCCGGCAAGGTTAAGAACAGTTTTTATGTTATGATGTTTTCAACTCCTATTAACCGGGCATCGACGACTGGACGATCGTAGATCAAGCACTGTCTCATATCCTCGTTTTGATGGCGACGGAAACGGCGGCATAAATGGAAAGGGGATATCAAAGAACCAAATAGATAGACACGGGAGGCGGGAGAGAGAAGAGTCGAATGAGTGTTTTAAAAAGCCCTAGAAATTATCCCAATGATATTCTGATATATGAATTGTTGAGGTATACAACAGAGATGCTATCATGATTAGGGTTTGCAGAGAAAAATGAAGAATAGAACGAAGGGGATCTTGAAGCGGGGTATTAAAAAATTTAAAAATTTTGAGGGGATTTCATTTCCCCCTTTCAAGAACGCGCGTTTTAGTAAAAATCATAAAGCGACAATCACAGTAGACGCACGTTTTAGATAATGTGCCCTCCGTGTTTTTTTTTTTTACATTAGACACTAATTTAGGGGCACGCAATAATGCGCGACCTAAATCCTCAAATTTTTTGAACAGACGACACGTTTTTATTGTCACTCTCTTTTGTGTAACATAAATCAGTGAGAGTCGTGATTTGCGCGTCGTGAAAGGGTCTTTTTCTTGTAGTGTAGGTCAATAACAATCACATGTGATTATGCCAATCATGTAATTTGATTTTGTTAAACTAGTAATGTGATAAACTTACTATGTAATTCATGTTAAAGTATGAACTTTCATACATATTTTATGATACAACTCAAAGTATATGTCCATACGATTCCAAAAATATAGAGAACATCTAAATCTGACTTCCATGAAGAAGTTATGATAAACCAAACACTATAAATATCTATAATAAGACGAATTTAAAATAGACTTAGATTTAGATATTGGAGTCTAAAAGAAAGTTGTAGTGCTCATAAATACCTATGCGTGGATATAAAGAACGTCAAAAACGGAATTCGTATGCAAAAGTTACGACCTTCCGAAGTTACAGCTGTCTAAGTGCACGACACGTGTCAAAAACCCTGATCTGACTAGACTCACGACGTGAGCATCAAAACTCACGACTTGAGGATTCAAAAAGGCACATTTCGAAGCTAGAAGTCCACAAAACGATAACCCAAAAGCTCACAACGTGAGGATGGTGCACGACACTATTCGAGGCTAGAAAACACGCGTTAAAGCTACGGGATTACTCTTGCCATAGCTCAGGATGTGAATCTATCATTCTCACATCGTGAGAGGCCAAAAAATAGCCTATAAATAGAAATTCCATCCTCCACTCTCCTTACACCATTTCTTTTCTCTCTCTCTCTCTCTCTCATTTGCTGAAGCCGTTTCGCTTCCCGAGCCCCGACGACCTCGTACCGCTGACCGTTTCTGCTTAGATTACATAAAATCACGCTACTAAGGTGAGTTTCACGGCCCCACTTTCTAATATTTTTAATGGAAAACACATGCTAAGTATTGTATATACGTTACTATTAGGTCTATATGATGGTATATTAGTATCAATATAGATAGTTATATTAATCGAGATATGGTTGTTCTAAATATAATATTTTGAATATATACAACTATTGTCAACTTGTTAGCATGCTACTGTTATAGAAATATATTAATGTAGATCTTGATTTATACTTAAGATTCTATATATATTTTGTGTGCGATATAGTTCCGAAGTTATATTCAGAAGTTCTACATGTTAAGTTATAAACTATGTTGCTATTATTGGTTTTATGTCCAGATAAAAATTGGTATGTTATATGTTGTTATTATTAGTTTTATGTCAAGATAAAACTTAGTATGTTATCTATTGTAATTGATAGTTTTATGTCAAGATAAAACTAGGAACGTTATATGTTGCTATTATGGTTTTATGTCAAGATAAAACTTGGTATGTTATATGTTGTTATTATTAGTTTTATGTCAAGATAAAACATAGTATGTTATATATTGTTATTGATAGTTTTATGTCAAGATGAAACTAGGAACATTATATGTTGCTATTATTGGTTTTATGTCAAGATAAAACCTGGTTTTAATTCTAATTATAGTTGTTGTACTACCTAAGTATTATAAATATTAGGAGTAAAGTTAAAAGCATAGTCTAATAACTTAGGGTTTTAGACACGAATATCATTTTACTACTAGAACTAACGGAACTTGACAAGTCTACATGAGCTATTGTATTCATCAACTAAGATTGGAAATCTTAGGGAAAATCCTCTGACCTGTAACCGTTAATCCAGTGTGAGCGAGGAAGTCATGTATGAATAAGATACGGGTTGACAACCCCACTCATGGTTGCTAGCTACAACAAAACTATGTGCGAGTGATGAACTATCCTTTTTCTTTGTTTATTGTTCTGACGTTGATGAAGCGTGTGGAACCTATGTCAAGATGCGAAACTTGTAGCATCAATCAGAGGTTTGAAACTAGTCATATAGTCGTGGTTACGGACTCTAGGTATAAGAAACTGGTAGGTATACT
Organism: Lactuca saligna; assembly: GCF_052625555.1. NCBI lineage: Eukaryota > Viridiplantae > Streptophyta > Magnoliopsida > Asterales > Asteraceae > Lactuca > Lactuca saligna. The sequence goes on along the minus strand of NC_136423.1, from coordinate 130,854,292 downwards.
ACTTGTATATTAAGTAGATAATTATACCTAACACACATACTCATATAGAATTGAAATAGATTTATACGTAGTTGTTTTTGCTCGTATAGAATTGAAATAAGATTTATACGTAGCAACTTTCGTTTGTATGGAATTACAAACACTTATGTTATAGTATATGAGACTTATAGGTTAACTACTTATTTGGTAAGTAAACTTTTATACCTAGGATATATATACTAAACATTGGAGAGTCAAAATAATACTTTCACAACTATACTTTTGAACTTGGAAATGTATTATTTTAATATTGAGTCAAAACCTGTGGATTCACCAACTTTATCTTGACGTATTTTAAATTGCATGTGTTTTCAGGATGTGGATAACTATCATACGATAAATGACGTTACACCGCCCGGTGTTTCTGCCAACGGCCAGGGTGTGACACAAACTTCATGGATTAGCGATTAAGGGGGTGCTTTTCTTGGAAGTGCCAGGCATTTTCCTTTCAGTAGGGGGGCCACTCGGTAGAGGTGGTAGGTTTTGGTTGGAATGGAAGGAGCAGAGGACAAAGAGAGGATCGGTTGTGTAGACATGATTTTTTTTTGAGGATTTTGAACACCAAGGCCTCACGGTGGGCACCAAATTGTTTTGGTCAAAAATTACACAAGCACTAATCAACCGAATTAAATGACAGGTTGTGATGTTCAGATTGTGTAATAGCAAATGGTAAAATAAAGTGACACAATGGTTTACATGGAAAGCCCTTGATCCTTGCTAGAATCTCCGACATAAAACCTTGGTAGGTGATAATGACCACCTACCTTGATGATTTTATTGATATAAAATTAAGATTACAGTGGGTTCTTCGTAAGAATAAGTAAAGAATTTCGTAGAGTAAGCTTAGACTCAAAAAAAAACATTCTGTTGTGTACAGAGTACAAGTGTCAATATATAGTATAAACTAGCCACAAGATGTCTGATATTTTCGGGATCCTCTATGACCATCTTCATGAACACTATTTGAACTAGTATTTCGGGTCTTCAACATTGTTGAGACGATTCTTCATTGAGAATTGGTGTTCCCTTGACTACTTCTGCACACGTGTTAATTATAGACAAGATATGACTGTTATAAATATTAATAAAGATAATAACGGTAATTAGCCGGGATCCTGAGGTAGTTGAGGATCTTGGATATTTAAGGATCGTGAATATTGTAAGGATCCTGGTCCTAACAATACTATTATAAAATTAAAAGTTTAATTTTATATATATATATATATATATATATATATATATATATATATATATATATATATATATATATACATAAGAAAAAGTCAATTTTACCGTTAGTAGGCCTCATTCATGAAGCCGATCTATAAGGAGAGGTATAAGAAAACTGCCATTAAAATGGCGGTTGAATGCGTGTCCACTCTCACCCATCGCTTCCTTGATTGGTGGAGGGTCGTTAGCCGAACGGGTAGGTTTGGACATTAAATTCTCACTAATAAGTATAATTAAAATATTAAAGTATTTAAATGTTTTTTATAAAATTCCCAATATTAGTTACTTTAGGAAAATATGAATTTGATGCTAATCCATGAAATTGCACATTGGACTTTATAAAAGTCGTTAGTGGAGTGTGTGTGGTTAACCGGCACACTAATATGGACTAATAAAGGGTAGCAATGGGTAGCTCGTAAATTATCATTTATCAATGGAGTGTGTGTGGTTAACTGGCACATTGCTAGTTTGTATGGTTATTCACACTTTGTTTGTGATCCTCGGTATCCCAGTCACAAATGGAAATGGCATAATCGAGATTAAACATGCCATTGAATAGTTCAATGAATCTCAAAAGATCTACAAATTTCATTTAAAACCTAATTCAGTTTAAATTTCGTTTTCATGGTGGATTTGGTAAATCGTCATTTACCTACCTTCAAATAATTTACAATTGGATTACGGCGTCCCTCTTCTGAAAAATGAATTATTGTGTTGGGTCCTAGACTTAATATTTCATTTTGGGTGTTATATTAAGGATTCCTTATCTAATCAAAACTTTTCCTTATTCTTTTGCAGATGTCACCTTCTAACAATGCTTTTGGTTCCTCCAACAACAACTCCTCGAACACTTTCTCGCTCTTGAGCATTTGTGCCAAGGTGACATTCAATGGTTCCAATTTTATTGATTAGATCTGTAACATCCAAATGGCCTTGCGATTTGAGGACAAAGAATACGTCTTCGACAAAGAGCTAAATAATATAGATGAATCACAAGCTACTACTAAAGAAATAGATGAGCATAGGGCTCACTACAAATATGCTACCAAAGTGTCTTCCATTATGGTGGCTACTATGACGTCTGAGCTACAGAGGTTCAATGAGGAATATTAGCCTTATAAGATGTGCAAAGACTTGATGTATAAGTAACATCAAATACCACATCAAGAAGGGTATGATATAGTTAGGTCACTCGTAACCACCAAGATGAAGGATGGAGAGTCCATCACGACCCATCTGCAACGTATGGAGTGCTATGTGGATCGTTTGCTGAAACTTAATGTAAACATCGATGAAGAGCTAGCTATTGACATAGTATTGCACTCATTGTGTCCTTTATATGGTTAATTCAAAATGACTTATCATTTGAGCAAAGAGGAATTCACATTAAGTAAACTTCAAGGCTTGCTGAGAACCGCTGAAGGTGGATTAAAAAGAAAAGTTGTTGAATCCATGCCCACTACTGCTACAACAGCCATGATTATTGGAAAAGGGAAGGGGGAAAAAGAGAAAGATCCCTCAAAAAAAAGCTAGAAGGTAAATTCTCATGAAGGGTCTTCTAGTGGGCCCAAAGGAAAATCCGGTTCTGCTCCCCCTCTTGCCTCAGATCTAAAAGAAGTGACATGCTTCTACTACCAAGACAAGGGTCATTGGAAGAGAAATTGCCATAAATACCTGCATGACACTAAGGATGGCAAGATCAAGCCTGCTGTGGTAGGTAATTGTTATATTAGTTTTCTAAGCCCATAACTATAATCCGCATGTACTTGATTTGATAGTAGCATGATCCTTGTGAGTTGCCTTTACATTAGCAACTAGACAGGATGATTGTTAGAGAGAGATGTTGAGTTTGTAATTTGGAATAATAAATTGGTGCATAAAAATGATTTATGAATATATTATAAGAATAATATATTAATTAGAAATCATATTATTAATTAGTATTTAATCGGAAATTAATTTGGAACTAATTTCAAGATTAAAGGAACTGATTAAAAGTGCAGGGGCTGTTTTGCAATTATTTGATAGTTGTGGTTTTGGGCCATTTGATCACCCTTATTAGGGAGGGCCGAAAATCCTTAGAAGGTTCTAGAGATTTTCGTCCGAGCCCTAAGGAAGGGGTCCATGGACTTGCTTAGGCCCTAAGCTAAGGAGTTAGGATCTCCACCTTAAAACCCAAGTTAGCCTCAAGAATAAATAGACCCCTTGGTCTCTTGAATTCGGGAACCTCCAAAAAACCCTAAAAGAGCTGAATTTTTGAGCAAGTGAATCCTTTATCCTCTCTCTCATATTCATCCTCTTTCCCTAGTGTGTTTGTTAGCCATTAGAGGTACTACGCTTGTTGTACTTGTTTTCAAATGCAAGAATCTTCAAGAATTGGTTGTTATTACTATATAGCAACAAAAGTATGTGTTCTAATATTTCTTATGTAGATTTCGAAATATTAGATGCATATTATGGTTTTATATTTTGTGTTTAATACTGGTATGTCTAATAGAGAAAATATAGATCCAATTTAGGGTTCCATGCACACATAGGATTGTTTGCATAAAACCCATAAGTGGTATCAGAGCTTTTGGTTTTTATTTTCAGTTAGATTTGATACAATAGATTGAAGTTGAAAAAACTAGGGTTTATGGATTTTAAACCCTAGGGCTTGGATTTTTCGAAATTAGGGTTTCTAAACTCTAGGTTCGAAACTTGGTTAGGGTTTTTTTGAACCCTTTCCTTTGACCCTCATGATTTTAGGTTTGTTAACCCAAAAATTTTCAAAATTGCCTTCCCCAAGATTAGATTTTGAAAATCTAGGGTCTTAGGTAGGTATTATCTTTTAATTATTTAAAAGGATAATTGCAGTTTTTAAAATATTCATTCCCAAATTTTCAAAATCTAGGGGATAAGGGGATTAGGTTAAATTATTTATTTAAATTAGTGGTTAATCCTTATGAGATTTAGTAATTTAAATTAATTGTTTAATTTTGGATAATTTTGAAATCAAAATTTTTAATATTTAAGATTTTAAATTAAAATGTAATAATTTCAAAAATTTTAAATTAGGTTAAAAACTCTAGTATTTTGAAATGTTTAAAACACACCCTTATACTATACATATAATTAAAAGTTTATTATTATATATGTATAAGAAAAGTGAATCTTACCATTACTATGCCTCATTCACGAAGCTAGTCTATAAGGGGTGTTTAAGAAAGCAACGTATAAAACGACTGCTATTAGGTATCCACTCTTACCAAACGCACTGTTGACTAGTGGAGGGTCGTTAGCCGAACGGGTAGAATAGGACATTAATTCTCTCATTCATAAGTATAATGATAAATATAAAGTAAGTAAATGCTTTTTTTATAAATTCCCAATATTAGTTACTTTAGGAAAATGTGAATTTGATGCTAATCCATGAATTTACACAATGCACTTTGTCAAGTCGTTAGTGGAGTGTGTGTGGTTAACCGACACCCTGACTTGGACTAACAAAGAGTGGAAATGGGTAGCTCGTAAATTATCATAGATCAATGAAGCATGTGTGGTTAATCGTCATATTTATTAGGTGGTAAATGACATCGAGAGTACCAAGCTAATTTGCAGGGTTATTCACACCTTGTTTGTGATCCTCAGTATCCCAGACACAAACTTAAAGGGCATAATCGAAATTAAACACACCATTGAAGAGTTTAATAAATCTCAAAGATCAAGGAATTTCATTTTAAACCTAATTCATTTTAAAATTTCGTTTTCGTGGTGAAATTGGTAAATCGTCATTTACCTACCTTCAAATAATTTAAATTGGATTACTGCATCCTTTTTCTAAATTTTGAATTGTTGTGTTAGGTCCCAGCCTTACTATTTCATTTGGGTGTTATATTAAGGATTTCCTATCTAATCAAAAACTTGTCTCTATACTTTTTTTAGATGTCTAGCCTAAACTAAGTTTCTGGCTCAAAATCCTCCAACAACAAATCCTCGAACCCACTCTCGCTCCTGAACATTTATAGGAAGGTTACATTTGATGGATCCAATTTCAATGATTGGATCAGAAACATCCGAATGGCCTTATGTTATGAGGATAAGGAACATAGTCTTGACAAGGAACTCGTTGAAATATATGAAACCACTACTACTCCCAAAGAAATAATTGAGTATAGGGCCAAATGCAAGGAAGTGACCAAAGTGTTGTGCATTATAGTGGCCTTTATGACTCTCGAGCTGCAGCGATTGTACGAGGACTATTGGCCCTGGGAGATGTAACAGGACTCAATGCAAAAGTACCATCAAAGAGCAGATCAAGAGAGGTATGAAATAATCACCTCATTCATAACAACCAAGATGAAGGATGGAGAGTCCATCACGACCCACTTGCAAAGGATGAAGAGGTATGTGGATCGATTGCTCAAGGTTATTGTCAACTTTGATGAAGAGCTAGATATAGACATAGTCTTGCACTCTTTGCCTCCTTGTTATGACCAATTCAAGATGACTTATCTATTGAAAGTGGATTGAAAGTAAAAGTTGTTGAATCCACTCCTGCTGCTACCCCAATCCTGGCTATTACACATGGAAAGGGGAAAAAGAGGAAAGCTCCCTCATGATGGATCTTCTACTAGTGGATCCAAAGGAAAAACCAGTTATGCTCCTCCCTCCTCCAATCCAAAAGAAGCAACATGTTTCTACTGCTATGATAAGGAGCATTGGAAACGAAGCAGCCCGAAGTACTTCCATGACATCAAGGATAGGAAGATAAATCCCACATTCGCATGTATTTATACTAATATGTCTAAAAACTGATCACATGCTAGTTCCTAGGTCCTTGATACAGGATGTCGTTATCACATTTATTCTGACTTCTAAGGACTAAGAAGAAGTACTGATGTGGAGCATGGGAAGATGAACCTAATAATGGGAAATATGAAATCATCGCTTGTTACCAAGATTGGAGTTTACTCTTTAGTGCTTAGTAGTAGCTTTGATTTAGATTTGAATGATTGTTGCTACTCATCAAGGATGATGAGGAATATTATTTATTTTCATGGTTTGTACAGAAAATGATTTAGATATTCATTTAGTAATGAAAGTGGTTCTCTAAATGCTTATTATAATGGTACTTTTTATTTTGAAGCATTTCCTTGTAATGGTGTGTATGAAATTGTGATGGTTGTAAATAACTTAGGAAATAATGTATTGCATATTGATTTGTCTAATGATTTAGAGAAGGCATGCTTGTGGCATTTTCGTGTTGGACATGTCAACAAGAAGCGCATTGCCTAACTCCAAAAGGATGGTGTGTTGGAGTCATTTGACCTAAGGTCAGATGACACGTATGAGTCTTGTTTTCTTGGAAAGATGACTAAATCACCTTTCATTGGTACTTGTGAAAGAGTTGAGGGATTATTGGATCTCATACACAAAGATGTGTGTGGTCCCTTCAGATCCACTACAAGGGATGAAAACGCTTCTATGTGAATTTTACTGATGATTATAGCAGATATGGATATATCTACTTAATCAAGCATAATACAGAGACCTTTGAAAAGTTCAATGACTATAAGCAAGAAGTAGAGAATCAATTGGGTAGGAAGATCAAGATGCTCAAATCTAATAGGGGTGGTGAGTATCTTAGTATCAAGTTCCATGACTATCTTAAGGAATGTGGAATTGTTTCACAATTGACACCTCCTGGGACAGCATAACTTAATGATGTCACTGAGAGGCATAATCGAACCTTGTTGGACATGATTCGTTCCATGATGATTCGAGCTTCGCTTCCGATATCATTTTGGGGGTATGCCTTAGAGATTGCCGCTTATATCCTTAATCTAGTCCCGACAAATAAGGTTGGCAAAACTCGTCATGAGATGTGGACACGGAAGGTTCCCTTATTGGCACATATCAAGTTTTGGGGTTGTGAAGCTTTCGTTAGATGAGATACTCACGACAAGCTTGAACCTCGAAGTGAGCGGTGTATTTTCATCGGCTACCCATAGTAGTCCATTGGATACTTGTTCTACAGACCTAGTGAGAACGTGGTCTTTGAAGAACGAAGGGGAGTCTTTCGCGAGAGAGAAATCATATGCCAATAGGACAGTGGGAGGACAATTGATCTTGAAGAGATTCAAGAATCAAGCGATGAAGGAACCTCTAACACTAGCGCTTAACCTAAGGAAGAAATTCCTATTGAACCAATTTATGAGTCATTACCTCTTAGATGTTCTACTCGAGTTAGAATGGCACCTGAGTTTCATGGTGTTCATATTACTGGTAAATTTGGATGAGCCTTCTAAATACAAGGAAGCCATGGCGTCCCCTGAGTCTACTAAATGGAAGGAGGCAACGGACAGCGAGATCCAGTCCATGTATGACTATCACTTTTGGAACTTGGTTGATAATGTATCAGGTCGTAAGACAGTTCAGTGAAAATTGATCTTTATGAAGAAGACCAACATATATGGAAAGGTGCACGCATTTAAGGTACGTCTGGTTGCGAAGGGCTTTACTCAAACCTTATGGGTTGACTATGATGAGACCTTCTCAGTAGTGGCCAAGATCAAGTCAATTAGGGTTATGTTAGCCATCGTTGTGTTTCATGATTATGAAATCTGGCAGATGAATGTCAAAACTACTTTCCTTAATAGGAAGATGGCTAAAGATGTTTACATGTGTCATCCAGAGGATTTTGTGGATGCTAAATACCAAAATAGAGTGTACAAGCTTGAGAAATCCATTTATGGATTGAAGCAAGCATCTCGCAGATGGAATCTTTGCTTCAATGAGAAATTTAAAGAATTTGGTTTCTCTAGGATTGAGGATGAGTCATGTGTGTATATCAAATCTAGTAGGAGTATAATTAGCTTTCTAGTTTTGTATGTTGATGACATACTTCTTATAGGAAACGATGCTCCAACCTTGTAGGAAGTTAAGTCCTGGCTTGGAAAGCATGCTTATATTCTAGGGATAAGGATTTTGAGGAATAAGAGTAGATGACTAATTGGACTTAGTCAAAGTACATACTTGGATAAGGTGCTGAAACATTTTAGAATGGAGAACTCCAAGAAAAGAGAGTTACATATCTAAAGCAATGCCAAATTAGGTAACACTCGGAGTCCGAGCACCGATGCAAAGATAGCAGAAATTAGTTGAGTTCCATATGCTTCTGCTGTTGGATCGATAATGTATGCTATGAAATGTACTCGTCCTGACATGGATTTTGCTTTAAGCATAGTTAGTCGATATCAGGGAAATCCAGGTAAAGCGCATTGGATAGCAGTCAAGAAAATTCTTAAGTATCAGCGAAGGACTCAGGACTATGTCCTTGTGCTTGGTGGAAGTGATGACTTAAGAGTTACAGGGTATAGTGACGCCAACCTTCAGACCGACAGAGACAACTTCCGCTATCAGTCAGGCTAGGTGTTTAACCTTAATGGAGGAGATGTGACACGGGAACGTTCAAAGCAGGAGACCGTGGCTGATTCAACATGTGAATTAGAATATATAGCCACGAGCAAAGCATCAAAGGGGGCTATATGGTTGAATAGCTTCATTAGAAACCTTGGGGCTGTACCATCCATAAAGATGCCCATGGAGATTTTCTATGATAATGAAGCAGCGGTTGCCTTAACCAAGGAACCAAAGGATCATGGCAGATCCAGACATATCGACATAAAATATCACTTCATCAGACATCATGTAGAAGGACTCCTCATGGTCAAGAGGGTATCGTGAGAAGAGAATCTTGCAGATCCCCTCACAAAGGGTCTAAGTACGATTAAACACATTCAGCATGTGAGGAGCATTGGTCTAAAGGACGATATTAGTTTTATTGATTAGATAGATATTTCAAAAACTTGTACCAATATAAATGTAGTTGACATATGATGATTGATTAATGGATATTTATTTATAAGTAATTGTTTACTATCTCTTGTCAATTTTTTATCTTGTGTTTCACTTTGCATTTTTTACTTCCCAAAAAATTGGATTATTCAAAACATCCACAGTCAATCATACTTTGGTAGTAAGTAATGAATGAAGATTGTCATGAATTAGCTTGTAGATTGTCTAAGTGTTTAGACATAACAAATGTTTGTTGCAACGTTCATGAGTCCTCTTGAAATGACATTTGTGTATTGGATTAAACCCACACTCATTTGAATTACTTCATGGAATTTATCACGAGTAATTGTGAGATGATAATATCGTATAATCTTTAAACCGAGATATATGAGTTGTTGTTTGCAAGTTGGTTTTGCATTGATAATGTGTAGACGCATCAGTAACTTGATGTTATAAAACATATTATTGTGTACGATTTAATGATTAAATAGTACAATCATATAACTCAAAGTTTAGATGTTCCTTTTATCCCAAGAGGTAAAAGAGATATCTTAGGCTCCTCGATGATTTTGTGTTGACTTATGTGTCGGGGCTGGTCAGGAATGAATTGATGTGTTCAATTAAGTTCGTTATAAAAAAATAGAAATCGGGAAAAAAATTGTTGGACAATGAGAAAGATTGTGTTTCTATTCTTTGTCTTCATGATATCTTATAGAACAGAGGTTTATATGATCCCTTATCTTAAGGACTTATAACTGACTAGGTCAGAGTTCGACAGTGGCTTTTGAGAGCTATGATTGTTGATCAGATTCTGAAGTCATACTTGAAAATATAATTATCAGACTTATCCAAGTGGGAGACTATTGAATTGGGTGTCTAAGCCTATAACTATAAATGGTATGCACTAGATTTGATAGTAGCATGGTCCTTTTAGGTTTCCCTCACACTGGCAACTAGATAGGATCATTGTTGAAGAGAGAGGTTGAGTTTATTATTTGGAATAATAAATTGGTGCATAAAAATGATTAATTAATATATTATAAGAATTTAATACTAATTAGAAATCATATTATTAATTAGTATTTAATCGTAAATTAATTTGGAACTAATTTCGGGATTAAAGGAACTGATTAAAAGTGCAGGGGCTATTTTGCAATTATTTGATAGTTGTGGTTTTGGGCCATTGGATCACCCTTATTAGGGAGGGCAGAAAATCCCTAGAAGGTTCTCGATATTTTCGTCCAAGCCCTAAGGAATGGGTCCATGGACTTGCTTAGGCCATAAGCTAAGGAATTAGGGTTTCCACCTTAAAACCCTAGCTAGCCTCAAGTATAAATAGACCCTTAGCCTCTTGAATCGGGAACCTCCAAGAAACTTTAGAATAGCCAAATTTTTGAGCAATTGAATCCTCTCTCCTCTCTCTCATATTCATCCTATTGCCCTGGTGTATTTGTGAGCCATTAGAGGTACTATGCTTGTGGTACTTGTTCTCAAAAGACAGAATCATCAAGAATTGGTTGTTATTACTATATAGCAAGAAAGGTATGTGTTCTAATCTTTCTTATGTAGATTTTGAAATATTTGATACATATTAGGGTTTTATATTTTGTGTTAATGCTTCTATGTCTAACAAAGAAAACATAGATCCAATCTAGGGTTGCATGCACACATAGGATTGTTTGTATAAAACCCATCAGTATTTACACTGTTTTGTATAAAAACTCATCGTATTCTAAATCTTGGCTCCTTGATACATGATGTGGTTTTCAAATTTGATCTGACTTGCATGGACTAAAAGAAAGTAGGAATATGGAGCTTAGGAAGATGAACCTGATAATGGGTAATAGGAGACCGCCACCTGTTACCAAGATCGGCGTTTATTCTTCAATGCTTAGTAGTGGGTTGTGTTTAGACTTGAACAACTCTTGCTACTCGTCAGAAATCACGGGGAATGTTTTTTTCATGTTTTGTACATACAAGGTCTTATATATTCTTTTAATAATGAGAATGGATCTATTAATGCTTATTATAGTGGTGTATTTTATTTTAAGGCATTGCCTTGTGATTGTGTATATGAAACTATGATGGTTGTAGACAATTTTGGAAATAGTGTGTTGAATATTGATTCGTCTAATGGTTTTCACAAAGCAAGCTTGTGGCATTGTCGTCTTGGACATGTTAACAAGAAGCGTATTTCCTAACTCCAAAAGGATGGAGTGTTGGAATCGTTTGACCTAAGGTCAGATGATACATGCAAATCTTGTTTGCTTGGAAAGATAACTAAATTACCTTTCACAGGTACGTGTGAACGAGGTGAGGGGTTGTTGGATCTCATACACACCGATGTGTGTGGGCCCTTCAGATCCACCACAAGGGATGCAAACCAATTTTATGTGACTTTTACCGGTGATTATAGTAGATATGGATATATCTATTTAATCAAGCATAAGTCAGAAACCTTTAAAAAGCTTAAAGAGTTTAAACATTAAGTTGAAATTCAATGGGGCAGGAAGATCAAGATGCTCAGATCCGATAGGGGTGGTGAGTATCTTAGTATCGAGTTCCACGACTACCTCAAGGAATTTGGAATTGTTTCACAATTGAAACCTACTAGGACAGCATAACTTAATGGTCTGGCTGAGAGGAATAATCGAACCTTGTTGGACATGGTTCTTTCCATATTTAGTCGAGCTTCGCTACCGATATCGTTCTGGGGGTATGCCTTGGAGACTGCCACCCATATCCTTAATTTAGTCCTGACAAAGAAGGTTGCATAAATGCCTCACGAGATGTGGATAAGGACGGTTGATGTGTGTAAAACCAACTAGTTTTAATCCTACTAACTTAGACACAAAATAAACACACGAAAGGCAGTGTACCTATCGATTAGTAATATAGTTCAAGCAAATAGGGTATCGAACACAGGGAACGGTAAACAATTAAAATAAATGCTAATATTATCTAAATAAAACAAATAACAAAAAGGGGGTTTTCTCTAGTTTTGCAAGACTAGAAATTTAAACAATTAACTAAAACTTAAACTAAGAAACTAAGAGCTAAGCAAATAAAAATCAACTAAATTCAATAATAAAGAGGACTTCTGTTTAGGTTCGACTCATTTGTTCCCATGGATGATTTCAATGTATCGGATTAATTCTTCATCGGCTACCGACTAAGATGATTAGTTTCACGTTCGCTATTACTAATCCTTAGGAAACAAATTAACTCAAGCAGTGGCCAGTTGTCTAAATCAACGGATTTCCTAGTTATTGATTCGGGTTAAATAAGACTTGTAATAGTTAATCAAATTGGTGATTCAATTAACCTCTTGTTGATGGTGTATCACACAAGCTCACACATTAACTTACCTATCTTCAAGTTAATTCTAGTTTCACATTCGTTATTCCTAGACATACAACTATGTGGTCACGTAAATCATATGAAATTAGCAACTAAGAGATGTTCATACAACTTAATTACTGATTTATTAATAGAAGAATAGTTATTGTCAACACATATGGTTCTTTAACAAGCTTAACAAAACATAATTACCAATCAAAATTAATCATACTCAAATAATCAATCCATGTTCACAAATTCATCTACCTAAACAGAAGTTATGAGTTTTTAGCTCATGATTACAGCAGAAACAAGCACAAAAATGAAATCAATTGGTAAAAAAATAGTTCAAACAAGAGATTAGGTAAGAGAAAACTTGATTTTGACTTGATTCTCCTTTAAAATTGAATGTAGGGTTGATTCCCTTGCTTCCCACGCTCCAACAGCACCTTTAGTCGACAATTGGCCTCCAAGGGTTCATATATATCCTAGGGTATCGATCTGAAAGTCCCTTTATATAGATTTTCACAAAACAGGGGCTACTCGGCGAGTCCATCACTTAAAACCCGTGTACGGCAAGTCAGCGCGTCCAGAATCACGAAACTTCTGAGCAACTCGGCGAGTAATCGACCCTACTCGCCGAGTACGTTTGGAATCAGCATTTTCTCAAAACACGAAAGTTGTCCGAAATTGTGTCTACTTTTCAGAACATTTTGAATCTCGTAAATCGGAGTTACGGTTCATGAGATATGGCGAAAACACTAACGAGGGGTCAAGCTGTCCAGCAACATCCTTCTTTCTTCAAAATCCAAGATCCAAGCGGCCAATCGCTAGTTCCGCTTCCTTTTCCATCTGAGCATGTCATCATTGCTGAAAAATTAAATATTTAAGCTAATTAAGCACCTTTTGTTCATTAAATGAGACAAAAACAACATAAAGTATTAAGATCATGCATGAAGTTTATAACAAAATATGCCCATATCAAAATACCCCACACTTGACTTTTGCTTGCCCCCAAGCAAAACTGAATTTTAGTACACTAATATTACATAAGACAATCCCAATCAAACCCAACCATTATGCCAAGACTGCAACGCATGCATTTGTGTCTAAAATTTTCCTAATAACCCCCCATACTCCAAATACTCACAATCCTCATAAACATTCGCCCACTTTTTTTGAACAATGCTCATTTTATGCATCCCTCCGAATCCATCCTTAGAAAACCTCTTAACCTCAAGGTATTTTTGGTTGAGCAACCCAAGTATACATAATCTAGACAATTACAATTTATGATACCTCACTGGAGCTCTTTGGAATTCTTTACTTCTTTGACATTTGATCTTTAATTTCTTTGAATTCACCACCTTGTTGTTTGATTTTTAGTATCTTCAACTTTTTAATTTCTTCGGAATTTTCGATCTTCTAATTTCATACTTAACTTTGATGCTCCAAAAATTCTTCAAACTTTTTCTTGTAATTCTCTCTCTTTTTTTTTTTAACATGTAACTCACTTTTTTTTCACTCAAAACCTACATGCTTAAGCAGGGGCGCTCAACTTCAACCTTTATTGGTTAAAGATAATAATATTCCTGGATACATTTCTGGTACACGATGCTAAACATATTGCATCCTTCAAACTAAGCGAGGTCGTGTTTTTGTCCCATGATTTCACTGGAATAAGGAAGCCACAAATGCACTAGAACGTATATAGGCTCAACTAAACATTTGGGTCTTCATGCAATCATCAAATATAATACTAGCATGATCCTTAATTGCTTTACCAAAATTTTCTAAATTAATCCTAGCAAATTTTACGCAAAAGTTTAAAAATTAACAAAAATTAACTAAAATTTTACTAATATAACCAACCCCCTACACCATACTTAATTTATGCAATGTCCCCATTGCATATCATACATGATAAAGAATAGTAAAAATAAGGAGAGAATTAGAACAAACTCCCCTGGGATAGTAGTTGCAAGGTTGAACTTCTTCATTTAAAGCTCCATCTTCAGCTGACTTTAGACATAGGAACAGCTCATCCATGCCTTGGGTGTCATTCGTCTCCTGTGATTGACAGCTCCAAAATATCAAGGAAAAAGCTTCTTGGAAATGCTCGGAAATGATCTTCAAAAATATAGCCAATTGCCGCCTTGAATTGAATCAAATCGCTGACTTAAAGATAAAAGAATGAGCAACTCATCAAGTTTTATGTGGAGACTCGTCGAGTTGAATCGTCATATGGGCAGAAATCGTGAATTTTCGCTGGAACTCGTCGAGTTATACGGGTGTACACGACGAGTTTTCGGCTCTGATCGTGTAAAACCAACTAGTTTTAATCCTACTAACTTAGACACAAAATAAACACACGAAAGGCAGTGTACCTATCGATTTCCTAGTTATTGATTCGGGTTAAATAAGACTTGTAATAGTTAATCAAATTGGTGATTCAATTAACCTCTTGTTGATGGTGTATCACACAAGCTCACACATTAACTTACCTATCTTCAAGTTAATTCTAGTTTCACATTCGTTATTCCTAGACCTACAACTATGTGGTCACGTAAATCATATGAAATTAGCAACTAAGAGATGTTCATACAACTTAATTACTGATTTATTAATAGAAGAATAGTTATTGTCAACACATATGGTTCTTTAACAAGCTTAACAAAACATAATTACCAATCAAAATTAATCATACTCAAATAATCAATCCATGTTCACAAATTCATCTACCTAAACAGAAGTTATGAGTTTTTAGCTCATGATTACAGCAGAAACAAGCACAAAAACGAAATCAATTGGTAAAAAAATAGTTCAAACAAGAGATTAGGTAAGAGAAAACTTGATTTTGACTTGATTCTCCTTTAAAATTGAATGTAGGGTTGATTCCCTTGCTTCCCACGCTCCAACAGCACCTTTAGTCGACAATTGGCCTCCAAGGGTTCATATATATCCTAGGGTATCGATCTGAAAGTCCCTTTATATAGATTTTCACAAAACAGGGGCTACTCGGCGAGTCCATCACTAAAAACCCGTGTACGGCAAGTCAGCGCGTCCAGAATCACGAAACTTCTGAGCAACTCGGCGAGTAATCGACCCTACTCGCCGAGTACGTTTGGAATCAGCATTTTCTCAAAACACGAAAGTTGTCCGAAATTGTGTCTACTTTTCAGAACATTTTGAATCTCGTCAATCGGAGTTACGGTTCATGAGATATGGCCAAAACACTAACGAGGGGTCAAGCTGTCCAGCAACATCCTTCTTTCTTCAAAATCCAAGATCCAAGCGTCCAATCGCTAGTTCCGCTTCCTTTTCCATCTGAGCATGTCATCATTGCTGAAAAATTAAATATTTAAGCTAATTAAGCACCTTTTGTTCATTAAATGAGACAAAAACAACATAAAGTATTAAGATCATGCATGAAGTTTATAACAAAATATGCCCATATCAAAATACCCCACACTTGACTTTTGCTTGCCCCCAAGCAAAACTGAATTTTAGTACACTAATATTACATAAGACAATCCCAATCAAACCCAACCATTATGCCAAGAATGCAACGCATGCATTTGTGTCTAAAATTTTCCTAATAACCCCCCATACTCCAAATACTCACAATCCTCATAAACATTCGCCCACTTTTTTTGAACAATGCTCATTTTATGCATCCCTCCGAATCCATCCTTAGAAAACCTCTTAACCTCAAGGTATTTTTGGTTGAGCAACCCAAGTATACATAATCTAGACAATTACAATTTATGATACCACACTGGAGCTCTTTGGAATTCTTTACTTCTTTAACATTTGATCTTTAATTTCTTTGAATTCACCACCTTGTTGTTTGATTTTTAGTATCTTCAACTTTTTAATTTCTTCGGAATTTTCGATCTTCTAATTTCATACTTAACTTTGATGCTCCAAAAATTCTTCAAACTTTTTCTTGTAATTCTCTCTCTTTTTTTTTTTAACATGTAACTCACTTTTTTTTCACTCAAAACCTACATGCTTAAGCAGGGGCGCTCAACTTCAACCTTTATTGGTTAAAGATAATAATATTCCTGGATACATTTCTGGTACACGATGCTAAACATATTGCATCCTTCAAACTAAGCGAGGTCGTGTTTTTGTCCCATGATTTCACTGGAATAAGGAAGCCACAAATGCACTAGAACGTATATAGGCTCAACTAAACATTTGGGTCTTCATGCAATCATCAAATATAATACTAGCATGATCCCTAATTGCTTTACCAAAATTTTCTAAATTAATCCTAGCAAATTTTACGCAAAACTTTAAAAATTAACAAAAATTAACTAAAATTTTACTAATATAACCAACCCCCTACGCCATACTTAATTTATGCAATGTCCCCATTGCATATCATACATGATAAAGAATAGTAAAAATAAGGAGAGAATTAGAACAAACTCCCCTGGGATAGTAGTTGCAAGGTTGAACTTCTTCATTTAAAGCTCCATCTTCAGCTGACTTTAGACATAGGAACAGCTCATCCATGCCTTGGGTGTCATTCGTCTCCTGTGATTGACAGCTCCAAAATATCAAGGAAAAAGCTTCTTGGAAATGCTCGGAAATGATCTTCAAAAATATAGCCAATTGCCGCCTTGAATTGAATCAAATCGCTGACTTAAAGATAAAAGAATGAGCAACTCATCAAGTTTTATGTGGAGACTCGTCGAGTTGAATCGTCATATGGGCAGAAATCGTGAATTTTCGCTGGAACTCGTCGAGTTATACGGGTGTACTCGACGAGTTTTCGGCTCTGATCGTGTAAAACCAACTAGTTTTAATCCTACTAACTTAGACACAAAATAAACACACGAAAGGCAGTGTACCTATCGATTTCCTAGTTATTGATTCGGGTTAAATAAGACTTGTAATAGTTAATCAAATTGGTGATTCAATTAACCTCTTGTTGATGGTGTATCACACAAGCTCACACATTAACTTACCTATCTTCAAGTTAATTCTAGTTTCACATTCGTTATTCCTAGACCTACAACTATGTGGTCACGTAAATCATATGAAATTAGCAACTAAGAGATGTTCATACAACTTAATTACTGATTTATTAATAGAAGAATAGTTATTGTCAACACATATGGTTCTTTAACAAGCTTAACAAAACATAATTACCAATCAAAATTAATCATACTCAAATAATCAATCCATGTTCACAAATTCATCTACCTAAACAGAAGTTATGAGTTTTTAGCTCATGATTACAGCAGAAACAAGCACAAAAACGAAATCAATTGGTAAAAAAAATAGTTCAAACAAGAGATTAGGTAAGAGAAAACTTGATTTTGACTTGATTCTCCTTTAAAATTGAATGTAGGGTTGATTCCCTTGCTTCCCACGCTCCAACAGCACCTTTAGTCGACAATTGGCCTCCAAGGGTTCATATATATCCTAGGGTATCGATCTGAAAGTCCCTTTATATAGATTTTCACAAAACAGGGGCTACTCGGCGAGTCCATCACTTAAAACCCGTGTACGGCAAGTCAGCGCGTCCAGAATCACGAAACTTCTGAGCAACTCGGCGAGTAATCGACCCTACTCGCCGAGTACGTTTGGAATCAGCATTTTCTCAAAACACGAAAGTTGTCCGAAATTGTGTCTACTTTTCAGAACATTTTGAATCTCGTCAATCGGAGTTACGGTTCATGAGATATGGCCAAAACACTAACGAGGGGTCAAGCTGTCCAGCAACATCCTTCTTTCTTCAAAATCCAAGATCCAAGCGTCCAATCGCTAGTTCCGCTTCCTTTTCCATCTGAGCATGTCATCATTGCTGAAAAATTAAATATTTAAGCTAATTAAGCACCTTTTGTTCATTAAATGAGACAAAAACAACATAAAGTATTAAGATCATGCATGAAGTTTATAACAAAATATGCCCATATCAAAATACCCCACACTTGACTTTTGCTTGCCCCCAAGCAAAACTGAATTTTAGTACACTAATATTACATAAGACAATCCCAATCAAACCCAACCATTATGCCAAGACTGCAACGCATGCATTTGTGTCTAAAATTTTCCTAATAACCCCCCATACTCCAAATACTCACAATCCTCATAAACATTCGCCCACTTTTTTTGAACAATGCTCATTTTATGCATCCCTCCGAATCCATCCTTAGAAAACCTCTTAACCTCAAGGTATTTTTGGTTGAGCAACCCAAGTATACATAATCTAGCCAATTACAATTTATGATACCACACTGGAGCACTTTGGAATTCTTTACTTCTTTGACATTTGATCTTTAATTTCTTCAAAATCCAAGATCCAAGCGTCCAATCGCTAGTTCTGCTTCCTTTTCCATCTGAGCATGTCATCATTGCTGAAAAATTAAATATTTAAGCTAATTAAGCACCTTTTGTTCATTAAATGAGACAAAAACAACATAAAGTATTAAGATCATGCATGAAGTTTATAACTAAATATGCCCATATCAACGGTCACATATCAATGTTTGGGGTTGTGAAGCTTTCGTTAGACGAGAGACTCACGACAAGCTTGAACCTCAAAGTAAGCGATGTATTTTCATCAGCTACCCACATAAGTCCTCTGGATACTTGTTCTACAAACCTAGTGAGAACGTGGTCTTCGTAGCACGAAGGGGAGTTTTCCACGATAGGGAAATCATATGAAAAGAGGAAAATGGGTGTATAATTGATCTTTATGAAATTCAAGAGTCAAACAATGAAGTAACCTCTAACACTAGTGCTCAACCCGAGGAAGAAATTCTTGTTGAACTAGTTGACGAATTGTTACCTCTTAGGCGTTCCACTCGAGTTAGAATGACACCAGAGTTTTATGGTTTTCATATTACTTCGGATGGTGATACATTTATCAATGATAGTTGTTAACGTTACCATGAATGACCACATTAAATGTAACGGAAAGCATAATAGAGATGTTATTGCGCCAAAACCTTGGCCAAGACCCAATCTCGGCCTAGGTGAGCCAGCACCAGGGTGACAGTTCACTTTCCTTCACGAGGAAAGAATATTCCCAGTGAGCCTCTCATTCACCCACGACCAAATAGGATGTGACAAGAAGCTTAGGTGATGCCCATAATTGACGTCACCAAACCGTTAGTTAACCTGTGTGCGATCCTCCCAATCAGAGGAGGTCATGTCTCACACTCATTGGGAGAGGTCCCCACGATCCGTTAGAAATAGGTATAAAAGGATCTTTTCCATCGTAGGGAATGGATCCATCTTCTCTCACACAAATATTATCCTAAAGTTCTCTCTCTCTCTCTCTCTCTCTCTCTCTCTCTCTCTCTCTCTCAGAAAACTCACTTGATCATCGGAGTGACGTCCCGGTGAACACCTAGATGTCCTTTAACGATTCTTCTATGTTGTGTTCTCAGGAAAGCCTCCAGGACAGATCTGTCGTCCAACATCCTAACCCGTTTTGAACATGTCACAACATTTGTCATCATCCGGATGTATCCTCGGAGTGATACAACCAATAGACGACGTTAGTTCTCTGTAAAAGGGGGATCTAAGCCTAACAGTATCTGGGATGGCAGTAAAAGATATGTTCAGAATACGAGTGATGTTCAACAACAACCACCACAAGCATAGAAGACATGCCTCACTCTAGGGGCTAATGGCACAAGTCCCACCGATTATGGTAGGAACAGCAAAGCCAATACCCCAGAGAAGTTTTCGGCAACTTTCATTGGATGTTTCACTACCTCATGGCGATATCACATTCTGATCTGTTGCAGACAAATTTGTATGACGGAATTGAGGTACTCACTAACTCTAACTCCACTAAGAGGAACACACCTCCCTACATTGAAGACGAGATTGAGGCACTCTCGAGAAACCTACTCAACATCAGTTTCTCAAGCAGCGATCCTAGACCATCGAACTGGGATCCACGAAACCCACTCCTTATATCTGAATTTATTCGTAAGATGAAAGTCCATTGAATATACATTAACAAAGGTAGTTGCTCTGATATACTCTATAAGCATTGTTTCTGGAAGCTACCAGATATGTAGAGGGAGGGACTATAGCCCCCAACCGGTGGACCATTGGTAGGATTCACCGAACATAGCTTGTGGCTATTGGGTACTATTCAGTTGTCCTTAACATTGGTCAGACACGATGAGAGGGACCGAATCACAAGAACAATCAAATTCTCTGTGATCCGGTACTCAACATAACACAATATTCTGCTTGGACAATCGGCAATCTCCTTACTTCACCTTGTACCATCAACGATCCATGGCATCGTTAAATTTAGCACACACCAGGGATCAATGACAATCCTCGAAACAAACAACAAGGCACAACATTTCCACTAGATCATAGCCACCCCAGAACTCATGCGCGCACCAAATATATCCAAGGATGGATGTTCCACCGAGCAATACCAGATAATCATGGAATATCCAGAACATCTCGTGCGAATTGGCGCTCACTTATCAGACAAGACCAGGACATGGCTGGTAGCACTCCTGAAGAAATACTCCATCGTCTTCGCCTGGAAAGCGACAGATCTGACAGGTTTTGATCAACGGGTTATAGAACACAACCTTAACATCACACCTGGAAGAAATCCGATTATGCAAATAAAAAGAGGGCTAGGAAGCAGAACGGAACAAGGCCATAAATGCAGAGGTAGCCGATCTAGTGAACTCCAACATCCTTAGGGAATTCATGTTCCCAACATGGATCGTAGATCCTGTCATGGTAAAGAAAGCCAGTGGGACATGGATAATGTGCATTGATTATTCGGACCTTAAAAACACCTGCCTAAAGGATTGTTATCCTCTCCCAGATATTGATTAGAATGCTTGATCGCTCGAAGGCTTTCAGCTCAAATGTTTCCTTGACACGTACAAGGGCTACCATCAAGTACAGATGAAATGAGAGGACAAAGCAAAAACTATCCTCCACGCCGAAAAGGGCACCTTCTGCTACCAGAAAATGTCGTTTGGACTCAAAAATGCGGGTTATACTTATCAAAGGCTCATGGACAAAGTATTCGCCGATCAAATTGGTAGGAATATCGAAGTCTATGTTGATGACATGGTAGTTAAGAGCCGCAATCAAGAAGCATTACTTCACGATGTGGAAGGAACTTTCCAGACGATAGCCAAAGCGAGGATGAAGTTAAACCCGACTAAGTGTACTTTCAGAGTAGGGGAAGGGAAATTCCTTGGGTATCAGATATCCAAGGAAGGTATTTTGCCTAATCCCACCAAAATTCAGGAGTTCCTCGAGTCAAAAAATCCTCACATCCTCAAGGGTGTGCAGGAGATCAATGGCAGGTTGACGGCATTGGGAAGATTCATCGCCAAATCTGCAGAAAAAGCGCTCCCCTGTACCGAACACTTATAGGGTGCATAGACAAAAATCAATTCAAATAGACAGAAAAATCAGATGCGACATTGCAACAACTGAAAGATGCCCTACACCAACTATCGGATCTTGCCTGCCCGTTACCAAGGGAAACACTACAGATGTATCTAACAATTGAAAGATGCCCTACACAAATAATTATTGGGAGCTCAAGGTGAGTTCATACCCCCCACATTTTCGAGTTTTTCATGTTTTAGGGGGGAGGGGGAATACAAGTAAAATTTGATTTTTACACAAATACTTGCATATTTCATTCTCTATGTTAAATATAAACATTATTTGGATGAAAAATAGTTATCACTAGTTTGTAGACAATTATTTGTGATATATTAGTTTTGAGATGCAAAACTAACAAAAACAAACATAAACTATGTTATATAATCATAAGAAAAGATTATGATTTCAAAACTACAAGGATTTTGAGACTTTTCACCAACATATAGTTTTTCTAACAAAAAGAGTTACATCCTAGTTATTTCACCATTTTGTGGGTTACAACCCAAAAACATGATGTTTTAACCATACATTTTGAAACTAGACAAGATAACTACTATGTATTTATATAAATGATTATATAAATAGTCTTAACACACAAACATAATAAACTATAATTGGTATAGTTTGGGAGTTACAAAACTACACTATCATTTCGGAAGAAACATATAATTATATAAAGGTATAATTATTTTTACACTATGTAACCACTATGAAAGAGTAAAGCGTTCATTTACAAGGAAAAGGGGTTTTTAGTTCATGTAAACTAGGTGATACCATTTTGTGAGACATTTGGCTTCACCGTACCTACCAGAGTACACACTAAGTTCTGAATTATAACCAGAGTATCTTGTAGGGAGAGCGTGACACTTGTGTATAGATCTATACAGGATTGACAATCATGTACCTAAGCTGTTTGCTATAGTTAGACCCGGCCAATCTAGGGTGACAAATGTCATAACATTATGACGCCTAAAGAACGTCGTAGCAGGCCAACTAGTCATTACCATGGTTATGATAACTCACATAGTGTATTAACAAAACATTAGGTTTATGGGGTTAACACACAATCAAGTAGTTTTATATAAATATAAACTTTATAAAACTATTTTTCAAGTACAACATTACCTACATTTTTCGTCTTGGGTTTAAGACTTATACTTCGTTTCTAAAGAAAATATTGGGTTTTCTGAAAGCACACTTTATCATTTTTACAAGGAAAAAGATATCGATTTCTCATACAAAATACTTATGAACTCACCAACTTAATTATTGACGCTTTTCAAAATCACTTGTATTCTCAGGAAATCAGTAAACAAGTAATCAAAGAGTTTTTGGAGGATGGGGCATCACCGCATCACATTATTTATTTTTGTTATACATATTTGATATCAAACAAACAATGTTTTGAGTACAATGTAAACTTTTAATTTATCAATATGATTTCTCATACAAAATACTTATGAACTCACCAAATTAATGGTTGACACTTTTCAAAATCACTTGTATTCTGAGGAAATCAGTAAACAAGTAATCAAAGAGTTTTTAGAGGATGGGGCGTCGCCGCGTCACATTATTTATTTTAGCTATACATATTTGATATCAAACAAACAATGTTTTGAGTATAAAGTAAACTTTTAAATTATCAATATGATGGTTGTATGGATTTGATAATATAAATTCAATTGTTATGATACTTTACAATGAAAGTCATCCACCCCCGAACGTTTCCGCCGTTCTGGTTCATGGGTGTGACAGGGAGAGTCTACGAGAATCTAGGGAGCCTACATAATGAGGATTCTTAGGGATATTCGGATATTTTGCATGTTATTTCGGTATAGTGTTGAGCACTCAAGAATTGGGTTCAAGTTCTGGTTATGGCTCAGGAGTAGGTACTGAGCTGATCGATGCAAGGATGCAGGAGTTCATCTCATTGGAGATTACTCACGGTATTTTGGAATGGGCCCTAATGGCCTGTGGTTCAGACAAGGAAGGGATTTTAGAGCTCTTGGATGGTCATCTCAGGGCCCTTCGGGTCAAGGTTGTAGTAGGGCAGTTGGGGGCTCACCTGGACCCCAAAGCTTGTGGATCCATTGAATCCTTTAGGAATGAGGAACCTATTATTAGTTCTTGTCGTTCGGGATCAAAGGGGAGTTTTGTACCATGTCGTTAGGATGTTCAGGGTAACTTAGGAAGAGGAAGTCAAGATTCCTTCAGATGCTTTTGCGGGAATGTTATCTTTTATTTTCATATGGGTTGTTATCGGGCATTGGTATTGTGTTTGAATTTTACTTGGGATCAGGTAAGTAATGTCCCGGGTTGATTTTTTGATATTGTATGGGTTATCAAAGATTGTTATATGTTGTTCTGCATGCCGAGAGTCTTCAATGAATCTTTAGAGGGTCGTATCTTGTTGAGCAAGTTTCAACGTGTTTAGTTGTTGATATGGGTCTTTGTCAGGATCAATTCGGGGGTACTGCTTAGAGGATCGTTATTCATGGTTTAGTGGGTTCGTCATCTGTTTTGGTATGATCGGTGGTTGCCTAGGAAAGAAATTTCGGGTGCAAGCACTACCGTTGCTAGGAGAGGAGTTGTAGCAGGAAGATGGTGATATCAGTTGCATGAGTTGTTTGGTTATTGGAAATGTCAGAAGATTTTTATATCAACATGGATTGTAGACATTTAGAATTCAATGATTCTTTGAGAATTGAAGTTGGGGTGAAGATTCATCAGTTCAGGGTAAGGGTTTTGGTTTCTAGTCACCAACATAAGAATTTAAGGAAATAGTATGGTGTCATGGGTGGTGATTTGGATTATCAGATTGGTTAAGATTTCAAGAGTATTCTACAGAATTTCAGGGGGGATCGTTGAGTTTGGCTAGAAATGGATCGCTAGTAATGATTAGCACAGGCCATAGGAAGTTCATGCTATATGAGATTGATGGGTTGGGAATCCATCGGATTTGAGAAGTAAGAGAGCTTCGTCAAATCCAAGTAGGGGAGAATCGATCAGGATTTTCAAGAGTTAGGGAGGGTGTGGAACTAGGGCAAGTTTCACATCCTGACCAGGAGGAGAGATGACCTAAGTGGCAGTTTAGATTGAGGTTGTGTAAATGGAAGTTTGGGGAACTTCCAACCTCCTTTTGGCCTCTCCTTTATTATGCATAGTAGGCTTTGAGGTTGAGTCCAAGTTGAGGGCTTTGGAATTTGAAGTATGACCTTAGCACCTGATTGGATGCATGTTTCGGCTCCGGATGAGTGGGGTTGTGATGGTTAGGGTGTGTTAAGACCATGGTTGTTTAGAAGTGTTGTAAGACTATGATGAGATCGTAGCATTCGCTAGTTTGAGGTAGACTATCGTTGGAGGTGGTCATGAGCATAAAGGAGGAATTAGTTCATACCTTGGGCATGCTGGTCAGGATTGTTGAGGAGTAATTCTCTGTTTAGATTGATGACAATTGGGGTCTGAGGCGGAGTCGGGCCTTGGTAGCTCTAAGTTTGGGTGGGACCCGTGGGTGAGGCCCGTGTGATTATGGCAATTTAGGTGGGACCCAGTAGAGACCGTTGGTTCAAGGTTTTGGATCTTGAGTTTCAGGATTAAGTGGATGGTCAAAATATGATACAGGTGGGTTTTTAGACTGAGTAACCTTGTTATTTGGACCCTTGTGAACCTAGTGGTTGGACCAGGTGCGAGACTGGCAATCTCAACAATGGTTTGGGAACCTTTATATCTCGGTCTAATGAGTGGGTTGTCATGAATCAATTTTTTTGTGAAATGCAAGTGTAGATCTGTGGATCTCGGGTTATGAGTTAAGTACCAGGTTGGTTTTTGGGTGAGATATCGAATTGGGAATCGCGAGTGTTTATGTGCAGGATTTTCTTCTCAGTGGGATAAGAATTGGGGTATCTATATACCGGGGGAATAAATCAAAGGTTTCAAAGGTAAGGAATGGATTCAGTTTTGATGATATATCAAGCCTGTGCGATTGTGTCTTTGATTGGTTCCATTTGTGAAGGGCATCAAGATAAGCCAGGGGTATTACTGATTTGGAATTCGTGTGTGGAGTCGCACATTCAGAGAATATGTTAGCTCACTTGTTGGGTTAAATAATCTCAGAGTAAAAGATTTAACCTTGTTGTGTAACTCTCATCTGAGTCTAACCGTTGCAGGGATAAGTCTTCTACTCGAAGGATTATCTGAGTCGTCTGTCAAGTATAAGTGTTCTGCGATAATAATTGGTATGTGATTTTGTTTTCTAGTGGGAACCTCAAGTATAAGTGTTCTGCAATAATAATTGGTGTTCTGCAATAATAATTGTTATGATATGTAGTGGTTTGGTACCACTCCAGGAGCTATGAGTTGCTACTCTTGGTGTTTCTGAGGTTCTAGATTCATAAACTTATCTCCTTTAGGATTTAGAATCCCCCATGTATAAGATTGTGTCCATTTGGTGAAAGTATAATGCTATATTTTGGAGTTGGGTTCTTTTAGGGCATGAAAAGTCACCAAGACAATGACTTTATGGTTCTAGATACTTGTTTGGACTCAGATATGTGGTTGGGACTTCTGGACTTAAGCATTAAGAGCTTAATGGAGTTTTTGGCTTAATGGATGAGTACGTTGGGCATATAAGTCTACATGTGCAACGTACAAGCCAAATAGCATGTATGCTTAGCGTACATCTGAGTATGCCCCATTTACTCAGTCAGGTTGGTTTTGTTTATTGGGCTTGGATGTTTGGGTTCTTAACGGGCCATCTGAGTGCAAATGTTTTGGACTAGGAAAAATGGTTGGGGTTTAGTGTAAGGCCCATGTAAAGGGTTTGGGCCCAATTTGGGAAATTGGGGCATAATTGGGCTTTGGTTGATTATTTTAGCTTAGGCCTTTCAGATGGTGAGTTTGGGCCTTAGTCTTGTACCAAGCTAGGTTAGGGGTAAAATGATCTTTTTACCCCGAGTATGGATTTATGGTTATGGATTGGAGCTCAAATGTTTATCAGGTGTTGATTTAATATTGATAGTGCGGGGATCTGTCAGCCAGCAGACAGGGTTTGTCTGTATGATTCAACAGTGCGAGGTGAGTCTTCTCACTATATCCATAGGTCGAAGGCACCAAGGCCAACCCATTACTTGTTATGTGGAATGTTATTTGTCTCTCTGATACTTGCATGAAAGACCATAGATGTAGCCCATGACACTTGGATATCAGACCATTGGGGAGCCCATGACATTCCTGGTAAAGACCTTGGGGTAGATCATGACACTTGGATATCAGACCATGGGGGGAACCCATGACATTCTAGGTAAAGACCATTGGGGTATCCCATGACACTTGGATATTAGACCATAGGGGGAGTTCATGACATTCTAGATAAAGACCATAGGGGTAGTTATTTGGTCACATTAGTCAATAGTTAGTACCATATTAAAGCACAAAATTAAAACATTACTTTAACGTTACTTTCAATAGAATTCTTCCGTAAATTAAAAGAATTACGTAACTATTTTCTTATAAACGTCTAAATTACCCGATGTATTTACTTTTTTTAAAAATCTTAAAATGGATTGTTAAAAGAAATTGGTATATATCATTACCAATTTGTACCAACTAAATTTGTTGGTAGTCAAATATATTAGTACCAAGTATACTTGGTACGGTAAATGTATCAAATTTTTTATACCAATTATAATTGGTACGATACACAGTTTAAGGAAAAACGAATTGATACCGTACAAATTCCACCTATTGATTTTTATGATGCTAATGTTTAAAAAAACATAAATACTTTAAATTATGATAGATATTAAAATTTTAATCATGTTAAATAATATAAAAACTTTCAGAATTGAACAAGTTTTTTCTAGAGTAAATTACACGAATGATCCCTAACTTGTTTTTTTTAACTCGGAAGGTCCATATTATTTGTTCTTATTACGCGCTTGATCTCTGTCTTGTCTAAAAATAGTATTATTTAAATAGAGAAAAATAATAAGGTATGTCTAATAAGGTGAGGAGTGGAGTTAAGAGTTTATTTATTTAAATTAATTTAAAAAATCAAGAGTAAAATAGTCTTTTTAAATAAGACAGTGACCAAACGCATAACAAAAACAAACAGTAAAGATATTTCAAATTAAAAAAAATAAATAAATAAGTTAGGGACTAAACGTACAAATTATCCTAAACGATAGGAAGCATTCATTTAATTTTTTTCTAAGATGAAATAGTTGACTTTTATCATATCATTTTCTTTTTCATACGCTATGATATATTTCTAACCTCGATATTTAAATATCTTAAAACCAAAAAATCAATCTGGAATATTTTTTTAAAACAAAAAAGAAAATCAAAAACACATTTGCTGTACTAGTTTATACCAAAGCCGGTTAGCCGCATAAAAACCATAAGCGGCTACAAAAAAGTGGCGGCTGGAAAGTCGAAGTACAGACAAATGACATTGGACGGATGCACTTTTTATTGGTTGTTGGCACGAGCTTGCCACGTCATCGCTCCACCTCCACCACTAATTTATAATACCCCATCTTACATCACCATTACTTCTCAAATGACGAATTTACCCCCGCCACATTATTACAAAACAGGGGCGAAATGGTCATTTGTGGGAACAACGTCGCTTTCGCTAAAAAGTAATCAAACGTTCCGTCGTCGTCTACCCTCCAAGCGGTCCAAAAGACAGTTGTACGTTGAGGGGTATTTTCGGTAATTTGTCCAATAATAGAAGTAGAATGTGCAATGTGTTGCACACTCCAAAATAATTCAGTATTCAATTAATATTTGAGGAAGAATATTTAATTCTTGTGGTCCTTCTACTATATGCAAAAGGTATGTTTGCCCTTACAAGTACAAATGTGATGTTTTTAGTCCTTTACGTGTCATGAATTTCAACAATTGTACAAAAAATAATGTCAACATTATAAATTTCATCAACCAAATAGAATATTTCATAACTTAAATGTCTTTATCATAAGATTCTTTTACTTTTGCTTTTCCAACATAATTTCAGTTATTTTTGTTATAAATTTTCTTTTTTGAATGATTTATATCATGTTTGAAAAAAATGAAACTAGAAAAGATAAAAATAAATATTTCTCATTAAGCAAATGAATGAAAATTAAAACTACACAAATGTTACTTTAACAAAGCTACACCTATCTTGCTAATAATCCTAATGTGAAACTTGTTAAACTAAATTAACTAACTCTAACGACTAATAACTACAATTTAACTACCTTTATAAATTTATGTTAATGTTAACATTAACAGTTTAAAAACTTTATTGCAACTCCATACATAAAAAATATATTGTAATTATTGGACTTGTTACTCAAACTCTTAGAGACTCTTTTTCTTTGTCAAAAATAATACAAACCATTTGGAGAATATTGATGTTAATAATAGGGACCGAGTTTCTTCGTAATTTATTTTTCTCAAATTAATTTTTATTTAGTTTGATATATAATTCGTGTTTGATTATACCATTATAGAGGATAATAGGTACTGTAGGTGTTGATGTTTGTTTTGACTTTTTGATTATTAATATCAAACTTTAATCAACCACTTCTTTCATACTGTAACCAACAACTTTTTTTCTTTTATATTTTAAGTAAATATATATTAGGGACCAAATATATAATTTGACTCAAGATAAAGGGCTAAATTGATAGTTTCCCAATAAATATTCTTGGGCTTTTCAATTTTCACTTCATTACCAAATTATTACTCCACTTGTTCAAACATCATCTTTCCCCTTCTTTCTCTCTTTCTCTTTCTCTCTCGCAAACTCATTCCAATCAATTTTCTATACCTGTCAACTGTTGTTCTTGGCTGGATTCTGATGCTTTAAATGTCTTCTTAGATCTGCTAACTCCGCCTGATTTTGCTTCTTGAGGTATGCTTCTGTTCATCTTTCTAATTTCATACGTTTATTTAGTTTTTCATTACTGTATATGATAATCGTTGTTTTTTTCTTCTACAATTCGACTTCTGATTCTGCTATGGTTTACATATTGAGGAATTTTATGATTTTTCTTTAAGTTGTTTCTTTTCTTATCATTCGTTTCACTGTGTTTGTCTGATTGAGAATTTGAGATCCTTATATCGGTTAACAGTTCGTTAATTGCTCATAATAAGCTAGCTAGAATTAGATGATGAGCTTACTGAATTTCGCTTTACTGTTGTTTACCTTTTCTAATTTTGTAGTTGCTTGCTAAATCGAATCAGTTCATCTTATACCCTAATTTTTTGTCGTCGTCTACAACATAAACATCATGCTCGCTTGTGTTCTATGCTTCAAGTGCTGTTCATTTTTACTTTGATTTTACTGATATACGATATTAAATTCTACGCGATTCAAAACAAATTGATGAATTTTGAACATTCAAATTCGAAAACAATGATGTCTATCAGAATTCAACCGATTGATGTTTTAGAAGCTTTAGATTTTGAGATTCATTGAACTACTTTCTTCAAATTTGGTATTTAAGTGTCTCTGTTCCTTGAATTGCAGGTGAATGAAGCTCAAAGACTTATCCATTAGGAGGAACAGAGAGTTCGCTGATCTAAACATCCCAATCTTCGTTGACTACGTAATCGGATTTTATCCAAGAAATGTCATCAGATACACCTCCCAATTGAAACGTTTCCATAAGTGGAAAAGGTAATGGATAGATCAGACACATCTGGATTTGTGAGTGGTGGAGCTAGCCTATTGGAAACTTTTCTATTTCTCTTCATCTTGATATACAGATCATTCTAGATATACTCTCCTAGTTTCCTACAAACTCTTTCTTCAAAGATGGTATACAGTAACCCTAAAATGGATCTCAACAATAGTCTCGCACTTGTTTCTTGTAATGGTGACACAACTTTAAGCTTGGATTGCTTTGGTTATGGCGGAAACACAAACACGGCGTCTGGATATGAAATCAGCCGTGAAAAACAAACCAGTCCGCCGCCGGCGGACGATGGCTGCAGATTAGTTCTCGGATTAGGGCCCACACCTAGTATATATTCTAATGATTATTTCTCCACCGGAACCATAACCAAAAAACCAACAAATGGATCGAAATCGAACAGGGGAATGGAATGCGAAGGCGATTCCGTTCTCAAATTAGGGTTTTCCGATCATACTGTAACTGATCTGAATCCATCTTTTTATTCTCATAAAACTTGTTTTGACGATGAGGGCTCTACATCGGCAAAAAAATCCGGCGGCTATATGCCGTCGCTTCTTCTAGCTCCGAGAATGAAAACCAACGTTTTTGAGGCGGGAGAAAACTCTTTCCATGGTCCTCAGGTAAGCTCAGAACCCTCTGCAATCTCCGACTACTCCATGGGAACAATCTCCGACCACCAAACCAGCAACTCCAAAAAATGTAAGTTTTCAGGTTGCACAAAAGGTGCAAGAGGCGCAACCGGCCTCTGTATCGGCCATGGCGGAGGTCAGAGATGTCAGAAACCGGGGTGTAGCAAAGGAGCTGAGAGCAGAACCGCGTACTGTAAAGCTCACGGCGGCGGAAGGCGGTGTCAGCATTTAGGCTGTACAAAAAGTGCAGAAGGTAGGACGGAGTATTGCATTGCCCACGGCGGTGGGAGACGGTGTGGCCACCCATCGGGGTGTAGTAAAGCCGCTAGGGGAAAATCAGGGCTTTGTATTAAGCACGGCGGAGGAAAGCGGTGTAAGGTTGACGGATGTACTCGTAGTGCTGAAGGACAGGTTGGTTTGTGCATCTCTCACGGCGGCGGCCGGCGGTGCCAGTTCCAAGGTTGTAACAAGGGAGCTCAAGGGAGCACAATGTATTGTAAAGCTCACGGTGGTGGTAAACGCTGTGTATTCGCCGGTTGTACGAAAGGAGCGGAAGGCAGTACACCACTTTGTAAAGCACACGGCGGCGGAAAGCGGTGTTTGTACGACGGCGGTGGGATTTGCCCTAAGAGCGTTCACGGAGGAACGAACTTTTGTGTCGCTCACGGTGGCGGCAAGAGGTGTTCAATCGCCGGATGTACGAAAAGCGCACGTGGCCGGACTGATTGCTGTGTGAAGCACGGAGGAGGGAAGCGGTGTCGATCTGAAAACTGTACAAAAAGCGCACAAGGAAGCACCGACTTCTGTAAAGCACACGGCGGCGGAAAGCGGTGTAACTGGGGCGGAGAAGGAACGTGTGAGAAGTTTGCGAGGGGGAAAAGCGGGCTTTGCGCCGCCCATACGAGTATGGTTCAAGAAAGAGAAAACAAGAAGAGTAACTTTGGAATCGGAATCGGACCAGGGCTCTTCCATGGACTAG
This sequence comes from Lactuca saligna, assembly GCF_052625555.1. Lineage (NCBI taxonomy): Eukaryota > Viridiplantae > Streptophyta > Magnoliopsida > Asterales > Asteraceae > Lactuca > Lactuca saligna. Next base: position 130,822,130 of record NC_136423.1, on the reverse strand, counting down.
TTCCGGCGCCGCCGGCGTCGGCGTCAACCGTCGTGAGCAGCTTTGAAAACACGTATTCTTCCTCCGGCGTTAGTATCGTCTCTGACTCCAACGACTCCCTAGAAAATCCCGCCAAACGACAACACCTGATTCCGCCTCAGGTACTGGTTCCTTCGTCGATGAAATCCCCATTTTCATCATCGTTTCAATTGAGTTCAGACGGAAGACAAGGTGGAGAAAGTGGGAGGAGATCGGAGTTGGCGGTGCCGGAGGGCCGGGTACACGGCGGTGGACTGCTGTCGCTGCTGGGGGGGAATCTGAAGAACGCAAGTGTTGATGGTGTGTAATTTTAGGGAGACGTTTGATTTAATTTGTTGAAGTGATTTTTTTTTAGATTGTGTGTGTATAATTGGTGAGACTCCTTTTTTTTGCTGTATGATAATTGATAAGCATTTGTTGTTTGTGTCTAAATTCTTCCGACCTTAATAAATGACGAAAGAAAAAAGTAATTTTATAATCATATAATGCGTGGTGTTGTGTAGTAAAAAAACAAGTTAAATCATTAAAGTGTGTTATTTTTATATGTTTGAAAATACAGTTACTTTATTATAAGTAACTTTGATATTTTTCAGTTAAGTATGGCTACGCCCCTCCCCATAAACATGAGCAATGAATCTCAAGATGAATTTGGTGATAGGGATATATAAACTAAACCTTACAAAATAAATGTTAAATTTTGAAGAAAAGAACAATCCCTATGACCTTGAATTGAATGATTAGTATCTGTTGAGTCTTTTCTCGGATTGTGTAAATTGGTTTCCTAAATGACTTAATTGTAAGGTTTCTCGGTGTGGTATGCGGTTTGGAACCACGGTTACGCCATGTGGGACACGAACACCGCCCCCAGGGTGCGGTTTGGGACGGTCGAGACCGCACTGCGGCCATTGAAGACCACGTTTGCTGATTGGCTCTTCCCCTTTCTCTTTTTGACCGTTCAAAGATTCGTGTAATTTAATTTTTTTTTTTAAACCATTTACTATATATATATATATATATATATATATATATATATATATATTATCATTTTTACATTTACACAATCTTTAAACACATATAAACACAATCATTTCATCCAATTTTCTTTGAAAAAATGTTTTCTTCCAAAAGACATAGCAAAGAAAAAACACCAGTCAGAAACATCAATACCTTCATTTGATCAACCGATTTTCTCACCTCCGTATTACCACTATGGTGGTATCTTTCCTTCTTTTCCACAACGACCATGACAACCACATCCACAAACACCACCACTACCACAACCCGGCCCGGATTTTAATCCATTTGATTTTTTGTCCCAACCCGAGTTTGTTCAACAAACACAAACACAACCAGAAACGGTTGTTTCTGATTTTGAACCGGAATTCGTTACAGAAACTCAGCCCACTCGAGCAGTGACTAAAAGAAAAGAGAAGGCGGAGGCTAGATGTTGGGAACCTCTAGAAGTGTTAGTGTTGGTACAATCTTGGATTGATATTTCAGAAGCTGCGACGGTTGGAAAAGACCAAAAGCATGACCGCTTTTGGATTCACGTTTTACACAGGTTCCATAAAGGAATGAACCGTGGAGAATACTGTTCAAAACATCAAGTGTACTCCACATGGGGGAAGATGAACAAGGAAATCATGTTGTTTAATGACTTGTGGAACAACATGAACCGTTAATGGAAAAGTGGAGAAAGCGAAGAAGTCATTTTGAAGAAAGCGTTGAAAGTGTATCAAAAAGAAAATCTGAAGGCTTTCAAGTTTCTTGAAGTTTGGAATTTTTTGAAAGATTACAGGAAATGGTTGAGTAGCAAAACATCTGACCAACATATCGACAGTGGGTCAAAACGCAGCAGAACATCTGAGTCCGACCACACTACATCAGATGCTCGTGTTCAATTTGATCTTAACGAAGATGAATCTGTTCCAGTTTCACCACCTTCCCGACCATTGGGAAGAGACAAATCAAAAAGCAAAGGCAAAGACAAAGGCAAAGCGTCGGATTCAGATGATTTGAAAGAAATGGGAACCAACATGAAGGATATAAAAGAGAGAATGGACAAGATTTTGAAAATTGCTTCTGAAAGAGAGCTTCGGAAACAAATGGAGAGCGACATGCGAATACTAGCAATGGACACGTCGAATATGACCGGGGCCAAGCTTGAAGTGGTTTTGACGATGAAGGAGGAAGTGAAAAACCGTTACATCAATCGTGACTAATTTCTACTTTTTCTTTCAAGTTTTTAATGGTTTCTTGTGTGTTTTTTTTAAGTTGTTTGTTTTTTGTTTCTACTTTGTTTTTCTAAATTTTTAGGTTTTTTTTTTTTAAATTAAGTAATGTATGGTATTTGTATTTTTAATTAATGAAATATTATGTTTTTAAAAATATGTTTTTTTAATTAAAAAATAAGTTTTATTAAATTAAAATAGTTAACAAAAAAACAAACAAAAAAAAGGAAAAACAAAAAACTAAAGTTGTGGCACCACACCCTTGGTGTGGCAAGAAACCACACTTAAGTGGTAAAAAGTGACATGATGCTTACGTGGCGAGGAAGGGAGTGCGGTTTCGGTGGCACCACTCCCTCCAACCTAAACATCTAAAGAAGTGAACACTTGTCATTGGGATTGGCTAGGTAAATCTAAACTTCATCACTTGAGATTCATTAATTCCAAGACAAATCATTAGATTGGCATCATTGTAATTGATGCCCTCAAATCTATAATTTATTTTACAATTGTATCCATATATGATATATCAATGTCAATTCCTCATCTATAACATCATGTTATCATGTTATGCTTTATTCTCAAACTCATATTTAATCTCAAAGTAAAACTCAAGTTTAGTTTCAAATTTAAGTTGCGGCCCTTTTGAACTTTTTCCTATCTCACCCCTACTACTCGTTAGCCCTCTAGAACCATCTCTGTTGCTTCTACCGCCTACTGGCCCTTCTTTCTCTTCTTCCAACTCTTCTACAATGTATAAGACTAGAATTCATGATAGTTTTATTATATTTATTTCTTTCCAAAATGTATTTTAATATATTTCATTCATAATCTAGCTAATCATCATTATATATATATATATATATATAGTTATTTTTCATCATTATCGGGTACTTTATATCAGGGGCGGAACACAAGCCCTAACGTTAGGGGGGCTGAAATCAAAAACTTCAAAACAAAGTATATTATAAAGAAAATCCATTAGTTGATAATTAGTGCATATATATCAAAAACCTGTTAGTTTTTTGTTTATGAATAAGTTTTTCTAACAATTTTTAACTAGGTGTATGCATTCTAAATTAACTAATAACTAACAAGAAGGTTTGATCCAAATTATGTTTTGAACGCTTACTTGTTGAAAAAACTTTTATTGCTTTTGTATTCCAAAATATGTTTTAGCAACAAATTTATTTGTCTTTTTAAACCCTCATTTGACAACTAAACAATAACACAAGTATAATTACACAAATTAAAAAAGAATAAAAAACATTTCTGTAGAACAAAGAGATGGTCTAGGCAAAATAGAATAAACAATTTAATAACAAATATAACATTATTTGTTAATATAGGCATCTAGGAAAAAAGTCAAAAGCTAGTATCTAAGCTTAATAGTGTAGTTTGTCCTTGTAGCCTGAGATTGTGTGCGATAGAAGTCCTTCATAGAAAAGGAAATAAAGACCCACAAGAGATCACAGTTTACTACACCCTTCTTTATTACACCATGTCTATATCATGAAAGATCAAGGCAAAAAAAGAAACAGTAAAACACACTAAAGAAGGAAGAAGATACAAAACAAGAGGGATAAGAACAAGTATGGTATGGGATAAGAATAAGTATGATATGGGCTTACAAGTAAGCAAGACTTATGGTGAATCGAAGAAGAAAGGTGATGACGAATGACTGTTAAGGGTTAAAGGTTTCATTTTTATGTTTGAGACATTTTAATATATTTTTCTAATTTTTTTGTCATTAAATAGTTAGAAGTTTGAAAGTTTAAATTTTGGTGTATCAGTTTTCCTTCAAATTAGGAATTTTAGGTATCTTCATAAATACTGTTTAAATTTTCTATTGCTGTGTTTTTTGTTGATTTCTAGTCTCTTCAATGGTGCTTTTTAATAACTTATAAATCATTCAATATATAAATAGGTATTACTGGAGTAGAAATCAGGGGGGCCATGGCCTCCCCTGGCCCCTTAAAGGATTCACTCCTGCTTTCTATTATTTTGAACTTAATTGCATGATTTATCGAAAAATATTTAACATGAAGCATGACCATAGTGCAGGGCCTTGAAATAGGGAGCTTGCAATGCATATCTGAATTACTTGACAGGCACAATTGTGCTTGTGGTCTAAAAAGATATGTGATGATTTGGGCTCTAGAAGATCAAAAGAGTATATGGGCTAATGAGACATTTTTTATTGGCAATCAATATAGGCTTGATATTAAAAGAAGATGAAAAAAAGATATTAAAAATTGTGAAATTGATCGATCAAGTGAGCATTTTAGCTTTGGATGGCTTAGAGGAGTTGAATTGGGCCAAAGTTGTAAGAATAATGAAGAATTTGATGGGTTTTGAGCATATATACATTCCTATGTACACATGCAACCCTATTTGCTTTGAATCTAGGTTTTTCTCAAGTTATACATGCAAATAAATTTTCCAAAGCAAGAACCCTAGATCTACTATATAAAATCGAAATCTATACATATTAGGGTTTAGAAGAATACCTTTCTTGTTAGCTAGTAGTAATAAGTAATCATTTCTTCAATTCCTTGACCTTCGAAAGGCTAGTGCCTCAAGCGTTGCAGCTCTAATGGAGTCACAAACACCACAAGCAAAGAATGAGGTAGAAGGAGTAAGAAATTGGCTAGGGTTTCTCTTAGGAATCAAGTGGCCGATTTCTAGAGGCTAAGGGGTCTATATATACTTGTTGCTGCTAGGGTTTTAGATGGAAACCCTAATCTGATTGCTTAAGCCTTAAGTAGTCCATGAAATCTTCCAGAAGGCCCCCTTGGACGAAATCTTCCATGGAAACCTTCCAGAAGGCCCCCTTCGTCCAGCCCTTCCAAGGTGATCCAACAACCCATTTGCAACTATCAATGATTTGAAAAATCAATCCCCTTACTTTTAATCAGTTCCTTTGATCCTAAAATTAATTTCTGATTAATTCTAATTAAATAATATGATTTCTCAATTAATATATTATTTTTATAATATATTAATAAACCGTTAATTAACCTTTTTCTCCAAAACTCATCATACCTAGTTGTTATGGTGAAGACAACCCAAAAGGATCATGCTACAATCAAATCAAGTACATACCAATTATAGTTATGAGCTTAGACACCTAATCCAACAGTCTCCCACTTGGATAAGTCTAATAACTATAACTGCAAGCATGACTTCAAAATCCGATTAGCAATCATACCTTTCAAAAGCAACTGTCAAACTTTGACCTAGTCAATGACACGTCCATTAGATAAGGGATCATATAATCTCCCGTTCTGCAGGATATCATGTAGACAAACACATGGAACATAATCATTGTCAATGTCCAACAGTTTGGCTTCTGATTTGTTTGACATAGAACTTAATTGAACACATGAATTCAGTCTTGATCGGGCCTGACATAAGTCAACACACAATCATCGAGGGGCCCAAGATATCGCTTTTACCCTATTAGGATAAAAGGAACAGATAAACTTTGATTTATATGCTTGTACTATTCACTCATCAAATCATACACACCAACACGTTTTATAACATTAAGTTACTGATGCGTTTACGCATTATCAATGCACAACCAAGTTGTAAACAACAACTCATATATCTTGGTTTAAAGATTATACGATATTATTGTCTCACAATCACTCGTGATAAATTCCATGAAGTGATTCATATGAGAGTGGGTTTAATCCAATACTTAAATATTATTTTAGAATTACTCATGAATGTTGCAACAAACATTTGCTATGTCTAAGCACTTAGACAATCTACAAACCAATTCATGATGGTCTAACCTCATAACTAACTTCAAAGTATGATCGACTGTGGATAATTTGAACAATCTAATTATCGAGGAAGTAAAACATGCAAAATCGAAACAATAGTAAACAATTGACACAAGATAGTAAACAATACTTATATATAAATCTCCTTTATATAATCACCAAATGTCAATTACATTTATCTATTACAAGTTTCTAAACATCTATCTAATCACTAAAATTAATATCGTCCTTCAGAGCGATGCTCCCCGCCATGCTGAACGGGCTTGATCCTACTTAGACCCTTTGTGAGGGGATCCGTAGGATTCTCTTCTGTCGATACCCTCTTGACTACGAGGAGTCCTTCTACCCGATGTCTGATGAAGTGGTATTTTCTGTTGATGTGTCTGGATCTACCATGATCCCTTGGTTCCTTGGTTAAGGCAACCGCTCAGAAAATATCCATTGGCTCCTATGATAACCCGAAATTTTCTATCTTGTTCAGTCAAACACTTCATTGAAAGTCAAACTTATTTCTACTATCATTTAGCACAATTTAGAGGCTATTTGAGCATTTCGATCCTTGTATACTTAAGGAATAAGTGTTAGAAAGTAACTGCTAAGCCACAGTACAAAATTCATGCCCTAAACTCCATCTTGTGGAGTTTACGGCCGTAAACATGGAGTTTACGGCCGTAAACCCATGTAGGCCATGAACTCCCACCCATATATATGAGCCTTGATCATTTCTAGCCATTTCTCACATTTCAAACCCAAGAAATCGAGTTTTCTCTCAAGGATCATCGGGTTCTTCATCCCCGATCTGCAAAACTAGTAAGTGTTCTTGCCCTAACTAGTTGATATCTTACTTGATCTAGTGATCTTACATGATTTCATCCGTGAAATCATTCCATTTGTATAGATCTTCAAGTGTTCTTAGTTTCACCAAGAACACACACTAGTGTTCTTGGACCTTAAATACCCAATCAAGGTTCTAGATTGTAAGTACACTTATCCTAGCTTGTTATACACTTGAGTTGGACTTTTTTTGCACTTCAAAATCACAAAGAAACACAAGATACAAGGTGTTTACGGCTAAGACATGTTCTTGGGCCGTAAACCCTTACAAGTGGGGAAAAATGCACCCTGGTCCCTTCTTTGGCCTTGGGCACTAACCTAGATCACATCCTTGAAGTGTTAAGGACCTTAAACATCAAAGAAAACATGTCCACATAGAGTTTATGGCTGTAAACTCATAAGGAAATGGTCTTTAGTCCGTAAACTCTATAAAGGAGTAAGATTGTGCCACCATGACTTCCTAAGGCTTAGACTTGAAGTAAGAATACTTCTTCATGACTTATAAGACCTAAATCCACAAAATGGTACTTAATGCCATGAGTTTACGGCCATAAACTCATGGGGAAATGACCATGGGCCATAAACTCATGAGTTGTTACCATTTGGACCATAAAATCCTTTGAGGAGCCCTACACTCCTTAGATGCAACCCTAATGAACTCCTAGCACTTGGATCAAAGTGTTATCCATGTTTTAGGGTGTCTTTACTTGTCTAATTAGTGTTATAATCACTAATTGTATACACACACACGTATATATATATATATATATATATATATATATATATATATATATATATATATGTCTTTATATGTTATTAGGATCATTGTGTGTGTTCAAGTCTTCACTTGACACCTAGCACTTGTCCGAAACTTCCATACGATCCACTCACTACAGGTGAGTTCATACCCCTTAATTAAACTTTTGAATTTTTTTTAAATGTTTATAAATGCTTTTATGGGGGGATACAAGTTGAATCATGCTAGTTATTATATCAATCACATGTGATTAATAACTAGCATACAAATGGATTTACTGTATTTTTAGCTGTTACTCAGTATACTACTTCCAAATGACTTACCAAAACGTTTTACATGTTAAACTCTTTATCAAATTGTATTACATACTATATCTTTCCTTTCAAACTCTGTTACATTTGTGTTTCAAACAAAGGATTTCTTATACTTTAAACCGTTCTTATCAAACAAAGTGCTTTTAAATCATTTTATAAACTGACATCAAGTCATCAATTCTTATTTACCAAACGTTCAAAGGTTTTACAAAACTGCTCTTTTACTTTATATTTTCAAATTCATGCCTATATATGTATAGTTATATAAGTAATGTTTGAAGGACTTAGGACTGCTAACTCGCTTTAATTCCTTTTCCTTGTTTGGATGTGGCCTTATAGTATCGGTTATTTGTCCAAAGGTCATCTAAATATTAGTTATATATTATGTATACATAAATAGACATAAAACTTTTGTCAGTCAATTCAGTACCTTTGGGTAGCAAAGGTATACTTCAATTATACACGTACATTTCTAGTAACTATAATAGCCATAGTTAGGAGATACTATTTACTATTATTCCCAATACAAGTAATCACACTAAGATTCAGTTCATACATGAATCAATACATACAATACACTAATACATACTATACGAAGAGACACTAATACATACTATATGAAGAGACACTAATACATACTATACAAAGAGACACTAGTACATACTATACGAAGAGACACTAATACATACTATACAAAGAGACATTAATACATACTATACAAAGAGACACTAGTACATCCTATACAAAGAGACACTAGTACATACTACATGAGGAGACACTACTACATACTACATGAAGTTATACTTTTACACACTCATGGACTGACCATCCTACACTTGGCTGCTCGGAACAAAAGGTGTGTTCATCTACAGATGTTCTCGGTTGTACTATTCGGCGAGTTACCACGCCGTGAATATCCTAGTACAAAAGGATACAATTTCAATAATTATATTATTTCCTTATTACCTTTATTTTGTGGTACATTCACTTAAACAAAGAGGTAGACTATATTTTTATAATAATAGTTATACATGGGAAAAATCATCATTTTTACAATGATACATACCTTCAAAACAGTCGAGTCTTGGTAAAAAAAACTACTTTTATACTAGTAGGATATATGAGCTTTTCTAGGATCTTTTATACTTATACAAACTTTTTCTCAAACAATTACAAGTCTTACATTACAGTTTTTACAAATCAATAAAACTAAAATACTTATGAATTCACCAGCTTTACGCTGATACTCGCTTTCAAAATAACTTTTATTCTCAGGTCATCAATAGATAGGTACGATGATCAGGTTTTGTGAAGACAGAGCAGTCAAGACTCGTCTTTTATTTTGATTATTCATTATGTTGTTTTATTCTATGAAAGAACACACTTGTAATTAAAAATTATACTATTAATGCAATGGATGATGTTGTTGATAGTTTACTACTTTGCATTGTTGTGATACTTTACATGATGTCCTCTACCCCAGAACATTTCTGCCGTTCTTGGTTTTGGGGTGTGACAGCTCCTTTATGGTTGGTAAAACTCCAAGGTCTCCAATGAAGTTCTTCAACCATATCGCATCCTTCGATGCTTCGCTCGCTGCTATGTACTCTAATTCACACATTGAATCAGCCATGGTCTCCTGCTTGGAGCTTTTCCAAGTTACTGCTCCTCCATTAAGCGAAAATACCCAACCTGACTGAAAACCGAAGTTATCTCTGTCGATTTGAAAACTGGCGTCACTATACCCTGTCACTCTCAAGTCATAACTCCCACAAAGTGTAAGGACCCAATCCTTAGTCCTTCGCAAGTACTTAAAAATGTTCTTAACTGCTATACAGTAAGCTCTACCCGGGTTCCCTTGATATCGACTAACCATGCTCAACGCAAAAGCCACATCTAGGCGAGTACATGTTATAGCGTACATGATCGAGCCAACGGCATAAGCATATGCACTAGACTCATTTCCGCTATCTCGGCATCGGTACTCGGACTCTGAGTCTTACTTAACTTGGTATTGCTATGGATGGGCAGTTATCTTTTCTTGGAATTCTCCATGCTAAAACATTTTAGCACCTTGTCCAAACAAGTACTCTGACTAAGTCCTATTAGTCTTCTACTCATACTTCTCAAAATCCTTATCCCCATAATATAAGCAACTTCCTCTAGATCCTTCATAGCGAAACACTTCCCAAGCTAGGACTTAACTACCTGCAAGGTTGGAATGTCGTTTTCTAGGAGCCATATGCCATCGACATATAATACTAGAAAGCTAACTATACTCCTACTAGCCTTGACATACACATAGGACTCATCCTCACTTCCTAGAGAAACCAATCTCTTTGACTTTCTCACCGAAGCAAAGATTCCATCTGCTAGACGCTTGCTTTAATCCATAAATGGATTTCTCAAGCTTGCACACTCTATTGGGGTATTTAGCATCCACAAAACCTTCTGGGCGACACATGTAAACATCTTTAGCCAGCTTCCCATTAAGGAAAGCAGTTTTGATATCCATCTGCCAAATTTCATAATCATGAAATGCAACAATAGCTAACATAACCCTAATAGAATTGATCTTGGCCATTGGTGAGATCGCGATCCAACTCGTCGAGTCAACCCCTGACTTGCTGAGTTCACTCGCTACTCAAGGTCGCGATTTATCGAGTCAACTCGTCGAGTCAGCCCTCAGACTCGTCGAGTCCCAACATAACCAAAAACGGGACAATACACTTAGACTCGTCGAGTCCCTCCCTGGACTCGCCGAATCCCCCAGTCTGATCGACCATCTTAACATATTAAGCCCTTACACTTCATATTGAAACCCCAAACTTCGTTTACATGCTGAAGATGACATCATGAAGTTAAAGTTTCCAACTTTACCCACTCCTAATCCTTCTTAATGGGTTAAGCCAAACCCTGGCTCCTTAAGACATAACTCTAGGTCCCAAAAACTCTTATTACTCTAATCCAAAGCATAACAACAAAGATCTAGGCCTTATACACCAGAAGGACACATAAAGTCTCTGCCCTTTTTCTTCCAAGCTTGGCCTTTTGAGGCTTAAAAGGCTATAACAACTCCTTAAAGCTTGCATGAGGGTTCCAATGGCATAAAGCTTGCATCTTTATGCCTTAACCACTCTTAGGGACTCCAGATCTGAAAGGATCTTTGCTTGGGACATCCTTACCATCGATCAAGCTTTATGGACCAAAACTCTCATAAAGTGGACATAAAGAGATCTAAGAAACTATAAGTCAAGATGAAAACTTCATTACCAGAAAATGATGGAAATGAGATGGTGTTGCTGGATCTACAAGTTCCTCCTTGAATCTTCAACCTCCTCCTTCTTCTTCTAGCCTCCAAGAACACCAAAACACTCAAGAATGGCTCACACACTCACCAAATGATCTAGGGTTGCGTGGGTTAAGTTTTAGATAATGGGGCTGGGAATGGAACCAAGAGGAGGAGAATAAAATCCTTAAATAGGGTGCCAAGTCCCGAATTTAGGGTTTCCCAAACCCTGGCCAACTCGCTATATCGGTCCTCTTACTCGTCGAGTATGTCACTTAACTCGCAACCCAGAATGCATTCCTACTCATCGAGTCACCCCACCTACTCGACGAGCCTCCTTCTGATTTTGAGGTTTTCCTTTCTTTTCTAGGTCTTCTGATTTTGGGGTGTTACACATGAGCAGAAACCTGAAATGAACATGATGTTAATAAAAACAAGTATGGATCAGAAGCTAATGTCACACGAACACTTACGACTTGGGAAAACGAAATAAACTTTTGAAGCACCTCCTTGGCTTTGAAAATTTCCAGGTTTAGATCCATGGCTTTTGAGGTCTTCCTCTTACAGGAGCTCAGGGTCTTCACAATAAGATCAATGTGAGATTTCTTAAGAGGAAGAGGTAAGGTAGTTTTTTCTCTCTTGACTAAGATCAGGCCATTGGACATATCGACTTCGGGATCAGATAAGATGGATCACCATTAGAGTAACCTTGGATCCTATACATCGTACAAGATCCTCGTTAGTTCAGGATCCTCATTAATTAAGGATCCTCATTGATTCTAAACTATCATAGGAAAGACATGGATTCTTACTAGTATCCTTTGATGCAATGGTGGAGGAACCTTCTTGGAGACTAGAGTAATCGAATTTGAAAGACCTGTCAGCTGTAGAAACAGCGAGAAGCTTCTCTATCTTCTCTTCGGTATCCTTGGTGACCGGGATAAGTTCTTTAAACTTGAAAGCTACAAAACATCAAACAAACTAATTAAATGTGAATTCCAGGATCCTTAGTACAAGGAAAAATTATTCCTACCCTTTTAACCCAGGCCTCCGACAGGGAATCCCCACCAAGGATCGAATCACGTCTCACAAAGAAGTATTTCTCCTTCCAAGCATCATCATTATGTTTTGTTTTTTGAATGAGAGGGGATTTGTGGGGTTTGAGCCTAAGAAGAAAACAAGAGCTTCCAAAGGTAGTAAGATCATACACATGAGTTAACTCAGCTAAACCTATATCTAGATCTTTGGAATGGTTCAGTTTGTCAATCCAAAATAAGATTCTCCAAACAATAGGCATGACTTGGATATAAGAAATTTGGGAACTTTAAAGAATTTGGAGATGATCCCGAAAAGGGGTATTTCATACTCAAACCAAAGGGGTATTTAGGAAAGCAGACCCAAGAGGAGGAAGTGAAATTAGGTTGGTGCTTTGGATCGAAGGGTTTGAAAACAACTTCATTGGAGAAAGTGCCAATTGTTTTCAACGACTCGATATTATACTCATCGAAAGAACAAATCTCATCGTAGGATAAGATCTTTTGGTCGACGAAACCATCCTCAGAAGGAGCGAGTGTGTTCTTACGATATATGGTCATTTTCTTGCCCATTGTCAGTGAAAAGAAAACTAAGGAGAATAAGTGAGAAGTGTACCTTCAAAGACGACTGGTAAACTCGTAGATGAAAGCTAAAAGACATGGGGAAGAATAGCCCCAATCGATTGCCTCTATTTATGCTGGTGGCAGAAGAAAGAGAGAAGTCGATTTGATCGGTTATAATGGTTCTTGAACAAATAAATTCTATCAATTAGGGTTTAAAATTCAAAACCTCTTATTATATTTGTGTCTTTTTATTTTTAAATTATCCTTTTAAATTTTTGGCAAACTAACTCCAAAGTATTTCACAGGAATAATTTTTGGGCAATTGTTACAGCTAGGATATCAGGACTACAATCAGAATCCTCAAACCTCAGGATCCTCAAACTTCAAGATCCTCAAACCTCAGGATCCTTGCTATTATTTTCCAAATATGTATAACGATTATATACTCCGTTATCTCTCTCACATGTGCAGAAATAATCAGTCAAAGACATATTCTCAATGAATAGTCGTCATAACCTAGCAAAATACTTGGAAGACCAAGTCAAGCAACGTCTATAAGTTGATCTTGTAGGATCCTAGAATTTTCAGAGTTCTTGTTATTAGCTTTAGACTATAAAAATCACTTGTATTCATCATACTACACACGAGACTTAGCAGAACAACACTTGTACTTATACTCTTTACATTTTCTTTGTAATCGATATTCTCAATCAATAAAATTATCAAGGCAGGTGATCATTATCACCTCCTAATGTTTTATGCAGGAGATCCTAGCAAGGATCAATGCATTTCCTTGTAAACAACTTGTATCACTTTGATCAACATTTTATACTTGCATTATTCTGAACATCATAGCCTCTCATATACTTTTGTTGATTCTTGATTGTTCATTTTTTGACCAAAACAATTAGTAGCTTGTAACTTGTAGCGGAAAGTTTTTATTTATACATAAGTGTTCGGTAAAAATAGTTGTTATTTTTTTTAAAAATATAAAATTACATAAAAATAAAAGCTAAAAAAATCAGAAAAATTAAAAGCTTCTAAAACTACTTGAAGTAGCATTGGTGTTAATATCCAATGGTCGAACAAAGTCTTTTTATTTATTATTATTATTATTATTATTATTATTATTATTATTATTATTTTGCATAAAACTCCGAAAAACTTTCAAAAACTTTGTACCATACACACCCATTTTTCTATGTTTAATATAAAGAATGATATTGTTTAAGTAACCCATAATGACACAATTTTTCTATAATATGTAATGCTTACTAATTTTACGAAGGACTGATGTCATAAAACCCTTAATTTTTTAAGTTTTTTGTGGGTTTTGCCTAAAGTTGGATTTTATATATGTTTTTGCCCTCATATTTTTTGAAAAATGTTCGGTTTTACCATTTTACCGTTGATTATAGTTTTTTCCAAATTATCATGATATTAACTTCTCAAAAAAACTTAAACTTATAGGTTTTTTTTAACCCTTTATATTTTTTTTATAATTACTTTTTTTTCATATTATATGTATCATACAAAAAATTCATATTTGTATACCAAAAAATGGTTAATTAAATATTGTGTTTATGTTCTTTTTTAATGTTGTTATATATATATATATATATATATATATATATATATATATATATATATATATATATATATATATATATATATGAGTTTTTTGCTTGATTATACTATTTAAAACATAAAAAGAAGAGAAAATGATAAAAATAGCCATTTACACTAATAGCATTACAAAAATAGTCAAAAAAAAAATCGAAATTACAAAATTAGCCAACGATTTCGCAGATGGAGATGCCCCATCTGCGAAATGAGCATCTCATCTGCGAATGTACAAGCACCTAAAGCACAGATGTGCTTTAGGTGCTTTGTACATTCGCAGGCGCTTTTAATTTTTTTTAGTATATATAGGGGTAAAATCGCAGATGGAATAGGTCCATCTGCGATTTACTCTCACTTTATCTGCGAAATTGTGGGTTTTTTTTTTTACTACGAAATGAATTGGTTTGACTGAGAAAGTAAAACAATCTACAAAACTTTTTATATAGCAACATGATTTCGTAGTCAAACCAATTCATTTCATAATCAAACTAAAAAAAAAATACAAAAAAAAAAACCCTACAATTCCGCAGATAGAGTGAGAGTAAATCGCAGATGGACCTATTTCATCTACGATTTTACCCCTATATATACAGAAAAAAATTAAAAGCACCTGCGAATGTACAAGCACCTAAAGCATGCTTGTACATTCGCAAATGAGATGCTCATTTCGCAGATGGGCATCTCCATCTGTGAAATCGTTGGCTAATTTTGTAATTTCGATTTTTTTTTGGCTATTTTTGTAATGCTATTAGTATAAATGCCTATTTTTGTTATTTTCTCTAAAAAGAAAAATTAATATGTTTTTAGAATTACAAATACGTATTAATATTTCCAAAATATAAAAATATGTATTTGTACTTCTAAAAAAATTATAAACAAAAGGTTAAAAACGTAACAAAATTTATAAACAAAAAGATTTTTTTACGAAGTTAATATATAATAACCTAAAAAACCTCTATAATTACAAGTAAAAGGATAAATTCAAATATTTTTTAGAAAACATAAGAGTTAAATAAACATAAAATCCAATTTTAGATAAAATAAACTTAAAAACATGAAGTTAAAAACATGAAGGAGTTTTATTGCATTTGTCCTTGAATACATCAAATAAATCTTAACTATCACTAAACTTTTTTACTTAACTCCGTCCGTTTTCTCTCCGATTAACCCGTAGGATTCATTACATATTGCGTTAAACATCATTTAAAGTCAAACTTAGGGGTATTAACTGACAGGACACAAAATATTGAAGGGTATTAATGAAAATATACGCCTTTTGACTTTACAGGTCGCGTAGTCAGAGAAGGGGAAGCCTTGTTGGGTACAAATAGCTACTCCACGTCACATCCCGTCGTCTTCAGTTACAGAGTCGATGATGAAAACCATTACAATGGCGGTGGAGGTCACATAATGCTCACATTGCAACTCCATCGCATGATCTCCTGATTTATCTCTCTCTCAGTCTCTCTCCGCCTCTTTAATCCGAACGATTTCATCAAAGCACCATTTACACAGGTATTCGAATTCAAATGTTCTAAATTCCGTTAATTTAAATCTCACATCGCGTTTTATGCTTCAACATTTGATAAAACCTAGAACTCGATCAACTTCTAGTATGTTTTCATCGCGTTGTTGCATGATCGTCAGAGGTTTGAATTTAGGCGGGAGTTTAAACGTTAAGTTCATCGTAATTTGTGTTCTGATTTGATAGTTTCGTCATTAACGCGTAAAAGTTATCGATTTTCAAGTTCAGGAATAGTTTTTTGCTTAAAATTTTAGTTTATAAGGTTTTGTTTGTGATGAATTGGTAGTTTCATCATCAACGTCAACGATTAGAGCTAACAGAGCATACATGTTTACATGAAATTGTTCATGATCGTGTTTGTTGAAAAACAATTGACACCTGTTTTGTTGATTGTGTAAAGTTAGCTACAAATGGATAATCTGTATGGTATTAGCGACTCAAAACTTCCTAAACGCGGCAGCATGTCACCTATACAGAACTTTGGGACTCAGAATCCTTACTTCCATTACAAAACTCCTGTGATCGATCAATATCCATCACCTGATGGCCATATTACTTCTTTTAAGACTGTGAACTCCCCACTCCTCCGATATCTGCAATCTTCTAGGTCACTTTTGGCAACGCCTTCATCAATTGGGGATCATCAGTCTTCAATCGGATACAAATATCATCGCAACAGTGTTACTCGGGGCTCTGATAAGTCTCCAAGAGTGGAGCCACCACATCGGCCAAGGTCACCTTTACTTTTTAGGAACACTGCAGTGAAGGTGGAAGAAGATGTGTTAGTGATGGATGGTGTCGTTCTGAAGAATCCACCAGTTGATAGAGGTAAATCTTCATCATCTTCTTTGCCAGATAGCTCATCATCATCATCATCATCATTATCATCCCCTGGTAGTAACAACTATAAGATGGATCTTTGTGTGTCTTACTTGGAGAAAGCTGGTTATTGCCGTTATGGAACCAAATGCCAGGTCTCTCTCTCTCTCTCTCTCTCTCTCTCTCTCTCTCTCTCTCTCTCTCTCTCACACACACACACACACACACACACACTGTCATGGGAGTTTTGAATTCCAAAATTGAACTATTTGATGGTATACATCACTAAACAAAAGTTACAAACAAGATTCAAATCAATCATTTTTGTTAATTGTCATATTGCATATGCAATCTGAATGTAAAATTCCTATAACATCACAAGATTTCATTTGTGACAGTTTGCACATGGAAATAAGGAGCTGAGGGCATCACAATTTCCTTACAAAACCATACTTGAGGTATTAAAGAATCCTACTTTCCTTCATCCTATTACAAATTACAACAAAATAAGTTTAAACTACATTGCTATTTCTATCATTTCCTAACATATTCTATCTGTTTTGCATATGTAGACCCCTTGCAAAAACTACAACATCTCAGCAGCAATGTCACCTATGAAAATAGAGGAATTCACCACAAACATTGCAAGCTTTAAAACCACTGATTGGACTCCTTTAGATGATGACATTGAGATTCAAAAAGGAAATGGTGACACCTTTTCAAAACATGACATTGATGCTTACATTAACAAGTTCCTTCATGGTTCTAAAAAATCAAAGAGGCTTCCAGTTTTCACTGCAATTTTCCTAGAATAGAGGTAAACACTAAACACTAAATACTAAAAACTAAATACATATACATGCATACTTTGCTATTTTTTTTGTGAATGATATATAGACAAATGAACTGCATGTGTGTAAGAAAATTGCTTATGTTGCTTGATTGGTACGACATGCTGATAGTAGAAACATAATTCCTTAAGTGTATGTTGTTTCGAATTTGGAATTAGTTTTTTTTTTTGTGGATAATTCCTTGGGTTGATTGGTTATATTTGATGATGAGGAAATGGAGGGTATATATGTCTTTTTGACAAAAAGCTCGATTTAACAAAAAGTTTTTTTGAGAGTACGATTGTTTAACTTTTAGTGTGAACAGAAAACACCAAATCTAAAAACTACTTAATGCAAAGTTAAAAAAAAAAAAAGGCTTTTGAGCTTTTTTAATCCAGAATTGCCCTTAAAAATGTATTTATATATTTATCTATTTTAAAATAATTGTCATTTTATGTAATTTTACACATCTCAGAAGCTTCCAACTACTTTTGCTAAATCTTCATATAACAAATAAAAGTTATAGCTACCAGCTAGTTTTACTAAACACGTCCTGTGAGTGGGTCTAGATCTCATTTTTTATGTGGGATAAAATTTAGGGTTAATGTCATAAATTGGCAATAGAATATTTGTTATGAATATTAAATCAATATAAACACATATACAATCACATAAAGCCTTTCATAATCCTTATGAAACCTAATGACATTGTGAGACAATTCAAGTTTCATTGGTCTTTCCTTTTCGTGCAATCCACATGGTTCTTCGCCACCAAGACTTACCATGGTTATTCAACAAATAGTGACTATGGTTCATAGCCATCGAGGCTTACCAAGTCTACCAAATATTTTCAGTCAGGGCTCTTAGTCACCAAGACTCTAAAAGTTATCAGCCACCCAGGCTTACTGAAACCCTAATCAGCATTGTTCTTAACTATCAAGGCTTACCATGACATCGATGATTCATACCTATCATGGATCTTAGCCACCAAGGCTTACCACAATCTACCATTAGTATCCCATCCTTGTGTTTCACAAAATTCAGCAAAAACATATAATTAACTACCAAATGTGAAGAAGGAAACATGGTTACTCACCTTTAAAGGTCACATGAGGATTAGCTTCCAATTCTTGCAATTGTTCACCACTTTGTGCCCCAAAGCTATTAGAACAACATAACATTTTTAAGCATTAATTTTTAGCAATATAACCACTCTTCAAATATTTATTTAATTTTATAATTTTCCGTAATCATCTTTAGTCACAACTCATTCTAGATATGTGATTAATTTGAAGTATTAACAATTTTCCCATTGAGTCATTATAACATCATCCAATGATAAATATCTTAATATTGTTTTCTTTGGGATGCCTTACACCGAACTTCTCAGGATCATCCATCCTGAAATTGCTCTTGTTTGGACATGTTCAAATGTAGACCCTACATACTGCTTATGAGATTTGATGACCTCACTATTTTAAAACACATTGTAAGAGGTAGGTATCCACATCCACTTTACAACAAAATACTACCTCCGTTCCAAATTAATTGTCCACATTTGACTTTTTCAGTTTTTATTCTTCAACTTTGATCTTAAATAATTTTCTTTTTGATAGATAATACTTAATACAAAACATATGAATAAATTGTATTTTAAATATCTTTTCATTGTTATAAGTTTCATCAAGTAATATATAACACAAATAAAAATATTTAAGATCAAAGTTGAAGAAAAAAGACTTCAAAAAATAGACAATTAATTTGGAACGGATGGAGTATTTTTTTACATTAAAGGAACAAACCAACAAATGATGTTAGTCTAACTAAATATGATGAATTTTTTAAAAAGTAAATATCATTGCATCATTTTTTAATTTTTAAAACTTAGACTAAAAATTGATACAAGTGTCAACCAAATGGCCAAAAGTAGAATTTATTGAATAAAAATTATTTTCTATCCAAAATGAACTCAAATCTGTAGCCTGTATACAAGCTAGTAAAAACAGAAACTATAACTGGATAAGCCTCTTCAACAAAACCAGAGCATACGTGCCACCCAATCAAAGATGACAGAATGACAATCGCCACTCTCTCTTTTACTTCCTCCTTCACTCCTCACCACACCTTCCACCACCGTCGCCGTCGTCACCACCTACTCAAACCCACCACCAAAATATCTTCACAGGTTTCCCTAACAACTCCCCCATCAATAACTCTTCAACCAACCCTCAAAAAGACCGGAGTTATCGTCGTCGGCGCTGGTCTAGCCGGCTTAGCCGCCGCCATACGCCTCCACTCCGAGAACATTCCCTTCCTCCTCGTCGAAGCTTCTGATGGCGTCGGAGGTCGTGTACGTACTGACAACGTCGACGGTTTCCTCCTCGACCGTGGCTTCCAAATCTTCATCACCGGTTACCCGGAAGCCCGAAGAATACTCGACTACGAAGCCCTAGATCTTCAAAAATTCTACTCCGGAGCTAAGGTTTACTACGGCGGTGGCTTCCATACAGTAGCTGATCCGTTACGCCACCTAGGTGATGCTATCCAATCTCTAACAAACCCGATTGGAACAATCGTTGATAAATCTCTCATCGCATTGACTAGAATTAGGGTTTTGACTCAATCCGATGATCAGATATTCTCTGCTGAAGAGACCTCCACTATCAATTTGCTCAAACGAATTGGGTTTTCCGATTCCATTGTGGATCGATTTTTCCGACCATTTTTCGGTGGGATTTTCTTCGACAGAGACCTCGAAACCACTTCCCGCCTCTTCGATTTCATCTTCAAGTGTTTAGCTCTCGGCGATAACACTCTCCCGGCGAAAGGAATTTCCGCAATTCCCGAACAATTAGCTTCAAAATTACCCTCCAATTCCATCATCCTAAACACACCAGTTAAATCCATCGATTCAGAATCAGAATCAAGCCACACTGTTAGATTGAACAATGGCGAGATTTTGAAGGCTGAACACGGAGTCATCATTGCAGTCGAAGAACCCGAAGCCGTTAAGCTTCTCGCCGGAAAATCAAACGACATCCCAGTTCAAATCAAGCCACCACGAAGCACCGTGTGTCTGTATTTCTCAGCCGATCGAACCCAAGTTCCAGTCCCCGATCCAGCTCTGTTCATCAACGGGTCCGGCCATGGCATCGTCAACAACATGTTTTTCGCCACCAATGTGGCTCCTTCATACGGCCCGCCGGGGAAAGTTCTGGTGTCGGTTTCCCTTATCGGATTATATGAAGATCTTTCCGATGAGGACCTGAAAACGAAGGTGGTGGAGGAGCTTAGTGGGTGGTTCGGGGAGGAAGTTGCAGTAGGATCCTGGAAATATCTCAGAAGTTATCGTGTTAAATTCGCACAACCAAATCAATGCCCTCCGACGGATTTACAGAAGAACCCTAAGCTAGGGTTAGGGTTGTATGCGTGTGGGGATTACCGGACTAGTGCGACGTTTGATGGGGCTCTGGTATCCGGGAGGAAGGCGGCTGAGGCTTTACTGAAAGATCGATCTTTGGTTCAAGCTTCATAAGCTTGAAAGAATGATAAAAGATAATACATTTGTAAATTGAGGTTCATCATTCATGTACTTTACATATTTTCAATCTAATATGTTTTATAACATGATTATAGTACATACTTTAAGATCTACTAATTGTAACATTGAGAATATATTTGTATATGAATGATAAAATAAAGGAGTTGGGGGTTTTAAATCGAAGTAGTATGGGTGGTGATAGTGAGGATGGTAACAATCAAAAGTAAATTTTTTTTTAACAATCACATATTTCTCATGGCTTATGCTTCCTAGAAATTTAATGTTGGTGGTAATAGTGAGGATGATTACAATAAGAATAGTTGTCATGGGATGTTACCCGGATTTAACATGGAGCATGGATTCACCAAAAAAGTTTGACCTATTTTGAAGGCCTATACAATTTAACAAAAAATAGGTCTTATTTCAAGTTCTAAAAATTTAAGCAAAAAAATTATAAATTTTCATTTCTATTGCTAAATAAATAAAAGTAAATTTTCATTTAAAATAATATACATTTTTTTTGCTTATACTGAAAAATCATCATAATATTCATTAATATAAACTTTTTATTAACATCTTCATCATCAGTAACTTTATCCAAAGTGGTGCGTTTGTATATCATCAAAGTCAATCCAATAAGTTGTTCTTTGGTCAATATAGATCGTAAGTATGGCTTCAAAATATTCAATTTGGAAAAAAATTGTTCTGCAATGCCACAAAAATCAAATTTATTTCAAATATGCAAGATATATATTTCATTATCAGAAAAAAGGAGCAATGATATAATTCTAATAAAAGATATCCAATGTTACAATATATTTTTTTGCTTATACTCGAAATCGCTCCTTATTAACACCCATTTCAAAGTAATCAATCCTGATGATCATGAACGGAATTTCTATACATATAATAGCCTTCCCAAGGCAACCGAAACCCGAACGAAACTCCTACCCTAAAATAACACCCGAACCTTTAGCCCTTGCAAACCGTCTTTGCCTCCTAAGACCTGAAATCTGCAATATCCTGATTCCTCGACAACTCGACCGTGCTGAACCAACCCATGTCCTCTCTCAGCGAATAACCAACCAATCATAACCCTTCCGAATCTGATCATACCACGACCTATCCCGATTTACTCAAACCATCCTTAGAATAATTCTTCAAGCTTGGTGAAGAACGACTCCTCGATCTTTCAATTAAAACCAAACTCACATATCTGGAATCCGAATCCTAAGTCTCAATGGTCTGACTCCCTGTCAGACCCCTCACACCGAACTGTCACCAAGCCATCCTTATAGAGTCTCGCACCACACAAAATGCTTCCAATCCCTGATCACATTGTCATCTCGACGGAAGCAAAATCACTGACCATCTGTTGATAAAGAACATTTAACTCGACAGGAGGCTCAGATAATCCTTCGAGTAGAAGATTCACCCCTGCAACGATTAGACTTAGACGAGAGCTGCACAATAGGGTCAAATCAATTGCTCTGAGATTATTTAATCCCAATGTGAGTGACTTGGCATTACCCAAACAATCAGTTACCCATCCATACATGAAGTCCTAAAACACTAATATTGCCCGAGACACTGAAACTGCCAAAAACTCTGAATTGTCGGAAACACTGAACTGCCTGAAACAGTATGCTGCCTCTTGGTTGCTTTCAAAATTCCACCGAGATCTCCCTGGTCTCAATTCGTGTGCTAGCTAGTCATTTGAGATGCCAGGTTCCAGCCCAGTTGCTGAGCCAAAAGACTCCCACACAGTCACCCCACATGAATTCCGAATGAAATCCTCATCTGTCAATAGTTGCCATCAATTATCTTGCCGCTGTGGCTCTATATAACACCATAAACTTTCAACCCAAAATTTTCATTTTTAAAACACATAAAACTCATATATTATATTTCATAAAAACCATAAGTGTCTCAAATGTCAACATAAATCCACAAAAAAAAAGTCAAATCCCAGAATCCTCAACATAATCTCGAACAAGTGTGTACAATCATGCCAGCGCCTTCCCGCGGTCCTGAGAAGTACCTGAAACACATATCACATAATATGGTAAATATGAAGTTTAGTGAGTTCCTGAAAATACCATATACACAAATAATAAACCTCTCATGGCTATAACTCGGCATGGACCCTCCAGTCTCATGCGTCTCGGTGTGGACCCTCCGGTCTCATAGCTTGGTTTGGACCATCCGGTCCTATCTCGGTGGAAAGCCTATGGTCCCACAACTCAGGTTGGATTCTCCGATCCTGTCTCAGTGGAAACCCTCCAGCCCCACAACTCGGTTTGGACCCTCCGGTCCTATCTCAGTAAACACAGAATATAACATATATATCACACAAACAAAATGCATAATATCACATAACTCAAGTAAGCACATAAGTCCCTCTGGTCACACATAGATACCACTCATGGTAAGTATAGTGAGAAGACTCACCTCGTAATAAGCTAGGTAAATGTGTACCCCTCGAACACGAATTACCGAATCTAGCCTCCTCCTATTCATATATGATAATTGACTCTAATTAACACTTTAATCAAAATTCTACGTAAACTAAGCTACTTCCTCTCTCTCTCTCTCTCTCTCTCTCTCTTTAACTCTTGGAATTGAAAAAGACCATTTTACCCATCCATGGTCTCCATAAGTCATGATTGATCAAACCCTAAAGTCAACAAACTTCAACTCGCGTCAACAATACATGTTGACCGAACTCGTCGAGTCTTATTGATATTCTTAGAATCTCAAAAAAGTCCAACTCAACTCGTCGAATCGACCCATCAACTTCCCGAGTTACTGCATGGTCAGATCCATCGAGATAACCCTAGCTGACTTGTCGAGTCAGATCATCGACTAGTTGAGTCCTTTCAGACCCTTTTCTCATTCAAACGTTTTTAAGGAAGAAAGCAACCCTAAACTCTAGATCTAACCTACCAAGGCACGAATATCACGTAAAGCCACAATCTTTACATCCATGCATGGCACTTAGGGATTGAAATGCCAAAAACATGATCCATTAAGGGTTTTTCACTCAAAAGCTCTACTATGCCTGAATAAACCTGGGATCTTTAGACTCTAGGGACCTCACAAGGTCCAGATCTGAAGTCCAGATCTCTAGATGAACTTAATACACTCAAAGTCCTAATAATAGATGGAAAAAGCCCTAAACTCCATAAACATGAGATCTAACCATCACAATGCGAAATATGTGGACTTTTTACCTTTCACAGAAGCTCTGGGCGAAATAGCAATGGATCTAACAACCCCTTCTCGTTCCTTTCTTAAAATCATTCTCATCTCTTCAAAAGGTGCACTAAAACACTCAAGGATTAGCTCTATAACTCTCTTAGCTCACTACAAACGATTAGGGTTTCACACAGGGAGTAGGGTAGCTAGTGAGGCGGAAATGAGGACATAAGTTTCCTTAAATAGGCCCTAAACCCGAGGATTTAGGGTTTCCTCACACAACGCCAACTCGGCGAGTCGGCATCTCTGACTCGACGAGTCAGTTATTTAACCCGCATCCTCAAATCCAACTCTACTCGGCGAGTCGAACACACAACTCGCCGAGTCATTCATGAATTCCCAAAAATAAATAATAAATAATTATAATACCAGAGAGTTGGGAGGTTATAATTATACCCCTCTAGAATCAGACTTCGCCCTCGAAGTCATGCTCCGTAAATAACTCTAGATACTACTCTCGCATTTCGGACTCCGGCTCCTAAGTTTACTTGGACCCCTTATGATGTTGCCATTGGACCTGAACCAGGGGCACCTCCTTGTTCATCAGAACCTTCACTTTCCGATCCAATATTGCAACCGGTCTCTCGATGTAATTCATGATCGCATCAACGTGAATGTCCTCTAATGGTACCACACCGTCTCATCGGCTACACCCTTCCTTAACTGAGACATGTGGAAGGTGTTATGAATCTGGCTCAACTCTACTGGTAGCTCCAACTGGTAAGCTACCTTACCCGCTCTGGCGGTTACTCTAAAAGGAACAATGTATCTAGGGCCCAGATTGCCCAGTTTCCTAAATCGGATCACCCCTTTCCACGGGGATACCTTCAGGAGGACAAAATATCCAACCTGGAACTCTAGCTCGGATCGTCGTCGGTCTTCATAACTCTTTTGGCAACTCTGGGCTGTCAGCAACCTTTGTCTCACTTGCTGAATCTGCTCGGTCATCTTCAGCACTATCTCAATACCACCCATCACTCGCTGCCCTACCTCTCCCTAACAGATGGGAGTCCGACACCTCCTCCCGTATAAAAGCTCAAAGGGAGGCATTCCAATGCTGGCTGTTGTTGTATGAAAAGTTAGCCAAGGGAAAATAGGTGTCCCAACTTCCTCCGAAGTCCATAACACAAGCACACAACATGTCCTCAAGCGTTTGAATCGTTCGCTCACTCTGTCCATCTGTCTGTGGGTGGTAAGTTGTACTGAAGTGCAGCCGGGTACCCAAATCTTCATGGAACTTCTTCCATAACTTGGAAGTAAAACGCACATACCGATCTGACATTATCGATGTCGGCACCCCATGCCGTGCCACCACCTCTCGAACACCGATCTCGGCCAATTTCACTGCAGAAGAGCTCTCACTGATAGCGAGGAAGTGAGCACTCTTCGTCAGCCGGTCCACAATCACCCATATCGTGTCAACCCCACGCGTAGTCCTCAGTAACTTGGTGAAAAAAATCCATAGAAATCTGTTCCCACATCCACTGGGGAATCTCTAAAGGCTGTAACGGACCATGTGGACTGGTGCTCCGTCTTAACTCGACGACAGGTTAAGCATCTCTCAACTACCCATGTCACATCCCTCTTCATACATGGCCACCAATAATCTCTCTTCAGTTCCAAATACATCTTAGTGGCCTGTGGATGAATCAAGAGTCTCGAGTTATGTGCCTCCTCCATCAATACACGACAAGCTCCACCTGTATAGGGTACCCAAATCTGCCCATGGAAAGCCGTAAGCCCATGACTATCCATCACAAACTCGGCAACCTGCCCAACCACACGCTCTCTCTTGCGGTTCTCCGGTCTCACAGCCTGCACCTGAGCCTCTCGGATGGTATCTAAGACTGGAGTCATCACCGTCATCCTCATACACACATCTCGGATCGGAGCGCTCTCAGCTATGCGACTCAAGGCATCAACTACCACATTAGCCTTGCCTAGGTGATATAAGATCTCACAGTCGTAGTCCTTCACTACATCCAACCATCTCCTCTCTCTCTCTCTCTCTCTCATATTCTGTTAGGCTGATCCATCAGGTACTTCAGGCTCTCGTGGGTGGGATACCTCGTCTCATAAGGCTTCAACTGCCTCGATACATATGCTATCACATTCCACCTCTGTATCAACACCGCACCCATCCCAAATATAGAAGCATCACAATAAACCATAAAGTCGTCCACTACCTCGGGAAGGGGTAACACCGGGGCTTCGCACAATCTCTGGCGAAGGGTCTCAAATGAGGCCTGATGCTCGGGACCCCAAGTAAAAGTAACACCCTTCCGAGTCAGCCTGGTGAGAGGAACAACAATCTCAGAGAAATCTCTGATAAATCTCCAATAGTATCCGACTAAATGCAAAAAACTCTTGATCTCGGTCGGGGATCTCGACACCTCCCATCTCATAACTGCCTCAATCTTGTCCAGGTCGACTAATATCCCATTCTAATTAACAAGGTATCCCAGGAACTGAACCTCTCGTAACCAAAAATCACACTTATAGAATTTGGCATAAAGCCTCTTCGACCTCAAAACCCCAAAAATCTCTCTAAGATGCTCCTCATGCTGCTCTTTGGATCTCGAATATACCAGAATATCGTCGATGAACACAATCAATGATCGATCCAACATAGGCCTGCACACCCGGTTCATGAGGTCCACGAACGCTGCCAGTGTGTTGGTGAGCCCCAAATGCATCACCACAAACTCGTAGTGCCCATAGCGAGTCCTAAAGGCTATCTTCTGGATATCCTCCTCGTAAAATCTCATCCGATGATATCCAGACCTCAAATCAATCTTGGAAAATCAAGACGCCCCCTGCAACGGATCGAATAAATCTTTGATCCTTGGAAGTGGATAACGGTTCTTGACCGTCAGCTTGTTAACCTCCCGATAATCTATACATAACCATCATTCTTCTTGACAAAAAGGATCGGTGCTCCCACAACGGGCTACTCGGTCTGATAAAACCCTTCCCCAGCAGCTCCTGAAGCTGAGAGGATAACTCCTTCATCTTAGGCGGTGCAAGGCGATAAGGTGCCTTGGCAATAGGTGCCGCTCCCGGAACTAACTCAATCCAGAACTCCACTTGCCTCTTGGGAGGCACTCCCGGTAACTCCTCGGGAAACATGTTTGGAAACTCGCACACTATCGGCACCTCGGAGATAGAACTTGGCCTCTATGTAGCTGCTTATCCATCACATACGCCAAAAAGCCTATACAACCCTGCTATATACTCTATCTAGCTATGGCAGCAGAGCAGAAAGCTGATCTGGACCAGGTACCCTTGCCATACATGGTAAGCACTCCCCTACTAGGGTCTCGTATAGTCACCATCTAACGCTCACAGTTAATCATAACTCCAAATTGACTTAACCAATCCATGCCCACAATGACACAAACGTCTCTTATCGCTATCGACACCAGATCTATCGGGAACTCGACACAAAAAATCTCCAGCACACATCCTCATAATACATTAGTAGCAAAAACCGCATGCTCGTCGGCTATGGAAACTCTCATAGGTCGAATCAACGCCTCACGCTCGACACTAATGTGATGACTAAAAGCTAAGGACACGAAAGATCGACTCGCACTCAAGTCAAACAACACCAAAGCAGGTACATAACTCACAAGAAAAGTACCTATACACAACACAATATAAGTATAAGCAATCTCAAATAACATAAATAAGGAGATACGTACCAGCAACAATATCAGACGCAACGCCGACCTCCTCCGCTATCAGCTGAAATGCTCTCCCACGAGCCCTCGGAGGCTTGGCGTTCCCTGGTCGGTCATCAGTAACACGTAATGCAGCAGGAGTGGTAGTCTGGGCTGATCGCTATGTAAGCTGGGGACACTCGGCCTTCCAATGGCCTGTCTGGTTATAGTGAAAGCAAACAAAAAATCCCTTAGGGCAATCCCTCGCAATATGCCCCTCCTTGCCACATTTGTAGCAAAATCCCAGCCCGACAAGATCCCTCGTGGGTCTTTTCGCACTTACCACAAGTGCAGTCCCTCTGGCCCCTAGTACTCGAATCAGCGGGCTTAGCCCGCTTAGCCGCCGATTGCGACTGTACCGGTCTCCTATCTCTCCCTTGCTGCTCTCCCTCCTTTCTGGACTGAATCTCTAATTCAGTCTCCCTCCTCTTGGAATTGGTCTACAACTCAGCCAATGTACAATAAGACGAGTTCGCCATGAACTCCCAAATGTCTCTTTGCAAAATGCTCAAATACCGACTCACACATGCCTGCTTAGTGGACACGTGCTCAGGGTAGAACAACACCTTCTCACATAACATCCTCATAATCTCATTCACTGTCTCTATCTTCTGCTTGAGAGACAGAAAATCTTGTGCCAAATGCTCCCTCTCTACCTGGGGAGCATGCTTATCTTGAAACAACTTGGTGAACCTCTCCCAAGTCACCGCAACATGATCTGCAGGGCTAAAATCATTCGTCACAAACTTCAACCAATCCTTCGCTCCCAAGCGAAGCTGGTTTAAGGCGAACCAGAATCTCAGATACTCTACGCATGAACAAGTATAAAAGAATCCATCAATATTAGCGATCCATCTCATGGAAGCAATCGGATCCTGTGTGCTATCAATCTCTGGTGGCTTCGTGTTGCTGAACTCCCGAAACAACAACGAGTCACCTCCCTATGGCCTAGCGGCATCAACAACTGCAGTGGATGCAGCAGTAGCAACAGCAGCCTCAGTAACAGCAGCGTATCGCTCGCTAAACGTCTCAATCATGATGGTTTTAATAGACCCAAACATCTCTGGTATCGCCTCTCGAAAGGCTGCAACCACCTCGTCATGGATGTTCCTGTGGATCTCCTCATCACCGGTCCCACTACTCTCGGGGTTGTGGTGTGTACCCACCATGTTATCTGTGAAAGACAACAGAACATCATCAGAAACTCGCTCGAGCATACTCACGCTCAATTCCCACCCCTACAGGCTCCTTGATACCCAAGGATTCTTACTTGTGTAGCATACAAAATCTGGTGCTTTCAGTAATACGAGCCCAATTCTACCTTCCACACCAACCTGTAGTCATCCCAAGTCCTCCTCCTAGGATTCTAATTCACAGGTACTCTATCTCTCACAAATATCAGACTACTCTCTCAGTAGGCTACTCATATGCTCATCTAGGTATCTCTTCCTAGATTATCTCTCAACTCAGAACTCAACGCATACTCAGATCACATAACAGATAACACTGATCAAAAGCATCTCATAGGCTAAGGCATCACAAATCATGAAACTATAGCCCTAGAATATGAAATACCTAGCCTACCCTGTAGCATGCATTTCTAATATCTCATAAACATCTAATAAATATCTCGGAAAGTAAACAGTTAAGATTATTTTAGGAAATCATCATTCGGGCTCTGGCTGATTGTACACACTTCTCCTTCTCGTTTACCCTTAGAATCTCTTACTCGGTTTCGAAAAAACATTTCTTTTGAAATTTTTTCTCAAATCCTTAGTTTGAGTCCAGACATACCCGAAGATGCATCCGAATCCCTCAAACCAAGGCTCTGATACCAACTTGTAACACCGAAAATTTTCATACCAAAATTTTCATTTTTAAAACACATAAAACTCATATATTATATTTCATAAAAACCATAAGTTTCTCAAATGTCAACATGAATCCACAAACAAAAGTCAAATTCCAAAATCCTCAACATAATCTCGAACAAGTGTGGACTCTCTGGTCCTGTCTCAGTGGAAACCCTCCAGCCCTACAACTCGGTTTGGACCCTTCGGTCCTATCTCAGTAAACATAGAATATAACATATATATCACACAGACAAAATGCATAATATCATATGACTCAAGTAAGAAAATAAGACCCTCCAGTCACATATAGATACCACTCATGGTAAGTATAGTGAGAAGTCTCACCTCGTAACAAGCTAGGTAAATGTGTACCCCTCGAACAGGAATCACCGAATTTAGCCTCCTCCTATTCACATATGATAATTGACTCTAATTAACACTTTAATCCCAATTCTACATAAACTAAGTTACTTCCTCTCTCTCTAACTCTTGGAATGGGAAAAAGACTATTTTAACCATCCATGGTCTCCATATGTCATGATTGATCAAACCCTAAAGTCAACAGAAGTCAACTCGAGTCAACAGTCCATTTTGACCAAACTCGTCGAGTGCATATATGCGAATCGTCGAGTCCTATCGATATTCTCAGAATCTCACAAAAGTTCAATTCAACTCGTCGAGTTGACCCGTCAGCTTGCCGAGTTACTACATGGATAGATGCATCGAGATAACCCTAGCCGACTTGTCGAGTCAGCTCATCGACCAGTCGAATCCTTTCAGACCCTTTTCTCATTCAGACCTTTTTAAGGAAGAAAGCAACCCCAAACTCTAGATCTAACCTACCAAGGCACGAATATCACGTAAAGCCACAAGCTTTACATCCATGCATGGAACTTAGGGATTGAAATGCCAAAAACATGACCCATTAAGGGTTTTTCACTCAAAAGCTCTACTATGGCTGAATAAAGTTGGGACCTTTGGACTCTAGGGACCTCACAAGGTCCAAATCTGAAGTCCAGATCTCTAAATGAACTCAATACACTCAAAGTCCCAATAATAGATGGAAAAAGCCCTAAACTCCATAAACATGAGATCTAACCAACATAATGAGAAAGGTGTGGACTTTTTACCATTCACAGAAGCTCTGGACGAAATAGCAACAGATCTAACAACCCTTTCTCGTTTCTTTCTTCAAATCCTTCTCTTCTCTTCAAAAGATGCACAAAAACACTCAAGGATTAGCTCTATAATTCTTTTAGATCACTACAAACAATTAGGGTTTCACACAGGGGAGTATGGTAGATGGTGAGGTGGAAATGAAGACATAAGTTTCCTTATATAGGCCCCAAATTTGGGGATTTAGGGTTTCCTCACATAGCGCCAACTCGGCGAGTCGGCATCTTTGACTCGTCGAGTCGGTTATTTAACCTGCATGCTCAAATCCAACTCTACTCAGCGATTCGAACACACAACTCGCCGAGTCACTCATTAATTCCCAAAAATAAATAATAAATAAATGTAATACCTGGGAGTCGGGATGTTACAATGTAACAACCTTCTGATCCAACCGATCGTGTCCATTCGTTGAATCCTGATGTCGCCAAATTCAAGGCTAAAAGTGAATGCTACATGACCAAAGGTAGCCTTATATCACAAACGACCTTATATGTTCCATCACTTACTTGATCCCATGACTACAATGGTGTTCCAACGGTCTTAACACTGGCGCAGATAGGTCTAATCCATCTGGATAAATCCGTAACCCAATATGTGGGTTTGCCTCGCCCTTACTACTACACCAGAACTGGTTGGTGCTACTGTTCTTTTCGCGATCTAGCAACACTCCCATGCTATCTACCAACCTAGTGAATGCTACAGTTACCCCCCGTAGTCTTACAACACCCTAACACTATCTGCCAACCTTGTGAATGCTACGGCTACACCGCAGTCTTACAACACTCTAACACTATCTGCCAACCTAGTGAATGCTACGGCCACACCCACAGTCTTACAACATTCTAGCAGTATCTGCCAACCTAATGAATGCTACGGCTACACCCGCAGTGTTACAACACTCTAGCACTATCTGCCAAACTAGTAAATGCTACGACTACACCAGCAGTCTTACAACACTATAGCACTATCTGCCAACCTAGTGAATGCTACGACTACATCCGCTGTCTTACAACACTCTAGCACTATCACGAGAACACGATCTCAATGCTGACAAGTTTTCCGAATCCCAACTCACATTATCCTCAATTCATACAACCGCTCGGGCCGTCTTTCTTCCCGACGAGGATGCGTAACTTATCCCCGTTTCATACCACTCCCGCTTCTGAATCCCTGGACGATTCTCCCCCACTTTGGATCGACTAAATCCTCCACGAACACAAGAATTAAAGGATTCCCATTCCTGCCTTCCTTACAATGATTGACACGTTGACTACCTACTATTAACCTTGCTAGTGATTGCTAGCCCCCTCCAAAGACTGCACAATCAACGAAGACTAAATGAATGCTTTCCGAATTCCAGAAAAAAAAACCGACAACCCCTGATGCTTGCAATGAGGCCGCACTCAAATCTTGAAGCCCAAATGACAGATGCTCCAACAAATACCTCAGCAACAAGCCACTTCCTTTAGCACTTCCAACCGTCACTCTAAGAACAACTATTGAACCATCGAATCCTGACGAATCTTGACCTTGACTTCCATATTCGGAGAATCTCCGAATTTTAACCATCTACAACCCATGCGAACATAAGAGTCCCCTGACATTTTGCAGTGACCAATCACTCACGCACTGACATCATCATTATCCTTCTACTGTTCTTCTCCTAGCAATGGTAGTGTGGAACCCCAAAGGTTCTTCTATAGACAACTGCTGATCCTAACCGATCAATGTTGAAACAACCAAACCATGACTTGCTGGAGAGCTACCCCGCTAATCCTAACCATTGATTCTCCAAGCCATACCCTGAATTGCTTCCGACAAAGACCCGGAACAACAACTGAGTACACTGAACCCGACAAACAAACAAAAAGAGAAACGACCTTTTGCTAACTACTTAGTAATTCTTGGTATGCAAATGGCATATGAAAATAATTTAAGATATAACCTGATCATGAGTAAAGAAATGAACCAAATATATGCTTCTCTATACTGATGCAAGATTCCGACAAACATAAATATGGATATACACATTACCTGAAGGAAGGAAAAAGATACATACCTGCAATATTGCCTATGAGAGTCCTAACCTCCTTTTTCTATAACTGTAAAACTTCTGGAGATCCTATCCTACCTTCTAGTCCATCAATGATCCTCAAAATATATGGACTAGTCGTGCATACTACCTCTCTCCTCATCATCGGATATTGGGCCTTCTTATGGCCCACCCGATCGCAAAGGAAACACAACGAACTTGCCCCCTGAGGACAATCCCTGCTGACGTGACCAACCCTGCCACACTTGTAGCAACCTAAACCCTTGGAACAACAAAAATCCCTTATGCACTTTCCCACACGTGCTACCATGACCCCAACCCTGCTAACCTCTCGCCCGATGGTTTGAAACCTTGGGTCTCTTCCCGAGACCCTCCACTATACACACATGGTATGACCCACTCTCCAAATGTGCTCCAAATTGATCTCGCACCCTTGGACTTTGGAAGTCATATCCTTTAGGGTCTAGCACCCTGTCTCGCTCACCAGCCTAGTTGCCAATAACTAAACCACAACAGCTGGAACAACCTCTTCCCTAAACCAGGTTACAAACTCCTCCCAATACATAGTCTCCAATTCAGAGAGCACAATAGATCACATAATCAATTCCAAACAACTCCTTGCTGCTGGATACAGGAGATCCAAGGCAAACCGAACCTTGGCTCCTATGAGGTAGGGACTAGTGCGGAAAACACCTTCCATCTCCTCAATCTAATGCGAACTCAGAATCCTAGTGGTACTTCCATTGACTGGCTCACCACCTGCGCTAAGACCTAATCCTGAACAAGAACCACCTCCCAGAGTGCTCATCTCTAAACTGAAAAACCACTAACCACTGATCAAAACATACTAAAGGATTTTTCCTCCCCTAAGCTTCCTAGATTCTCCAAGACTCTCACTGATTTGAGTATGGATCCTATGCTTTCAGTAGTACGGGTCCAATACTACCTTCCACACCTATCCATACTTTCCTTATAAATCCTCCTAAATCCCCAAAGTCACTTTCTCAAACTGATGCACCCAAAACTCAATAACCCGTACTACTAACCCACTGATGCATATCCCAGGCTTTCCTAGGTTCCCGAACCCACCTAGTCCTCAGTTGCTGAAGGATTCCCATTAATTACAACTAGCTACCTCATGACTATAGCCACATGCAACATAGATCAGATAATTCTTCGATTAAAAGATTTAATTCTAGAACGGTTGGACTCAAACAAGAGCTACACAATAGGGCCAATACATCACTACGAGATTATCTAAACTGTGCCACATGTGACTTAGCATATTCACTTGGTAGCTAGCTCACATTGTAAGAGTCCCACAAAGCACAAAGAAAGCAACATTAAGACAATGGAAAATCTAACCAACACACACCATAAAGCCATTCTATCCTTTTATCAGGAATCTATACTAGCATGTAATTCTAAAGCTCATACAATTAGGCATAACATAAACAGGTCATCCTACCACTGACTAATCGGTACTAGCATGCAGTTCAATAAGCATATACAGTAGGCATACAAGACATCCTTCCTAGATCCTTAGCCCTAACCTAGAACGCAGTTCACATATTCTCACTTCATATCATAATATGACATGTATGGGTATCTTGGGGAAAACTTACTTGAGCTCGGCCAATTGCACGCATCACACTCCTTGTTCTCTTTTGAAAATCCTTTTTATCAAAATGGTTTTCGTTTGAAATTTCATACCAAGTCCTCAGTTTGAGTTCAAACACACCCGAGAGTGTGCCCGAATCCCTGAAACCAAGTCTCTGATACCAACTTGTAACATCCCAAAATTCGTGACCAAAAACTTCATTTTAAATAAGTAATTATGTAAACTAGTAATCTGAAACATCATTAGTGCCAATCCATATCAAAACAAGTATGTCAATTAACCAAAACATGTCATAGAAAATATTATCAGAGTACAACTCCCAAATATCTCATGTGCTGAAAAATCATAGTGTGATGCGCTGCGATCAGGCCGACTCCTTTCCTTTTGAATAATAAGTACTTGAAACCAAAACTGAAAACTATAATCATAAAGCTTGGTGAGTTCCCCTATCATACCACATACCATACAATAAACATACTGCCACGCATTTCAGGGTGGTCGACCTACCCCTTCGATATTTTTCAACCAATAACCACCTAGTATATATGGGTGTTGACCTACCCCTTCGGTCTCTTTTAACTTGTAACTACTTAGCATATTTGGGTGCTGGCCTATCCCTTCGGTCCTTTCGACCGGTAATGGGGACTATTTCACCCCTACCATTAACACATGATATCCTAGCATATAAACACATAAATCACATACTGCCAGACATATTTGGGTGCCCGACCTACCGTGTTAGGCATATCTGGGTGACCTACCCTGTCAAGCATATCTGGATGCTCGACCTACCCTATCAGGTATATCTAGGTGCCTGACCTACCCTCCAGTTTATCTCAACCAGTTACGGAGTCTAATCCACCCACCTACCACTATCACCTATTATCATAGCATACTAGGACATAAAGCATAACAGAGAGTGGCATACCAGTCAATTATCACAAACAAAATCATCTACCTATACACAAGTACTAGTGGGCCGACATTAGTGCCTTCGACCCACTTTTACCGTGAAGGTAACTCACCTCGCACTGCTGAAGTTACCTGCAAGAATTCCTTAGCTACTGCCTTGGAAACTCCTCAAGCTATCAATACCAAAATATCACCCAATTAGAAATTAGGTTCTAACCCATGATCCATAATCCATACTTGGTGTGAAATGAGCGATTCACCCCGGACCCATCAAGGCCGAAACTATAAATTCCATGAAATCCCATCAATAGCCTAATTTTCCAATTTGGGCCCAAACCCTTACATGGGATTACCCTCTAGAACTCATTCTATACTTCATAACCCCCAAAGGTCGACCTTGGTCATAGTTAAGTCAAGGTCAAAGTCAACATCCAAGTCAAAGTCAAAATTAACACTCTAAGTTGAATCAACTCATCGAGGTGTCCTTTAACTCAGCGAGTTCCCATAAACCATAGAATCGTGATACTATGAATCAACTCGTTGAGTTTTTTTTCCTTTTCAACAAAATCGGGACATACTCACATAAACTTGCCAAGTTCCTTTGTGAACTCGTTAAGTTCTTTAGTCTGTAAACCATTCTTAATGTATTACGTAATTTCTCTCGAATCCAACAACTCCAAACCTCAGGTCCTTTTCATTATGATGCCTAGAAGGGTAAATTTTCCAACTTTACCCTCAAGAACCTTTTACTAAGCTTAAAACTCAAACCCTAGTTTCTTTAAAGGTGGTATTGATCCATTAAGCCCCTAAACTCCTATTACAACCCACCAACATACATATCTGATGTCCCAAGGTGGACAAATCACATAAAGTTTCCAACTTTACGTTAATGCATGCTAGAAACACCCTTAAATGTCTATTTTTGGCTTCACAATGGACATATTGCATGAATTGGACATGGAGGCCACTAAATTTTGCAACTTTAAGCCTCAATAAGCCATATAGGGGTCAGATCTATCCTATTAACCCTTAGAAAGCTCTTGTCTTTGGACCATTTGTCAAATCCCCAAAACTCAAGCTAAAACTTCAAGAAAGAGATCTAGTAAGATATATGTCAACATGATGACTTTATACTTAAAAGATGCAATTCTTGATGAAGTGTTTCTGGATCTAGAGTTACTCCTTCAAGCTAGGTGCTTCCATCTTCAAGTCTCCTTCAAGAATCACCTATAAATACTCCTTATCAACTCACACCATTAAAAAATGGCCTTAGGGTCTTGAGGTTAGGGTTTTGGATGATGGAGGCTAGAAATGAGGCCAAACCATAGAGCTTAAGTTGTTTAAATAGGGTGAAAACCCCCAAATTTAGGGTTTCTCAAACCGCAACCAACTCGTCGAGTTGGTCCCCTCCAACTCGTCGAGTTGATCTTCGAAATGCATGTGAATCATAATTCCTACACGTCGAGTTTATGCCTTAAACTCGATGAGTTTACCTTTAAAAATAAAATTTTATTTTCCATAATTATCCTTCTTGATTCCAGGTGTTACAAACATAACCGATTGTGGAGGTTTGAGTAAATTAATACTTGGAAAGTGGGTTCTAAACATGTAAAAGGAGAACACAATAATAAACTAATGAGATAACTAATCTCCATCATATATTAGTATCTCCACTTAATAATTGCCAAATCAAATAAAGACTGATACTGCTTAAGTTCCCAAATCTAAAACACACTAAACTAAATGTGCTCAATCGAATTCATTTCCAAACTAATGACTTTTTACCATGCTTGACTATTAAACTGGACCACTGAAATCGACAAGGCTTTCTTCGAATACGACTCCATTGACTACGGTATCTTCAAATTCGACCTACCATCAAATGTAATGGTACGTACTGAGTATATGCTATCTGATCTTGTGTGACTTGGGATCCTTACACAAGGTAAATTCACCCTTATAGTCCGAAAAAAACATCATAAGGACCATCAACAATTAAATTTCAACATTGAGGTCACTAATGTATCTCTTCAGTCACATAGCTTTCCTTTGTAGTCTAAATAGATGTAATATGCTCCAAGCTTGTTGTTAAATCCATGATGATGTATTATTTAGTTCTCTTCCAAGCTACTCCTTTACTATTAAATAAAATCACGAATTCCAACTGCGAACAAAATCATCTCTATTAATGTGGAACTTAGCATCAATGTAACTTTTTACATTTGATCTCTTCCATACTAACTAGATCAACTCCTCTTTCCTCCAGCTCAACACTATGAATAGGACATTAGCATTTCCCAATGTCATGTCATGCTTTGTTAACCATGAAATCATTTGGAATTCTACATGTCGAGTTCCCTTAAGATTTTATGTACTTTGTCTAAATCCAACCTCTCTACATAAGTCCTTACATTCTGTACGTGATTTCTTTTCCCATGTATTTCAGAGTAAAACAATTCCCAAACCAAGCCAAGATTATACATTTGGTAAGCTATAACATCGTTTCCAATGAATTGTATATTATCCACATATAGTACAAGGATGATAACAATGCTCCTACTAGCATTGATACACACACACACACATATATATATATATATATATATATATATATATATATATATATATATATTTATGGCTCATTCTCATTTCTCAAAATCTAAACTCTTGAATTCTCTTATTGAAACAAAGATTCCAATTGCTACCACTAGCTTTGACATATATATATATATATATATATATATATATATATATATATATATATATATATATATATATATATATATATATGGCTAGTCTTTGTTTCTTGAAAGTCAAAATCCTTAAATTCTCTTATTGAAGAAAATTTTGCAATTTCAAGATGTCAATTTCAGTCAATAAATGAACTTCATAAGCTTACACATCCTTCATAACCTATCTTGGTTTGAATATGTGTTTGTTCCTATCCATGCTTGCCTCTTTTTTAGTATGTACTTACACTTAATAGTTTTAATGCTAAGTGTTTGATTAAACAAGTTTCAAATATACATGGAATGAATATCACTCTCCACGTCTACCTTCTATCTTGCAACCTTTAGGGCATGCCATAGCTTCCGATAGTTAATATACTTTGATTGTTATTGTGACATCTCCAATTTCACAACCAAAAAAGACCGATCTGTTTATGCTTATTTAAAATCATAGTATCCTTTTTGAAGAATAATATTGCGGATTTTGTTTCCAAAAATATGATAAAGATATTATCTAAGAATTTCCGAAGAAATGTATTTTAATTATATTAAAAGTATTGAGATATCTTCATCAATATAGTACATAAGCATAAACGGAAATAATACAGGCCTTACAAACATCTATTATTCTACTCGCCTATAATCCATAAATCTCTCATCTAATCATCACACTTGTGATCTTGTTCCACTACTTGTTTTATAAGAAACTGAGTGAGTCAGACTTGGGATCCCCATTAGCACATAAAATTTCAACCTACAATAATTAAATTCTTTTAATTATATATTTTCATCAAATCATTCAACCCGATTAACCATTCCCATTTTCCTCACTTTTTGTCCCTAAAGTATCTAATTAGGTGGACCTATCCTAAGATTATCTTCAGGATAAACAATAATGCTAAAGGGATTCCTTATCAATATATGTAAATAAGGAAACCAGGGGGTATGGAGTAAACTTGATGAACACTTAGTTCAAAAGCACCTACAGGTCGTGATCCTACTAGCGTTCCACTGGACTGTCTAGAATAGTTCATGGTCTTCATATATACTACACTAGATGACTAGATCATCTTTAAAGTCAAGGCAGCTCATCATCTATTTCATCATTCATGTCTCATCATCTGTATCATCGTTTATCTACCCGTCTCTACCCAACATATATATAGGTATAAAAATACATATACAGTTTAAATCAAGTAAAATATGTATAATTTGTTCATCTAACTTAGATATCAGGAACACAAATAATAGGCACCATAGCATGTAATTATCTTAAATACATTATATCTATATGTAAGATGAAAGTAACTATGTATTCAATTGTTAAAGTGATGACTCGAAACGTAGACAAATTCTAAACTTCTAGCAACTGACTTTTCCTTTGACGTAACCTATTATCATTATCACTAAGTCTTAGTGTAATATTTTATGTGACAAAAATTGTCTAGACCTATCAATCCTTCCAATGAATACTGATAGCTCTATTAAATAAGGTTCAAGGTCATACAAGAAGTAACGAAGGGCATGCTCATTTTAGCATATAGCCATTCTGAAATCCAGCAACCTAAGCGACACTTCAAACCAATTACCTTTCCCGTAAGTAGATCAACCAGTATTATAACTTGGAATTACTAATAAATCTTATTTATAGGTTCATAATAACAAATTATGACTATAAATATAAGTTACACTAGAAGAAATAGAGTGTAGCTTAACTTACAGAGGTTTTAGCGAAAACCTGGAAATTTGCACTGGCAGAACTCCGAGATGATAGATACGAGATACCGGGCTCCTAGGGATTTCTAAACTTGCCAAAATAACCTAAACTCTATGAAGAATTCAAATCAAAATAGGTTGAATCGATTGGACACAAGGCATCTATATATAAGTAGGAAATAGGGTATGCGAGCCGTGCATGGGCATAGGCATGCTCTATACAAGCATGGGTGCTACTCCTCCCACCTGCGATGAACATGTGTCAGAATCCTAGTAGGGCTACATGGTAGATAATGCAGGTACAGGTAAAATCTTTGAAAATTCATATCTCAGCCATATGAACTTTGCTTTGGGCGTACTTTATATCCATGTGTAGGTATTTATGAGTACTACAACTTTCCTTTTGACTCCGTCGACTAATCTTGAATGATCTTAAATTTAACAACCTGAGAAGATTACACTCCTAACGACCGTGTAAAATTCATAACTTCTTCATACAGTCTTCGTTTTTGACTATCTTTATGACAGTTGAATCCTAACAACGAGATATTTAACTCTCATTTAGATTGTTTTGGCTAACAAGCCACCGATCTAAAATTCGATATTAGTGCGTACATTGTTGTGCCGGATTTTAGAAAAATCATAACTTCCTGTACTGAAGTCTGATTTAGATGATACATTTGCACAAAAATTCACTTTTATGATATCTACGACTTTCGTTTATATTACTAAGGCTAATAATCAACCTATCTATGATTTGCTATTTACGATATCCGTAGTCAGGCCGATTCAAACGCGAAACTTCAACGGATCATAACTTCTTCGTTATAAGTCAGATTAATATTGGGGTGTTCCTTATATCTCCGGAATCATGACTACTTCATCTTTCATCAAGGATATTCGACCTAGTTATTATTCTATCTTAAATGCGTATTTTATTCTTATTTTATTATATTGCTATAAGCACGTATATTGCACATAATTTACTCATAAATCACATAATACTAAAATAATTCTTCTTTTATTACATCAAATAGGTTGTAACATACATAAAATATTGATCCCAAAATTTCTTTTTTAATTTATTAGACAAACAATATTTGTCAAAAACATCCAATCATGTTCATAAACCAAAACATCCGTATCAAAAACATAAGAGTAATATCCCAGACAACACATCATGGTGTGTGTAGTGCAGTCATCCCGAGCTCTCCCCCTTGCTACCAGAGGTACCTGAAATCAAAACTGAAAACCGTAAGCACAGAGCTTCGTGAGTTTCCCCTAAAATACCACATACCAATCATACAATAAAAATTAATTGGCCCCGCCCGACATCGAGTTGAGCTCAGAAAGCGGGTCCCACCCAACATACAATAACATATATCAAATAAACACATACACATGCAGTAATCACAAAGATACATAGCATACATATATCCATTGGGCCTCGCTCGACATCAGGCCTTGACCTGGTAAAAGATATATACACAACACATGCAAAAGTCATGGAGACAACTAGCATACTAACAACATAATGTAAACTTGGGCCGACCTTGGTGCCTTCGACCCATTAAACCCGACTGTTGGTCCTACGACTCCTCGAGCTACCAGTTATCAAATAAAAGTTAGATAACTTTGGGATTGTAAGGGTAGTTTGGTTGTAAAGAGTCAAAGTCTAATTTGTACTCTTCGTATGTTTTGTTATCTACTTTACTAAGGCATATTATTCGAAGCTTTGATGTCTAGTCCTTAGTATATTTTTTGTACGCTTTTACTCTCCTATAAATAGGAGTCTTTACTAGAGTTAGATAAGGTTTTTACAGTCTGTCTACTTTTGCACTCTATAAACCTAAAGCGTAATATTGAGCTGAATCAAGATCTTATTTATATCGGTGTTCAATCTTTCATACAATTTTTGATTACATACTCTGATTAATATTCAAAATCGATTCTTAGATTCAACATTTGGTAT
This sequence comes from Lactuca saligna, assembly GCF_052625555.1. Taxonomy (NCBI): domain Eukaryota; kingdom Viridiplantae; phylum Streptophyta; class Magnoliopsida; order Asterales; family Asteraceae; genus Lactuca; species Lactuca saligna. The sequence goes on along the minus strand of NC_136423.1, from coordinate 130,779,948 downwards.
CAGAGCAGGAATCATATCTCTAATATGATTTTCATTCTTTCAAAAGTTTTTAAATCAATTTTTTGGTTTAAAAGTTTCCGCAATTTTTGAAAAGTGAAAAGTTCATTGGATCTAAATCTGTGATTTGATTCTGCACTTGAATTGTTGAATCGAGTGTTCTTCTAGTTGTTTCAATTTGAATCAACTAGTTTTCTCTTACAAATCTCAAGTTTTCTTCTAAATTCTCAAAGTTTTCATCCGTACAAAAATGGCGTCATTCAATCTTAATTCCATGACTTCATTCTCTCATTTGTTGGGGTCTTCTACAAAAATTTCAATGCTAATCCCTGAATATTACGATCAGTGGATTGATTGTATGGAGGATTATCTCAATGGTTTAGATGAAGAACTATGGACTTGTATTTCTGGTAATATCAATCCTCCATCGAATGTTCAACCACTTCGAGTGTCTTCTGCAAGTTATGGGGTACAGAATCAAACTGAACGTACGAAAAAGCTGGAGAAGAGATGCATGAGAGAGCTGCGAGGAGATTTGCCTCCAGTTGTTTACAACTATGTGAGGAGTTGTAAAACCGCAAAGGAAATCTGGAACAATCTAAAGGATAAATTTCAAGGAAGTGAGAAGACAAGAGTTAATTCTGCGAAACAATGCTTGGTTGAATTGAAAGACTTCAAATAGAAAGAAAGTGAAACTATTGAGGCGTATTACGATCATCTGAATGAATTGATCTATCAATGCAACCGATATGGAATCACCATATCAGTCATGGAGTTCAATCTTATCTTTGTTATGGGTCTGAGAAAGGAGTGGCGAAATGTAAGCATGATGGTCAAAAAGCAACAGATTTTTGATACGTCAACTTTGAATGATGTGTACAATCAATTAAAATCACACGAAAATGAAGTGAACGAAGTTGTTGAAGAAACGAAGGCAAGTTTGGGAGGTCCATTGGCTTTGCTTTCAAAAATGACTGAGAAAGAAGTTCATGAGAAAAGTGAGTAGTTACAGAATATAATC